>NC_056501.1:13433754-13478224 GCF_014905685.2 Nematolebias whitei | reverse complement strand
ATGTGTATGTATGTACAGTATGTATGCATGTATGTACAGTATGTGTGTATGTATGTATACCAGATGTAATACAGTATACAACTGGCCAACACAGTATATTTTTGTACTACAGTTATGCAGAAAAAAGTAAGCAATCAGCTTGTAGAGTATGATGCTCATTTATATCCAAGCATGTGTATGTACAGCAGATTGTGTCTCTTTGCCTCCAGGGCTAAGCTTGTGTCTTCCTTCATCTTCTTCTCATGTCCCAGAAGAACCCTAAACTCAACAATAATATGGCTCAATTACATGGACGCATTGCTTCTTTTATTCTCCAGCGGCATGTAAGGAGGAATTAAAAATATGTAATATGTGAGGAATCACACACTCAGACGCACTGACCTGACATGCAACAATATGCACTCCTCCTGCAGCTTGTATTCTTGAACATCAGTCAGGGTGAAATGCCATGTTCGATAAAATTGCCTTCATTGTTTGAAGGGTCTGCACTTGAAGACGGAAAGCGTATTATGTACTGTGTTCACCTTGCAAAATATATTTAAATATTAGGATGTGAAAACACAATCAAATACCTGAGAATGCCATGACATAAATGACATCTAACATGAAGACTTCCTGTGAAAAATGGTTAAGCAAACAAGTTTGATATTTGCAACATATCTTTAACTTTTTCATGGAAAAAAAAAAACCAACCTTTGTTGATTGTTCCATTGGCCTATATGTTAACAAAGCCTTAATTCATGTGTACACCGGTGCACCTTTACCACAATACCCACAACATATCAGTTGCCTGTTTTTTTGTCATAATACACATGTATATCAGCTGACCATATTACCACTGTATCATGCAGAGAAATGTCATGTGTTTTGAATATTTGTTCCTTAACAAAGAGCTGTGCTACCAGATAAGGGCATAATGTAAATTAAGTATGGGGTTCTACAGTACTATTACAGAGCCTGTCATTTCCAAGAATAAAATGCAAATCATGTATTATCACCAAACACACTCCCTATTCAGGCAAGTGATGCCTTTTATGCAGAGGCAGAAGGTGCTCGGCCTTCTGGGGAGAAAAAGAAAAGACAGAAGAAAAACAGGCTTTTGACAGAAAACTGCACTCATGACTGAAAGGGACTTGTCAATCGCACAAACAATACCTGTCTCTCACCCTGTAATTATGGGTTTCATTACACAAGCATGCACCTCTCTCATGCTGTCACTACACCTCTCTCTATCTGTGTATGTATGCACACAGCAGTCACACTCCGCCACACACACTCGTGCAGAGACAGTGGGAGACTAGCTGCACACAGAATATACGGCAATAGTTTTTTCCTATCTTTTTATTTGTTATTCTATTGGAACATTACACAAATGAAAATGAATGGAGTAAATGCTTACATTTGTCTTTTTGGTAAAAGTGGGAAAACTATTCAGAGTTGGAGTAATGCAAAACCACTTGTAGATATTTTAAACATTTTTGGGGAGCAAAAGAAAGTCCTATCTAATGACGGTTACAATAAGAATATCTACACTCATCATTTTCTGTTGAAAAAGTGTGTGTATTTGTGCATGAGATGAAAACAGTGCAGTGTCTCAAAGTCCTAATTGTTTACAGGATTTTAGTTTTAAGTCCTGATTACAACTTGTATAAGGCACTGTGAAATATATACCCCCCCCACCCCCATTTAAAATTCATAATTATCATAATGTTTTTTGTATATTTATTTGTTTTCTTAATGTCATGTTTTCCTATGTAACCATATTTTTTTCAAACTAAAGCATGTAAGTATAAAGGACAAATAAAGCTTCAACCATTTAATGCTTATCTATTTTTATGAATATTGTTAAATTTCAACAAAAGAAAAATGTTTTCAGCTCAAAAGAGCATTAAAGTTTTATAAAATTATGGGCTTAAGAATCTGCTTCAGACATCTATAAAACAATTTAAAATAATTTACAGCAGTCCCTCGTTTATCGCGGACATTCGAGCCCGCGCCCACCCGCGATAAGTGAAAACCGCGAAGTAGGGATGCACTAGTCCAAGTTCAAGTTCAAGTTCAGTCAACTTTGTCATGACATGTGTCAGGCTGTCATCCCACTCATCACATGTTACTCTCAATCTCCAACCTTAAATAAATAATTTAAATTTAAATACAGTAACATTTTAATTAAACATTCCATACAACATGGATTGTTTATTTAAAATATTACAGTATTTAAATTTAAATTATAGAGAAGTGCAGCAGGATGTTTCTGCTGACCCCTTCTCCACAGCTGTCTGTTTGAGGGAAACCTGAGCTCCAGCTTTCCCTCACAGGTCTTATCACTTAGGAGGCTACATCTTGTTCATTGTAAACGTTGTAAAGTGCAAGAAAAAGTTATGTTGTTAACGTTTGCGTTAGATCACCTGTACTCATTAATAAATTACATTATAGTCTACATTTTATAGTGGATTTAGGTTTATACATCCAAATCTGTAAATTTGCTTGTGTTTTTCACATGAGCTATATAATAGGGCCAGACTTAAAAATAATTCAAAATAATTTAATTTGAGGGTGCATTTGTTTGTTTACAGTTGTGTTCAATTCGTGCATGGTAACTGAGCTATCAAACTCTGGTTAGGATATATGCTGGGGAGGGCGTCATTTGGAAGACTGAATGCCTAATGGAAATAGTAGAAAATATTGTAAAATCAGTGTTACTGAGCATAAACGTTGATGTTTCGAACCACTTTCACCATGGTTGACTCAGACGAGTCGTCGGGGAAGAGGGCAGACTCCAGAAACCATTTAATCACCTTATCACCATCAAACTAGTTGACCCACTATGTGAGTGTGCTGCTAGTGGGACTGAGTTTGTTGTGGCTCCTCGGACTGTTGAAGACCTTTGGATGAAGGACGAAATGTTTCAACAAAAGGAAACAGTCCAGAGGAACTGACTTTGTTGGATTTGTTACCTGGATTATTGAGCATGAACTTTGATGTAAAACCGGTAGTTTGTCCTTGCAGATCTCAAAGCTAACGTTGATAATCATCTGTAAGATCACTTTTCCATGATCACAACTGCAGCAATTTTATATAGAAATTAATTTTGGCATCAAATCCCTCACAAATGAATGCTGTTGGAAGGTGACCATACAACATTCCTCCTTAGACCATTGATAAATGACCTCAGCATTTTTTATAATCCACTGTCCTACCTCCAATCCCTGCAAAAATTGAATGTTAGTGACATTGGGGTAGTCTATGCAATATTTCATTCACTCTTTTGTTCTCATATGCATGTGCTATAATAGTTTGGTGAAGGCTATTCAGAACTAATGAATAAATGTAATTGAGAGGCTGGAGTATTACACAATTGAAGTCTTTCATGGGTTTTATGGATCTGAGGCTAATTAATGAAAAATAAGGGCCGCATTGTCTCCCATCAAATCCAATTCTTAATTCACCAGGGTACCAATCATCCCTTCACTGGAGCCTAACATTTTAATCATCCTACCTCTAAAGCACAAGGCCAGTCCCCTAGTCGATTATTGCAATTCAATTTAGCATTAATTATAGCCACTGCCAAAGGATATGTACTTTCTCTCTACTAGAGGTGAACCTGGCACATGTTTTCCTTTTTTAACGAGTTTGCTTATCTCTGGACTTATTAAGGGTGCCTATATATTACAGTGTTGCAACTGGAGACGGTAAGGTAACCTACCTCGCTGTGCCCTCAACTATCTGTATAAATGAGTGGACGACTCTACAGAGGAGCTTCCATTGTTAATCCTCCAGTAATGGATAATGAAATCAATAATGCCACCCATGGGAGGTCGTGGAGTTCAGTGGATTCTTGCTGGTGCTGCAAATGGCCTTGAACTTTCTAAAAGACCCTTGTGCAAGATTTAGGTAAAAAAGAAAACTGTACTGGAGGTAGACTGAGGTTAGCTCTGTTTTTGCCCTATATAGACTGGAGTACTTGGGTCAAGAACTGGCTTTGAATAAAATGATGCTCCAGACTTGCACTCAGTACAACAAAGAGAAACAGAGCAAGTAGTACTATCAAAGTTTTCTGTAATAATCAAATCAAAGGGGCTATATTTTGCAAATGTTTTTAATGTTTTGTTGAAGAACGGAATTATTTATTATTGGAAAACTATTATGATGTTCCTGTTGCACCTGCTCAAAACCATATTACAAGTGCTATAAATATAGCTACTGAAGCTATTTGCTATTGTGGATAATTAAAAGAATTACATTTAAATAACGACGTAAATTAAAACTGATTAAATTCTAAACGTTTGTAATTAAGTATTTAAATTAAATGATAATGAAACTTTCAAGACTGGCATTGTTTTAAGGCCCGTTTAATCAACTTTGTTCTCAGTTCAGCTTGAATTAGCAGTTAGCTCATCAGTCCAGTCAGAATTAAACTCTGTTTCTCCAAACTGAGCCTGATCAAAAAGCAATCTACAACAAACAAGAAATTAGTTGTTCATAACATTTCTGTAAACCTCACTTTAAAATGTAAGAATTATTGGGTCACTTTGAATAGTTGTTTTTCTGTATATATGTAGTAAGAAACGATGTTCATTATACAGTATGGTTTATAAAGCATAAGTAATGTTGGTCTCAAAGTTTATTGGTTGATAAATTTGTTGGGTGGCTCAGTTGGTAGAGTCATTGCTTTTCGGCGAGAAGGTTTTTGGATCAAATCCCAGTCGGGGGCTTTTCCGGGTGGAGTTTGCATATTCTCTTTGTGCATGTGTGGGTTTTCTCCAGGTGCTCCGGTTTCCTCCCACAGACCAAAAACATGCATGTTAGGCTGATTGGTAACTCTAAATTGTCTCTAGGTGTGAGTGAGAGAGTGAGTTGTTTGTCTCATTTGTCTCTGTGTCCCTGTGATGGACTTGCGACTTGTCCAGGGTGTACCCCGCCCCTCGCACAGCGATTGCTGGACATGGGCACCGGCGACCCCTGTGACCCAAAAATGGAAGAAGCGGGTAAAAGATAATGGATGGATGGGTTTTCTCTGGGTATTCCAGTTTCCTCCCACAGACCAAAAACATTCATGTTAGGCTGATTAGTAACTCTAAATTCTCCCTAGGTGTGAGAGAGAGAGCGAATGGTCGTTTGTGTCTGGGTGTCCCCCACCTCTCGCACAGTGACTGCTGGATATGGACACCTGTGACCCCTGCAGACCTACAAGGAAGAAGGGGGTAAAGATAACGAATAGATTTGTGTACATGGCAGTAAAATGAACACACAGGCAGGTTGATGCTATCCACATTGTGATGTTGTAGAGCCTGTGAGGTGTGAAGTGATGATTAAGCAAGTCCCCCCCTCCTTACTGTTCGTCTCTCCTTGCTTGATGCAAAGGACTGCCTTCCTCCTCTTGACACCCTCGCCTCATCTCTGCCCGGCTCTCCCTAGGCTCCTGGCATTCCATACCAGACCCCTGTCAAATCCCCGAGAAGAAGCAGATGGGCTTGGTTTTTTATGTACTAATCAAGAAGGAATTTGCTCCCTCACAGACACGTCACCTCTGACCCCTGCGTCTAGTCACATTCATTATTCATTCTCACAGAGGTGAGCTGCTGTACAGGGTTGGGAACAGACTGGAGGATGTGCAGACTGAGTTAAAGAGGATACGGGGTGGGGGTGATGAGTGCATGTTGTGCTCTGTTCCTGCTGCCACCTTATCCTGATATTCAAGTGTCCCTTAGTCCTTCTAGACAGAGGACCTCAAGGGACATTTCAATCAAAACACTGTCTTTTTTAGTATGTTCTTTGTTGTACCCCCACACTCAATACCTTTGTCACGTCATAGTTTTTAGGGTAACTTGGGACTAGCCTGGAAAGGATCAAAAGCTGAATGTTTCAGTGGCTTCATTTTGACCAACAGAAAACTGGTGAAATTTGATTTTCTGCTGGCTCAACACTTTTAGCCTCACTGTTGGTTTCGGCTGATCTTTTTCTGTGTAAACCTTCTTTTTCTGCAAGTGTTTTGGTTTTTTGTGTGGTTCACTATTTCCTTCCTTCCTGCTGTTAGCTTTGTTTAAAATACAGTTTTAATATTGCATTAATACATATTTATAGCTGTGACATGAACTCGACACGTTGCAGCATGCATTAACGAGCTGCGTTTTTATGTCTTAGCCAATTTGCTTGATTTTAGATAACACTGTTAAAGTCATTACATCCATCTGTAGTCTGACATTGCCTCCACCTTGGCTAATCGCCATAAAAGAAGGGATTAGAACTTATTTAAACAATCAATGAAAGATCAGCATATTGTACACTCCACTGACAATAGGGCAGATTCTGCTCATGGCACTGATTATTGCTTGGTTCAAAAAAATGGTAAATTGTGTTATTTGCACTATTCCACATGTTTCAGGTTAATTTTTTTCATAATGTTTTAAATAATTCCTGTGGCATATTTTTCTTTACTTCATATTGTATACTGGGATATAATTGCTCCTAAATTCTGTTCTGTAAAGGTTCAATCTGCACCAAAAAATAACAAATAAAATAAAAATATTGTCCCGGTACTTGTTTGAAAATGAGTCGTTAAACCTGTTGTTAAAAGCTTACATAGTAATTGGTTGTTTTGCTAATAAGGCAAGTTTTACTGCACTGACGGTTACAAACAAGTTAATGTACCACCAGAACATCCATCCATCCATCCATCCATTTTCTTTACCCGTTTATTCCATTTTGGGTCACGGGGGTCGCTGGTGCCCATGTACAGCAATCACTGTGCGAGGGGCGGGGTACACCCTGGACGGGTCGCAAGTCCATCACAGGGCCACATAGAGACAAACGAGACAAACAACCATTCACTCTCTCACTCACACCTAGGGACAATTTAGAGTTACCAATCAGCCTAACATGCATGTTTTTGGACTGTGGGAGGAAACCGGAGTACCCGGAGAAAACCACCAGAACATGAAGTAAAATAATTTATTAAACATACTGCACTGAGTAGAGTGTTGGTAAGATACTTGCACATAGATTATTCAGTATATTTGATTAACCACAACCAAAGTCTAAACAATAAACAGGCATGCATATAACATTAGCTACCTCTTATTATTTTATTTTATCAGCATGCTTTTATTTGATTTTAAATTACATCTAGTGAAACATTTATTGAGGTTTACTTCTGCATATATTTTATGTACCTTATATAATTTTCACACTCTTAGGACGGTAAAGTAAATTACTTGCTGAGGAACATTAGTCACATGGACTTTCAGAAATGCTAACATGTCTTTTAATGTTTTGCTTGCACCATATTTATATCATGTCAGCGGTGAGAACAGATGCCCATGAGAAAATCAATATATTTTTTAACCATCACAATGAGAGCATGATAAAATAGGTAAGGTGTTCATGCAGGATAAAAATCAATAGCTAGAATGCAATACGGGTAGCAAGTACCAGAGAAAAATGTGATCGCACTTCTTAAAGGCTAATTCCATATTACATTCATGTTAGCGCACTAATCAATTTAGATTCACCCATCAAGCTCAGTCAGATCATTAGGAAGCAATTTTCATTTTGCCTGAGTCTCCATTAGTTGCTTGAGTTACATTGGTCTCCAAATTGGTGCACTCAAATTGCATCTGGACTGATTTCTGAACAATAACAAGCTCACAGAATTACATGCAAATGCATCATTAGATCTAAAAACACATTGTCTGTCGCTGCTGTTGATGGTGCACACACATCAAGCACACATCTTCACATTAGCAACTTTTCCAGTCATTCCAATTGCTTCTTTTATTGATGTGTTTATGCTGGCTTTGCGCACCCTTGCTGCTTCACGTCTTAATAGATGGAAATAGCACCATGTATGCTCCACTGAGCATTACAGGAAGTGACTTTCAGCTACCTTACACAAGGTGGGCAAATCAGTGGGGAGCAAGCCATTATGGCAATGTTGTGGTTCATTTGAGTGCCATGCACTGTGCAAGAAAACACAATCTTTCAAAATGGCCAGGGGATTCTGCACAGCAGGGTCGCTGGGGAGGAGTTGCCCTGTAAATTACAACTAATTACAGCTTTGACTGAGCTGAAATCCAGTCTGCTCAGGCCGACATTTTCACTGAGACACGAGTGATTTCATGCTTTTGCACTTAAAACCCAGTATCAAGCCACAGAGAGAGAGCATTAAAATAAGCATTTCAAAATGCTTTTAAATATGCTGTATTTAAGAAGCTTATGCACAAACACGAAATGCTACAATATACTTTGTGAAATTACAGTTTGACTATTTCCAATCATGCAATTGCAATCTAATAATAAAAAATAATAATAACAAATAAATACAATTTTTCATAGTTAATGTTTATACTCTGAGATAAGCAAACCAAGCAACACATATATTTGTATTATCTGAATGAAATGTAGATGCTGTTCATTATTGGTTATAATGTAATGAAACATCTTTGTAGTTTGTCTGTTGGAACAACTTGATTTTTCTTTTGAAAACATTATGGACAATGGCAGAGGAAAAAAATCCATAAATAAATCAAAAAATCAATCTTTTTGACCATGTCATTCTAAAAGCCTTATTTATTGTGCAGCTTTTGTTCTAGACCAGGGTCTTACAAATTTCCCCCGAATCATGCTTAATGCGCACAAGGCAAGCTTTGACCCAAAACATACATTGTGTACAGTTTACAAAGATTTTTTGGTAATAAAGAGAAAACCCACAAGCAACATACACTCTGACAGAGAGGGAGTGATGGAAATGCATTGGATGATGACGGTACCTGAAAAAGAAATGGTCAAAGATACGCAGCGTTTCTATCAAGAAATTTCAAAGCTTTCAGATGAGAAATTCTAATTATAACATGCTGTTTCATTTTTTTCCCCCTTTGATTATGAGTGTGGAAATTGTATTATATCACCAGAGAAAAATGAAAATTATATGTTCTGGATTCCGTTTAAGCTCCCATCAAAAACTCTTCGGAGCCAACAGTGACCATAAATCCTCCCAGCCCACCTCAGCTTTGTTAAAGATGATCTCCAAGGAATCATTCGTTTGATTGTTACCATGGGCACAGAAACAAAATCTCTTTCCCTTTCCTCCTTCTGTCTGTTCTTCCCTTTGTCTCATTTTTTTATTTACTTGCCAAGCCACTCTTATTAAAAACATCAAAACAAAAGAAACAGAAAACAACAAATTGCATAGCAGACACACACACACACACACACGCACACACACACACAGCATAGCAAAGCCCTGATTTTCACTCACTTCTACTCTCTGTCATTCAAACGACTCTCAGAGCTCCTAAAAAATAGTACGGAGCTAAGTGTGCTGAATGTGGGAACTTTTGCACCAGCCATGGAGTTGTTAAAAGTGAGTGAGGTGCTCAGTTCTCAGCACGGGTGGCAGACAGAGCGCACATTAACACCTGTGACACTGGTAAACCACAGCTTTGGCAAAGCTTCTTTGCACATAGTCTGTTCCATCCATTTTATATTGCTCTGGCAGAGGTGCATTTATACCCTCTGCTGTATTACAAAGGGACATATGCTTGACAGCACACCCTCTGTGATGAAACGTCTTTCTGCCTTTACTGTAGTGTTGTTTTCACAGAAGAATGACTTCTACAAAGACACCTTTCAGCTTCCAAACCAGGCAGAACACCTGTGAACTGAATGATGGCGCAGCCATCATCAGCCATTCTGTTTTTATTTACATTTTACAGAATGTCCCAACTTTTTCTAATTAGAATTGTAAAACAGCCAGTGTGGTAACAAAGCTCATAACTTTTGTTAGACTTACGACAACAAATTGAAGAAAATTATTTGGAATAGATGCATGGCAGTCATTAATTTTTGTTTGCTTGTTTTGTTTTATTTGTAAATTAGAATGAAAAGGGACAGCTAACATATTGCATATAATTAACAGGTTCAAAGATTGGGCCTTACTGAACTCAACATGTGAGAGAAGCAAATGGAGATGTGTAATTCTGCTTCTTGTTTTTGTTTCTTTCAGCCGTTCTCTTTTCAGAAGGAGCCACAGTGAGTCATCCTCGTCCATCTCACTCTGTCCTCACTCAAGCTGCTTCCATGTCCTCTCCAACTGCATCCACATACAGTATCTCCTCTGTCTTTTTCCTGGCAGCTACATTTCTAACATGCGTCTACCAATGTACCCCTTGTTTCTCCTCTGGACATGTCCAAACCATCTCAACCTCTCTCACGTTATCTCCCAGTCGTTCTGTAATGTTCTGTTCTGTGCTGTATCTCTGATGATCCCATTCAAAATCTTATTCACCCTTGTCACTCTCTAGGAGAACCTCAACATCAGCTTTCCCACTTCCAGTTCTGTCTCATGTCTTTTTGTCAATGACATTATCTCCAAACCATGCAACATAGCTGGTCTCACAACTTCCTTGTAACCCTTTCCTTGACCTTTGCTACCACCCTTTTGCCGCAAACCACAGCTGCAAAATTAAAATTTCACCAACATGGAGACACACAAATAGAATTCAATGAGAGCCTCCTATGGGAAGTGAAATGGGCTACAGTTTATGCCACACATCAGTTGGGTGGTTTTAAAGAAGAGTGGAGAGTAAAAATGATCATTGCAATCATTCAATCAAGTTGACGTGGTAGCAGTCAGGCAGGTGCTAATTTCAGTATCTTGGGGATTAGGGAGCGTTGTGAATTTTTTGTTGGCAATTCTTCAACACAAATAGCCGGGCTCTCTAGACACCGCCCCCTTCAAGGCAGCAGGCAGCCTGTACTAATTAGCAAGGGAGGTGTGAAGGAGAAATCATTACTTTATCTACGTACACACTGTGCCCTACATACTCTCTCTTCCCCTTCAGACACCATTCTGGCCACTTCTCATCTATCCTCTCCCCACCATCTGCAGCAAAGTGTGATGCATGCGCATAAGTGTTCGCTTGGATTTGTGAGAAAAGTTTGTGCCCAGCAACAATGATCACTGCCTGCGAATTTAAAATTGAGAGTCAATAGATTATAACAGACAGAGAAAACAGAAAGAAGAAAACTCAGGGAAAAGGATGATTATAACTGAAGAATTGTGGGAAAATAGAAGATTGTCAAACAAAAGAAAAAGATGAATGAAGAAATGAAAAAAGGGGCTTGTAGTGCAAGGTGTGGACGGCTCAGCGCTAGAACTTCATGGGTGTAATTACAGTAGAATGGTTTCTGATTGATTGTTTGAGCCAGCAGGACCTCTAAAGCACCTCAGCGTCATGTACAAGGCCTTTGTAGCAATGCTCAGCCCCCCCTCCTGTGGACCTTAGCTGGGCTCCTTTTCCCACCAGCATGATTCATGAGCGCTTGAGCACTCTTTTGACCCAGACAGACTTGTAGTCCAAACCATCAAGTAGTACTCAAAACAGTTGCCCTCTTCACAATTAATTAGCTTTTAAAATCAGAGGGTAGCCATCACCGACTCAACCTAGACTCTTTCATTCTGGGATTTTAAAGCATACATTTACTGTTCATAAAAAAAGATTTGTTTTCCTAAAAGCAAAGTTCAACAGGAGGAAACAAAGCAAACAAACAAACAACAACACAAAAAACCCCAGTATAGGCCCATCCTTCTAAAAGTGCTGTTTATTTACGGACACCATTCGCCACAGGCTTACCAGCACGAGTACATAGTCCAACCAGTCAGATTTAAGGCATATACGCCACATGTAAAGTGATGCACTTAGTACATCCAGGCCACTGTCTTTTCAAGAGCATCTTGAATATTTAACCATGGCTCAATTTAACTTACAAGCTTTCAAACTGTGATATTTATTTCATGGGAACAGAATGGGTAAAAGCTGAAAAATTGTAACCTGTTACTTCTAGTCCTGTTTATTTGTTTATTTATTTTAAAGAAGCATATATAGCCGTGCTTACCATGCCAACAAAATGCACGTATCCAAACACAATAGTATGGCAAATGAATAAAGATTAAAAATAATGAAGGCCAGCTTTTTTTGCAACTGTTTTCAGCAATTTGAGTTTATAAGTGCATGAAGAAAAACGTCTTTGAAGACAGTTCTCTAAAATACAGTCATTACCACCAGCAACTCATAAAAAGGAGTGGCAAAGAATAAATAAAACAGTGCTTTAAAGTGTTGCACAGAAATCTAACATTTATAGGTGGTTCACAAGCGTATCCAAGGCAAATGATAGCATTCAACATAAATCCTCCTGAACTACCCACCCACTCAGTCCCCACCCCTGAAAAAAGCGTCCTTTCAGCACATATTCATAAAGGTTCTTTAATGGCTTCCAGAGGGACGTGGGAGCCTTCTCCTCCGACAGAGACATTTCACAGGCCCACAGGCAGAGCAGAGAGGAGCCTAGAGGAAAAAACTATCAAGTCTGAGAGAGACGGGGAGAAAAAGAGGGGAAAAAGTGAAAGCACGAGAGAGGGAGGGGATGTCTTCATCATGAGTGGAATAGAAATGATGCCCCACTGGGGTCTATTAGTGAGCCTTTACATACAATGGCAGCCTCACCAATTTCCAAGTGAGGCAACAATGCAAAGCTCCCAGTTTACAGCGACGGGGATTCAATGTTTTTTTGAGAAAAACATGCACTACCCTTTGAACGTCCAATATAACTTCACCTTAGACTGGGTCACTTTGGTTTTAACTGATATTGAACTGCAGCACCTTTTCTGACACAAAATTCAAACTATCACCATAACTCTAACAAAGTTCAGTAAAATCATCTGGTCGGTTTCTTTTTTTGTTGCGATGTTTTGTTCTTCATCCAAAGGACTTCATCAGTTTGAGGAGCCACAACAAACTGAGTCCCACAAGCAGCACACCCACATAGTTGACCAATCAGTTTGCTGATGATAAGATGGTTTCTGGGGCCTGACATCTCCCCCGTCGACTCCTCTGAGGCAGCCATAGAGTCAGAGTCAGAGTCAGAGTCAGCGTTTCTTTATTGTCATTCGCACCTCATGTGGTACATGTGGTGGAGCGAAATTATGTACGCAGGGTCCCAGTTACATCCAACAATAAAATGTATAAGAAAAACAGTAATAACATCTAAGATATGAACTAAGAAAAACATCAACTAAATATACACTAAGCACTCATAACATAAAACATTGAACATCAGCACAAACATGAACATGAGTCTGTGAGCAGATGTGCACGCATGAACACATGCCAAAGTGGTTCAGAAACCATTCTGGGGGCACACCTCTCCTGCGCCCAGAGCTGAATGCAGCTTGAGGCGTTTGGACAGAGATATAAAATGAAGTGAGATAAATTAAATTATTCTGTTAAGTCACTTAAAACAATACCTTTTGAGAGAAGAACATATCAGGAGAAGCTAGAGGCGAAAGAACTCAGACCTGAACACGGACCTGAACAGCCGAACATCACAATGAATCAGCAGTCCAAAGACAGAGGGAGACAGTACACTTGGTCGTTTTCCAGGACCTGCTTTAGCAACAAGGCATGGCTAACTGCATGTAGCAAGGTTAATGCTTTATTCTGCTTTCCCTGCCTCCTTTTTCAAACATCAGGATCTGACCCAGAATGTAGAACACTACATGACATTATAATGTTGCCTTTGTTGTTTTCATTCATGTAAATACACTGGTGTGATACCTTAGTATATGTTTTGGTATATGTCTATTTTTGGAGTTATAGCACCCCCTGGAAAACAACTCCACCAGCCGTCACTATGCTCTAGATAGCAGCTCTTTAGAGGGCTGTGGTAGCTCGGTAGTTTGTGGTTGCATCAGGAAGGGCATCAGGCATAAAAATAATTTCCATGTCTTTGTGCGCCATAGTTTGCTGTGGCGACCCCTGACGAAAGGAACAGCTGAAAGAAGAAAAAAAACGAAGAAGAAAATGCTTTTATTTGTAATGTGTAGCATGGATATTCTAAAAATCCACTTACAAAAATAATATTTTTCCATTCACAAATAAAAATGCAACGCAAAAATTTCCTTGTTCAGCAAAACTGGGTATTGACATAGCAACTGTTAGATTTTATATTGGCAAAGCTTTTTCTAAATCACAAAATATCACAGTCGTTTTTATGTATGTTTGCCATAGAGAGTTTATTTTTGAATAATATGCAATTCATGCATTTACGTATACATCAATGATGAACATTCCCCATGCTGACTTGTATACAGCAAAACTTTGACTGACGTTCAAAGAACAAAATTAATCTTAGCTCTACTGTGAACCCAATTATGATGAGCCTTTAGTTCAAGTGCAATTACCAATTTTCTTTCTTAGTACTGGGAATCACAAGCAGCCCATTAACAATTCTTCATGAACAGAGTCCCTTGCTCAACATGGTGCTCATTAAAATTGCATTGGGAAGGTGCCATTTTCACTTATTAGCTTAATTGTCAGGTCATGTAGTTTGGAAGGATGACAGTGAAGGTGTCTGTGCCAAAGGACGTTAGTTTCGGTCAGCCACTGCTGCTGCAGAGTATAGGTCATTAATTGTTGAATATGCCACATATATGGGCCACATTAAGCCACAGACAAATTAAACAAGCCTGCTCATAAATAATAAGACAGAGATAGGGGCACTCTATATATCATTACCATAATAGTCATCTATCACAGTGCGGCTGGAACTCTTTAGCTTTCCGTCTCATGGATGAATGCAAGGGTTATTCTCTCACCTACTTGTTCATTGTCCCTTTATCCTCAGATAAAGGTGAGACGTCACAGTTGATTTCACAAGTAACCTCTGTCTTGCCAACCTCAGACTTGCTACATTACACTGCCTAATTTATGATTATGTATTTGCACACAACAATAAGTCTGTTTGAGTAGATTATAAAATATTTTGAATAGCAATGTGTGAACAAAAATGACCTTGAGAGCTTCTGAAAAACAAAAAAAAATAAATATAAAACTACTGTAATGATGGGTGGTATGATCAAAAATATACAGTATAGTGTTGTTGTTGTAAAAAATAATGCAAGAAATTGTCACAGTTGTGTTTTTCATCTTTAAGCCAAGGTATTCAAGTATGAAAATAACATGTTTCAAGTGCAATATTCAAGTATTCACAATGTTACTCCTTGTATTTTGATCAGAAAGAATTAATATTGCACATGTACTCACACAGTAATGTCATTTGACAATTAAAGTAGTACTGGTTTTCATAAAGTAAACCTCAAATACAATAAAAGCAGACCTTAATAATGTATGGCATCACAGATTTTGAGCCAAATAAATGAGCGGCATACATCATCTGGTGTCATTAAAGACCTGCGTCATGGCCTTGTGTCTAGTGACTAGGCACAAGCTTTCTTGTTCATTTAATACTATTTTTAAAAGTAATGTAACTGCTAGATAGGGATGAAAGTGGCAGGAAAAAAACAATCTTTTTTTTTTTTTTTTGCCAATGTCGTATGTATTTTTTTAAACTGAAAACTTTCAAACTTCAAACAGAACTTTGTCATTAGCAAAGTTTCCTGGTACATCCAAAATCTTTTATCTCTCTGTTGTTTTTTTCTTCGTTTTTCCTTTATTTTTCCTCTCTTAACAAAAAAGACATGTCTTTTTTTTTAAAACAAGCATTCAGTTAGTGATCCAATTACTGAATGTGGTGCAGTGTGCTTTTTCTATTACACTATGCAAAAGATAATAAAGTGTTATTAGCAGCAAATTATATATATATGCAAGTGCAGCCTCACAACTGTAGGTTTTGCAGCAGTTTGAAAGTATATGGAAAACCTATACTTTAACAAAATATGAAATGAGTACTGGCAACTCTGTTGTTATGTGCACTTAATGACTAGAAACAAATAACATTATAGATGGGCAACCTTTGATTTTGATTGAGATCAGTGTTACTTATTTATTTTTAATTAATTGTAAGAAGTGTCCTTTTTAACATGTCACATTAATATGGTGTGCATGTAGGACTATAGCATGCACTGTATGTAATAAACAGTAGACAACATTATATAGCCAAAAAAATGAATAAATAAAACTGAAATAATATTAGTGATTAGCATCTAATTTATCATTGGAAATTTATACACAAATCAAATGTTTCCAAGTTTTTACTAAATAAAGACTGTCATTTTATGATAACTATTTTTGAACATTAGAGATGCAATCCAGAGTTCTGTGGGGGTGGGGGGTGGAGGTGTGGGCAGTGGAAAAGATGTGAAAAAAAACAATTCACTTAACTTATTTCTGCTATAAGAAGCTACAGTAACTGCACCAGGACAAACAGCAACAACTAATCTGCCAGTTCCAAAGACAGCTTGCTATGACATTTTTCCCTTTACCCTCAATATAAACTTTGTTTTTCACAACAAATAACTTTTTAATCATAATAGTGAGGACAGCTTTACTTTAAATGAATACCACACCTTTTTGCCTATATTTACCTTTACAAACATTGCAATCACTAACATTTGAAACAACATAATTGAGAACATTTACATTTTCTTCAGAATTGTGCATAGTTGGTCCAAATGTTTGCTTAAAAACCACTTCATAGTTACAGATATATAATTGCAGTGATTTACACGAATAACAGCTTCCATGGACTACAACAAACCAGTACATGTTTAGAACTTACCATAATGTATGGCTTATCACAAGTAACGGAATACCCAGAGAATAAGGACTGAGGTAAATGGACTGAAAACTCATAAGAATTAGTGATTTATTTACAGTGATTAAATATATACTATTTACAACAAGGGCCTCATCTGTGAATTAGATCAACAAAGACCTTAACATACCCCTACTGTGAGGTGTGATAGGTCAATCTGCATATGTATGTGTGTATCTTATCTCAGCTTTATAAATTGAACCCCACACTCCTTGTTTCTTTGAATTGAGAAAGCTTCTTGGGTGAGAAGCAGAATGTCTTCTGCTACAAATAAAGTCCAGTTGTTTTTGTCTTGAACTTTTCTGAATTTACAACAAGGGACCTGGGAAACCTGGGGAAGGAGAGAAAGGTTCAGGATGATCGAGACCAAGAAATGGTAAAATTGCAGGCAGTTTGTATCTTGCAGGTAGGTGTGGGAGTTTGGACTTAGAGAGGAGGGCAAGGGGTTCCAGGAGGGTCCGGTCCAGGGCTGGAAATGCAGAAGGTGACTAGAGGTAAGCAGGTGGTAGGTGGTAGGAAGGCGGTGGAACAGCTGAAAGGTGAGTCACAAAGAGGTCTCAAGGATTCACAGGAAGGTTCAGGACTGGTGGTTTCAGGAAGCTGATTCTAGGATGAATATCAAGAGAACCCAAGGTAAGTACTTTCTTTTATCAAGGCAAACACTAGAAAGCTGATAGCACAAATATCAGTTGGCATGTAATGCTTCAGCAGGGAAAGGAGTTCTTCTGCAGTCCTTTATACTCCTGGAGCTTGTTAAGGAGATGAATCACAGCTGTTGCTCATTGGCACCATCAGACTCAGGAACTTGCTGATAAAACTGGAACCCTACATGGCTGAACTAAATTACAACATTTTAGTTTTATTCTCCGAGAACAGACACACACCAAAGACGCAAATATGACAATTTTAGCTCATTTCTGTGGTAACAAACAAAATTAAATATTTTAATTTTTTACAATTTTGTTTCTATTTTATTATCAATCAGTAGCTAAATATATTTGTATCAAATGCGTCTTTCAACGTGGCTCTGGATTACATCACTTTACTCGCCAAGCTCTATTTCCCATCACACACTATGAGTTACTCAGTCTCCTCCTAACATATATAACAGATTTATCTAATAATGGTAAATGGTAAATGGACTGTACTTATATAACACCTTTCTATCTTATTTCAAGATACTCAAGTCAAGTCAAGTCATATTTATTTATAGAGCACAATTTAAAACAGATAGACTGTTTTGAGGCAGCCAGCAGAGCGGGAGGAACATCTGCACACAGTGGCACAGGCCTCAAAGCACTTTACACTACAATCTGTGTCCTCATTTACCCATTCATACAGCACTCTAATAGATCTCTACAAAGCTAATTGAACAAATCATTCTAATGAGACTAATCAGAGCTTTATCACATTCTAACACTGATGGGACACACATCAGAGGCAATGAGGGGTTCAGTGTCTTGCCCAGGGACACTTCAGCATGTGACTGCTGGTGGATTCGAACCCCCAACTCTCGCATTGGAGGACGACTGCTCTAACCACTCAGCCACAGCCGCCCCCAATAATGAATGTGGGATGCCTTTTAGAGATAATCTATTTATGTTTGTGTCTCAAAGAGAGTGACATTTAGGAGAGAAATCTGAAAAGTACACTCAGCATCCACATAGTGATTTGAATATTCCATTGAGTTCATGCATAGAAAGAAACAACTAATAGAAAAAAATCTGAATTTTGTACCTTATTAAATGTGCAGACTGACAATATAATTATTTTAATATAAGGTGTAAGCTTTCAACACAAAGTTAGAGGCCAGCTTTGTTCCTTTGGCAATAATAAAGCAATCACAGGTGTTCTATACCATGCTCTCTTAAACCTGCACAATAGCTCTCAGAAAATATGAAAGGGGGAAAGTGAGGTAGTTGTGCATGATGCTTCTCAGGTGAACAGCTGGACTATGCAATATTTGGCGGGCTGAAAGTAAGAGACACAGCTGGCTTTTAAGAGGAAGAGCTCCCCTGGAGCCTCTGGGAGGTCACAGCTTGCTAGGCCGTGAAGCGTTGCACGGCAGGAGCCGTGTGTAAAGGCAGAAGGCCTGTGCCACTGTGTGCAGATGTTCCTCCCGCTCTGCTGGCTGCCTCAAAACACACACAATACACAATCCTTTGTGCGAGAATGATTTAACACATACAACTGCCTGTATACTACAGCACTGAGACACATGCAGAAACACACACTCATTCACTCTCTGTCTGAACAACCACGTCACTTTCTTAAACCCTCCATAGCAACAACTAGCACCAACACCTCACTGCTTTTGAATGGAAATGCTGAGAAATAATAAAATATGGTCTATATGCACACTGCAAGATCTGAAACATGCAACCATATAGGAAGTTGTCCCTTTAATGCTTCATAACAGGGGCTCTGAGATTTATTACCCAGATGAAGAGCAGAGTGAAGATGAGCTAAACTCAAGGCACCAACCTTCACATCTTTCAGCAGTATGTCTTCTAGTGCATATATCTCACACAAACATTCAAATAGAACAAATGCAATCAATAGTAAAAAAAAAAAGAAGAAGTGAAAAAGAAGTATTTAATTCCTGAGCTGCTTGCTTTTATTGACCTGAGTGCTCCTCAGGGATCTTTTTGCAGGGGATGAACAGTGCCTTCCATTGGAAAGCATATCCAGTGTCTGTGGTATCATTACAAAGTATCTCATTGAATTATGCCAGTCAGAGGCTTGGGAGATGCAAGTATATTTATTTCAGATGTGATGTGCAGCATGGGAGATGACACCACTGGGACAGGTATAGCCACGAGACACCGGCATCAGCAGTCTCCTGGCAGTGATAAATAGAGAAAAAGACAGAATGACTGGCAGGCACCAGTAAAGGACAGCACCTTGCTTGGCAATCTCCTCAGTCTGTCCACCATGACAAACCTTTACTAACCCAGAAGACAAATCCTCCTGTTGACGCCCAGTGGACAAGCACATCTGGCAACTAAGGTGCACCAGGGTTCACACTGACAGCCTCAATCAGCCACTTGGTATTCACTGTGTTGGCTTAACATTCTGTCACTCTGATGCTCAAGGCAGAGGAAGAGAGGTAAAGAAGGGGTGGGAGGGGCGTTTAAAGAGGAAATCAAATATTAATCAGCTCAATCACATGCATATCTCCATAACTGCAGCGTGACACTGAAGTTCAATCAATCAAAAGCCCACATAAAAGATATCACAGGGAGGACAACAGAAGAGGTTTGGAGGGAATAATTACAACATGACATATTGAAGACTCACAGGATTACTAATCATTTCATCCATAAGTTTCTCTTAAAAAGTATATTTTTTGAAACTATGAACACATCTATTACTTCTTAGTGGTGACTGTTTGCAGTGATAAAACCTTTACAGATATGGCAGTAGTGGTTGTTTTTATGTATTGTTAGTTCCATTGCCCTGCCATTAATTATGCACTAGAATCTGGCCAAAGGCTATATTGTTGTCTACAGTAAAAATTAAATATTGATAAAGCTCCAGCTTTCACCCCAGATTCATTGTGTTAACAAATATGTTTTGTTTGCAAAACAATTTGAATTTAATAATTCACCAAAAATGGGGGAGGCTATTATCATTCAGTTTGAGCCCTGAGCGAGCTCCAGATGTCAAGGATCATGTCTTCAAACTGACAATACATGCCAAGCCTGCGCCCTCTTTTATACATTATTAAAACCAAATTCAGGAGGTGAGGGTTCGACATGGACACAGGGACTGATACATAACATGCATAGAGGTGACCTGAGGCAGGCTGGCAGAAAAGAATCGTGACAGAACTACAAAGACGTATTTTTGGCCCTTTTCTGTGTGATCATTATATTAATTATTTGCCTTTACTGAAGTGGCATTTATCTGCATGAAAGCAGAGTTTTCATATGTAGCTCTAAGCAATCTGAGGCACATGAAGAATTGGATTTAAAGATGCATTAGGCTATTTTTTCAAGATCTAAAACTTTTAGATTTCCAATGAGTGCAACATAAATACTGACTGTTTATAGGGTAAAACCTGCAGGGCTGCAAAATCAAGCTACAGAGAGATCATGACATCCCAGAGGTCTTTAACATTAGTCACCAGCTTTATATTAGTCTTAAATCTAACTCAGTTGAATGCTTACTTGGTCTGGTACCATAAATGCTTTCCACAAAATTTAATATAATTTACCAGTACTTGCTAAACAGCAGGTGCAAATGTGGAATAAAAGCTAAAACGAAAACATCAAAACCCAATTGACCACATTGTCAGCCTTTCGTAGAAAAGCTTGACCTGACATTGTGTTAGTGGAAGCACTGGGGGTTTCTGAATAGACAGAAAGTGGTGGCTGATAGGCGTGACTGAGAAGAAAGAGTGAGACAGGGGGATGCTTGTTGTGGATTTACAGCAGTGGCGCACTCACCTAGCGGCTGACCGTACTGCTTCACAGGTCAGCTGTTCTAACTGGACTCCATTAATACACCAGTCCACCTTGTGGCGCACTTTATGCTCCAATGCATCGTCCACCTTGGGGACAACTTCACTGGCACTTAAGTCTGAAAAGGAGTAAAAAAGTCAGGAGGCCTGGGGTCTAGGAACAAAACAAATTCTGAAAATAGTGGCGGGGTAAAAGGAAAGTCGCACTGAAAGTCTGAAGAGTTGCTTTTTTTTCTGGCCACTTATATCGTTGTCTGGATCTTTGTGAGCTTGGGCTTGTACTGAATATCTTGTTTTCTGGTAGAAAATAAAAAATGCTGATATTTTAGAAACATAGTGGACTCGTGCTTACCTTTTTACCAGGATCTACATTTTTGGTTCAGTGGTCTGAAGCACGCTATAAGGACAGGCATGGACATCATGGTATAAATGTGTTTTATGGTTAGGCAGCTGCTGGGGGCAGGCTGCTTTTTATGTTTTCTGGCAAAGTAGAACATGACCACCTGCTCAACGTTAAAAACCCTCAATGCTATGCTGGGCTTTATGGGCACGCTCTCCATTGAAACAAAGAAATACAAGGACGTGTGCGTGGAGTGCAGCCTGCTACATATGGTGAGCACTTAAACAATTCATTGGTGCCGTAAGCATCGATGGGAGCAAATCCTCAGTACCAGAGCTCCTCGGGACCTGAGGGATTCTGCTCGGTCTATGAACCCACTGATGAATGGCTTCCTCAAGTCCGTGATTCCTTTAGGCATGAATGTATGTGTCACTCCTCTGACAACTCTGTTTGCCTGAGCTCTAGAAAGTCTGCTGATTATCCCGAGACAATGGAAGTACTGCATCCCAGTGGGGATTTGCAGATGATCACCTCTAGGATTCACAGAAGTGTTTACAGAAGTGAATGTGTTTTAGGGTCTTGAAGGGAGGTGAATGGCACTCAACCACCTGGTTCTCTAATAAACAAGTTCGTATATAAGGAAGAGTAAAAATGATTATTAGAGGTATTTTTCAGTGTCATCCCTCCCTCTCTTCTGCTGTCTCACTTTTACTACAAGCAGCAGAACAAAATTACTCCCCGCCAGTGAATAATAAGAAAGTTTATGAAACGTGACAAATGTGATGGCGCTTTACATGAAATGCCAATGAGGGAGGTGCCACAGTGTAGCAAATGCTACATCCTAATATCAACAGTCACCTTGTGCTGCTCCCTGTACTCCCCACAAGGACACACCACGGCCAGAGTAAAACACAGTGTTGTGGTGACTCTGGCAATTATAGTGTTGTATGTCAGTTCTAGCAGATAAGCAGTACCATAGTGGGGGTTTTGGTGGGTTTCATTGTAACTTGGGGACCAATGTGCTGGAAGTATATTTAGCCGCAGAAGGAGGTCAAAGGCTGTTTGTACATGATTTAGTTAGAGATGTCATTCAGTTTGTGGTTGAGTCAACAGTGACACAGCCACTATTTGAGAAATTGACTTAGGAAGTATCCTGAGGGAAGTGGAGCAAAAAGTGTGTGTGTTGCATGAGTGAGGTCCTTCATGATGCAAGCGGCCCTCTTCCTGCATCTGGAGGTGTAAATGTCTGTGATGGTGGGGAGACTGACTCCAACAGACTTCTGTGTAGCCTTCACCACTCTCTGCAAAGCTTTTCTTTCTGCAGCTGTGCAGCCTCCATGCCACATGTTGATGCTGGAGCACATGATGCTCTCCAGTGCACACCTGTAGAAGGAGGTGAGGACTGAGCTTCTCTGACCAGCTCGCCTCAGCCGCCTGAAGAAGTAGTCTCTATTTTTGAAGGTATACCATGATTTTAAAAAGTCATCGTTTCTAAATCATAATAATTTTCAGTTTTACTGTTCATGAGTTGTTGTTGGTTTTTTTAAATTCCTGAGACGGTTCTGAATTTTCTCTGGTTTAATAAAGTTGTAGTTTGGCAAACTTCCTCACATATTGCTGTGAGATGTCAGTCAGCTGTGTACGATGGAAAAAAGAGTAAATCCTCCAAAGTGTCCCCTAAAAATGTCAAATTTGGCTATTTAAAACGTTTTCTGAAAAAAAAAAACGTTTAAATCTTAGCTACCTTAGCTCCACCCATCTCTCTTTTAGATAGTGCCGTTTTTAAACAAACATTTGCAACCACCTACTAAAGTTAGCATGTGCATCAGTCTAATCTACCCCCTAATGCAAGTTTGCTACAGAGGCAGATAAAGTGGCTAATTAACGGGTTAATATCAGCTTATCAGGCTCAATGTCAATTTATAATGATATTCTAATATTATGCATGCTAACTACTTTTACTTTGGCAGTAGTATAATAACTTGCAAGTCCTTGCAAGAATAGTTGTCAGCTGTTTGATTATTGTGTACAGTACATACCCCCCCCCCCCAAAAAAAAAATACAACAACAACAACAAAAAAACAAAAAGAAAAAAACAAGCCTGACTGGTGGATTTATTTATTTGTTTTAGCTCAGTAGTTTCTTTAGGGTCATAAAACAAAGAAAAAGAAGGATTTGCAAAAATCTAATTAGTTGTGGCACAGTGATGGACTTGCAACCTGCGCATGGTGTTCCCCCCGCCCCCGCACAGTGACTGCTGGACATGAGCACCAATGACCCCCACAACCCTGAAAGGAAGACGCACAAAAAATGATGGATGGATGGATGGATAGATGATTTCCATTACTTTTTTACAATCGAGGGTTACAAAGAAACAGATATTGTCGCTATAAATGGATAAAAAAAAAAGAAAAAAAACAGCATCAATATCATACTAGCACTTTTATGTTTAGGATACATTATTTTTGTTTTAATACCATAAAACCGTACAATCTTTGCTCAAGGTTATCATAACTTCGCCTAAAGACACCAATGACAATTTTCTATTACAACGTGTGACAAACAATAAAGTTTTTAAATCTTGAATTATTATAGCCCATCACCAAAGGCAAAGGCAGAGTGATAATGTTTTTCCCAGTGTCTGTGCATGTGGATGTGTTTGTATTGTTAGCGTAATATCTTATAACCACTACATGTCTTTTACTGTCACTCTCAGAGAGTAATCATTGGTTACACATCTGCAACTAATTCACTTTTGGAGTCAGCCCAATTCAAAAGGACCACGACAACTGACCTACACACAAACTGAAAACAGGGAATGATTGGTCTTAAATTTTCATCTGGATTCAAACATTGTGTGACCAGGGAATAAGTTGGAGCAAGGCTGTCAGACTCAGCGTTGTTGGGGATCATTCATCATCACAAGACACGTCTTAAGTTATAGAGATATTGTGACATTTAGTAAGTCACTCATGATAGCAAGCAGCAAAACTGTTTGACCCTTTTTTCACTCCATGGCCTAGTTTATACATACGTAACAGTTTACAGTGCACAGTCTCACAACATGTCCACTTTTCATGTAAATTCACATCAAGGTAACACGCTGCGTTAGGTCAATAATACTGGTGGATAGTGGGGAACTATTGATAATTTAGGAATTAAAGATAAACATCATTTTCACCTTCAAATACAGTTTATTCCCACATAATCTCACAAAGCCACCACCAAGCTACCACAGCCCCCATGTGTGGAGCAGAGGGCTGTCATCTAGGGTGCCTGGGTTGAGGAGCGGGTTTAACAACTTTGCTCAAGGGCCCAGAGTGGAACAAGTGATGGTGGAGACAGATGTGAGTGCTTAACCTTTCCCACCCACATTTTGATATCACAGTCAGCAGAGTCAAACCAGTGACCTCTAACCTTGTGCTACCACTCCCCACATGTTATGGATAATAATACAGTTATTAACAGTCTGAACAGGATTAATCTAAACAGCTGTTCAGGATCCAAATTAACCAATTAATACTGTGGAACCCTGTTAGTTAATGTGACTGCTGAGTTCTAGACATGTGCTGTGGTGAAAGTGATACATTATTAGTTCCAACCTAGTCACACTGCTGTCGGAAAATCACCAGGGGGATAATTCAGACATGACACCGACACGTTCAGTTGCCATCGGATTATTAAAAGCTGTGTAAAGCAGGGAAAAGAACTTACGTTTTGCTAACCTTAATCAACATAGCACTGCAATGCACTGACAATGAACAAGCTTTCGTAAACTAACATCAGTGAGTGTATTTAAAACAACAACATATATATATATATATATATATAGCATTTTAAGGCTTTAGAAACCCTTCCCATACTCTTGCAATGTTCTAAACTCTTAAACCTATGCCATTTTAACAACATACGTACAGTACTGTATTTGTAGCTACTAAATTTTACTTACCTGGCTCTGCAGAACAGCAGCTTTCAGGTTCGGTCCGACTCTGTTCCATTCCTGCAGACCTACCCTGCAGTAACAAAGCCCACCATCAATATTTTAAACTCTTAAACCTACTAATTTTAACGACATATGGATATGTACTACACAGCAGCTACAGCAACATTTTATATGAGTACTTACCAGCTTGGTTCTGGTTGGGCTCGGTTCTGTTCGTCTACCTGCAGCATGACAAAGCTCACCGCCCCATACAGGTTGATGTGCATGTGCTTCCACTCCAGAAAGGACGTTTGGCACGCAGGGATGCACAGGATTTAGTCCACCACCTCTGGTCTGGTCTGGACCAGCATCGCACGACCAGAACAAGGCTGAACCCCACAGTGGTCTGTTCCCTGCAGACCTCAGGATCCGGGTCACACTGAGTCCAGATCACCTGCAGAACAGGTACTCACCAGTGAATGAGTTCAGCTTCAGAATTATTTGCAACTTTCCTGTAAGTTCTGTGAGTTTATCCTTACAGAACTTCTGACTCTGAGTTGCAAAACTTGCCCTTCATTTGCAGCAAGCAGTGGTTGGAAGCAGTGTTGACTTCTGGGAAGTGAACTGGTGGCTTCTGGATAACGTTGTTTTTTAGACTTGCAAAACAGTGAAGGCTTAATGAAAGAAAACTACAACATGTCAGCACTTTTTTGTTGTTGTTGTGTACAGCCTTACAGCACAGTATAGTACTGTGAAAAACCGCGAAAGAGCGAGTCCGCAGAAATCGAACCGCAAAGTAAAGAAGGACTACTCTAAAGACTCCCACAAACTCGGGCGGTCCTCAGTCTGCACGGAAACTGCGCTTGCTATCCGCAGACAGTTGAGATTTCATACTCGAGTGTCTACCCTGAGCGGCTGCAGACCAGCTCCGCTAGCAAGGGACGTTTACCTTCGGGACAATTTGAGTTCGTTGATTGGTCATTTGCTGACACGCCTACTAGACTGATTGACAGGTCGCAAAAAATAAAATAAAACGAGAGCTGGCAGCAAGCAGCAGTGGTGTTCTGTGTTTATATGCTGTTAATAAAAAGTAAAAAAAAAAAAAAACAGGGAGCACTGGTCCTGCAGCCCACACATCAGACCAGCTCACCAGGAAATCTCCAGACCCTCCCGCAGCCACGCTGGACCTGATTTCAATTCTTTTGTGACAAATTCTTTCATTGCTTACAATTTCAGTCATGGCGTCAACGGAGGAGGAGATTGCTTGCCTCTTAGAAAAAAAACAAAAACAAACAAACAAAGAAAAGAAAAGAAAAGGCCAGATCAGGGATGAAGAAGGGGCATTTAATACATTGGTGTTGCATTCAAAACAGTCCGTTGCCGGGCAGTTTATTGTGCGACACCGAGTACGCTTACGCAGTCGTAAAAATTTATTTTTGCATGGACATGCCCTGGGGGCGTCCGCTTCGACTCTAATCCAAAGTACGCCAGAGTATGCTGAAGCCTATGCTTGCTACAGTTTCTGTTTCAGTATTTGTTACCAACATTTCTCATGAACTTATCAAACGTTTTTTATTTTTTAGTAAAACAGGATTCTGGTTTGGGTCAAGTGTTTAGTGTACAAATACATCTATTTTAAAATCAACGTCATTCTAAAAGTGAACATAACAGAGGTGAGTTAACTCTGTGTTTAAATAAGTCTGCTAATTATAAAATACATAATGTCAAGATAAACTTTCATTCGTTGTTAATATATCGTGGGCGTAAAGAAAATATAAGTAAACTATTTAAGGATTAAATTAAATACGTTTTGAGGGAAAAGTACATGCTTGTTGCTATGCAACAGCAGGTGGAAGGTTTGTGAGTGTATAGAGCAGCTTTACACTGTGGAGAACATATTCTGAATCAGTAGCTAACAGTGATGCAGCCTAAAGAGCGACGACGCTGTGCACGTCATCGTAAGCTCTGACAGACAAAGGAGAACTGATGAAACGGCAGAAAACATATTCTGATTTATCACTTTAGCTAAATGCACATTTGTTTACCAGTTTATGTTTAACTATTTGTTTAATTAAACAGGTTTTTAAGAACAGCATATTTTAGCCAGTATATTTATTAAAAATTATGGACTGATCAGCCTTCAATATAAAATATCTTTTTTTTTTTGCATCATGCCAAATGCACTAGTGTGTATATCTGATGCTGACACAAAGCAAAGTGCACTTAAAGGCATAATTTATTGTCTGGAGTTTAGCATTTTGCACACTACCACATTCACAGTAGAGGGCTGTCACGGTGATAATTTACATTGTATGCCGTTTGTCAAATTATATCATGGACTATCTTTGTAACGCGCTATAATTTATCTTTCTCTGAACTGTAGGTCTCTGTGCTGGTCAGTAAAGTTGTGTGGCAATTGATCAGGGAAGTGTTTAACAATGTTTTACTACAATATTTTCTTAAAGGAATATTACTGAAAAAAACACCTCATGTCCTCCTCAGTTCAGAGCAACATACTGCATAGTCCCTCAGGAACAAGCGTAGAAACTGAAATTATATAAACATAACAAAGCAAAATGTGACTGACGTTTAAATTATAGTTGAAATATTGTGCTAATTTGGAATAAATAAAATCTACTTAAATCTATAAAATATGTATTGCTTCCTTGCCTCTTAAAGCTAATGTTAAAATATCGGTGATACACAAATTACAACGTTGTTGCTTAGAAACACATTTATACAGTTTTATCATTTTTAAAAATTGAAAAGCTTTGATGCTCCCCGCCCTCCCAAAAAACAAACAAAAAAATAATCTTTATAAAATGCAGGTAGCACTACTGTTTTGTTATTTTTTTAAATATTGCACTATGTAGTTTCAGAAATGTGTTTTTGTGCATTTTTCTAATTCAGCTGTGTCAGTAGAATGGAGTAAATCTCTGGCAGCAACACAGATATGACTAAAATGAGCATCTTCTCTGGTAAACAGTCCTCTGTAGCGTTAGTTATATTCTCAGCTTTTGGTCAATCTGCTTTTTCATTTAGAGCCATTAGGGAATGGAAAACACTTCCTAACTGTTTGGAAATGTGTGAAGACGTTCACATTTTTGCTCATGAGGCCAAAAATGGCTTTTTAATAACCAGTACTGTCACCATTAAGAAATAAATGCTAGTCTGTTTCTGTGCATTCCACATTATGGAGCATGAGTGAATTACTGGTGGTGTTTTAACATTGCTTTTATGTGTAATGGCTTTGTTTCATGTCTGTATTTAAATGCAGTTCATTTTTAACAGCCCACAGAGTACAGAAGGAAATTAGCAAATGGCTGAATCAAGCATAGCACCATTTTTCATATTTATATGCATTGTAAAAAAAACAAAACAACATAATTTAAAAACATCATACTGAAAAGTATTAGGACTATAGAGAACATTCATTCAGGGCATTTCAGTGGACAATAGATAGCCAATTTGCTTGTTTGCTTTGACCCATAAATATAACCATTTAATGTTAATACCAGTGACGATTTTAGTCTCTTTTTGGGACACCCCTAAATTTTAAGTCAGCACCCCTGAAAAATAAAAAGAAACATTATTAGGATTTTGTAAGGAAACTCAGTTCTCAAACCTTCGATTCACCAAAATAGTGAATATATTTGGAATAAAAATGGAATAAATGATGACACTTTTAAAGGGCCAGTAAAATCTATCTTTTCTTTCGCACAAGTCAGATCCTCAATATCACCTGTCAATCACTCCAGCAGGCTTTTCAGCAACTGACCAATCAGCGACCTCAATTTATCTTGGAAGTGAAACGCCCCTTACCTGCAGGAGCTCCACCCCCTTTTTCTCTGACAACATTGTCGGTGTTTTGCATTACGAACACTTTGCAGTCAGAGGGATTTAATGAAAAATCATCAGACAAATAAAAGATTAAACATTGACAATGGAGAACATGTAATTCAGACAGTGTTACTCTGAGGGTTTAGAGTGGAATACAGTTTATTCCATTCATTCCATACCATTTGCTTAATGGTTAAATTAAAGGTGAATGCTTAAAGCTAGCTGTGCTTTGTTTTGTGTTATTTATATTTAGATATAGCTATGTTGCATCTTCTGCTTGTTTAGTTTTGCTTTATTATGATCAGTTAACACTAAACTGAATTTGTACAAAGTGTTTATTAGGTTGTGTAATGTAAAGTGGAGCGCTACATTTATAGCATCTGTATTGCATGCCACTAGCTTAGCGCTGCTTCTTGTTGTGCCATGCTCTCTAAAATAGTTACTGAATCAAGAGTTTACTTATGTAGGTAAACATAGATATTTAAAAAAAAAAAAAAAAAGTTAAATACACCAGAATGCAGGACATGGCATCTACTTTATTCAAAATTTTCTGGGGGACACTCCCTGTCCGTGGATTGTGTTTCTCACAGCCGTTCGTGTTCTGTTCCTCCGTGTTTTTCCCAGATGTTTTGCTGCCACGCCAGCTTTTTGTTTTTGCTAAATAAGTACATTTTTGTTATTTTACCCTTGAGTTCCTGTGTGTCTGTCTGCACCCTGGGTTCAACTCTCACAGAACATGACATACCTGGCTTCAGCCAAGAAGTTATTAATGTTTTCTTTTTAACTGTAGCATATCCCAAATTCACTTTTTAGGAAAAAGCTTTACAAAATAAAATAAAGGTTTCCACAGAGTACCAACAGTTTTTTTTGGGGGGTGGGGGGGTCAGCGTAAGAGTTCAGCATGAGGGAAGAAGCTGCTTAGCCTTTTAGCTAGCACACCTGTATTGCGAGCCATTAGCTTAGCATTACGTCAGTGTTGACAGTTGGTTGGGGGGGGGTGGCAGGGGGTACGCGCGGTTCGGTAGACGGGGTGCCTGGTTCTGTTGACGGGTGAGGCGCCCTGCTTGTATAATGGTAGGGAAACACTACTGGACATGGGTACCAGTGACCCCCGTGACCCAAAAAGAAAGAATTGTGTAAAGATAATGGACAAATGGATGAACACTGTAGTGGGAAAATTAGCCATTATTTATTTATTTATTAACATTGATTTAACCAGATGAATCCCATTGAGATCACAGATGTCTTTTACAAGGGAGGCCTGAAGGCAGCATAACATGCATGTTTTTGATCTGTGGGAGGAAACCGGAGTACCCGGAGAAAACCCATGCATGCACGAGAAGAACATGCAGACTCCACACAGAAAGACCTCAGCTCCAACCGGGAATTGAACCCAGGATCTTCTTGCTGTGGGGCAACGGTTCTAACCACTGAGCCGCCATGCTGCCATTTACAAGGATCACAGTTGCGTTCCGTATCTATTCCTAGACAATTTTGAGTTTTTGGCTGTGCAGCCGTGCTATGACCAGCGAGAAGCAGGGTGTTGTTAGCGGCAGCACAGATGAGGCTGCCTTTTAACTGGCTCTGGTGGAGTTGACTTCTTAAAAAAAAAAAAAAAAAAAGATGGATAACTTGGTCTATATAAATAATAATAATAATAATAATGTCATCACAATGTCAGCACTGTATGTTTCCATACAATGGCGAAATTAGTCTCTGCATTTAACCCATCCACCACCAGGTGGTGCAGTGGGCAGCTATTGAAAGCGCCCGGGGGACATTTTGGGGATGAAGCGTGCTGCCCAGAGACTTTCGGGTCCCAAGCCGGCTGCCCTGCCTCTACACCATCTCGGCCCCCTTGCTCAACCGATGAACCTTTAGTCATTTGTATATGAGCTGTATCCCTGTTAAATAGTGCAGCTTAGTGCAGTTTTGTGTTTTACATCTTGCTATGAGTTTAGCTTCAGGTTAGCACAACTTCACTTTATTAATTCTGTTTTTATCCTCTTCTCACCAGCTGAGTGACAAATGTCTCTCTAGAGTGAAGTTATTTCTTTTCGTCTTTATCTTTGATGGGCATTTCTTTTCCCTGCTGGTCATCATTTACTGCTGGGCCTGACAAACATGAAACGTCTACTTTGCTGGCTTGCACATTTGAAACCTTTTAGCATGAATCGAGTTGTTATGTTTCAACTAGAGCATTATTAATAATCCTTGGTTAAGATGCAGAGCTGGGAAAAAAAAAAAACCCACAAAAACAAAAACGGAGGGTTGAATGGAATGCCCTTTATTTTTCATGAGTGTTTTTGACTGTGTGTGTATTTGTGTGCAAGCCTGTAAGTTTACGTTTGTGAGGTCACCCCTTTTATCCTCGTCTTTCAGGATGGAGTGCGTGAGTGTTTGTGTGTTTCTGCATTCTCCGCAGGGACTATTTCAGTTGAGGGCAAAGAACACATAGAAACTTTGAAAGAGCTTTTATGTACTTTTGAGTGAAATGATCCTAAGAAAGGCTTTTTATTAAAGAAAAAAAAAAAACTTTTTATTCAGGCTTCCACATCCAGAAGGGCACTTACTCAATTACCAAGCTCCCTTCCTCCCTTTTTACATCCATCAATCCCGCCTCTATTCTTAGGCCTGTTTTTGTGGCGTGTGTGCAGGCACCGCTGTGGGCAAAGAGCACGAGCTTAGTTGTAAGCAATGTAGGGCATGTCAGTGAGCATAGTGTGAGTCAGTGATTTGTAACCACTTTTTGGCCATATTGTAACTTCAAAAAACCATATGCCAGAATAAAAGACTACATCTTGGATTACTATTCCTTATTCGTGTTGACTATTTAAAAAAAAAGTTTTTTAGTCTCATACTTTTTGTCATTTTCCTTGATCTTTCTGATTTCAAACTCCTGCTGAGGTAACATGCACGGATAAGTCTCAGACTGTTTGACAAGCTAAAGGAATAATAAAGTAAACCCATTCTGTCGCCTTTACTTTTGCATCTTAGTTCTCTTTTAACTGCAGCCTCGTTGCTCAGTAGCCTGAAAGGCACGACCTCACGCAGGTTTGACAGATAAAAGTCTCCCCACTTCATTCTCCGTTTGACATTTTACCCCCCAAGAAAAAAAAAAAAAGAAAATTCAACCTCCATCCTTTGATTTCCCCCTTCCATCTCATAAACACACATATATACAGTGCTCCCACTTGATGCGGGTCCATCTTCTCTCCTCCTGTCCATCTGCCAGGCAAAATGGGGCCTCACACATAAGGAGACAGAGGCTAACTCAGTGATCTGAATCAAATGGCAAGAAAAGGAGGGGAGAAGAGGAAAGAGGAGTGATGGGTGCCAAGGAGGGAGCATGGGAGATATGAGAGGCAGTGGGGTTGGATGGTGAAGGGAGGCATGAGGAGCTAGATGTGAATTTTTCCTGACAGGTTGAAGCCTCCTCTGAGCTGACCCTCTCCCTGCTGGGAGACATGTCTCCTGGATGTGGGTGGGGTGAAGCAGAATGGAGAATAGGAAATATAAGAAGCAATGAACTGTTATGTTGGAAAAGCTGAGCTGAACGCTGCAGTACAGCAGTAATAATCCGTTAGGAAGTGCGTGTGTTCATTTGACCCGCACCAAAGTACAAAGTCAGGCATTTGAATGGAAAGTCCCAGCTTCGATTAATATTGCCATCACTCAGAGTCAAGTGCTGTCTAGTTCTTAGAGCCTAGTGACACAAAAGACACGTGTGCTGTCCGAGTTATTTTAAAATTTCATGTTGTAAAAAAAAAAAAAGAAGAGGAAAAAAAAAAAACTATTGATTTGTAAGTCGTAACACTCCAGCTGAAGACTGGACAAATACAGTGACAAGTGACTTCAGTGACTGCTTGGCTGAGAGGGAAAACCAAGATAAAGAGGGAAGATGATTGGTTTGTACTGTCCAGGGAGAATTCACGAGTGTCTGTAAGTGTGCGACGGGGGACTGGAAATATGTTACAGTCACATGGTTTCAGATACTCATACAGCCGAGTCTTTAGCTGCAAACACTCAGAGGAGAGCGGACACCAGTTTTTATATTTCTACTGCTCAGATTAGTTGTGTGAATGTTTATGAAGCGCTCGCACGACTGTGATCCATCTTTCTTCCGTACGTTTTTCGTCGCGATTCTCGTCCTGCAGTTTTCAAGCTTTTTCAACAAACCATTTATCAAAACGTTCAGGTCATTCAGGAGAAGGGTGCTACGGCTTGTGGTATTGGTGCAACTTTAGCTTTTTGAAATATTTAGCCTTTTCTGTTTTTTTTTTTTTTCTCATAGAAAATGAACTGAGCTCATTTAACATCCTTCAAACCTTTAGATCTGTTTACAACCTTTTACTGCTCCTTTCACAGTTTGTTCTGGTTCAGCTTCTTTCAGCTTTCTTGTGCAATTTTTTTTTCAACTATCTTCAGCAAATTTCAGCTGTTTTGTGCTCATTTCAGGATCTTTCTGCTAACCACAATATTTTTGCGCTTCTTCTAACTTCTTTCAGCCAATTTCAACTTATGTTCCTTTCAGCTTACTTCTGCAAGTTTCAGCTTTTTCTACTATTTCAGCTACTATTTAGCTGTTTTATGCTAATTTTAGCTTTTTCAACTAATTCCACAGTTTTTTCCAGTCAAATTCAGCAAAAATGTGCTCTCTCCACTTCCTTATGATAATTTAAGCTTCTTTCTGCTTTTTTAGCTACTTTTCAGCAGGTTTTATGCTAATTTCAGCCTTTCCAGGTAATTTCCACTTCTTTGTGCTCATTTCTACTTCTTTAAGCCTAAATGGGCAAACATGTCCTTTCTGCTTTCCTCTGATACTTTAAGCTTGTTCAGTCTTTTCAGCTAGCTTTTTTGCATATTTTAGCTAATTTCATCTGTTTTCAGATGAATTCATTTTTTTCATGGTCATTTCTGCTACTTTCAGCCTAATTAAATTATTTCTGCTACTTGTTATGCTCCTTTCAGCCTATTTCTGTTAGTTTCGGCTATGTCAGCTACTATTTAGCTGTTTTATTCTAATATTAGCTTTTTCAGTTAATTCCACATGTTTGCACTCATTTCAACTTTTATGTTCTACTTTCTCCTGCTGATTTATGCTTGTTCTAAATTTTCAGCTATGCTTCAACATGTTTCTTTTCGCTAATTTCAGCTGTTTTTCAGCAAGTTCTGTGAAAAGCATTCACGCTGCATTTTCGCAGGAAATGCATTTTCTCTAGTTATCTATTCAATTGATGTAAAACTCACATCTGTCTCTTATTTTTCATTTCTTAAGTATTAAGGTTTTCAGCTTGTCCTCACTTTACATTTTTGTGAAATAAAGAAATTGTGGATTTGTTGTGTTTAACAAACAAAATAAGTGTTTAGTTTTAACGTAACGTTTAATTTTTTTCAGTTATTAATTGGAATTTCACTTTATTGCCTAACAGCTCTGTAAGGCAGCAGTTACACATAATTATGGAGTAAAATTAGTCTCAAAATAAAATGAGCTACTATGTGGAATATTGTCAAACTTAAAAAACAAAGAAAAATATTCCAAGCCTTTAAAAATAAAACAACTAGACTTTTATTCTGTTAGCTCCAACTAAAAAAAATAAAGCTTAATTTGTTTGTTTTCAAACTTTAAGCGTTACTCATGTTGTGGATGGCTGAGGATGTACACACACACTAAAAAATAATAGGAAAAAAAAAAACCAACCCCAAACTAAAATAATAAAATATAGGAAAGCGGTGCATTCCATTAAAAAACAACAACATAACAATCAAAATAACAGATAAATAAATTAAAATGAAGAAGACAGGCTGGGAAGATGGCAGTCATTATTGTTACATTAACTTCACAGATGCAAATACAATTTCTGGAAACTTTTCTCACTCCATCAGTTTAAGTATGTTTGGTGAAGAGGAAGACACTTTAAAAAAAAAAAAAAAAACAACAAATATGAATCTTATTTAATTTGTTTTCCCTAATTTTTATTCAAAATGTGGCGGACTGACTTCATATTGTTTGAAACTGTGAAGTTTGTTGATGCTCAAATTGCAAAATGTGTCAAATTGTCTCATTACCCCACACACACACCTGCAAGTATTAGACCAGAATACATTTCCCCCAGATGAATATATTGATATCCTCCTCCAACTAGAACACACACACACACTTATCAAAGTGTTGCATTTAAGAGCACCGTGCTGTTTGAATCAAATTCCTCCAACAGCTGAATTAGCTCAGTTAAGGAGGGAATTGTTACCGTCTTTTTCTTCATCTCATCTCCATAATGTTTGCGTATTCCATTAGGTGGAATGCAGAACGAAACATAATTACGTTGTACCCCAGCTGACAACTGATCTGTCACCAGGAGCATTAAAAACACAACCAAAGTTGAGAGTTGAGAAAGAGGACGGAAATATAAAATAACGAAAACGTGTGTAGCCCTGCCTCATTTCTCAGAATTTGACAAAGCTACTTACCTGAAGGTTGTTAAAAAGGAAAAACAAAAAGGTAAAACTTGCCTCATACACAACCGTAACCCTGAGCTCATTACTACATTCTCAAAGCTCTTCCATCCCAGTCAGGGCTGATCTCCCATTTTGGTCCCAAGCACAATTAAACCAGAGCAGACAAATATACAGAGGAGGAATAATCTTTCTGAATCACCTGGTGGAAAGTCAAGAATATAAAAAAAAAAGCTGCCCTTCTTTATAACTGCGGTGCTGGTGTCTTGTACAGAACTAGGTTGGCCTAGTTCAGCGTGTTTACTTGCAGCCAAGTACAAATTAACCTCCCAAGATCAACAATAAACCTAATTAGAGTTGTGTTCTGCAGCACACATCTCTAAACACAGATCACAGCTTGTTGAGAGATGAATCTCCATCTGTCTGGCTCCACACTGGGAGGAGGAGAGACTCGGAGAAGATCTGTCCCAGGATTCCTCAAATGGAGCCCTGTATGTGTGTGTGTGTGTGTGTGTGTGTGCAGGGGAGAGAGCAAGCCAGAGAGGCCGTTGTGGCCAGGGGGTTACTTCCCCTTGTCAGCTCCTATTTTATGATGTCATGGTGCAGCAGGGAAGTGGGACATGGCACATACAGGGAGAACACGCCACTGGATTTGAGCATGCTAGGTGCTGATGGGAGGGGGAAGGGGCTGTCGCGCTAAGGGGCTCAGACAGGAGCAGCTCTGCCCAGTAAGTTGACGCTCACCACTGTGGCTCAGGCAGCCAGACAGGGAGGAACACACGAGTGAGGAATTAGGAGTCGTCCCACACAGTCGAGGCCAAACATAAATACTTTTGAGTTTTCCTCACGATTTGACACGGCTCTTTATTTTGATTCTCACGGACGACTTTTCACTTTTCTCATTAAATCCGTTGCTATGAAATATTAAACAAGTTATTGATTTCTCTGCGCTGCTTTTCAGTGCTCTTTAACAAACGAAGAAAAACGTTAAGAGTAATAGATTTTCAAATAATTGGGGGAAAAAAAGAGGGAGATTTTCTCTTGGGATGCATTTTGAAAGTCTCATTATTCCCATAAATTGCCCGCGGACAGGACAACATTATCACTTTGCTTTTGACACTGTGCAAGATAAAGCAGGAGAAACAACAATGTCCAGATGTGTTGCTTTTGTAGTTGGGAGCTGTTCCATTCATCATGCGCTAACGCCAAGAGCTCTCTGTAAGTCCTGTCCATAAGTCAGCAGAGCAAAGGTATCTTCTGTACTGCCAAAAAGTAAACTGAGGATGTAATTTTTAGTCTCGAGAGTTTTGAAAATCGTAGGGTTGTGCTTTGTCATACTTTTCATCTGGTAGTGTGACGACTGTTTTCACTGGATGGCAGATCTGGATCAGTGACAGGCAGGCCCATTAGCACTAGACACTTTTGCTACAAAGTATTGTTGTAATATGTGCAGAATATAATCTGACAGACATATTGATGATGTAATATGTTATATAAGGGTGTTGTCTCAGATGTTCCTATCTTGAGCACCAATACACACTTATAACATAAATTCTGGGTTTTCCCAATATTCTTGTAACAAACTGCATGATACCTTTTCCTTTTTTAACTAAACCCATACCATATTTTATGTTCCACACTAGTCTGTCTTAATAAGCGTAGGTAAGGAAAACTGTAACTTTTGTTTTTTTGCACAGCTGTTTTATATTTGGCTGCAAACTTTGTTCAGCATTTCTTTTTTAAGGGTTCCTGAGTAAATCCAGTCATTTCCACAATAAATAAATAAAGAGAGAAAGAAAACATTCTCGTCAGAAGGTCTGTAATTTTCAGCTTGTCATTGTTGGGCTGTGTGTATACAATTTATTTTTGTTGATTATCAGAAGCTTGAATATTTGCTGCACATGTAGATAAATGTGTTGGTAACATTACAATTCATTGAAAGAATCCTTCATTTTTCGTGAGCGAGTGAATCAGTTAAAATCTATTATCTAATGTTCTGTGTATCTACATGGTTTTAGTGATAAAAGAACAAAAAGTTGGTTTTATAAAAAAAAAATCATAAACAGATTGGTTGGTACCTTAAAAGAGACTAATAACCCTTAGAGTCATGTTTTGAATTAAGTGCCTTTAAGCTTTTTATTTGCCATTAAGTCTATTTAAAGTGAAAAATAAAAACGTACCACAGGGTAGTTTGGTATCACGATGAGCGCCACATTCAACATGGAGGACAACATGCTGTTCGGCATATTCCGAATATAAAGGCTACGAGACCTCCTCCAATTCGGCATATTGTTTTGTACTACTAGTGCTTAGCGTATTCTTAGCTTAGCATATTTCTTAGTTCATATATTAGATCTTATTACGGTTTTTATTTACAATTTATACTTTTGTTGGCTGTAACTGGGATCCTGTGTACACAATTTTGTGCCACATGTGATGTGAATGACAATAAAGAAACTTGAACAAAGGTGAGAGGTGTCTAAAGAGCTCAGAAAGATTGTAGCTATTCATCTTAATGCTAAAGGCTACAAGACCTCCTCCAAGCAGCTTCATGTTCCTCTGAACACAGCTGCCAAACTTTAAAACGTAAGGTTCATGGGACTGTAGCCAACCTCTCAGGACATAGATGCAAGAGGAAATGCAACCCCCAGATAGATCAGACAGTAGTTGTGTATGGCAGAAAATGTGTCCAAGGTCATGGTACATCTTCCTGAAGCACATTAGGCTCCATGTTACTATACACAGGAGGGCTACATTATTCTCAAAGAGTCGGGAATTCACCAAACTTTGTTAACTTCATGAGACTGGCACGTTTTGGTGAGCCACATCAGTTGTGTGTGTGCGCTTATTTATTTAATCAATTATTGTAGAACAGTACCAACACGTTTATCCATGTCTTTAAACTATTTGTATGTTTGTAAATAATTATAATTCCTAAATCTGTTAGTCTCTTTATCTTATCTATCTCTGGAAACCTCATTGCCTCCGATGTGTGTCCCATGTGTATGAATTTTCATTCATTCATTTTTTCATTCAACCTTTATTTATACATGTTAATCCTTTGAGCCTCGGGGACTCATTTACAAGAGAGACCTGATTTCTTTAACAAAGAGTATGAATGTGATAAAGCACTGATTATTCTGTGTATAGATCTAGTAGAGTGCTGTATGATTGGGTAAATGAAGACACAGATTGTGTTGTAAAGCGTTTTGAGTATCTTGATAAGATAGAAAGGTGCTATAGTCCATTTACCATCTTCTTGCCCTTGCTGTAAATCACCAAACAACTTTGTCTGATATAGTTTTTTTAACCAAATGTTTGTAATCTGGTGCTTTTAAGTTATTTACTATTTCATACAAACGTATGGCTCAGATGGTTTGTAAATAATAATATTGTAAATCTACATTTTTGAGTTCTATTACTCCATTTATTGGTATATAGTTGTACTTTTGATATGAATTGGTATGTCAATGCACAAAAAAAAAAAAAAAACATTTAGACACCTCGCAGTTGGGGTGCACTGATTGATCGTCCTTGATTTCCTTAATTTTGTAAAATCAGAAATCAGCTGATACTTGCATGAGAAACCGATTTTACAGATGTTTTTTTTAGTTTTAAACAACAATTGTCTGAACTTCATTTATATTTCAGAGTAGTACCTCACGGCTAGTTAAAACAAGTTTGTATTGTTTCTAGGATATTGTTCAAGGGTATGTTTTTCAATAAAATAAGATTGGAAAATTGAAGGTGCATTGTGACCTTATAACACCCGACAGTGTCGCTTATAAAACAAAATCTGTATCGGCCAAAATCGGAATCGGCAGGTCAGACTTTTTAGAAATCGGTGATCGGCCAGAAAACTGCAATCGGTGCACCCGTACCTCACAGTACACAAAAGACAAAGAAGCAATAAATCTTTTAGAAATGAGTTTATATCACAAAGTGGTTATCACTTAGTACCATACTCCATTACACATATGGAAGGATAGTCTGCATAACCATTTTGTCTTTTTGATGTTTCTAAGGATACAAATAATCCTAAAATGTTACAAATATAAATGTTTCTTAAGACATTAAAACATAATACAACAAACTTAACAACAAAGAGGGCAGGCAGGGACATGGCAGCTTCCACATTCTGGTCAGACAGCGTCCGTCAACAGAAACACTTTGCATCGCTTGTTGATTCAGACATAAATGATCTTCCACAAATCGATAGTAAACACCAGCAAAGTAGGAAAGAACTGAATATGGAGCAGCTGGTCAGTGTTTAACCAAATAACAAGAACAGGCTTTGCAAATAGTTCACTCTATTAGTGGCAGTGTTGCACTTACAAGTTTTGAACAAATCTTTCTCTGTCTGAGCAGAAAATCATGCGAGGTAAAGTGCACAGTCAGTGAGTGTATGTAACATGAGGAACCTTTCATTTACTTTGAGCACTCACCACTGATCACCACAGAAATGGCACCTTTACGCTTCACACCCCTGCCTCCTCACTCCCATAAGCTCACATCTTCTGACGTTTGTTAGTAACAAGCACAAAGACGATGGACTTTAGTGATTATGATGGATCAGTTCAGGCTCATTGACCTGAGAGTTTTTTTTTATTTTTTTTTTTTTTTATTAATTCCTATAGAAAATACACAATAACAAATGTCCTACTAGATGGAATAGAGACAAATACAACATTCACTTATGTAGACAATGAGGTTTTCATTGTGGGAATCTTATTTACAGTTAAATCAGTGGTGTAGTCTACGTGATACTTGTGTATACTCCGTATACCCACTAGAAAGCAGAAGAATTCCAGTATACCCACTTAAAAGTGCCCAATGATACATGCCATATCATTAGGTGCGTGTCATTGATACGTTCAACGGCAGTTAAACGCTTCCGTGACGTACTGTTTTATACGTTCTATAAGATGTTTTTAATACAAAGCCAACTGTTGTACAAAGTTTGTTGTTCATTTATTCAAATATAAGCATCAGAGAAATTTGGAAATGTTTAATATGCTTAAAAATCAAAAATAAATCGATAATTACATTGTACTAACCAGTGTACTTTGGTTTCTAAGTACAGTGTACCCAGTACAAAAATGTAGACTACACCACTGAGTTAAATGTACTTGGAGTTTCGACGTTACCAGAGATTTGTATTTTTTTAAGCCTTCAGTTTTTTGTTGTGCATTAAAAAAAATATATATACTCACTGAAATCACTGCTGCAGGGATAAGTATGATTTGAAACTTCTACAAAGGCCAACCACTAACTTGTAATTTGATCAATATTGACAAATTTAAGACGTCTTTACAGTTTTAACTAACTCCTAAAATAAAGTTGTCTTGTGTTTTTGCGGACACCTATCACAGTCACAACAAATCTCCTACTTTTAACTGTTTAACATGTTCAGCATTTCTCAACAGTGACAAAAGTAAAAAGTTTCAAAGTTAACAGGTCTGTACAATATTCCTAAAAAAATAAAAAATTAAAAGTTGACTAATTTTGTTTAAATATTAGACACATTTTTGAGTTAAAATCATGAAATGACGTCGCTGTGAATCTAACCACCTGATCTCGCAGGGGATCTTGGTGTTGCTGGAGAACTAATAAATAAAAAAAACTGGTCTTTTTCAAGGCTTCAAATTGTACAAGTGCGGTGTTGCAAAGAACAAAGGGTGACGGTAAGATGCACAAAGAGGAAATCATTTGCTTTGACAACACATCTCTATCTCAGCTGTGTGCAACACATCCTTAAAACTCCCAAAGCTGTGCAGGGTCCTTTATGCAGAACACTCATTCTTATTGCTTTCTCTCCGTGACTGCTGGAACCTGATATTCAGAGGAGTCTGAGGAGAGCACGTTGTTTTCTTAAACGTGCAGACTTCTGCATTGCATTGTGGGTGCACCTTGAACCGAGATGATGTGTAAAATTGCATTTTTAGAAGCATGCGGGCTGTGAGAGGGGGCTTCGTGAAGCAGACACGTCACAAGTAGCGCTGGCAGATTGCTTAAATGAAAAATCTCCATCTATTCAGTCCAGGAGTCAAGCACACTGAATCCTATTTTCCCCAGGTTCCTGTTCTGATTACTGAGCTGGCATGAAGCACACACGCACGCCCGTTCCAAAGAGAAACCCACAGAGCTCAAAGCAAAGTTAAGAGTATTACTAAAGAAAGTTGTGTTATGATAAAAGGGTCACTTATGTCATTAGTGCTGGGGAATTGGACGAGGTTTGGAGACTCGCTTGTTAAGACAAGCTTCATCCTGTCTGCTGTAGCGCTCAGTCTGTAATTCTGGTCATGCCCCGTCTCCTTGTAGATTTAAAAGTTATTTTAGAAGCAGCTGCTTACAGTTTAGTGAAGTGTGGGGACAGACACTTTCAGCACGAGCATGTGAATAAATATTACATGAAAAACGGCAAAAACCGAGGTCTCGTACAGAGAGGCAGCTATTAACGAGTTGTTGAAAACCTCAGTTGCAGGTGGGTTTCTCAAGGTAGAAGGATTCTTCTGCATTTGTAGATTCACAAATATGAGTTTCCTGTTTATTTAGAAATGTGCTTCTCGCCGCAGAGTTGTACATTTATACATAATCTAACGTTTGTGGCTCATTGAAATGATGGTTTTGTGGAAGGGTTATGAAAAAAAAGATCTTTAATCTGTTGTAAGACACTTTATAAACCTTTATGCTGTTTCCAGTTTTGCATTAATTTGGAAGCACAAATGACAGCAGCAGCTAGCTGTAGCTTGCCCAGCAGGGGACATTGTATTTTATTTGCTAGAGCAATCCACTTCTCAGACTAGCCATTAGCACATCAATCTGGTCAGCATTAAACTCTGTTTTCTCAACCTCAAGCTGTTTATAACAAAGAAAATGATAATTGTTTATAACCTTTTCATGTTACGTCACTTCAAAATGTGTCAACTATTTCTTTAAGGATTAAAACAGCCCAGACTGTTTCCTATAATGTAAAGTATACTTGGCAACATGTCAGTTTGTATACAGTAAAACAAATGTTCTATTTACATTAATTAAATTATATTAACCAAACATGCTCTTGCCTTTTTTTTACAAAACACTAATTAAAAATAAAAATAATAATAGGGGCAACATTCACATATTATCACAGGAAGGTTTTCATCTTTTATAGCCTTCATGTTTTAAAAGTGCCATAAAATGTTGCAATACCTTTGTATCTTGACGTGTCCCTCACTTCTCTGTGATCTTAAGGATGATTAAGAAAATCATGAAAGTTCCTCCTGACTGTGGGACACTTTTAAAAATCGGAGTCTCTGCATGTTAACGGCAGAAGTGACCCCAGGATCAGCACCTGAAACTATTAGACATCAATTAAAATGCATCTTATGTGTAGACAGTGAACAGTTCTTGTGGCTTTGTTAGAATTCGAAGACATGATTATTATTGAAATTTGTCTTTGTCGCTGGCAAGAAACAAACATTAACAAGCTGTTCTCATTTCGGTTAAGACTTGCCGAGACAACTTGTTTTTTAAAGGAGAGCTGCCCGCCTTCCTCTGTTCTAAGCATGTAGTCCTTCATGAGAACGTCTATATTCCACGTTTGATTTGTGATATTTTGATTACAAAAAGATTAAAATAGGTTTTCAAATACCTTATATGATTTTTCAAAAAGCAGAGGCCTTATTTTTTAAATCAAAGTGAGAAGACGACTTAATGAATAAATATGTAAAATGTCTTCTTCGGTCGTTTTTGTTCTATACTTGGTGGTGTGTATGATGGGTGTGTGTGTGTGCCACAGTGAGAGGTGGTCTGTCCCTCCGGCAGGCGTCTTCCTCATCTCGTCATCGCAGGCCTCTTTGGCACTTGTCTAGCGTTTTGTGGTAGGCGCGGGTAATCACCGACCCTGGTAGTTTGCATTGTGGCGGGAGCGAGACCTTTCCAGGAGTACGCGGCGGTTGTCTGTTGAGGATTAAAAAAAAAAAAAGAAAAGAGAAACAGAAAACAGAGCATGAGACTGAGAAAGCACAGGGAAGTGTTACATTGATCCATTTAGGCAGAGGAGCTCAACTAAATGAAAGACCATACGCAGAAACTAAAAGATGCAAAAGAAAGGCGACAGAGGGGAGAGGAGAAACAATGGGAGGTAAAAATCCAGGCTGATTGAGAGTGAAACATCAGGGGAGGCTGGAGAAACAGAGGAAGCTGCTGGAGTGGAGGTGCTTGTGTCTGGTGTCATAGTAACTCCATTCATCCCCTGATCCTGGCTTCCACTTAAGAGCCCCTCAACTATTCTCACTTCAAATGCAACATATGCACAGTAGACAAAGCAAATGGAGGGACACAAACAACCAGAGCAGGAATTAATAGAACAACACACATCGGACATGAAGGGTTCTTCCTTTAGTCCAAGTTGGCATACGTCTTTAAGGTTGAAGCTACTGAAAATGAACGTTAAACTTTGGAGTTAAGTTGATGCCATTTCAAAATCCAGATTTTCTTTTTTCCAATGCTGTTGCTTTTTTTTTTTCCACATCAAAAGCTTTTCTCTAGAGAACTGGCAGAATCCTTCCATTGTAGAGAGCAACAAATTGTGCTAATCAGAGTTCAGGTAAACTGTTTTGATTATCTGCGCAGCGCACTAGAAACACATGAGCAACGAGCCAGAGCTGCTCAACTGATTGTGGCTTTGAAAGACTGATGCAACTGGAAGGAAAACTTTAATGCAGAGTGGAGGTGGGGAAAATGAGACTTCTTGGAGGGTAAAAATCAAAAGTGGCTCCTTTAAGTGGCACCAAATATTTCACTGCTACATTTGTATATATATATATATATATATATATATATATATATATAT
>NC_056501.1:13362772-13408754 GCF_014905685.2 Nematolebias whitei | reverse complement strand
CACTCGGAAAACAACTCATCCTCTCTCTAAGAATTAGCATTTACATATATATATATATATATATAGATAGTTGTCCTTTTTGCACAAAAGCTCTTGAAAGAGCTAGCTAAAGAGAGTAGCTAAAATGTAAAGTTTTGATCAAGTTACTTTAAATGCTAATTTTTAAAGAGAGGATGAGTTGTTTTCAGAGTGCCATAGAAAAAAAAGTGTGTTGAAATTAGCTTTGATAGAAGAATCTTTCAGCCTTTTATTTGTTTACCATCAAAGTTTTTAGTGTAGTTAGCACATTTTGTCAAAAGACACCTGTACTCCACAGCAAATCATCTTTTGGCATATCAAATAACATCTCAATAAAATGACATTTGTGACAACATACATCAGCTTGGGACGAGCTCAAATCTTCAGTTTACTTTTGGCAGCTCAAACACTAAATTTACAAACTAAATACTTGTTTTTGGTCTGAAAAGCTTAGAAAGAAACATCCACGATGCTTAGTTTAGTCTTGATGAATCGGTTACTTAATAAAAGGCTGATTTGACAAAAGACCTGATGGTGATTGCCTAGGAGCTGCTTCTGGCCTCCGGTACAAACGTGTGCTAAAAACTCCTGCTACGTTTGTGAGGTCAGTTTATTTTGTTTTGTTTTCCTTCTTACAACGTAGCCTGAGTTCATCGCTGTTTAATTGATTGTATTTTTATGCATCATCTTGATTTAGAACTTGGCCACTCACAATGTAATATTCACTAAGGCTGATACATTTCTAATAGTGCATCGTAATGTCATGAACATGTTTATGTTAAAGTGTAATGTGTGTGTTAGTACAGTAGCATTAGCAAAATACTGTACATTCCTTTGAATTATTGTTTTTGGTATTTGATTTGGCATTACTCATTTTAATGGCTTTTGTACTAAATTCCTGATACTGTGACAGTTTGAGGTCAAACAGTAAAAAAAATAAAATAAAATAAAAATAAAGACACAGAAACATTTAGTGATGAATACAGAAGAGCCTTGAGCAACAGGGTATAAAGTAAAAGTCACATTCTGCTGTCTAAATTGCGATCCAGTTTGTTAAAGTTGTCGGAAAATTCTGCGGTTTCGTGTTGCCCTCATCAACAGCCTATTCAGTGGAGTCTTTGTGGGCAGCACTAAGGCTGATGATGCTATCAGGCTGTATTATGCTCTCTGATAAGTTGCAGTGGTATAGCATTAGTCACAATCATGACCTGTGAGATGTCCTCATTCAGAGAAAAAAAAAATGAAGATGGTGGAGGAAATTTAATTACGTGTTTTGAAAATCATCACCTCAATCTAAAATGTCTTTCTACATGAAGAAATCAGTCTCTGCCTTATTGCTTTTTTAATCAAATCATGTTTACTTGGCCATACTAAGACTTTTAAAGGAAATACCTCTTGCAACTATCTTTACTGATTACAGAATGTATGCACAGTGTTCATCGTAGACACATGCATAAGTAAAATCAACGTTGACTGAATAGCTCCATCTAATCTGATTGGGATACAGTTTGACAGAAAATCAGCTTTTATTGAAGGACAGGGTGATGGGGGAAATTCTCCATTACCCTACAGAGCAAGCATAAAATGTTTATAGATGACAAAGATGTTGGCACTGACTGTTTAGAGAGTTCAGAGCTCAGGGAACATCCTGACGCTTAGACAGAGAACAGGGCACAGACTTCACCTCATCTGGGAGAAGGGATGGGGGGCAGAGAGAGAGAGAGACAGAAAAGAAAGAAAGAAAGGAGGCAGCTTACAGGAGACTGCAGTTATAATGTGCAGGAGAGACAGTGAGCGACAGGGCGAGAGAGTTTAAAAGGCACGGTGTCTGTTGGCTGGCAGGCTGGTCGGTGGGAGGAGGAGAAGGAGGAGGTGTGCGACAGCAGAGCGTGGCAAGTGCGGCAGAACAAACCGGTGGTGACTCATGGGCTCCTTCATTCACCACTGTGATCAGATCCAGCAGGACAGCCCACCATATGGGATGGCACAACTTATTCATCCAATCACTTGGACTACACACACGGACTACACGCACGAACAGAAGACGAAGCGAATGGTGCGTGTCAACGTGTGTGCGCATGTGAAGGAAGTTGGTGTCAGAATACTGCAGTAAATTTAAAAGAAAATAAGGTGAAAAAAGGCTAAAATAAATTTAAATTCAATTCAGTTTATTTATATAGCGCCAAGTCACAACAGAAGTCATCCCAGGGCCCTGAACAGAAACATTCAAATATATAAAAAGTCAGTTAATAATATTATTTTTCTGAGGAGCAGACTGCTTGGAGTTTAACTTCATCGCAGACTCTCATCTTGAGCAAGCATGAAGGTGACAGTGGAAAGGAAAAACTCCCTCATGAGGAAGAAACCTTTAGCAGAACCAGGATCAGGACAAGCGGCCATCTGCTTTGACCAGATGGGCTTGAGAGTAACAGGGAGGAGGAACAGATACACAATGGCAGGTTGAGTTCTGCTTTTGTAAACTCTAGGAACAACAAGTAAGCCTGCAGTCTGAGAGTGGCGTGCTCTGTTAGGAAAATATGGAACAATAAGATCCCAAATATAAGATGGAGCTAGGTTGTTGAGTGCTTTGTAGGTTAGAAGTAAGATTTTGAAGCCTATTCTGAATTTGACAGGGAGCCAATGGAGAGAAGTTAAAACTGGAGAAATATGGTCTCTCCTACCAACTCTCATTAAGACTCTGGCAGCAGCATTTTGGATCAATTGAAGACTAAAAATAAAGAACATAAAAAAAATAAAGAACACAATCTATCTACTTTGTGCCAAATGTAAACGATAAAAGGGGTGTACATGCAAAATGTGTTAAAAACGGTTTAATAAAACAGCCAGTCTTTAAAATCGTTCTGTAATGACATTTGGCAAAAGTGACTGTAAGCTGTTTTTAGATACTCTGTGAGCATCTTTCACTAAATTATAACATATTTCATTTACATTAAGCTTTTTACACATGAACCCAAACAACTGTGCTTTGCTTGACTGCTTATACTAATTATAATTATAATTAATTGAGAAATTTTCAAATAGTTAAATGAGCTGTTTATAGTCTTTGATTTTTTTATCCTTTTAGAAAAAATAAATAAATCTGTCATTCAGATGACATACTGAAGAAGTCAAATACATCCAAACAAATTAATAAATAAATTCTCCAGAGCACTGAACATTGGGATAACTTCTGTTTTATTTTCTGGGCTTCTGTTAAAAGCAGATTAGGGCTAAGCTCTGCGAGGTGAAGGGCCTGGCAAATCGAGCCCTCAACACACCACGCACAGGAATAGAAACAGACATAATCTAACCAAAGCCAGATATTTTTGTGAAGAAAAGAGTGTTTCTACCCAGTTGGCAAGAAGCATCGCAAACCCTTTTATAAGGTACCTACACTAGACTGTGCTTTAGAGAAAGCAGAACCAATTTGCTTAACTTCACAACATGCAGGAGCCCGCCGATAAAAGTGCCTGTCCTATGTCGTGCCTGGCAAAGATTTTGTTATCCATTTTATTTTTCTGCCACCTTGCCAGCTTAAATAAATTGTGCAAGACTGATATCAATCGTTGTGAGGTAATTTAGGGATTAGACAGGAGGTTTGTTGTAATCTCATCCTTTTGTCGAAGTAATATTTACTGAGTATGCAGGATAGCAAGTCTGGCCAAGATATATAGGTTTTATTTATTTATTTTTTTATCTGGGGTGGGGGGTGGGGGGGAGCTAACCTTCAGTTTAACAGTTTGGGTTCAGGTAGTACAAACCATCCAGCATTTGTATTCCAGTTTGAATGCTTATAGAATTTTTGGAAAAGTTGCAATTTTGTGGTGAAGGCTGCACAGAAGTCTGTTGGAGTCAGTCTCCCCACCATCACACATCTACACCTCCAGATGCAGGAAGAGAGCCACCTGCATCATGAAGGACCTCGCTCACCCAGCACACACACTCTTTGCCCCGCTCCCCTCAGACAGAAGGTTGAGGAGCATTAAGCTCAGAACCACTAGGCTGAGGAACAGTTTATATCCTGAGGCTGTTAGACTCATGAATCCCTAGTAAGGATTATCACTGTGGAAATTACAGTGAAAAAAATCACTGTGGAAAAATCACTGTAATGCCACTTGATTGTTGATGTGTGCTGCTGACTATCCATGATGCTGATTTATTTCATGTTGCTGTGCTCATTCGTCTTCATCTGCTCACACAGACTCATGTTTGTGCTGCTGTTGTTTGGCACATTGTTTTGTACTATTAGTGTTTAGTATATTCTTAGTTTAACATATTTCTTAGTTCATACCTTAGGTCTTACAACTGTTTTTCTTTACTTGAGGGCAGCTGTGACTGAGTAGTTAGAGCAGTCGTCTTCCAATGCGAGAGTTGGGGGTTCAAATCCACCAGCAGTCACATGTCGAAGTGTCCCTGGGCAAGACACTGAACCCCTCATAGCCTCTAATGTGTGTCCCATCAGTGTATGGATGTGATCTAAAGCTCTGATTATTCTCTTTAGAATGATTTGTTCTATTAGCTTTGTAGAGATCTAGTAGAGTGCTGTATGAATAGGTAAATGAGGACAGATTGTAGTGTAAAGCGCTTTGAGTACCTTGAAATAAGATAGAAAGGCGCTGTATAAGTACAGTCCATTTACCATTTACAACTTGTATTTTTGTTGGATGTAACTGGGACCCTGTGTACATAGTTTCAGTTCCACCTCATGTACCACATGTGATGTGAATGACAATAAAGACATCTTGACCTTGATTTTGGAGCAAAAAACCAAAAACAAATTCAAACCAGGATGTTATGTTTGTGAGTTGGAGGCAACACTACCTCATTTTATATAGGAAGTATTTCCTGCTACATGTCACGTTTCTTTTAATGCCTATTACTAAACCTTAAAGACTGAAACTGACTGACACATTGCTTTTATTTTTAATTATAAGACCGTTATCTCTTCTAAAATATATATATATAAAAAAAAACATGTTTATTCAAACTGCAGCATTAATTTGGGAACATTTTAAACACCCAAACAGGTTAGTTAAAACATTTTCACATTGCCAGTCGCTTCTATTCTGACAATCATGCCTTTTTGTTCCTTTTGCCCTCTGCTACAAGCTTCCTTTTTTTCTTACATCCTACACTTCAAATGATCTACGTCCTCTATTCTATCTTTCTGTGTTCATATCACAGACAGTTTAAGTATAATTCAACTTGGCAGCTACAACGCCGTACATCTAAGAGCCCGCTATATTGATGTCTGAATGTCTTGTCATTACATCCACGCTGTCAAAAGTGAATGAAACGTCTTCAAACACTAAGATGGTCCTAAAAGTATTTAGTAAGGAGATGTGATACTTGTATAAAAAATAGACGTTTGCAAAATATATATTTAGGTGTTTATTTATGGTTAATGCATAAATAGATGTTTAAAAGCATAGACTGTTCAATTTAATTTGTGGAAAATAATACTATCCAAATAAATGAAAAGTTCAACATACACAGCTCATTAGTGTCTTAAAACATTTTCCTGGGACTTAATTGGACATATGGCCAACACTGTTTTATAAAAACGTGTAAGTCGCTTTTCCTCATTTGGTCAAATAAGAAGTTAGTAAGTTTTCAGCTCCATAACAAGAACTGCTCAAACTCAGTTTGTGTTTAAATGAGCTTCTAATGAAAGAGAGACATATGCAGGAAAGACTCAATCTATCAGAGAAGAAGTACATTGAGTTCACTTCAAAGTAAAAGCTTTCCAACACTATCATCACTACGGGAATGCCAGTTTAGCCTTTGTTAGGTCAACGCTAGAAGTTTGTTTAGACTCGTTTAACCTACGATCGTTTTGTATCAGTAAATCAGAAGAAAAAAGCTTATAGTGATTCATGGTTTGAGACATGATGGTATGGTTGTTAAATAGTACCAGGCCCCATGTACTTATTGTTGATATGACAGAAGACAAACTCACAGTCGGACATGAATCCTGACGTATCGACTCAAATTCAGCCAACTGACAGACTGGTGCTTTACAATACAGAAAGGCAAGAAACCAAAATATACAAAAGCAAAACTTCTGTCAGCTACCTAATCTCAATTTATGGAGAGTGGACTGGTTTAAAAATGTTCACTTACTGGTATTTATTTAAATAAACGTAAACTCAAAAAGTACCAAATTTTTTTTTAGCAACATTTGTAGTTTGCAGAATTTTGCAATGTTTGTTTATTTAAAAAAAAAAAAGTATACTGTAAGTTTCAAAGTTCATACTCAATAATCCAGGTAAAAAAAATCCAACAGTTCTTGTGGATGGTTTGTTTGTGTTGAAATGTTTCATTGTTCATCCAAAAGACTTAACTTTGTTGGATGTTTTACCTGGATTATTGAGCATGAACTTTGATGTTTTGAACCACTTTGGCCATGGCTGCCTCAGAGGAGTCGACGGGGAAAGAGATTGGACTCCAGAAAATATGTTATCACCATCAAACTGGTTGGCCAACTATGTGAGTGTGCTACTTATGGGACTGGGTTTGTTGTGGCTCCTCAAACTGATGAAGTTCTTTGGATGAAAGACGAACTGTTTCAACACAAAGAAATTGTCCAGATGACTTGACTTAACATTGCTGGGTATAATGTAAGTATTATTTTGGCTCATTTATGTTAAGTAAGGTTCAAAACATTGTTCATAATTACACTATAGTGCTTGAAAATGGAACAATGTGCGAGGATGATTTTTTTAAAAATATATAATTTTGCTATGCTAAAATCTACGTCAGCACAGCCAAACACACACACACAACAGATGTGTACTCAGGTGAAAAAAGAGCTTTAATTGGATTGGAAACAATAAGCTGTCATATTTTTTATATTTTGCTTGATAATTGTATGGCAGCTAAAAGGGGAAAGGTGGAAGCCTGAGGGACCATAACAAGATGAGAGCTTCATCTCAAGGCAAAGCAAACATTACCTATTCCTATATCTGACCACTGCCTGGGGGCTCTTGCTCTGCATTTTTGCCCATTGTCCTATCTGGGGCAGTTATATTTGATGAAAGTTGACAGTAATAAAAGATTGGAAAAAAAAAAGTTGTATTCTGACTCGATATAATAGATGTTGCCATTCTAAGCCAATAATAGTGTCTATAATAAAATCAGTGAAGCAGAAAAGAGGCACTCTTTCATTTCCTTATGTGGGGCTGTGAGTTTTGTACATCCCATTATTCATCAGGTCCGGGCTGCTGATAACTGTCCCATTTGCATCTGAATTAAAAAATGTCTTACAACCCCCATCTTCAAAAAAAAAAAAAAAAAAAAAAAAAAAAAAAAAAAAAAAAACTTTACCCTCATGCAAATGAACTGACCTAAAAAGAGTTGGTACTCTTTTTAGTAATTTGTGAGCAACTATGCTCTGCTCTTTAGGTCATGCTAATAAGATACCTGAGAAGTGCGGAACCTGTTATTTTGGTGATTAAAAAAAGAAGAAACTTTCAAATCCTGTTTCTCACATCTGAAAGTGATATAATTGCTGTGAAAATTTGTTGTGAGATTGTTTTTATATTTCTTTACCCCTAACCTGGGGTAGTTTTGGCAGGATGTTTGTGTTGTCCCTTTTTTACCCTGACTGACTTGACCTACTTCCACACACAAAAGACAAGCACAAATCGGAGAAACAATCTGTAAATTCTTGGCCTTGCTTTTCAGAGAATGACTTGCTCACTTCACTGCACTCATGTAGTTCAAAGGTAAAAGATTTCCTAATTTAAAATCTCTGCTGCGAGTCTGGAGCATACTGTGTGATATTTGTGATCAACCATAGCTCCAGAAAAGATTGCCCTGGCTGGAAATAATAATAAAAAAAAGATGCTATCCATAAAGCAGTGATCTTTTGAGGGATGGACTCCTCAGAGGAAAGTCTAGCTGTGCCAGACAGACTGCTCAAAATCTCAGTAGATGGATAGATTAATGAGCTATGCCTTCACATACAGTACAGAAAACCCAAGATAAATCCGGGTGCAATCCTCAGCAGCACTGTAAGGCAGCATATGGTGAATCATATGTAGTCTCCTGTAAACGCACATGCTTGACAATAAATGAAAATACTCTGAAGCATATGTGGCAAACTCAAGGCCCAGGGGCCAAATGTGGCCCTCGTTGACATCTTATCTGGCCCCAAGATGTTATTTTAAATGTAAACTACTTTAATCACATTATTTTTTTTCAGTAATCTTTGATTATGAAGTCAAAAGTGCAACAGAGAATGACAAATGAGACCTATCAAACATTTGTTGAGGAACCTGCGACCAAGAAAAGATGTTGGGTGTCCAATGAGTTAATGTAGATTCTGAAACTGGCCCTTAGTTTGAAAAAAAGTTTTAATTTTTGCCCCCTTTTGTAAGTGGGTTTGACACTCATGCTTTTCTTGCATTGACAAATCCAAAAACAAGCACCTCCATACTAAAGGAAATAAAAAAAAAATAAAAAAAAACAGTTTCACGCATGAAAGTGGTCCAAACACACCTTTAAATGCCAGAGGGCAACTGGATAAAAAAAGGGATGTGGGGGTCCTTTGTGCACCCTGAGTTCAGGTCTTGGCCATTAAATAAGCAGGCGCTGCAGATGTGAGCTGCATTGACAATGATGTATGAGAGAAACACAATTCAGCGGCGTTATGTATCGGTTGGCTCTGCAGTGGACAATACTCACTTACACGCGCATGCACAGTTGCACACAAAAAGGCACTTCTAACCAAGTGCTCCCACACACACACACACACATACATGTGCACACACACACAATCAGAAAGCCAATATCTTCCCCTTTTCCAGACAAATTCAATTTTTATCCAAGACATATGTAAGCTGATTAAAATGGCCAACAAAGACTAGAGAAATATGTCACATCCTTCAGGACGGGACACAAAATTGAGTGCTGCTTTAGCAATGGCATGCTTTTTCCTTTCTGTCCTCTATATCTTTCTCTCGTGACCTTTCTGCGTCACTTGATGGCATCATGCATCCATTTCAGTCTTTTCTTTATCTTTTTCCTTCCCTTTTTTTTCTTGTATGACTTTCCTTCCTCGCGTCCTTGGAAAGGCAAACACATTATTCATGATAGGCTATGAAAAGCCTTTTATGAGTTCATTCATGCTTTTTTTTTCTCTTCACTATACATACTTAATTATTGAAACTGTGCATTAATAATGTCCTCATGAATAACAGCTGGTGGAAAGCTATTGGCTTTCACATATCTTTGTGTTGCTTGAACCTTTTTTTATGAGAGGAAGGACACAATAATTTGAGATGCAATTATATTGGATGCAAAGTTGGTATACTTTCATACATTTCTAAAATGAAATGAATTCCTCAATATATTTTAGCAATATGCCAAATATTTCATTTTGAAGAAATGTAAGATTATTTATTAGTAGTGGAAAATTAAACCATCAAGGATTCAAGGTTCTTTATTCGTCATATGCACCACATGTGGTACATGTGGTGGAACAAAACTGTGTACACAGGGTCCCAGTGACATCCAACAAAAGTATAAGATGTACAGTAAAAGAAAAACAGTAATAATATCTAAGATATGAACTAAGAAAAATGTTAACTAAAAATACACTAAGCACTAGTAGTATAAAAACAATATACCGTACAGCAGCACGATACATGTGCATTAGATGTCATACACTATCTGAAAACTATAATAACGTTTTGTAAAACAACTAAAGTTGAGATAAAATGTTTTCCACTTGGCACTTATGGGCTGAGTGGAAAAATGCCAATCGAAAGTGTCTCACAAACACACAATTCCAAGCACAAGGGGCTCACTGTCGCATGGTTAGCCAATGCACTAATGTCATATCCTCAAACGTGTGAAGAACACATCTGAATTATGTAAGGAAAGAGGTTAAATATGAATGAAAGGAAGGTAGACATAACGCCTTAGACATTTCCCTGAAAACACACGGATGGATAAAGTGACAATAGACCCAGTGTACAGTCCTAACTAGGATCAGGTCAGAGAGAGAATTCTTATTTATCTGTAATAGATTTTCTCTGTTGCGTGTGGATGTTTTCAGTGTTTTCTCTCTTACAGAACATGCTTTGTAGTTTGTGTAGTTTAAATGAGCTTAACTCAAGTTGACAGGGAAAACTGTCCTCCTATCGACAATAAAGCTGCACAATTATTATATGAAAAGCAATTATACCCAGCACTCATCCTTATAAGATTATGTGCAAAGTGATTGTCAAGACAGATGAAAGAAATCTCTGAAAATAGAAAAAGGTATTGATGTTGACTCCTGTCAAAATATTTTTTGAAAAAAAAAAAGGGCTTTTTTTTCCCATTCTTTTTTTTAACATGTGCTCATCACACAAATATTTGACAGATTATATTTTTCTTCTTTTATACATTTGGAGAAGAAGCATATCTATTTAAGGTGAGCAGTTTGCAGTTTTTTTGTTTAGACTTGCAATTTATTCATATGAGAGTTGCACCTGCAGCTCTGAAATATCGCAAGGGGCTATCAACCATGAACAAAAGCGGTGCCCTTTTCTAAACGGGGTCAGAGATTTGTTTCGATAGCAAGGAATGGGAGTATGCAGACTGGCTTGGTGGCATGACATAAAGAAAGGCAAAAGGATCAGGGTGGAACTAACAAGAGGCGTGCCATAGCCTAGCTAAGAAGAAAGACAAAACTGCGGGTGAAGAATGATGCTCTAGACGCCAGTGAAGCTTTGTTTTGGGGTCTTGTGACCCCTGGAGTTTTTATAAAGGTGAAGAAGGATTAGTCAAATGGTTCCACTGCATTTGTGTCAATCTGAGCCGGGTGTTGTCAGTATTGTTTTGTTTTTTCCCCCTGAAAAAAACAGATTCCCTTCAATTGTTTGCCGTCTATTTACCCCTCCCCCCTTCACACACACTGGAAGTTTTGTCTTAAAATTAATAGGCATGTTTAACAGTAGAATCCAATTAAAAAAATAACAATATAGCATTTCAGAGATGCAAACATTGCTGTTACTATGTCAAGCTAAATCTGTTTCCAGTTACATCTGTAACCGTCTATCACCTCTACTGTCTTGCACTTCAAACAATAACTCTAGATGCTTAAAAGACTGGTGGTAGCTATATATCTATATATAGAAAGATTACTACAGCTGAGTAGATGTGAAATAATAATAGAAGAACACATAGGCTCATTTGGAGGGTGTCCTCAAAACAAGAATGACGGTCACATATAAATAATGACAAGGGCTAATAAGAACAAAGAAGTGACAATTTTCTGTTTAATTTAAGGTTTAGAAAGATAAAATACCTAGAGCCAGTAAATAAAAAAAGAACTTTGCTGTTTCATCATAAAGGTCAAAGGAAGAAAGGCAGTGATACCAAAGGCCATGCATGCATGTTCCCTTGTTGAAACCTTCAGCACTTAAGGCCTGGGGACATCAACCCAGCTCAACAAAAACATTCAAAGCTTTACTTCCAAAGAGCCAAACTTTTGTTCCTTCACAAAAGGTCTGGCCAGAGGTTCTCCCATAGAAGGCAACCCCATACAAAATCAGATTATTTCCAGTGAAATCATCCTTTTTCCACCTGCCAGTTAACTATGTCACTGCCATTGTGTTCGTCGTGATAAAGCTCTCCAGTGTGGCATAATGGAGGCTGGATGTGCATTATTGCTTTTACTGCCATTGGTTCTATGAAGAGAGGGGCACACCACACCCCCTCACTCCTTCCTTTTTTTCTAGTATATTTTTTTTAAAGAGGAAACTGGGCCACATGCCCAGAGGAACGCAAAGTACTTTAATTCATTCGCACCTTTTCTCTCTGGCTGCCATCTCTAAGGCCTCTTTTTATGCCCAGAAGTGATTTGCTCAAGCTGGACCATCAAAGCAATTATGGCAGTGGCCTGTTTTCCTATTATGAAGAGAGATGACTGACAACAGGGAGACTGTGCGGGGATGGAGGGCACTTTGCTTTATTTGATCTGAAAACAGTATTTTTTCTTCCACCCACTTGAGCAACAAAACACAAGCAAACCCGTCAGATTAGCTCTTTGAATGTTTTGTGACCAAAACCATCCTATCCAGTTTTCTATGCAACATTTTTCAATTACCTCTCTCACCTTTCAGGGCACAGCAGTTCTGGGCCACAGTTAGGTGATGTGGGAGAAAATGCATGCGATGTAACAAAATACTGAGAGGCATGGCAGGCAGTGATGTGTAGCAATTAATGTAATGGACATGAGAAAGCAAAATCTTTTGGCCTAATGAGAATGTCTTATATTACAGTGCAAATGCACAGGGTCGCCAAGACTCCTATCATTACTGGGCTACAGGAAGATGGCTCACTACAAAAACGGATACTCCATAAATGAATAATGTGGGTCGAGAGAGCAGTGTACGGCGCCACTGAGCCGATCTTCCATCCAAGAGTAATAATTATGCCTGGAGTAACATGGACTTATTGGGATAAATGGGTACAGGATGCAAGGAAAAATTAGGTATTTTAAGAAAACAAGACTTTAATGTTGAATAGTGGGGATGGCGAGGAATGGATGAAAGTGAAGTTTGTAATAGATAAACTGGGGAAACAGCGTATAAAGAAAAAAGAGTCAACAATCTAAAGAGATTACTGATTAAGATGCGGACCAGTGCAAAGAAATGGGGGAAAAATGAGGAAGCAATGTGAAGAAGCAGCGATATGACACAGTGACTAATCAGGCTGCTGTTCTTTTTCTAAAGCTGTCAACTTGGCCATCAAATCATCAAGACCTTGTTCTTTTCCATTTCTTATTGACTAATTCCTCTGTTCAATTATTCAAGGTTTTTTAGGCATGAGACATCTATTCAACAACCAGCAGAGCCAGTAAAATAATGACAGGGTTGCATCTTCAGTTAAAATGAGTGTCATAAATGTTTTACAATAGGATAAAGAAAAATCAATTTCTTAGACTTTTCTATCACCATAAAAATATTAATGCAGGGATGAGATGTTAAGAAATAACTTTCGAGTATTCTTACAAATGCATACATGCCCTTATTCAGCAATTGTGCAACTAGGCTGTGTTGTCTGTGAGTTAGTTAAGCAAGGATTAAGTGATTTTAGTCTACAGATTGGCATTACTTTTTTAAATAAACCACCAAACTGTGTGGATCGCTCTGTGAAAACAAAGTCAGGTCAACTTATGGCTTTCTAAGGAAGCTGGATTTCAGCACACATTCAAAGTTACACAGTCAAACAATAAATCCTATGCAGCCACATAGGCATGCTTGCATACACACAGAAAGAACTAATATATCGGAACACATCCAGACACACACTTCTCTCACTTGTTGAAAAGCTCAAGTAGTATTGCAGCTTCTATCTGCCGTAATCTGCCCTCAGGCTACAGTGACCTGAGCCACAGAAAGAAACTTGTCTAGAGAGGAAAGGAAAATAATATTAGTTGAGGTAATGCAGTGTGCAGCCTCATCCTTTACTTAGCTGCCGATGCCTTCAGGGCGGAGATGTTACAAACTCAAGAACCTCGTCTGGCTTTAAACTAAAGCATGTCTCCTATACTCTTCACTCACTGACACATCCTCACATCATAGACTTCACATGACAATCTGACGAGTTAACACAAAGTGAAACTGTATTTATCAAGGCAAAACTTTTCATGAACACACAAAGGTCAAACATACAGTCATGGTAAAGAAGAACATCTATGCCTTTTTAAGTCTAAAATATGTAGCTCAGTAAAATAAATCTTAAATTAAGCTAAATACACGTTAAGATGACTCAAAATAAATAATTTTAGATCATTAGATAAGATAAAGTAAGACAAAATGCATAAACAATATACAGTACTACATTAAAGTTCATGCTCAATAAGCCAGGTAACAAATCCAACAAAGTTAAGTCAGGTCCTCTGGACGGTTTCTTTTTTTGTTGTTGAAATGTTTCGTCCTTCATCCAAAGGACTTTGTCAGTCCGAGAAGCCACAACAAACTCAGTCCCACAAGCAGCACACTCACCAGTTTGACGGTTTTTGGAGTTCGCCCTCTCCCGTCAACTCCTCTGAGGAAGCCATGGCCAAAGTGGTTCAAAACATCAAAGTTCAAGCTCAATAATCCAGGTAACAAATACAATAAAGTTCAGTCAGGTCCTCTGGATGGTTTCTTTGTTTGTTGAACTGTTTTGTCCTTCATCCAAAGGTCTTCATCAGTCCAAGGAGTCACAGCAAACTCAGTCCCACAATATGCAACACACTACACGATTACTGCTTCCAAAATAATTTAGAGTAGCAACCATATTCTGTTAGTCAAATATATTTGATAAATCAATTAACAAATGTGAGCACCTTTAGAAACAGCAGCTTTTTTCAGTTGGCCAATCTGTTGCATTTAGGTGTGTAAAGACATACCATACAAGGAGGGAATGCAAATGTACTAAAATAGTGACTGGTTGCCACTGAATCAGGAAAATGCCCCCTTATGATCTGAATCTATCATTTTACAAGAACGTTTTAAAAGTAAAAAACAAGTTTAAAACAAAAGCCAATTTAACTAGTTGGAGACGTCCCAAAATGTTCTCTCTGAAGTCAGACAAATCTACATCTCTATCTACAAATCTACAAAGCTGCATGTTTTCTTCAGCCATTACATAACACACCAGATTAAAAATCACAAAAGTCCAAATTTGAGAACGTCAAAATGACAATGACAAAATGAGAAACTTGTTCCAAAGGTTTTTAGTTGTTTAAGCAGAAAGCCACTTTGATTCATGCAAATGAATCTTTGTGTGCTCCCCCAACCCAAGACATTAAATCAATGTTGTCGTTTTTAAATATATAGCTTATGCAATTTAAATTAGTTTAAAATATTCTAGGTACACAAAGTGTCATGTGTTGCTGTTTTTAAAAGGTTGTATTAATTTTAAGAACAAATACCAACCAAAATATTTGTCCGCCTCTTTTACATTTGTACTTACTTTTACCAGAAACTAAACTACTACTACTCACAAACTAAATCTCTTTTACTCAATCCTAATCCAGTGGAAGTAGAGGGTCTGTACTGCAGCAAACTGTCTATTTTTAAAGTTGACATATTAGTCATCCCTTGGGGGAGTAGCATTGTAATTTATGGAATTCATGAATACCAAGCTGTTGTGCTTTCTTCATGTTTACCCCCACCCTCCTCTTCTTCCCTCCCATGTGCTTCTAAGCACAGTACAGTATTTGGATAAATTCAGATAAACTCACAAAGGCATCTGGAAAGGATCTCCATTTCTACTGCTTAATGGGAGAACAGTTTAGTTGCTGCACAGATTCACAGCTAAAAAAATCCATCCATCCATCCATCCATCCATCCATCCATCCATCCATCCATCCATGCATCCATCCATCCATCCATTATCTTTACCAGCTTCTTCCTTTTCAGGTCGCAGGGGTCACTGGTGCCCATATCCAGCCATCCCTATGTGAGAGGCGGGGGACACCCTGGACAGGTCGTAAGTCCATCACAGGGACACAGAGACAAACAACCATTCACTCTCTCACTCACACCTAGGGACACTTTAGAGTTAACAATCAGCCTAACATGCAGTTTTTGGTCTGAGGGAGAAAACCAAAGTACAAAACATGCAAACTCCACCCAGAAAGGTCCCTGGCTAGGATTTGATCTGGCAACCTTCTTGTTGAGAGGCAACAGTCACAATATCTTTTTTATTTCAAGTGCCATGTCCCCTCTCCAGTCAAAAAAAAAAAAAAAAAATCCCTAGAGTTTGTCTCTTTTATTTTTGCTACCAGTAAATTATCCCATTTTATTATATTTTTTACAGGTGATTCAGCCTTTATTCTTGAAAATAATTTTGTTTGACTAAAGATAAATATTTCTTAGGTTTTAGTATTAAAAAGGATGCTACTCTAAAACTCAAATTCGACCAACTCTGCTACAAATTTAGGCATGACACTCTTCGTGTATTTACAGAGTAGACATAGGTCCTCTGGCAAACCTCTGGCAGGAGATAATAACTTTTAAAAAAAGTTAAATTTAACACTTATGGTTAAATATCATTGCTATTCCCTTTGTAGTTTATACCAACAAATATGTCGCTGAGTAAATAAACAACAATTATACTCATTACACACTCATTACACTCTAATTGCATCATCAAAACACAACTGAGGGGGCATTTTCTACAAGTAGACAGCTATAACAAAATGGAGCATGACCTAAAAAATATGACTTACACAAAACAGTAGGTATTGTGAGGAGTGAGCAAAAATAATATTTACAGTCTAGTTAAAGCCCACATTTACCTAACAGGGACAACAGCAATGTGTTACATGAACATAACAAGTGAGAGAGCGACTAAAGCTCTGAAAAAGGTAAAGGAGTAAAATACACACTCAAGTTTGTCCATCCCACTCCAACAAATTAGAAAACCAAAAAGCAAAAGACAGAAAGGGGAAAAAAAATAGAGAAGAAGTTCAACCATTGGCAACTAAATGGACACAGCGCGGTTCCATTATCTAAAATGGAACGCCGTTTCAACTCCTGGAATCTAAATAAAACGGTGAACTTTGTCCTTCTCCGTGTCTTTTGTTCATTCCCTTGTAAATGGCTTACATCCTTCTCTTTCTTTACTGCCCTATATGCACAAATGGATATTTGCCATCCTACAGCATCCTTTAGACTCATCAATAAATAAAGTTGACACAAATAAACAGATAAATAAATAAATATGAAGAGCCCAGCAAATGGGCATCAGTCAGCATTAGTGATGGAACCACGTCAAGCGGAATCGTGCCTGACAGTCTGAGTGCAGGACGTATTCTTGCTGATTGCACACTCGGTGCGTGCATCTATTCGTGTTCATGGAAGTGTTTCTATGTAAAAGAGTACAGGGACATCTCTGTGGTTTTTGGCTTTGTGCTTCATTTAACCCTCACTGTTGCCTCCTTTAAATCTTTACTACTGCCACTAGTTGTACATTTTCCCATCATTGCACAAATTACCCACTTCAATTTACTGATGACTTTCTATTTTATCTTTTTTTCCTCATGCCCACCGTCCTTTCTTTGTGTGGTTACGTATCTCCCCCTTTTTGTGATTTAAAAACAACTTTCATCTTTTAAACACACAAAAAAGCAGGATTTTTTGAGCTAGGTCACACTTTAAAGTGTGACATGTTAATATGTTTTTGTTATGTCTAGGTTGAGTAAAAATATTGGGTTACTGTATAAATTAATAAGAAATGAAACACTGTGAAAGAGAAAATACTAACTTCTCACCGATGGTGTGAGAAAATAACTGCTGATGCACTCTATTCTTGGTTATAATAAAGGAGTGAAAATTCTGCTGCAATAAACACGTTCAGAACAGTTTGATTTTTGTAAAACAAGTTTTAAGGCAGAATGAAAATAACAAAATAAAAAGTTAATTATAATAACTTTATAACAAAGAAAAATGAAAACAATGAAGTGATAATTTTAGTGTTACTTGTGCAACAGCATTCTTAACTAATTATATGCATTATTCATTTTGATCTAAAAATATGGCACTGGATAAGGTTCAGAAAAATCTTAGAAAAATATTAATCATTCATTCATTCATATTTATCAATATATTGATAAAAAAAACTATGATAAACTTTCTTAATTTATCTAACAAGGTTGAGCCAGGTCCTCTTGACGGATTCTTCTTAAATGTATTATTTAATTGTTACTTCTTAATTTATCTTGCAACACTACTATAAGTAACACTAAAGTAACTAAAGGGGAAAATAATAGCACAGAAATTTTTTATCTTAAAAATATTGAGTCAGATAAATTGTAATACAATTTCCTTAATTTACTTCCTTTATTAATTTCAATGAAATGAACAAAACATATTCAAGGGATTTACCAGTATCTGCCACTGCAAGGTAAATAGTGTTTTTCATGTATTACAAATATCACATAACGTCTGTCAAATGGGGAAATTAAAAAAAAAATAATGTTGTTTTAATTTGACATGGTGTACACATTACCTGGTGTTTCAAATTTAACAGCAGCCTGGGCATTTTAACTTGTTTTTTAGAGTCACATCACAATGTGGAAAAAAAAGTGTGTCAGGAAAGAGAAAAGAATCTGATTCTAGTAGCGTCTTATTGTCAGAGGAATATATAACTGTGCATAATGGCATTCTATTCCACTGCACATTATTTGTTCTCTAACTGATCATCAGTTGGCCTCGCTGTATGCCTAATGAGCGATAAATAAGGTTTAATTCAACCGACACAAGTTGCCCATCCTTCAGCACTAAGTATCATGGGCTTGGGCGAGATTCCCTTGGAATTATATGAGAGTAATTTTTCAGAAGGTGGGATGGTCCGATTGCTTCGCCTATATTTGGCTTTCACAGGCATTCCATTGTCTTTAAGCTCTGCAAGTTTATAGCTCTATTAGGAATACATCAAACAATGAGTGACATCAATCTTATTGTGTGAATGTGCCCTGGGTAAAAATAAGATAAAATGTTCCATTATGGGGCCTCCAAAGCTCATTTGCCCTCCAAAATTGATCTAGTATTGACAATTTACACTTGGGGTGACCTTTCTTAACTGCCCACATACTTGAAAGCCAATATTGTTTGGAGAGTGAGCAAGAAAACACACAACTCACAGCAAATGCTAAAGGAAGTTGGAGAAAAGGCTAAGTTAGTAGACGATTTTGCTTGGGGGTTTTTCATTGACAGTCCACTAGGCGGTAACCCTGCACTATTTCAGTTCATCAATGATGCCCAGAACCAATAAAACACCTATATTTGGACTTACTTACTGACTACCTTGCACTCAACTAGAAGCAGCAAAGCATTTTGGGCAGTACTTAACATCAAATGTAGGAGTGAAAGACCATTAGAGCCAGCAAAAAGGTTTAAGGTTCAAGGTTCTTTATTGTCATTCGCATCACATGTGGTCCAAGAGATGGAACGAAATTGTGTACTCAAGGTCCCAGTTACACCCAAAAATAGCAATAATATAAACTATATAAAAAAGAAGTCATGATTTAGACAGTTTCTTTTTTTGTGCTGAGACGTTCCGTTCGTCATCCAACGGACTTCTTCAATCTGAGGAGCTACCAAACAGTACTGATTCTCCACCAAGAGCATACTCCATAGAAGTATACAATATGTGTACAAATACACCTATGAGGTATGCTGTTGGTGGAGAATCAGTTCAGTTTGGTGGCTCCTCAGATTCAAGAAGTCTGTTGGATGATGGACAAAATGTCTCAGCACAAAAGAAAGAAACCGTCCAGATGACCTGACTGAACATTGTTGGATTTTATACCTGGATTATTGAGCATGAACTCTGGTCTTTTGATTTAACGATGTGAAAATGTCTCCATGTCTCACTTAATTTACTTCCTCTGCTCTCTCACCTGAGTCAAGCTATGTTGCAGTTATGCACTGGATATTGGAAAAGTAAATAAAACGTCATCGGTATATACTTCCATGATAGGTTTTGTGTTGAGATTAAAAAGATAATCAGTTTAAAAGATAGGTATACATGCCTCAATTCCTTTCAATCTGCTTTCCCCTTTTGGTTGTTGATAAATACTTACCTATAAGAAACAGGTGATAGATTTCAAGCAGCATATCTCTACATAACTGTTTTCTCATCTTCTCTATTGATATCTCACATCTACTAAGCCATCCAAGGCATAGCATAAAACCCTCCGGGTCTTTTTGCTTCAAATCAGGTTAGCTCCACTTTCTGAAGGAGCAACTCAAGTGCAGCCCCAATGAATAACATCTATCACCACCCTGTAGCAGAGGCCAGAAGCTGAGGAGCCATAGCCCTCGACTCAGAGGCACCCTTGCAGCAGCAGAACCTATCTGACAAGCGACACAAACTTGAATGTGTGTGTGTGTATTTAAAAAAAGTGATGTAGAATAACTGCTGGGGAGGTTGAGAGACAACACAAGAAGATAAAACCATAGGACCAACATATGTGAGAGCAAATTAATTGCTATGGGAATTACGATCACTATCACTTCCTGTTATTTTAGAGACAAACGCTTCATGATCAGGAAGAGGATGACAAAAAAACTGCCAAACTGAGCAAAGTGTGGTTAATCAGATCACAGAGATGTTGACAGCAAAGAGACTTAATGAGAATTTGTTCAACATGTATTATGTCACAAAGGGTAGGACTGCGCAAGAAAGCATTATTATGTTGTAATCTACAATAACATGTTCTTAAAGAACATTTCAGTTTGATTTGAAGTACTGTAAATAATATCAATCCATAACAAAAACATCAAGGCATTTCGATTTGCAGAACAAGGAAAAAACATCAGATTAAAGCTCAAATTTTACTTGTTTGATCCGACTATTTGACTTGTCTGTTGTTTTTTTAATTATTGAAGCAAAAATTCGATGAACTTAGCAATTTGTTTAATGTCAAATACGTTCTTTAAATGTATGTAACAATTATTACCATGCTTATTATTATTTAACAGCCCGCCAATGAATCTCTGTCATAAACATGCAAATCACCATTTGGTTTGTCTGGTGATGCTTCTGAAAAGCTAACTTCTTTCTGATTAGACATTTTTCGGAAGCCTGCTGAGGAGGCAGTAGTCAAACGGTTTCCATTTTTGGAATGAGTATAACAACTTCTTAGAGGGGGCTCTTGAAATGTGATGGAACGCAAATAGAAGTGGGGGGTACTTTCAAATAAGAAATACCAAAAGTAACATAGCTGGTAAAATGTTATACTGCCTGCAGCAATTGACCATATGAAGGGCATTGTGACAAGCTGACTGACATCAGATCATTGAGAAAGAAAAGTTGAGAAATAAAACTGAAAACTTAGATTAGTTTTAGATATTGTTTTTTTAATATAACAACTTAAAATGTATGTCCCCTTTTTATTAACATGAAGTTATGCCGTTGTAAAGTACAAGACAAAATACAAGTAAAACAACATTTGTCTTAGCTTCACGTTAGTGTACTAAATCAGAGGAGGGAACCTTTGACAGACTGACTTGTGAAAGTGAAACTGGTGTCTGGTGCAGAGAAGAGAGACCCTGGTTTGGGATTGTAATGACAATGACAAGGCGGTAAATAAATAAGATTGGCTTGGTTCTTTTTGAAAACTGATTGATGTGTCTTTTGAGATGCCCCCCCCCCCCCCCCCCCAGTATGAAAGACCTACCAAGTTTGTGGCTGTCATCCCTGTCTGAAAATCGATGAGCCAAGATGTATGAGAAGCTCCTGCTCTCAACCTACCAATCTCCTGCCAGAATGCCAGGTAACTGTCTCACAAACAAGGGAAATGAGATTTAAGGAGTAGGCTAGCCCATCTGACTTCTTTTAAAAGATTTTCACAAAATCTAAGTTACCCTATTTACTAGAAGAAATACTACATGCAGAACCAATGTCCCAAAATACATACTGTATGAAGAAGCTTGCTTCGATGACAAAACACACTTTAAACTTATCAATGTCCAGTAGACTTCACATTTGAATAAGTAATTTATGATTTTTGTCAGAAAAAGGTAGAAAAGTAACACAATTCAGTTGTACTAAACTGCCCTTAAGCATGAAGAATTTAGGGTTTGTGGCTCTTTTCCACATACGTATCGATAAGATGCCATGCTAACACTGCTGTGACATGTTAAGCAATTTGTTGGGACAAAGGCAAATATAAAAAAAAACATGATGATGATAATAATGATAATAATAAAAGCTGTATTACTACATGCATTATAAAGGAAAACAACCATGATGTCTGATCACTAAGAACAGAGCAAATACTGCCAACTTTGCTTACCAAATGAAATAAATAGGGGGGGAAAAAGAATCCCCAGATGTATAAACATTCACAGCTAGTGACTGAGGGTTGTAAAAAAAAAAACCAACAAGTTTTAACCACCTGTAAAAGCTCTTTGCCACAATAGCAGTTTCAATCACAAATTTCAGTCTACAGAAATGACTACACTCAAGAGCCAAACAAAAGGTCAACTTGCATCTACAGTACTGAGATGAATCAATGAGATGCTACCAAAAAACAAACAAAAAAAACAAACAAAAAACCCTTCTCATATTAAATTTAGTTGTCGGATGTTTTTGGGATATTTTAACTCTGATATTTAAACTGATGTGGCAGCTTGTTAATTAAAAACAGCCATTATGCAGAAATCTGAGAACACAGTATATATATATATATATATATATATATATATATATATATATATGTATATATGTATATATATATGTATATATATATATAAATATATATAAATCAGATCCTCAAAATAAGATTGAACCAAGTGCAGAAAAACGACTTTGCTGGTCTTCATCAATCTGTCCAAGTTCAGGGTGTTGCATTAGGAATGGCTGGTGTAATTGCATAACACATGACTATGGCCCCTGGGGTTAGATTTTCCATCTTGCACAAAGTGGAGACAAGGAAATAGGAAATGCTTCTACAATTGGTTGTAATTGTGACTGGCGGCACCAAGAATTGTGCTCTGCCTGACACTTGAGGTAGTATGGTGAAGTGCAGTTTGGCCTAAAGGATGAAAAAGAATGACATGCCGAGTTTAAATGAACTCCTTTTTGACGTTAGTGAAGATTCCTGTGTGTCTTTGACAAACTCTCTCTGGTACATGCTGCTCGTGTAAGATGACAGAAGGTTAATCAAGCTTTAAAGAATGAGATTACAACCAACATGACAAGCGGGATTGAATAGATTAGGCAAACTGAGTGAGAAAATAGCTAAGAAATCCTTTTATATACAGGTAAATACTAAAAATAAAAGTCTGTCAATCCCACAATTACATGCTAAACAAAAGTGCCTTAACAGTAGGACTTCTGTATTAACCCAAGGGATATATATAGTTTTATTTTTTAAACTTTATAAATGGAAATGTAAAAAAAAAAAAACTTTTCAGTTAACGAAACATGGGCATCTTGCCAATTAAAATAAACTTAAAATAATGGAGAGGTTTAAAGTCAATTTAGTTCAGTACTAAATATAAATCTATTTTTTTTTACACTGAAATGTACCAGAAAGAAAAATATAAAATGTAAGTAAATATATATTTTTCTCCTTCCAAGAGATGAGACAAGTCTGCTTCATATTCTATTCTAACTGAATTACAATCATTCACAAACACACACACACATAAAAACAAACAAATGGAACCCCCCCCACACACACACACCTAAGAAACAAAAACAAAACACAGAGTCAGCATGTTAAAAGAATTTTCTTCTCTCATCAGCTCAGACTAGAGAATCCATGCAGCTCTTTATCAAACCTGTCCTGTGCTTTATATCAATAAACGGGGAGCTGTTAGTGCACGAGACCTGCTGGTAGCTTTGCAGGGATGTTTACCAGGTACAAAAACAAACACAAAAAGGATTCAGCAAAGAGTCAGATGCACAATGCAAAGCAAAATACAACCATTAAACCTGTGGTTTTTTTTTTGATGTCTCAATTACAATGAAGAAAATGATCAAAGGAATGAGAGAAACCATCACGATATTGACTGAAATATAAACAGGAATTTGTAAGTAAAGATACATTATTTTAGTAATCCATCAACCCAGTTACATCATATGTCTAATGGGTTGCCAAACCTTTCAATTTTTCACTCAGTATTGTTTTGGTGATCCCCAAGTATGTAAGCTCAGTCCTCACCTCCTTCTACAGGTGTGCAGTGGAGAGCATCCTGTGCTCCAGCATCAACGTGTGGCATGGAGGCTGCACAGCTGCAGAAAGAAAAGCTTTGCAGAGAGTGGTGAAGGCTGCACAGAAGATGTTGGAGTCAGCCTCCCCACCATCACGTACATCTACAACTCCAGATGCAGGAAGATGGCATGCTGCATCATGAGGGACCCCACTCACCCAGCACACATACACACTTTTTGCCCCACTCCCCTCAGGCAGAAGGTTGAGGCACATTAAGTGTAGAACCACTAGACTGAGGAACAGCTTCTACCCTGAAGCTGTTACACTCATAAATCCCTAACCAAACAAATCACTAATGACACTTTAATTAGAGATTTATCACTTTATCTGCTGATCTGCTGTGCTGCTGATTACCCATGCTGCTGATTTCTTACTTTAAGCTGCTATATTCATACCCATCTGCTCACAACACTCATGTTCAGGCCACTGTTTAATACAACATATTATATTATATTACTATTGTTCAGCATATATCTTAGATCTTTATATACTGTTTCTTTTTTACAGTTTATATTTTTGCTCTGTTTGGGAGTAACTGGGACCTCAAGTACACAATTTTGTTCCACCTCATGTACCACATGTGATGCGAATGACAATAAAGAAACCTTGAAGGCAGCTCAACAATTTTACCTTTACCAATAATTTAGACTAAAGTGAATTTCACTCTTAAGTACAATGTTCAATGTTGACATCTTTTTAGCCAGTGAGTACTTTGGTGGTGTGTTCTATACAGATATAATTACATGTACAGAAACATTTATTTCTAAGCCACAACATGCAAACTTAGCTTAAAGCTATTTAAAAATAAATTAAATAAATAAAACTTTCTCACAAAATTATTTTAAATCAGTCTGCTAGTAAACAATTGAATTGACCTTAAAAGACTGATGGCTAAACACAAATTTGTGAAATTACAATAACAGTGTTTCTATTTGAAAGTAAGCCCTGAAATTAGATGTGATCTTTTTTAGTCCACATATTTTTTTTGCATTCAATGTTGTTTTTCTTTTTTTTTTTGTTTCAGTGTACCTGCTATTCCTCCCCATCTGTCTACCTAATTATCCTTCCTCCGATGGTGTCCTCTCCAGGACCCATGAAGCCTACCAGAGGATTTGTCACTTCAAGCCAAGAAGGCCTTACATTAACTGCCAAAGCCTTTGTCAGCCGTTGGTTGTGGAATACATGATTCAACAGTGCTAGTCTTAAGGTTTATGAGTAAAAACCACAAACTTCACTCTGAATTTCCAATGTGGACAGCTGAGGAACCAGCTGCTCAGCTCCCATCTAACATGTTTGATACCAGAGCTGCTCAGAAAACCGAGTCTCCCATCACAGTGATGACGTGCCATCAGTTTTATAATCAGATGTTAATTTGTCAAAGTCTACGTCTTGAATAAACAAAACAAACAAAACAAAAAACAAAGTTTTTTACGTGTCAATTACTTTTCTTTCGTTCAAGACTCACAGCATCACACTCTTAATTCATTTACTTGAACATGCATAATATAAATAAAACGTGCAAAGTGTGTAAGTTTCATAAAATATAAATAAATAAACAAGTATATATATATAATGTAATTTACTCCACACAAATATGAAAAAAACAAACAAACAAGCCGTGATTGACTAAAGCCGTAAGGTAAAAAATAAATAAAAAAATCAGCTCAGCAAAATAGTTGTAAAATAATAATTCATAACAGGAAGTGACATCATTATGATAATGCAAGCAAACAGAAATGAACAACAACAACAAAAAACAAACAGATGACCGCTATAGCTGTTTTACAATACAGAACATGTGCTGAGAAAATCTGTTCCACACCTGTAAGGACTGGAAGGAATAATTTTTACCAGATTTAACATTTAAAATTAGTGAATAACAATGACAGCTTAGACAAGATGGACTTGACACCTGTCTGGGGTGTACCCTGCCTCTTGGATAAAAAGGTTTGTGCACATATCTGTCAGATAAAATAATTCTTGGATCAGTATTCAGAAAACTTTCAGAAAATATTCATTGTATGTAGATCTACAACTATATACGTTTTGGAGCCAACCCATTTCAACATAGATACAACAGCAAACTGATATTTGCATCAATATCGACAAAAATGGCTACAACTCAGTCAGTTATACAGACAATAAGGATCATTCATAACACATACACTGAGGGCGACTTTGAAAAAAAATTGAATATTGCAGCCCAAGCAGTCCTTTGCAAAACTGTTATTGTGTTCACTGATATATATATATATATATATATATATATATATATATATATATATATATATATAATTTGCGTATTAGACAGGCCCAATGGTAACAAGTCACTGGAAAACAGTTTTAGTGTATAGTTATCGTCATATCTTAACGTGTTTCAGTTTCATCCACTTTGCATTTTAAAATTTGCTTCATAAAACACAGCTCTTTCACTATATATATATATATATATGCATACATTTAATATGCCTTTAAAATGTAATTTTTAAAATTCAGCACATGGTCCTACATTGTTTTTCACCAGCTCAGCTTAAAAGAGTTCAGACAGAAAAGAACAATGACTTATGCAGGCAGAAGCGGTGCAGTGTAAAGCAACATGGTGTTAGGTTAAAAGGTAGATAAACAAAACACACCTAAAGTTCTGTTACCATAGTTTGCACCCGGCCACCGAGAGGATGGACTGGAAGGGCTTTGATCACCTGTAACAATAATGGCAATAAAAAAAGAAGAAGGCAAGGAAAGGAAGATGAACATGAAAAAAATGCATCAGAAATGACACATTTGAGAAATTGGCAGAAATGCTCCCAGAGAAAGAAATTCCATATATCTACTTTTAAATACAGTGATCAAAGCTCACAGTAAAACAATAGGCTGCTTAAGCATAATGCGGATGAATTATAGGTATTAAAACATAAAAGAGAAGCGATAGTTGTTATTTAGCTGGAATACTTTTTTTCAGTCATGGTAAATACATACTTTTAATCGAAATTACTGTGCATGTTTTTATACAGTCTCCAGTATAACAGCTGAAATATGATGGACAATTTAAACAAATTTTTGTTACTGAGGACATTTAAACTGCTAATCTCTGCTGTTTATGTGAAAAGTTATGGTTGATAAAATAGTACTTAGCAAAGGACTATTTTGCATAAAAGTTTAGAAGCAAATTGAAGAAAAAAAATTCTCTAAACAAATGTACCTTCATAAAATAAAAACTAAAATTAGAATGCCTTGAAAAAAATATACATGACTGAAAACTTAGACATTAAGTGACTCAGGGAGGTTAGGAAAGTTATAAAGCATCTGCTCAAAATTATTTGGATCTGACCAAAAACAACAATAGTGTGATAGATTACCTATCAGTGTAAGTTGCAAAACTAAATAATAAAACAAAACTTTTATAGGTAGAATATCTGTTCTCTACAATAATAGATTTGAGAAAATGTAAAATAAATAAATAAAAAATCTAATTAAAACCATGGTTTTGACGTTTAATCGTTAAACTTGCTTTTAGTGCAATGAACACAACTTTTGTTGCTGATTTTCTACAGTGAATGCCTGTTTTGACCAAAATATTGCATAATCAAATAATAAATAATACATAAATAAAGTGCTATGTTGTCATCATTGTATGTTCCCATGTAAAGACGAAGTGGCTCTCTGCATTTAACCTATCGCACCTGGGATACACCCAGGTGGAGCAGTGGGCAGCTATGTAAGCGCTCGGGGAAGGCACCAATAATGAAACAAAAGGTACTAGTTTGACAAAACATGTATGAAATGAGACATTAAACACCACATTAGGTCCTAACTGCATATTGAAAACTTCCTAACTATTTCAAATTAAGTCCCCTTCTGAAGTTAATTGGATATAAACACTGCTATTGTTAGCACTGTTTTTGTTTAGTCCATCCCCATAGTGTTTAGCATGCATCTTGCACTTCTGAATAAAAACAATTCACAATATCCACTGATCCTGATCCCCCTCATTTTCTTTTATTGTGCTTGCCAGTATGGAGATGGCAGCACCTGTGGCTCATAAGCAGAACTTTAACCTGCAAATCATTGACCCTCCCTCTTCTGCAAGGTGCTACTCCCCTGGGCATGGCCTAACCATCATGGCAGAATGGAGCGCTTTAACACCAAGGTTACACTAAATCAACTTTGATCACTGAGCAATTTTACATACAGTACATATTTTTATTTGTAATTTTATTAGGACATTCATTTAATTGTTTTTGTGCATTTTGCTCAGTTTAAACAGATGCTAATTGATCCTTAAAGTGGGCTCAAGTACAAACGTGAGCTTTTTTTTGTATGATAGAAATAAAACTGCACTTTCTATGAAACGAAAGATCACTATTAACAGTTGTTTGGCAGGAAAGAAAAAAATAATTAACAAAAAAAATGAAACTCTGGCACATAAAGATTTTATTTTCTTCGGCCTACCGTTGCGTGGTGTCCGTTTTCGACGATCACGGAAAGCTGCTCCAGACTGTAGAGCTTCCATTAGGCTATCCATCACACCAGTTTCATCTCCTTCTGTAAAAACAAACAAACAAACAAAAAAAGTTAGTAAGACAAACACTACAACTAGTATCAGAAAGTACAAATAAACTAACAAACAAAAACCCAACAACAACAAAAAACAAGATCTTTATGTGAATGCTATTCATTTGTAATTCCTCTTGCATGCCTTATCTAATGTCCGGTCATAGCAGTTGCACCCAAGAAAATGTTTTGACCCTGACTATGCCTAAAACAGTAACTGCAGCTATAGTAGTGTTGATGGAGAGACCTGCCACTCAGGTCTGGCCTTTTTTTTTTGGTAAACAGCTAGAGCAGAGTAAAATACACTTAGCTTTGGTTAGAGTTTAGCAGAGAGGAGCCTCAGGATAAAAGCATTCAGTGATGGTCATTGACAGATATTCTTTCTGTGGCTAACGCAGGGGAGCTAAGTGCTCTTTACAAAGATTTAGTGTGGAGCCAGTCAATACCCGGGCGCTCTATCATTGTTCAGTCAATGACACAGGGACTGGCCTCCGAAAAACACTCCCCTTGCCCACCATTCCACATGGCCTGTGGATCCATGAAACCAAAGAAGTGAAGGCAGTAGCCGAAGAAAGTACTGTAAGACCAACAGCACGTCTAGCTGTAGCCACAGTGCACAGATGCAGCACAGCTCAGTAGTTACAGAGTTCGAAAATAAGCTTAGCTTCCATATCTGGGTCATCTATCTTTACGCCCTAATACTAATGAGTTAGAGGGACAACCTTTTTATCATTCTGGTCTAGAGCAGACATTTTTCTACACTTGGATCATTAGGATGAGTTATTGAAGACTTGAAGATTTGGCAATCAATTCTTTTGTATGTATGAGTAAACTAACTCTTCCCCATTGTTTACCATCTTGTTGTTGCAACGGGTTTACGGCTTAAGGGAAACTTTCAAAAATAAACTGAGACAACTGTGGAAAACACTGCATTTTACCAAGAACTGGGGCGATTCATCCTTTTGTACGGCTGCTTGCTCAACGTGACAACAGTGAGGTAAAATTGATCTCTGAATAAAACACCTTGACATGGAATAGTAGATTAATTTAATGAAACGGCACACATTTTGCCATTACCACAGAAAGTCAAGTATCTACAAGTTCCATTTCCTCCAGCAACTAACCACTGAGCCTACAATCACTCACACGTGTTAAAACAGTACAACCAAGAATAGAAACATGTCTTATGCAAATTTTAAAAAGCAACTTCTAAAACACACTCACTAATTTTACTCTCTATCTCGTTCTTTTTCTTTCTTCCTCAAGTCCTTCCCAAGGGCTACTTTGAAATCAAAGAAGCTGTGTGCTGTGCTTAAAAGCAATCCCGATTAAATCAAGCTTAATTAGACCAGCTTTATCTGAACAAAACCAGAGCTGAGCAAAGTAGTCCTTATCTCAAATTGCAGCACTACACCTCAAATAGTAAGCTCGTTGGTTTAAAAATGAAGAGCATGGGTTTCGTCTCCTGTGGACTCGAAGAACAATATGGTGAACAACTTACACTTCTGTAACTATATCAACTCCCCAGATCTTTAGCCACTACACTGTATGTAGGCTAGCAACAACAGATTGTGAGTAGGACAGAAGACAGAACATGTTAAGTGGCAGATAAACATTTGTCTGCAATAACTGTGCTACAGGAAACTTTCTGACAGCTCCTTCTTCATGTAGACCTGAACATCACAAGGGGCAACTGACACTTTGATCAATTTGTCCTACTTCTAACTTAACTCTAGCACAATTCATCATTTGTAATGGCCATGACTTGGGAGCCCTGGCAGGCTGGGGTTCAGGGGAAGGACTGGAAACAAAAAAGGAACCAAAATTACTAAAAGTGGAAGCAAACTCCCCAGTTTCTTCACAGACCTCAATTAACTATGTCCCAAGTTGTCTTCTAAAACTTAAACTAAAGCTAGAAACTCTTATAAGGAAGTATTTACAATATATAGAGTAATTTGCAAAATCATACAACATAATTATTTTAAATATACAAATGTTAAGATATCTCAAGTATTTATTGTGTAAATAAATCAAATCCTGTGATGGACTTGTGACTTATCCAGGGTGGCCCCTGCCTCTCACACGGTGATTGCTGGATATGGGTACCAATGACCCCCGCAACCCGAAAAGGAAGAAGCGGGTAAAGATAATGGATGGATGGATGAAGAAATTAAATTGGATGTTTTTAGGCCACATTTATAATAGTGATTCTCAAAGCAACATCCATAAATATTGTAACATTGATCTTTTTATAAGACATTTATGTTTTGCTCCTGTAATTCACTCGTCTTTTTTAAAGCCATCAAACCTTAAACAACTATTCCTCTTCTTCTCACTACTAACTGATGCACATTGCATGATGGGGATTTACAAAAAATGCTAACCTTTCATGCCCAGAGATCTTCCTCAAGAGGAAAGATCCCTATAGCTCACAGGAAATTGCTTTTTAAATGGGTTAAGATGGGCTAAGACCCAAGACATTGATAAACCCTTCCAGTGATGAAACACCTTGGTGGGCACCTTCAACCAACAGCCATGGGGTTCTTCAATGATCTTATTAAGGCTTATGGAGGTGTGGAACATAGTTTAGGCTTTTGACCATTTAGGCACTTACTCAAATAGTTAAATCATTAAGTGAAGAAGACGAAGAAGAAGAAAAAACTCCTAGGAAGTTTACCTCATGGAAAAATTGGATACAAGTTCCATATAATTTCTTCTGATCCCTTCAGCCTTACCCTTTTCAAACATCTTGCCTTTCTTTAAATGATTGCCTGATTGTACCTTGACCCAGAGGGCACGGTGAATGTAACTGTGAGTCCTGGGGATTGGCTTGGTCTGCAAATATATTTAATAATTACCTAATTAGGAGCTATCACAAGAGCAGTGTGCTTTCAACTGCATTGGCGTGAAAACATAACACATCATATTAGTTTATTTGCTGAAAAACAAGTTTTCAAAAAGCAGCTCTGATTTACCATTGTCCAATCCTAAGAGCTGAGCACTAGGTCAAACGTTGACAAGTGAAAATATGAACAGAATAAGCACAGACACTTTGTGTCACCACCAGGAAGGATAACTGTTTTTAAAAATGAACTTGTAGACAAAGTATGCAGAGGGATAGCACATTTAGGGCAGCAGAGGTGTAAAGTGAAGAGTTTCTATGGGTGTGGTGGGATGAGTGGGTAATAGGGAAGGAATAGCGGAGCAAGACAAGGTATGAGGTCATAAAACAGCTTGGATAGTAGACAACCTCAGCGCTGTGACATTTTGATAATACCAAAGCAAATATGGTAGTATGCAAGAACAGACACGTGTACCTTCTGCTGGAGTAAAGGGATATTTTAAGTTATATAAAAGCATGTTGCATACTGAAAGCATATTGGATCTTTGTTTCCAATCTGAATGTTCTGTGCAGAGTTTCAGCTGACATTTTTGTGAGTCATTTGACAAAGACATTATATTGACCGAAATGAATGACTCCTAGCAAGACAAGTTTTGAAAAAAAAAGTGCCACTGAAGCCTCCAAACATGACTTCTTAAATAAAAAACAAAAACAAAAAAAAAGTGCCAATATTTATTGCAAAACAACTTTAGGTAACCAGGAGCACTAACAAAAAAGAATAGTTGTCACCTCAGAAATAAGACAAAACTCTTTATTCAATCATCAAAAATGGGGAAAAACGCTACGGTATGCTGGCACTTGCTTTAAACACCAGGACATGGCATTCCTATAATTACACAGCAGTGTCAACAAAACCTCTTCATGAATTCAATTTGCTATCTGTCATCTCCTGTTTGTTTTTCTGTGGAGAAAAAAAACAACAGCTGATCGATTGAGAACTCAATTTCTGATGGCTTACATGCAGCCCCCATGATTCATGGGGAAAGAGACAAATACTTCTTCGAATTCTAAAAAGCTCTTGTCAAGTACACGAGTTTCTGATATAAAAGTAAACTACGGCATTCTTTATGTGACCAGTCCAAAGTAGTAATAACTATGACTAGTTACAAAAATTCAATACGTAAAAGTTATTTTTTATGGGCATGTGTTTTAATCAATCACAGCTGTACACAATTTCCTCTAAATGTATGTAATCATAGCATTGCCCCCTGAACAGGCTGATCAGGCATAAAAGAGATTACCCCCTACTTTCCACAAGCAAATTCTAGAGTCTAATTTGCTCTGTAATGAGAGCTAATGAAAGCTTACAGGCCTTGTGCTTGATAAATTAAAGCCACTGTGAGTGAGTAACACAGTGAGAGCTTAACCTCATCCCAGTCACCCTTCATGACTCCAGTAGAGAAGAAGAGAACAAAAAAGGGGGTTAGAGAGGAGAGGGATATTTCTCCTATTTTTTTTTTCCTGCTTGCTGCAGATTGTTTTTGAACACATTTGAGCCCATCTGTTCCCCTACAGACAGTCACCTGTGCAATTAACCTGGACCATTAGCCGTGAAACAAAGGCCTCAGTGGAAGGAGGGGGTGTTGCTTTATGGCCAGGTGGAGAGGCAGCAACTACACTTTCTTTTAATCTCAGATTCTCTCCCTGCTCTCACTTTCATGCACCTGGTTCTGTGTTATTTTCACACCTGAACTCAGTCTCAGCCACCTAGATATACACAACCACCTGCATTGCTCAACACCCCTGCTTTGTTTCCTGCTCACAAACTTTGAGATTTGAGCAGAGACATCATCCACTCATCCTCCTTCCTGCTGTCCCAGCAGCTCCTAAGACCTGAGCAGACAGACACCATTACTGCCACAGTGAGCACACAAAACATGAGTTTCCTAAGAACAGCAGTCATGCACCTGTTAGATATCTTTCCCTTGTTTTTCACCTCCTCTTTTAGCATCTCCCTACTGTCCAACCATCCGATTATGGTGAAAGCTTTGGCACAATGACCTGAGAAACTTTTCAGTGAGACTCCAGTCGTAGGAGTATGTTTGTGTGAGTGCACGCATACTGGTTTACTTTGGATAAAGGAGAAGGGAGGGGGATGAAGGGGTGAGAAGGCAAATAAAAATGGCAAACCCACTCATGTCTCTCCTAACACAATTAAGAATGCTCCCACAGCACTCCATTCTAGGGGGGATGGCAGTGCAGCTACTACTTTGTTCTCTGCTTGGCGCCAGGGTCAGGAAAAAATATGGTAAGGGAGATCTGGAGAGTGCGAAGCATGTCTTAAACTTGGCAAAAGTTAGGTGAGAGGTGAAAGGTGGGTCATGCTTCACATTCATAAAGTAGACAGAGGTGCCGAAGCTTGGTTGGCCTGGTCACTGCAGACCTGATCCCACATACAAAAACAGTGAGATGTCTTGACCTGGAGAGACTGGAAGAAACATGCAGCCGAGCTGGATGTCGACAAGGGAGAGATGAAAGTAGATTAGCCGCGGCGGCGATTTGCATTCTGTGGTGGAGCAAAAGCCCCAGCGATGCCCCGAATAGCTAGATGCATAAATAAGTAAACAAACAAAAACAAAAATAAACCCTCCATCTGGATGGATGTTGCCAAGCCCCAAGTGAGAAACAGTAGGGAGGGAAGGATGGGAAATGGGAAAGGAGGGGGGCGAAAAAAATTAGCAACATAGCCGTCACTACACCCTTTCCTCTGCTATCATTTTCTTCTACCGCCTTTGGGTCTGTGCAGTTAACATACTACTATCATCATCTAGCCACTGCTCTTGGCCACAGCACAAACACACATGTGAGAGCTCCAACCTCGCAATGACAGATGTTAAGTTGACATACTTTCTCGAGCCACATGGGGTCACAATGTCAAGGTGCCAGGGGAGATGTGGGTTGTTGTCCTCACAGCCAAGAGGACCACTATCACCTCTTATTCATAACTAAGGTACAGATAAAATTAGAACCTGTATGGTAGACCTGACCTATATTTATTTCCCCTGACCCAGCAGGGCCTACACTTTAATAGTGTAAAATGTTCAAACTCTATCTTCTTGTCAGAAAGATGATAGGAGCATCATTAAAAAAAATCCTGTTCAGGATTTCTACATAAATAATTTCAAGTCAAGTAGGGGTTACAGTAAGCTGTGTAAAGATGTATGCATCCTTTAATTCTTGCTGTGGTTGTATATATATATATATATATATATATATATATATATATATATGTATATATTTTTTTTTATTTTTTATTTTTTTTTTACACAATCACATCTGTTTCAGTGTGTTAATTTTTGAGTGACATTCTAATGTCCTACGGTTGAATCTTTGAGAGAGATTGATGTTTTACTATCTGCTGCCATGTCTTTCCTAATGCTACCACAGGGAGTTGCATAATCCTCTGCCTTTAATTGCTTTAATGCAATCCTCATCCTTCCTGCTGCTGCTCTGCATTAAAATGCTTTTATATGCAAACCATTAAATGGCTTTTATCATGAAGAAGTAACAGGGCACGTAGCCCTAATCATTAACAACAACAGTGTCAAACGTTATCTCAGTAGTTCAGTATCACACTTAGGCCCTATTTATGCAACACCGTTTTTGAGTGAAAACACATTTTCGCTTTGTTTGAGCCGTCTGTGTAGACAGCAACAGTGGCATTTTTTTTCCTGAAACCTAAGCTATTCAAATCCAGGTCTCAGAGTGGAGGTTTTTGGAATTGCCCAAAATCTGTGTGAAATTGCGCATTCACACTATGGACAGCTGCAGTCAGTTGTTTTTCTGAGTAGATGAACAACAGTAACAATGGCGGATAAAAGAGTGCTGTTTGCACTACTCATCCAGCCTCATCCTTGTGTATTCACTACTTTAGATGCAACGGTTTTTATGCTCATGACGACAGTGTTCAAGTTCAAGTTCAAGTGAAGTTTATTGTAATTCGCATCACATGTGGTACATGAGGTGGAACGAAGTTGTGTACTCAAGGTCCCAGTTACACACAAAAACAGCAAAAATATAAAGTGTAAAAAGAAACAGTATATAAGGAAGTAAGATATACACTCAACCAACATCAAACAGTACCCTAAAAGATCTAAGACGTTTGTGCAAATGTGTGTGCCGTATAATACAAAAAACACAGCGCCAGCTAGTGAGCAGACAATAAAATAGCAGCAGATTCAACAAATACAACATACCGTATTTTTTTTACCTATAAGTCACATTTTTTGTTGTTGCATAAATTACATGTCCTGTGACTTGTACAATGAAGCACAATATTTATGGATTTTTTTTTCTCTCCCATATTTATAAACCAATTTTTGGCTGAGATATAGCCGTTTCCATACATCCCGACTGAACATATTGAACACAACCATTATCAGCCGCTAGATGGCAGTTGAGCAGTATGGCATGCCGTTGTATCATGTAATAGGTAAAAGTGGCTATTAATGACACAATCCGTTTGCCATAGCCTGCCACTGTTGTCTACCTGGAGCAACCGTCAAACCAGCTTCATTTCGCTTTGCCGCCTCGTCGAAATGCAGCTAATTTGACCATTGAAGTGCATTTATGAAGTAAAAGTTCAACTGAGACACACCTTTACTATAAAGGCAAGCAAAGAAATGTTTTTTAATTGCTTATCTTATTGAATTTCGAAGAAATGCGCAGCATTCCTCTTTCCTGATTTTCTCCTCGTCTGCGCGCTCCCAGAGCACCGAGGTGGTAAAAACTTTTGAAATACAGCTGAGTTGACCATTAAAGTCCTCGAGACACACCTTTACTATAAAGTCGAGCAAACTAATAATTGTTTTTAGGTGGCTAGCTTGTTAAAATTTGAAGAAATGCACAGCGAGTCCTCCCGTGCACGGGGCCGCAAATCGGCTTTTGAAATGCAGCTGATTTGACAGTCAAAGTGCATTTATTAAGGAAACATTTGACTGAGACACACCTTTGCTATAATTTTGAGCAAACACATAATTGTTTTTAAGTGATAATCTTGTAAAATTCTTGTTAAAGTCCTCCCATGCACGCTCCCGCGACCACCATTGGGCAGCCAATTGATTTTTGGCACAACACTGGCCCACATTTCCAGGTTGTCAGCGGTGACGCATAATAGATGTGACATATATGGGGAAGCAACTTATTTATAGATTTTTCCACTTTATTAGACATATTTGGACTGATGTGACTTATAAGGCGGTGCAACATTTACGGTGGCAAATACAATATCTGTATAAATGTGTAATTCTGCTGTATTTAACATCGGAAACATGCGACTGTGTACAGAAATTGTTCATGTGTTAATAGACTTATAACTCTTGAGAATTTGGCCACAGAGATGGGTTTAGCTGCAGTTTGGTTGACCTATAAAAATGTTACATTTTTACTTTAGTATGGTAATTTAAATTACACAATAAAACATCTATTTTAGACATGGGATTATTTATAGCCACAGCATATCTTTATGTAAATTAGTCTTAGCAAAGTTATAAAGATATCACAGAGGTCAAATAGTGAACTGATAAACATGTTCTGCTGCATAGTACACTATTTCAGTTTTAAAAGATTGGCACGTTTGTAAAGCGGATACATAGTTTTGGAATACAGACTAACTGAACCCCACATGGGCTGTTTGCATCAGTGTAAGACAGCACTGTCTGGAAAAACTAAATGGGTTTGACAATGGGATTTGATGGTCTTTGTAGTGAGGGTAATTAGGTTTGATTGACTGTAAAGTGACTGGTGAGGTCCAGATCTGGGAGGGGAAATGATCAGACACTTGAACCACCCAGAAATTAATGAGATTCAAACTGCGCTTGTGCTGATTTCACCAAGCAAGAAAAAAAATACCAAAAAAAAGTGATGAGAGAGAGAGAAACGAGGTAGCATAAATATATTGTGTGGAACAGAAAGAAAACTACTGAATAAGACACTAAATGAAAGGAGGGGAGGCATCTAAAACCTGTCTCAATGTCTTTAAGTTAAGCAGAAAAGTTAAGATGCAAACTTAGATGTTTTAATTTTTGTTTTTCAGGAAGAATTTTTTAAAGCTACATTTTTTTCTCCCCTTACGTTGATAATTATTTGCTAAAAATACATACTGTGAGCGAGGTAAATAGATACTTTAATCTGTCAGTTTTAATCCTATTTGCAAAATTTAATTTGCGAAGAATAAAGTAATTGTATTTCTTGCATGCCACTTATTTATGAAAAAGTCTCATTTTCTACATGTCTCAGTTGATGCTTTCTGGTCTTGTGGGACTAAGCTGAGATGCATTCTTACTTGCTCTGTGCCATCACTGCCTTAGGGCAAATACCAGTTCTGACTGGAGATACATCACAATCTAATATGCTGTTATTTAGTAGAATGGATGCATGATGGTGGATAATCCTGGTGCTCTGTTTTTAAGGCAATTATGAAGTTCAGAAATCTATACACAGCAGCTGCCAAGCATGCCTTGTACTACTTGCACTCTAGGCTCAGATGCAAGGGCAAATATATATGCAATTTGCTTAAGGCTGCTGTTGAATACACTATATTATTTTAGTGTTTAGCGTACATCTTAGATCTTTAGCATTTCCTTTAGCATTAATTTATAATATATCATAGTGCATATATTTGATCCTTGTATACTGTTTCTTTTAAAATTTATATTTTTGCTATTTTTGGGTGTAAATGGGACCATGAATACACAATTTCGTTCCACCTCATGTACCACATCTGATGTGAATGACAATAAAGAACCTTGAACCTAAAGTCCGACTTTACACTACAGTGGCATTCATATGCAGATTTAGTGACCATTTGTGCACTTTTGTAACTCATTAAGTGCAACACATTGAAGGCGTCAATGCCAGGAAACAGAAATTACACCTGAGAGAATAAACAGGCAACAAACTGAGAAGCGATGCACCGTATATCACAGTTACATTGTTGAAAGGCCTGTCCTTGTTTGTTATGTTCTATATCAAACATGAAGGTCAGCTTCAGCTCTAATATCTGCTTCATTTTCCAAGCTAAGCTGAGCTGTAGAGAGAATCTCTCTCGGAAACATTTCTTTTATCTGCTTGTGTCTCTGACCTTCACGTCTCTAAAGCTATCTTCTCTGGTTTTATTATTTGCAGCGTCTGCTGTGTTGTGGAGAGGCTATGCAAACTTAGAGAGCCAACCAGTCCACCCCACCGCAGCATGTCAGCACTTGTCTATGATCACCTAGCTGGCATGGCTGTGACGCAGGTATATGCTGGTCTTCTGGCAGCTATCAGTGTCACACAAAACCATCACTCTCCAGCTCCACAACTGTCATTCCTGACAGGGTTGCCAGCCATGAGCAGGCAACCAGCTGCTCAAAAATATGACAGTTTAGATTAGCATGCCTCACTAATAGAAACATAAATTTAGGAAAATTTACTTGTTAAAAAAATGCTGCAGACAATTTAGGCAGAAAACAGTATGATTACTATATATTTAAGTTACATAATACAAGTTATTTAATCATAGTTTTTTAAATTGGGATCCTAATTTTGTATATTAAGCTACAATTTTACATGATACACATTATGTATTATAAATCAAAATACATGAGATCTTCTGAAATTGGATGTAAAACAGAACTGATGCATATGGAGCACACTAGCTCGTTCAGAAACATGAGGGACACAACTCCAGAGTCTGCTGTCAGGGTCTAACCTAACTAACCTCACTGACTTTTATTTCGCCTCATATTTAGAACTATATGCTTTTCTGAGAGAAACCCACTTCTATTTATGTAAACATACATCATTTGATCCTCAGCGAGTGAAAGGTTGACAAGAAGGATGCATAAATAGATGCTGCAGGCCTATTATTGTCAACATGCCAAGTGCTCTCAAAGAAGAGAATCATAAAGACATGGTAACCTCATTTTAGCAAGCCTTGCTGAAAAAGAAAACACGTAGAAACTATTATCAAATATAAAAAAAAATAGTTTGGGATGAGAATAGAAAGACGTAAGTATACAATAAAACATATTGTAGGGGTACTATTTATAGATAAAATTACAATGATCAAAAACAATACTTGTCGTGTTCACCCTTAAATTATGAAAAAAATGTTAATATCTGGTGCTGTATTTGATGTTTAATTCATAATACTCTGGGCTCTGTGATATTTAAACATATGGATCAGTTCTGTGGTGTACATATAGCTTCCAGATGTTGTGCCGACAAAGACAACAATACAAAATATGATTATAATGTGTGTTCAATACCAACAATGTAAGACATATTGCCACGCCAAACACATTTATCACAGATACTATGCTCTACACATAACCCGATGTATGGATATGCATTCTGCTGGTGTTTGCAAGCTGTTGCAATGGATTGAGGCGGCTGGGCGGGATCCAATCCAATCCATACAGTGAAAAATGATGCAATCAAGACCCGATTAAAAGCAGCTTTTGTAAAGCCTCTGTGTTGTGTGTGTGCTTTAGATGTAAGTAAAACTGTTTAAGATTCCTTAAAAGATCAAAGTTCATGCTCAGTAATCCAGGTAAACAAATCCAACAAAGTTCCGTCAGGTCATCTGGACGTTTTCTTTTCTTTTTTTTTGTTGAAACGTTTCGTCCTTCATCCAAAGGACTTCATCATTCCGAGGAGCCACAGACAAACTGAGTCACACAAGCAGCACACTCCCATAGTAAAAAAACAAAAAACAAACAAACAAAAAAAAAAACAGTTTGCTGGTAATAAGATGGTTTCTGGGGCCCACCCTCTCTCCTGTAGACTCCTCTGAGGCAGCCATAGACAAAGTGGTGCAAAACATCAAAAGCAAAAAAAATAAACCATCCAGAAGACCTGACTGAAGTTTGTTGGATTTTCTACCTAGATTATTGAACATGAACTTTGATGTTTTGAACCACTTTTGCTATGGCTGCTCCAGAGGAGGCGACGGGGGTGAGGGCGGGCCCCAGAAACCATCTTCTCACCAGCAAACTGGTTGGTCTACTATGTGAGTGTACTGCTTGCAGAACTGAGTTTGTTTGTGGCTCCTTGGACTGATGAAGTCCTTTGGATGAAGGACAAAACGTCTCAAAACAAAACAAAAAAAAAACTGTCCAGATGACCTGACTGAACTTTGCAGGATTACTTCAAAGAGTTAGTTTTCCTTTTTTTTTATTTATTCATCAAAACATGACAACATGAACATCAAATACATCAACTGAGGAAGCAAACTCTTATTTTACTCATGAAACTTACAAGCAACAATCTGGATGGAGCAAAATGTTTGACATATTTAGTGGTAGGCTTTTTATGTCTTCTTAAGTGCCAAGCTTGATTGTTGTTAAAAGAAGCATTTGTGCTTTGCGGCTCAGTTCAAAGCTTAGTGGATTTGACTCGGGTACACAGTTGACATGTAGGTTCAGACACTTGCCCCAGATGGGGGCACTGACCCTGGCGATGCCAACTATGCAGGGAACCAGAGGGGTCTGCTATTCTTCAAAAATGCCTCAGAGAAAAACAAAAATCAACTACACTAATGTGCACCCGCTTTTTCCACGCCCCACAATCTGCTTCGGACATTGTTTCAGTTTCCAACGATAAAAAAAAATTATCCTGCTACGCTAGCTTACTCAGCACAGAAAGAAATCTTTGCTTGGCTTTGTTTTACAGCGCTCGGCAGTCATTTCCAGGGATCTAAAGTAGTTTAGTAAATGCTGAACATCTGGTGAGTTCAAAAGAAAATGCATAATTTACTTACAGCAAATGAAAATAAATCAAGTAACTGTATAATGATTTCATACGCAATTTCTTACAATAAGACTTCTAATACTTCAGTAAGATAAAGCCATTTATTAGTGAACCGTTTATCAATGAGTCACAAAATTGTTCATATTATCACATTTCTGCAAGTACTGAATAGTGTCCATATTTTAACTGTTTCCTAAGAGAGGTTGCCCTCCCCCTCCCCCATCCTGGTGCCATCCTGGCAAAAACTAAATGAATTAAACCCTCATTAAATATGCATTTCATTGTTAATCATTTGCAAGTGAAGAGGATTAGTTTGCAATTTGTGAAATGACATTAAATCTATCCATTCTCAAAAATACTCTTTAAATTGCATTAAACAAAACACTATGATCCATCAAGCAGTCTTTCAAACAATAAATAGGGTAAATCCCTAAAATAGATAAGACAGTGACCTGAGCATAATACCCAAAATGCAACTGGCATATGTTTACTCCATCTGGTCAACAAATACATCCACAAACAAAGCCTGTATTCTGAACAACAACTTGATCTGTGTCGTAAAAGAGCAGGTATTTCAAAGTGTTTCATTTAACTTTTCACCCTACATACTTTAAAATTAATGCAGATGTTTGGACATGACTAATTAATGGTTAGAGGAATTAAACAAGCCTCGTTGTGTTGCACACCACTGCATTTTCCCCAGCCTTCGTGGAAAACAAGACTGATGCTCGGCATAAAATATTGATAGAAAAAAATCACCTCAAATAAGCAACTCTTCAAATATGTGAAGCACATGTAGAATTTTATAGCAGGCTGGGAGACAAGAGCCAAGACTCTCAAGCCAAGGCTGTCAAATAAAGAGGAGTGGGGGGCGCAGAGAAGAAAGATGCACAACAAGAAAACACTGAATTTCCTACTATATGTTTTCCAAACAAACAGCTTAAAAAGAAACTGAGAGGAAACACGAGCACAAACCACAAAGCTTCTTTAACCTCCAATCTGCTTTTTGGCTCTGAATCAGGTTCCCTTTCACAGGACCCATTACCAGGCCTCTTCATTTGTTTGTCCTACCTCTGATTACTTTTTTTCTTATAAAAAGACAAGTTGGGATACAAAAAGAAACACTTCAAGGTTAAAAAAAAGAATGCAGGTTGAAAGTACTGAAAGTAAAATGCTGCGTGGGTTTTCTTCATCGTGGATTAAAAAGTACGCATTCCCAAACTTCCAAGGTCACTGTCATTCCGACAGTCCAGTGATGTAGGCGCTGGCGAGGAGGACACTCCTCACTATCTTCAAGGCTGCAGGCAACACTGCCCATGTCATCCTCATGTTTTATTCATACTGAATGTCATATTATGGCATTAAGAAACCAAGATCAAAATCTGCTCTGGCAGAAATATTTAATATCATACCACTTCTCTATCCTTCTCCATCTGGTATGCCAGAACGAGAGAAAAGAGTAAACAGCCTCCCTCAGCTCAGCCATGTTGGATTATTAAAAATAGAGATAGTAAAAGAAGGTTTCTGCTCAGGGAACAAAAAAAAAATGAAGAAAAAACTGTTGCATGCATCAATTATTTTGGAGAGTTTGTGGCGAACTGAAGACGGTCTTGTCACATTTCCCAATGTGGCTGAGCTATGGAGAGGTCCTTGGCTGACACTGACATTTAGAAGCTGGTGTGGAAATCCCAGTCTGTTTGTCAAAAAAATATGAATAAATAATGGACAAAAGACTAAGCTGACTGCTTGCAAAGCCCTTCTGTCCATGCTTGAAATTCCTTCTGTGTCATTGACATAACTAGACAAAGGTACCCAGCTCGATCACCCTAATTTCCCCACGTGTGAAAAACTGCAACTTACACTGATCAATACGTGACTTAGTGGCACTGCTGGGGGGGGGGGGGGGGGGATAGAGTCATTCACAACAATACATTTAACATGCTGTCAGGGAACACATTTATGTCTAGTGTTTTCCCTTGAGTTTTTTGTATGTAATGGTATTAAAAGAGGTTCAGATCACAAAAAAATGGTAATTTACCTTGAAATCAGAATGCAAGTTAAAACATTAAAAAAAAGCACAATGGTACCACTTTACAATAAGGCTCCCCTTATAGATGGTTAATAACAAGTTTAAAGATACGCAATTAATTCCTCTATAAACACTTTATAAATCATTAATGACTGCTTATTATGCATTCATTAAGGGTGACAGAGACAAAACTGACAATTTTCTTGCCAAATAGTGAGCCAAATCTGTTCACCTATATATTTTATCTAGAGTTGTTATATAAAACATTTCAGACAAAGTTACTACCTTGTAAGTACAATAAGCATATGTAAACCTATTTCTTTAGCATATAATATTGTACTTAATCACTGCAATGTAAGTATCTACAACAGGGCTATTCAACTGGTAGGCCGCAGGCCATTTCCGGTGATTTCCATCTGGCCCACTTCATCCATCCATCCATTTTCTTCTGCTTATCCGGGGTCGGGTCGCGGGGGTAGCAGTTTAAGTAGGGAGGCCCAGACTTCCCTCTTCACAGCTACTTAGGCCAGCTCCTCCGGGGGAATCCCGAGGCGTTCCCAGGCCAGCCGAGAAACATAGTCCCTCCAGCATGTCCTGGGTCTTCCTCTGGGTCTCCTCCCGGTGGGACGTGTCCGGAACACCTCACCAGGGAGGCGTCCAGGAGGCATCCTAACCAGATGCCCGAGCCACCTCAACTGGCTCCTCTCGACATGGAGAAGCAGCGGCTCTACTCTGAGTCCCTCCCGGATGATCGAGCTTCTCACCACATCTCTAAGGGAGAGCCCAGACACCCTGCGGAGAAAACTCAATTCGGTCGCTTGTATCCGAGATCTCGTTCTTTCGGTCACAACCCAAAGCTCATGACCATAGATGAGGGTAGGAACGTAGATCGATTGGTAAATTGAGAGCTTCGCCTTTTGACTCAACTCTCTCTTCACCATGACAGACCTGTACAGCGCCCGCTTCACTGCAGACACTGCACCTATCCGCCTACCGATCTCACGTTCCATTTTTCCCTCATTCGTGAACAAGACCCCAAGATACATGAACTCCTCCACTTGGGGCAGGACCTCCTCCCTGCCCTGGAGAGGGCACTCTACCCTTTTCCGACTCAAGACCATGGCCTCGAATTTGGAGGAACTGATCTTCATCCCAGCTGTGTCGCACTTGGTTGCGAACTGCTCCAACAAAAGCTGTAGATCACGATCTGATGAAGCCAACAGGACCACATCATCTGCAAAAAGCAGAGATGCAATCCTAAGGCCACCAAAATGGATCCCCTCAACACTTTGGCTGCGCCTAGAAATTCTGTCCATAAACGTTCTGAACAGAATCGGTGACAAAGGGCAACCTTGGCGGAGTCCAACTCTCACCGGGAACAAGCCCGACTTACTGCTAACAATGCGGACCAGACTCTGACACGGGTCATACAGGGACCTAACAGCCTGTATCAAAGGGCCCGGTACCCCATACTCCCAGAGTAACCCCCACAGGGTTCCCCGAGGGACGCGGTCAAACGCCTTTTCCAAGTCCACAAAGCACATGTAGACCAGTTGGGCAAACTCCCACGCACCCTCCAGGACCCTGCTGAGAGTGTAGAGCTGGTCCAGTGTTCCGAGACCAGGACGAAAACCGCACTGCTCCTCCTGAATCCGAGGTTCGACTATCCGACGGACTCTCTTTTCCAGAACCCCCAAATAGACCTTACCAGGGAGGCTTAAGAGCGTGACCCCCTGTAGTTGGAACACACTCTATGGCCCCCCTTTTTGAATAGGGGGACCACCACCCCGGTCTGCCAATCCAGGGGAACTTCCCCTGATGTCCACACAATATTGCAGAGTCGCGTAAGCCAACACAACCCTACAACATCCAGAGCCTTAAGGAACTCCGGGCGAATCTCATCCACCCCGGGGCCCTGCCACCGAGGAGCTTTTTAGCCACCGAGGAGCTTTTTAACCACCTCGGTGACATCAGCACCAGAGATTGGAGGGACTGACCCAGAGTCCCCAGGCTCTGCTTCCTCAGTGGAAGACATGCCGGTGGGATTGAGGAGGTCTTCAAAGTATTCTGCCCACCGACCCACGACATACCTGTTGTAAAACTTTAATTTAAAGGTAGATTACGTCATATTTATGATACATTTTGCCAGCAGGGATTACGTGTATTTCTCATACCAACTGGCCTTCACTGTGTCCTAAAACGTAAAAAAATCAAAACCTAAAGAGTGTACTTATTATGGTTTTATGTTCTGCACAGTAACACTGTTTCGTCTTTCCTCACCTCTTCTTTAAAAGCGACTAACAACAAAAAAAGAACACTAAGACAACAGTAATGTGGTGTTTTTGTAAAGATTCTTGAAGCCCAGAGCCGTCCTGCTTTTTGTAACGTTGCATAGCTGTAGCCATACAATAGTGACTGAGCACTGGCTGGATTAAAAGACTGGGTATGGCTAAGACTCTGGTTTCTAAGACTCTGTTTTTTTTAGGTGAAGGTGGAAACTTTCAGTATGTAGCCTGTAAACTCCACTCCAGATTCAGCCGTCAGTCGGTCCAATAGAGACTGAAGCATACCTGGACTTCCACAATCGACCGTTGATGCTACAAACACATGAAGGCTTCCTTGTAAAAAAATAACCTGTGATATTTGGTTGTTTCTGACCTGATTTAACTGTATTAAACCTGATTGTTAATTGAATGAGGCTCTGGGTGCAAAGAGGAACGTGGTTTGGGGCAAAAATAATCAGGATGACTCAAAATGAGACAACCCGGGAGCTCCCCGTCAAGCTGTGACCCCCTTCAAGACGTCAAAGGATCCGCTTTATTTGTGCCCTCAAATCTATAACATTCATGCAAGACATTCACAAGCACTATCCGTGAAAACGAACCAGGAAGTGGCTAATCGTGTTCTCTAAGTGGCACATAATCGGTTCTTCGTGCGGACACAGTGTGCTGTTTTTTGTCGTCTTCGATTTCCGACACGTGTACAGTGCACGTCCAGATCAGATCATCAAACGAGCGGATAAGGCGCTGTA
>NC_056501.1:13362134-13362372 GCF_014905685.2 Nematolebias whitei | reverse complement strand
ATTCTGTTTATTGCATTTATGGTTCAATCCAATAAATAAAGTTAAAAAGGGTAACGTCATGGTAAACTTTGGTTTATTTACATAATGACTTTAATCGCTGGATGTCCAGCCCCCGAGTTAATGACTTTCAGAAACTGTGGCCCCCTGAGCAGTTTTGTTGAATAGCCCTGATCTACAACTAACCCTTTAAAAATAATAATAATAATAATAATAATAATAATAATAATAATAATAATAA
>NC_056501.1:13334509-13362124 GCF_014905685.2 Nematolebias whitei | reverse complement strand
AATAATAATAATAATAATAATAATAATAATAATAATAATAATAATAAATAATAAAAAATAAAAAAAAAGGTTTACAAATGCTTATTGTGCTTACAAGGTAGTAACTTAGTCTGAAATATTTAATATAACAACTCTAAATGAAATATATAGGTCAACAGATTTGGCTCACTATTTGGCAACAAAATGGTCAGTTTTGTTTCTCTGAACACCCTTAACACCTCTTTGTCACCCTTAATTATTGCATAATAAACAATTACTAATGCTGTGTAAAATGCTTACAGAGGAATTAATACATATATATAAACTATTCATTAGCCATCTGTAAGGGAAGCCTTATTGTGAAGTGATACCAACAAACAAACCTTTATTTCCTACTTTTATAAGCAAGTCATATTTTTACCATGTGTCCTTGTAAGCATACAGGGTATTCAGGAGTTTATTTGTAGCACTGGCTAAATAGAAATGGCAATTTTTAGCAGGAATGACTTTGATGTTTGAAAGCACTGAATCATCTATAAAACAACTTTAGGGTCTCTTCACAGTTGAAACAATCAAAAGAAGACTTCTGCCTCTCCTCTACATTAGAATCTGCTTTTCAGTTCAAATCTGTGCAAAGCAAAATTCCTTCAAACCCTCTTTCCACCCTCATGCTCTTGTCCCCTGAACTCCCCATCTGCCTCCCCGTCTCTGCGGCAGCATGGAGAGAAGTGGCATACCTTTGTTCATGTCAATCAGCTGCTTCTTCTTCTGCTGGCGCTCCTGCTTCTCGCGCTCTGCTTTCTCCTTCGCCAGCTTGGCTCTCTTGATCTTCTCCTCCATCTCCCTCTTCTTGTGGTTCTCCTTCACTGCTTCCTGATGAGGCACACGAACATAAACAGATAAAATCAGAATGTGGCTCCTACCACCTTCAGTCTTTTATCGACTTCCCTACTGTACAGCGTTACAGGGGCAGCAGAGTACCATCAGCAAATTTGTATCCCTTGGTGGGCTTGATGGACAAAGATAAGTGTCTGGAATAGTGTATAATTTTTTTTCTTCCTTTAATGTTTGCAAGTAAGGATTGTATAATGCTATGCTTTTCACATTTTCAGTTATACAGAGCTACTTTATTGTCATCAATACATTAATAATCAATTGTACACATATGTAGCAAACACTGACGCATTCTTTTTCACAATATAAAGGAGCATTGCACTGGAAATAAAACAATAAAAAAAAAAACACTAAATAAAAGCAGCAGTGTCTCAAAGGAGGAAGAAAACATCCTTTTCCTCCTTGGTCACCAGCTGAAATGTCAGGAAGGAGTCATGGGAAGAGAGATAATCAACAATATGCATGCCTTTTACAAATGTGTCCGTTTGTTCTACTGCCAGCAGAGAATAAGATGCACCTGTGTGACCTTTGGAGACGACAAAATGCTTTCGTATCCCAGGCCTGTGGTGCGGCGATGAAAAGGTTCCGCCGACGGTAAGTGCATGAGTGGGAGGTAATACCCATTAAAATGATTTTGTGTTGAGGTCCACGCATGTTTGTGTGCTTCTGCTCATCTGCGGTGTTCCCCCTCATGTATACATTCATGTATATATGGATGCAAAGCCCCTCTCTGTGCGCTGACATAATAAGTGGCGACAGTAGGCCCCCATCTACTGGCCTCGTGGCCTCGCTGAGTGTGTCGTGTTGGCAGTTAAGACAGGAGGATTATGGGGATTGTGGGAAAGGAACAAGAAAAGAGCAGCCCATCATGCCAGTCAATAGCAGGGATTTTTTACATGCCTAAGGACACAGGCCCTCATTGTCACTGTGCCCTTGTTAGATGACAAGGGCAACAAGAGTGGCAGAGATAGACAAGATGTGTAGTAAATCTGATGAAATAAAATATAAATGGTTAAAAAAAATAAAGTTAGTCATGAGGTGGTGAGTTTTTAAATCATGCACATTATGAAAAGCTGAAAAAAGTGATGCTTTTTCTGTGTAACTGCTGCAGGTCAGTGAACTCTCACATATCAACATGTATTTAATTACCACATCAAGTTTTAGAAAATTACCCTGCTGCTCCTGACACAGAATATTGATTGCATGCACATTACTGCTGTTTTGAATTAGACAAGTGCTGTGCTTTGTGCTCTTTAACAGTTAACTTTAGCATGGACAATATTTGGCTAATTTCAGTGGAAACATCACTACAACATTCAGAGTCTACACCATCAAATGGAGCATAAATAATGCAGACTACAAATAAATTCCTGTCAGCAAAATTTACTCTGAACAAACAGTTAAATCTGACTGTAAACAAGCTTATGCAACAGGATTCTGTTGTTCTAACTAAACAACATAACTAATTATCAAAGCACTAAATATGTGTTCTCTGTTTTATTATTTGCTCATACACCATTCTCTTTGAATGCTTTTTCCTTCAGGGATGATTATTATTATTATTATTATTTGGTAACTGTAGATTTTAGGAGGACTTCTGGTGTAAAACAAGATGTATGATAAAATTATTTGTGATTGTATAATAAACAGGAGAAAATTTAACAACAAAAGTCAGGGTTCATCTTAAAAAGCTTGAATCTCTTGTCAGATATACTGTAAGAATTTCAGAGATGTTTTAAAATTTATTAACACAATCTAATGTCAAATTGATGTCCTGAGTACTTTCATCTACTGAAGACCAAAATGGTTTGGTGTCATTTTAAAAAGAGCGTGAAAGCAATTTTATTTGGTTCACATTTATTCATTTGTTTTTATGTGAAACTGATTGTGACTCTAATAGCACCACATGAGATTAACTGTTCAAAAAAAACTAAAAAGTCTGGAGGAAAAAAAAAACAAAAAAAACAACAACAACTGAATACTGTATTTTTAAAACCCTTTGATAAAATAATAATAATTATAAAAAAATAAAATAAAATAAAAACATGTCCGTTGGCATTAAGAAAAAAAAAAAAGTATGGTAACAAACTGTTACCTTTATCTGGTCATAAATCAGCCTAATAAAATTTAAATCAATTTAAAGCATTTCTGAAGGGAGTGGTGGCTCTTCTACAGGTGTGCAGTGGAGAGCATCCTGTGTTCCAGTATCAACGTGTGGCATGGAGGCTGCACAGCTGCAAAAAGAAAAGTTTTGCAGAGAGTGATGAAGGCTGCACAGAAGACCATTGGAGTCAGCCTCCCCATCATCACAGACATCTACACCTCCAGATGCAGGAAGAGGGCCACCTGCATCATGAAGGACCCCACTCACCCAGCACACACACTTTTTGCCCCACTCCCCTCAGGAAGGAGGTTAAGGAGCATTAAGTGTAGAACCACTAGACTGAGGAACAGGTTCTACCCTGAGGCTGTTAGACTCATGAATCTCTAACTAGAATAATCACTGTGAAAAAACATATCATGTTGCTGCTGATCTGTTTCATGTTGCTGCTGATCTGTTTCAATGTTGATGTGTTCATGTGTGCACATCTGCTCACAGACTCATGTTCATGTTTGTGCTGATGTTCAATGTTTTATGTTATGAGTGCTTAGTGTATATTTAGTTTATGTTTTTCTTAGTTCATATCTTAGATGTTATTACTGTTTTTCTTATACATTTTATTGTTGGATGTAACTGGGACCCCGTGTACATAATTTCGCTCCACCACATGTACCACATGAGGTGCGAATGACAATAAAGAAACTCTGACTCTCTCTCTGAGTAAGGCCCTTAAACCCACCATCTGCTCCCCTGGGCACCCTAGATAGCAGCTCTCTGCTCCCTACAGAGGGCTGTGGTAGCTCGGTGGTCTGTGGTTGCTTCAGGAAGGGCATACGACATAAAAACAATTGCAAAGTCTTTATGTGACTTAGTTCACTGTGGCAACCCCTGAAGAAAGGAGCAGCCCCCCCCTGGAAAAAAAAAACCCCCCCAAAAAAAAAGCGCCCCCCCCCGAAAAAAAACAAAAAAACTATTTAAAATAATTTCTACAACAGAGTATTAGTTGCGCTAAGAAAAAAAAAAAAAAGAACATTATGAGAAAAAAGACAATGTTACGAGAATAAAGTCATACGAAAATAAAGTTGAAATATTACAAGAATAAAGTCGTACAATTACGAGAATAAACTTGTAATACGTCCTGGGTCAGCTCGCACCTGCTCTGGACAGCTTCTAATGTGAGTCATTGTGTTTATGAAGTAGTTTGTGATAACTTTTGGGTCACTGTGAAATATGCATCCATCCACATTATGTCATGACTAAATCCGTCAATGCAGCCATTAATTGCAATGTCATACGGCTTCAGTTAATCATAAGAATCCATATGCCACAGTGCGTTGGGCACCCTACTATTGCACTGCCGACGTCAACATTCATCATTTTACCACAGTTGTAAGACTGTTTTATCATGTCGGAGTGCTGATAATATTATAACTTTTTTTTGGTAATATTCAGAGTTTAATCTCGTAATACTACAACTTTATTCTCACATTAATTTAACTTTGTTCTCATATTACAACTTTATTCTTGTAATATTTCTACATTATTCTCTTATGACTTTAGTATCATAATATTACAACTTTATTCTCATAACAATATGACTTTATTCTCATATTATGACTATATTGTCGTACGACTTTATTCTCATAATACCATGACATTATTTTTGCTTGTAATGTTTTTTTTTCTTAGCGTGGCCCTAATACTCCATCATAAATTAAACCATCCATCCATCCATCCATCCATCCATCCATCCATCCATCCATCCATCCATCCATCCATCCATCCATCCATCCATCCATTATCTTTACCCGCTTCGCTTCTTCCATTTTGGGTCACGGGGGTCGCCGGTGCCCATGTCCACCAATCACTTTGCGAGGGGCGGGGTACACCCTGGACAGGTCGCAAGTCCATCACAGGGCCACATAAAGACAAACAACCATTTACTCTCTCACTCACACTTAGGGACAATTTAGAGTTACCAATCGGCCTAACATGCATGTTTTTGGTCTGTGGGAGGAAACCAGAGTACCTGGAGAAAACCCCACGCATGCATGGAGAGAACATGCAAACTCCACCCAGAAAGGCCCCCGGACCGATATTTGAACCAGGGACCTGCTCGCTGAGAGGCAGCAGCTCTACCAGTTTCACCACCATGCTGCCCTAAATTAAACCTCTCATCCTAAAAAAATGTCTCTTTGGTACCTTGAATCACTTAGAGGTCATGTGATCACTAGTACATTTTTTTTTTTTAAAGTATAAACTTTACAAGACACAACAACATGTTTGGTATTCAATAACAACATTGTGAACTGACGGCTTGCCAGCAGCACATCTGATGAGGCAAATTCAAGTTTTCAGGGTCAGCGAGAAAATGAGAAGTGAGTGTATGTCACATTCCTGACCTCCAGAAGGTGTGACACTTACTGAAACGTACTTATCTTCTTTTCATACGTTTAATAACCTTTTTTGGTGTGATCCACAAGTGCAATACCAACAAGAGTACGGCTGGATTTTCTCTTTCTGGATCTGTTTCCTCAATAATTGATGGCATGTGTGTGTTGTTCTTCCTTGACCCTGCACAGCACAATCCATCTTCCACAGCACGGCTTCCCTCCCATGCATACAAGTCTGCCGACCCAACGAGGGAGCAATGAGTATTTCCAACTGCTCAGTTGCACCAGTGATCTCACATAGAGTGACATTGCTGCATCTCATTTGAATTTTACAAACACCACAACGCCTGCGCTTTAAGCAGCAAATGTGTTTATTAGCCATCTGCTGCACTATAGCCCAGTATGTGGGGGGAAATGGCTTCAAGAAGTTATAGGTTACAGACTGTGAGATGTCTGCTCGGTGGTCTACATTACACCATATTGATAAATGACCTCCAAAGTCTGCTGCAATGAATGTAATGACTGCATCACTCATGAGTAAGTAAATACACTACAGACACATGATGGTGATTCAGCAGTGTAGGTCTGTCTGAGCATCATCCTTCTTATGATTGTGATCATTTATCATATCAAAGCAATAAGTAAGCTTTATAAGTATCAATAAGTGGTTAGCATCAAAACTTAGAGGCACCAAAACTATTATTCTGATTGCGTAGATAATCTGTCTTGATTTTTTTATGAACCCAGTTGGACTCTTTTAGTTGTATTAGAAAGTCACTTCATTAGTTCATCCCAGCCCATCTGTTAAGCTTTGATAACTCATTAATGCAAAAAAAAAAAAAAAAAAGTCATCACCTTTATGCTTCTGGTCAGGATTACATATACACACCCTGAGATTGCATTTCACCCAAGCTCTATTTCAGAGTACGGCAGTACCATTAAATTAACAAATTGTTAAACTCCTCAAATACCAACTCCATTTATTGGAATCAAATAATATTTCATTGGTCACAGAAGGGGGGGGGGGGGGACAGGGAGAATAAGGCGGGGTGAGGGAGAGACAAAAAATGAAACTGAAGGAAAATAGAGTTAATGGATTCTCTTATCAGTTACATTCAGTTCTGTGAGGACTGTCTGTCAGTGCGTTTACTCAAATGCCTTATGTCGGTCGGGAGCATTAAGCTCTCGCTTTTTAGTAAAAGCAATTTAGGGTGACTATATTGCGATGGAATTCTTTAATACAGCAGATGCTTTGCGCTGCATTACAAAAGGGCAATGCAATAGAGACAGAACTTAGCAAGGATGTTTTATTTATTTATTCATTCGCTTGTTTGAGTCAAGCAACTCAACATTACAAATAAATATAAATATATAAAAAAGTCTCGGGCTCACAAGGCATTCAGTACCAACATATCTTGACAATAGGTCATCACATTCATTTGATTTGCCATTTAGAACAATAAGCAGCAATTGATGCAGGCTGCCTTTTGCAAAGATAAATAAACATCAGACCCTTCCTGAACATCATTTTACTCACTAGAAAAGCTAAAAAGGAATTACTTGTGCTGCAAAGGAGTTAGCTCAGTTATTTCACATAGTAAGGAAATAAAACAACAATCAAATAGGAACAATCATTGATTTCTTGTGCTCTGCAAGCAGATGGGATTAGCCTTTCTGACAGCAAAGCTGAGAAGCCAAAAACTATAAATAATATCTGAGAAATGTGGTGATTAAAGACCTGTTTTTCTATGAATATATTAACAGCACTATATCCCACTTACTTCTATCCCCTTAACCATAGCAGGGAAGTTTAAATCGGTAATAAAATGTTCATAGGCAGCTATTTGCTTAAGAGAATAATTTATTTTCTTGGCTGGGTGCGTCTTTGAGAGATATGCAACTCTGGAATTCTTGAGGGAGTGTTGTTTGTGCTTGTGCACTTTGATCAGAGAGAACGACGAGCTGGTTTCAAATGTGGATCAAGGGAAAGAAAAGAAAAAGCTTCAGACAAGGGGACCTTGCCGTTTATACTAATGGATTGTGAGGAGAAAAAGACAATACCGTCTGGACACCATGTCATCATCCTGACACCAGAAGCTTATGGGGTGGTGCCAGGAGGGATGCACAGGAGGTAGACAAGCAAAGAGACAGTTAAAAAGTTTAAAAGTGTACAAAATAGAAACCTTTTCTCAGGAGTGATGCTTTGTTATTTTACTATTGGTGTTATATCTGCCTTACAATCAATGAAAAAAAAAAAAAAAAAAAAAAGATGTTACTTTTTTTTCTCTTTTTTCCTTTTTTTTTAAATAAAAGAAAAAAAAGAGAGAGAGAAAAAAAAAGATGTTACTTCTAATGTTGACAAATCTTTCGTTTTCCAAGAAAATTCCAACAAGGTTTGCACTAAATATTGATGTAAAATTCTATAAACACAAGACAAAGGTTGAGCAACAAGTTCATGAGTCTGCCCTGGAGTTATAACTCTCCTACCTTTATTTATCATTCTTTGGAATAATGTATCCTAAACTCTTTCCTAAAATATTCCTTACCTGGTCTTGTTTATCATTTAAAGGGTGTTTCAGAAAACTGTTTTAGAAAATGGCCGCACAGACTAGTCCATGTTCCTGCTCCATGTGTCTGTTCATAAGTCACTGATGGAGACGGCCACATCCTGCAAAGATGTGAGCTTTCAAAAATGAAATGAGCATCACAGAACTAGAAGAATGGAGCAGAACTCAGCTGTGTTGACAGGAAGAGCAACACATTAAATGTGTGACAGACATCTCCCTTTTATTGTTTTCAAATTATGATGAATTAAGTCTATTCTCTTTGTGGCTAATTATTTATACACTACAAACAATGTTTCTGTTGTCATGAATTATCATCCCTCAGTATTAAACCTGTTTGCTGTTGTTTAATCCTGCTAATGGATGGCCACACAAACTGTGTCATCACTTCATGTGTTAATGAGCTGTATAGTTGGCTAACCTTTTTACATGTCAACCATTCTGGCTCAGTTACTACTGTAATGTCTGGACTATTCAGCACACCCAAATATAATCTGAGCTCTAGGCCTGTCGCGATAAACCATAAATCAATTAATCGCATGATAAATGAAAATTATCGACCTCATTTTCATTTATCGGCTTTATCGTTTTTTCATGTCTCTCTCTTTCTGAAGACACTGGATAACAAAAAGCTCAACTCCGGTGCTCTTCACTGACCCCTTTCTTTCTCTTTAAAATCTGTTTTAACCGTCCAAAATCACGTTTTTTGATCGTTACAAAAAGCTAAGCTGAGAAGCTAAGCTACGAGCTAAGCTAACAGGCCGACCTCGGGGGAAAAAAACTCCGTCTTGTCGAAGCTCCAAATTTCAAGGTTGAAACCCGTGCCTTTATGTAAAAAGTTGTTTTTCTCTGCAAAAAGAAGCTGAGAACTTGTTACTGATGTTTTTTATTAAAAGCTTTGTGTGCAAAATGCTTTGCTAGAGAGCTCAAACCACACCAAGCATCTGCCATTTTGAGAACTGAAGAGAGACACTCCATGTCACATCAAGAGGCCTCCCTCCCATTTTTCTTAAAGAGTCATGCTGCTCGCTCCCTTACTATCCATCCTTTGATTCAAACAGTCTTATACTGCCATCCGGTGGTTGAAAATGGTACGACACGCAAAATAAATTAACAAACGTGTCTTCTTAAATTTGATAATAATTGCTAATTACTGTAAAATTTCAAACAATATTACCATTTATTGCAATAATTTCTGTGTTCTCAAAAGAATCAACAATTCCTAATCAATATTATAGAATGAGAAAATCAACCAGATTCAGTTTTGTGACACAAAATACAGTCGTCCCTCACTATATCGCAGTTCACTTCTTGCGGCTTCACTGTACAGTATTTTTTTTTAAACCCAGTTTTTTTTTATATTTTGTGTACTGTACAAGCTGTGCAGTTCTGTACACTCATCTCATCATCATCATCTTCATCGCCAGTGTGTTTAAGAGCAAATAAAGTGTTTACAAAAGAATGGGGGAGGTTAAGAAGAGAATGTGGGGAAGGTTTCTAGGAGTGTGGGAAGGGTTTATAAAGCCTTAAATCTATGTAAATAATAAAATAAATATAACACTGCTACTTCACAGATTCTCATCTACTGCGGGGGTCTCTGGAATGTAACCCCCACTAAAGGTGAGGGATCACTGTATATTTAAATCCCTTTAATATTGTTTTACTTTTTAGATTATCAATACACAATGTGCAGATAAAAAAAAGCTTCTGTTTGCAGTACCCTAAACATCATTGTACAAACTCAGATTTTTTTAAAACACAACGCCAACTTTACGATGGGTTTTATACTATTAAATTGAAAAAAAAAAAAAAAAAAAAAGTTTTGTATAGGACATACATAAATCAAATGCAACAAGAATAATCATTTGGTTGTTTTATATTTTTTTGCAGGATTTTTTTTTGGTTTTGTTTTACTAAGAACAACTGTAGATGGCAAGAAATAGTTTTTTTTTTTTTTTTTACCATACTTTAAGGAGAGGGTAAAAAAAACAAACAAAAAAAAAAAAAAAACTTTTAAAAACTTTATGGTCAATTGCAGCACTTAAAAAAAATAAAACTCTGTGTTTGTGTTATGTGTGTTTGGGGTTGGGGTGGGGGGGGGGGTGGATAATAAAAAAAGGGCACTGTGACCTAGAAAAGAAAACATATATATGTGAGAAAAAAACCTAAGAGGTGAGCATAGCTACATTCTTAGAGCAGAAAGAGAAGTTAAAAGAACCAGTGAAGCTTGTCATGGCTGAGGAAATATAACGTCTACAATAAATGGACAGGAAGAAGAAATGGCACACTCTCAAATGAGAAAAGAAGAAAAAAAAATGTAGGTGAAGAAGGTAAAATATATGCCTCAAAAGCAAAAAGTATTGATGTATTATGAAGGGCAGAGTGTGAACAAATCTTATTGCTTCGTTTCAGATTGAATTTTTATACTTTTGAAATGAATCCTGGTGATGACACGGTGACGCCTTTGAAGTTTTCTTAAATTGCGTGAGAAGGTCTTAGTTTAAAAAAAAATAGGGTCTGGTGTTTTCATGATGAGATGCAAGAATCAATCTCAAAGATAAATGAGCTGCTGAGAAAATATCACAAATCGATTGGAAATCTCCTTTAAAAAGGCCTAAACTATATGAGGTGCAATTCCCAATTCCCATTTAACATCAAATTCCATATATAAGAGTATAAAATTAATTTTCACACAACTTGCTATACCATCTGTGAGGCCCTACAGTGAGTTTCATTCAAGTGTGAACATGTGTAACTGCACACATTCAATGTGTGAAGACATGTGGATTGTAGTCACTGTTAACTATAGTGTGCTTACTTCAAAAGACCAAAGGTACAAATACAATATATCTTAACTTACCATGAAGAGGGTGCGGAAGTTGGCCAGCTCTCCGAAGAAATCCTCCACGCTCACCGAGTGGGGGTCGAATGCAAAGAAACTGCCCATGTTCTCATAGAGCTTCTGCATGTTCTTGTGCATGGTGGACAGCTTTTCATATTGCTCCCGAGATTGCTTACTGAAGCCGTGAGAAGAATTCAGTCAAGGAAAACGAAGAAACGCATGCCTCAAACAAAAACAAAACACACTCAAAGGGTACAGTAATCAGAACTAAAAGCAAATACCAAACATGTTAAACTGCAGGGAAGAAGAAAATATATATCACAAGCTTTGTAGTATTTTGAAAGCTTACCTATGTCAAGGTCATGGAAACAAAGAAAGAAAAAAAACTGGATACAGAAGGGTCTCTATCTCACTTTGGAGTCAATAGCATGGAGAGCTAATAGCTGCGGCTCTGAAGTAATGGAAAGGTGTTTTGTAGGCAGCAGCATGACACAGATGGTTGCTGAAAAAGCTGATTGCAGTCATTGTTCTATTGTTTCGCACAACAACAATGGGGTCAGGTTGTTTTGAACCTCACAGCTCACGCCGCACTGTGTAATTTACTGAACAGGCGGAGGAATTTTCTCCTGGTGAATGAGTATTGACAGCCGGCATCAGTTAAGCATTATCACAGCAGCCACTGACCTCATAGAGACTACACTTGGGCACTACAAGACTCCCACCCTGGGTGGGCTGTGGACAACACAACAGAGATGTATTGTATGTACACACATGCATGCAAAAGTGAGAACTAAACAAACCTGGACAAAGCAAGAAAAAAATCCTAAATATACCAAAACAAACATGAAAAAAAGACCTTGGGAAGCACTTTCTTCAATACATTCTCTTCTTGAAATAATAGTGTTTGTTAAAGTGGAATGTCTCACATACAGCAAGAATTATGCAAAGTCCCCCCCCCCCCCCCCAATGGACTACATAACTTGGTATAAAAAATAACCACCAGTCATGAAGACATTTTTGCTCTAAACCTTTCCTACTTCTAGGATCATCAAAAGCAAGAAAATTTTTCCTGTATGTGAACTTACTAACCAAGAAAACACATTCAGTGACTCACAATCTGTGCTAATACAGTGTGCACACACTGACACAGTCTATTCTAGTAAATGGAATGTCTCAAGTGGTGCAGTGCTACAAAATTATTTTAAAAAGGCAGTCTAGGCATATAGACAATGTTTAGGCAACAAAAAAACATGATTTTTGCATGCACACATCCAGCCATTCATGCATCCAGCCATTCATCCATCCGTCCTCTTTACTCGCTTTTTTCTTTTTGGGTTACGGGGTCACTGGTGCCCATATCCAGCAGTCACTGTGCAAGAAGTGGGGGACACCATGGACAGGTCTCCTGTCCATCTCAGGGCCACATAGAGACAAACAATTATTCACTCTCTCACGCACACCTAGGGGCAATTTAGTTACCAATTTAGCTGCCCAGTCAGACTAACATGTATGTTTTTGGTCTGTGGGAGGAAACTGGAGTACCCAAAGAAAACCCACACATGCATGGAAAGAACATGGAAACTCCACCCAGAAAGGCCAGTGACCTACTCGCTGAGAGGCAATAGTTCTACCAACTGAGCCACCATGCCGTCCACAACTGCCTAGCAAAATGGAAAATCACAAACAAAAGACCACTTCCATACCTGCAAATGCTTGTAGATCACTTTGTGATAATTGTAAAAAGCACTCTGAAGTGTGCTTCTAAAAAATGTTTACAGGTCCAAACAATCCTACACTTTGCCCTCCCTCACACCCTAAAACTAATCAGAAAACCCTACCCCATGGGGAGAAATTCTAACACAATATAGGAATAAACTAAGTGACAGAAGCAAGGAGTGAAAAGGGATTAGGCATTGGTATCATAAGTATACTCTATTGCTGACAGCACAGACCAATAAAACATACATTATGAAACTGTAGTAAAGCGGAAATTATCTGATGTAATTTGTCTTTCTGCCATTCTTATGCATTTTCCAATGTAATGAGTTAAAAATAACAATGACACTGTTGAACTGAGTTGCGAAAGCTCAGGAGAAGAGAAATGTCTTCAAAAAACAAAAGAGTTAAGTTGCCTTTGATTCAACTTGGCAGGATTACCATGTCCTGGTTGACTGAGAACCCAAACTAGCATAATGATGCTGCTGCTGTCAACCGATAAACAAAGCCATAATTTGGACAACATGCTTCTTGTGTTACACTTAGCAAGGTAGCAGCTTCCAGTTCTTTGTATCATGGGTGCAGTTAAAGGCAATTAGTGCTCTTTTGCAGTCGCCTTGGCAACATGCACAGTCTGGTGATACAGCATGTGGCCTGCGATTACCAGGGCCAAACATCCATCAAGATATTGCTCTTTTTTAGCAATCTCCCATTATTCTATGAAAACCACCCATTTATTGAATTTTGGTTCTGCCTTTTTAATTGACCATCACAATCAAGTCCAGGGGTTATTCTGTGTCCCTAGGCAAGTTTTTAGCTCACAAATGTTTTTCATGGGTTTCCAAAAAAACAATAATAATACAAATAAAAAAATAAACACCTTTCAATTATGTGTGTAACTGTGCACATATACACACTACCATGTACATGTGCACAGGGAAGTGTATTTGGTTATTTTGGTGACGGAATGATGGGTGTAGATTTGGATTGCATTTTAGGATAGAAGTAGGGCAGTCTGCACAATGAAGGGAGGGTGGGAATCATCCTTCTGTCTTTTCTATTCCTCCTTCTTCCTCCCATGTCTACCTGAATGTGATTTATCCCCATTGTTCCTGTCAGACTGTGGTTATATCTTCCTTTGTACACCTCCTTTTTTCCTCTCTTCGGTGCACAAACTCAAGGGTCCCAGCAGAGCCATGTAAAAGTAAAACTTTGCCAAAGTAACATACCAGTATATTCTAAACATCCAAACACTTAAATGAGCTTTTTTTAACATAACTGTAATTCTTTGGTACATATGTAAAATTATCCTTTGCAAAAAATATATATATATTTTTTAATTCAGTCTACTATGACATGGTACCATTTATTGAAAGTGAAGTGTTTTATTTCCTAATCCAGAAACTACTTATGCAGCTAGTTTTAAATGCTAGGCTAAACTACAAAAAAAAAAAAAGTTAAGTTATGTAGTGCTCGTAGACATCAACAATGTTTTGCTAAAATTAAGTTTAAAAAAAAGTGTCAGTTTGGTTGCAAAAGACATGTTGATACATGGATATTTCAGCACATGCTTAGCAATGCCTAGTGACATCATCTACAACCATTATTGACTTGCAGTATTGATCAAGTCCACGGTTCCTTTCGCTCAGAAAATTTTCATCTCATAACTGCCGCCTGACTTGCACAATAGCCATTACAGTGAGGCAGTGAATAGTTTTGGTGTTTGTTGTGGCTTGTGGCTCTGTTTCTTTGTCTCTACTTCGCTCTCCTTCTCTCACTCACTGAAATGCCCAGGCATGCGCTGTGGTAGATGCGTCCCGCTGGGGACTGGACTGAAGCTGGCTGGGCTTTTGCTCCTCGTATTTCCACATCAAAGACATGTCATAGTGATGGAGCCTGACGCACACTATCCTGCAGCAACACAACCTGTACGGTAGAGCCTTCATCCAACATGCATACAAAAACAAAATGAAAAGGCAAACATACGCACGCACACACATACAGACCAAACATGTAGTCGCTCTACTCACACTATTATTCTTTGAATGTCTCTCTGTCAGGTTGTCCATTACAATTTTCTTAATATTCACACTCGTTGCATCCTTTGTTGTCTTTTCTCACTTTTCATTTCTTTTTTTACCTGTCAAACACACTTTTACTATAAATCTTTTCTACATCGCCACTTGTTATTCTAGCCATCCAAATCTCAATCGAACAACAAATCCATTCTTTCTCTCCCCCTCAGAGTGAACTTTTAGAGATATTCTGTCTGAGCTGTGTCTGCTTTTCACATCACTTGGGCTTGGAGTGGAGAAGGGTGTGGGCACCATGGGTCTCACGGTAAAGCATCAGCCAGCCTTTGGTTGCCCCCTATCCTGTTTGTTAGTCTTTGTTCTGCTCTTTGGGCTATCCTTACAGGACTGCACTCCCTGTGCACTAAACCTTACTAACACAGAGAAAGGCTACAGCTTCGTAGATGGAAAGTTCAGTCTTGCAATCATGGCTACTGCTGTGAGTATACACTTGTGAAAGCATTCTGCTTCCCAGTAAGATTAAAACACTTAATTGTCCAAATGTGGGGATTTGCTTCTCAAGAGCTCTGCATGATACTGAAATAAATTCAACCTTTATTTTTTACAGGTCAGTCCCATTGAGCTTCGGGGACTCATTTACAAGCGAGACCTGATTTTAACAAATAATGATGACAACAATACACAATCATAAAATAAAGCAAACTAATTGAGAATAATAAATGAAAGAAATTTGTAATTAAAAAATGAAACAAAAACAGCTAGAATGTAAGACAATGTAAAATACTAAAAACAGGAACATGTCTGCATTGGTTTTTGCCATGAACTTAGCAGATGTCTGAAGCCACTTAGAGAGGTCATGGTCGAGAGCTTCAGATCTTTTTGCAAGATATTACAGAAAACAGGAGTGGAGTAGGAGACGGCCCTTTTGCTTAGTTCAGTTCTCACTGAGGGAACACTGCAGGTAATAATGTCCAGAGAGCGCACACTGTAGCGTCACTTACGAAGTGACATGTGGGAGATGTATGAAGGCAACAGACCAAGAAGTGATTTAAAATATGAAAATGTACAAGTGAGAGAGTTTATGTGAAGTTAATGATGACTTAACCAGTAAATACAGGGTGTAATGGTGGGTACGGTAGTTACAGCCAGTTATAAATTAGCGCATCGTGAAAGGCAGCGTCCGACATCTGCAAGGTTCTTGTAGGAGCGTTCATGAAAATAATGTCACCATAGTCAATGGAGGGAAGGAAAGTCACAGTTACAAGGCGTTTCCTAGCATTCAGAGTTAGACAGTAAATGCTTTAACAACAATTTAACTTTATAAATTTGATATTGCATTTGTAAACCACAAGAGATTTGCAGCACACCAGCTATCATGTAGTCACTAGCTTACATAACTCAAACATTTAACTAAATTTTGGCTACCTATGCTGGTTTAGACAACATCAGATGCAAAATATGAAGTCTGGAAATATCACCAGCATGCCTTTTAAAATCAATTTTTAACCATTCTGGTTGTTTTAAAAACCCAGCTGGTTCTCACAAAAATAAATAAATAAATAAATAAATAAATAAATCCAGATTTAGGTCTTTCCCTTGCCCCTGTGTTGCCATCACTGTATTTAATCGGTCACCGTTTATAGGTTTGACACATTACAAAGGGTGCATTTAAAAATAGCTGTAATTAAGGACGTTCATTTTTACTATTGCAAAGTGACGTCCAAAATCACATCCAAGTCAGATTTGCTGTGTTTCTGGAGCCACACTCTATTCCATGTCATGATAAAACACAGTGAAGAAGAAACATTTTAAGTGCCAGAACCAACTTAAAACACTTTACGATGGCCACAAGTGAGGGTAGCAATAAATTACTTGGTTTGTTTACCTGTGTGCATGAGAGAGTTATTAAAGTACTACATAAAACCCTACAGTGGAGGCCCAAAAAGCCTTCTTAATAAGTCTCCTGTAACCTAGTTCCATTAATGTTTATTTATTTTTTCCTATGTGCTCACTGGCCACTCCATCCATCCAAGGTCCCACAATAAGCCTTCTTTTCTCCAAACCCCACTATCCCTGCTCCTTTTATCCCCATACCTACAGCCAGAAGCCCCTGTGGGCCAAATTACACCAAGGCTGCCCAGTGACTGGACATAAGTCATCATGTTGATTGAGAGAGAAGACTGAAGAATAGAGTGCAGAGCCAGAGTAGGAAATCAGTAATTCAGCACACATTAGATGGAAGGACTCATTTTACTAATGCAAATTAATGAGTCAATACATCAAATTTTATGTTATCATAAGTCCAAAGCTAATCATCTTTTTCCTACTTGTTTATCCAAGGTCAGAATTTTGATTTTGAGATTTTTTTTAAACCATTTTAATTTGAAAAAAAAAAATAAAAAAAATAGATGAGAATAATATCAATAAAAAGTGGAACACATTGATATTGCCCTAACATATTTTTATTGGGTGCTTTGTTTCTCAACATGATGTCTGAATAAAATATACAGTATGTTGTGATACAAACAAACTGAAGTTTGACACATTCCAATGTTAAATTTGATATTCATGAATAAACACTGTGTGCATACAAAAAAAGTTGCATATGCCATGTTCCACGCACATCAGGATGTAAGAAAACAAATGTTGCATGAAAGTGTGCACAACTTTACACAAACTCTTGACTTGTGTTTATATGGCTGGATGGATGGAAAGATAAGACATAGACAGTAACAACACAGTGAAACACAAAGATATGGCACCCTGAACATGGGTAAATGTTCCCATTAAAAACTGTTTACTTAAACTGCAGAAAGTTTAGTTATAAAATGATAGGCAAGTATTTTTTTTTTCAATAACTTGCCAAGTAGTTTTGGAAAGTTCCTATTCTTTACCAAACACTCCCTGATAGGACTTTGCAGATGGTTTTGTGTAAGGAACCATATGGCACGTCAGAGTAGCTATGACTTGTTTTACTCTCATGGTGACAGTATACTGTAGCTCACTGATGGCTTTGAAAACTACTGAGGAATCTAAACTAAACACCAAAATAATTTGAACACAAATTTGGGAATTTTAAAGACGTTGTCCAGCAATTTCAATTTCCTGCTTTGACATGGTCACAATCTTTACTTTTTTAAAGCCACCATCTCATCACCTATCTTCTACTTCCCCTACCTCTGGAAATCAGAAGCTAGAATTAATGCCGATTTTACTGTCAATTTATTCTGCCCATCTGTCCCTGAAATATTTATACATGTAGAGAGGAAAGTTGCTTCTACTCAGGCATTCAAAGCTCTTCACTAAAGGACCCAGCTGGTGTTCTAACATCTCAGTGAGAGAGCAACTGGTTGATATAATGACTACATCTCATAAAGGGAAAGACAGTATATAAATTATAAATGAGAGGATAAGGTCCATGGGAATGACCTGTTGAATCATAAATAGACTATTTAAGAAAGAATATTAGAAATAAATAAAAAATGGCCAAATGGTGATGACACCTTTTCCCATGGTGATATTGAGATGCACACACTCACATACAATTTTATCTTCAATACCCAGTTATGGTTGTCATTCTTTTACTCCGATCCAAAGCATTCTTGATGTCCTGGGGCTGAGTATCTCTAAAAATTCCTCAGAGCAGCTAAATGACAATGGAAATCCATTGTGTTTACAACATTCACATTTGTCAAAGTGTAAAAGGTCAAGTCTCTTGTTTCCCCTGATCTGATCAGTAAACATTAAATCTTTCCAACATACAATGAGTTGTGAGATGTTTAATTTTTATGGGGTTTGCAGACAATTTTACATAATTGAATGGCCATTTATTAACAAATTGTACATGCAAATAAAGCAATTTTTACATGTGAAAATTTGTTTTTTGTAAAAAAAAAAAAAAAAAAATCAGTAAAAAGCATCTGTAAAGCAGCTAACTAGTGTTACACATTTTGACTATTTATTTATGTATTGTAGTCCCATAACTTAAACTAATGACCTCTTCTTTTTGGCAGAATAGTCAAACAATGAGAATTGTTTCCCTAATTAAGAACTTATTTATGTTTTTTAATGGTTTAGAATACTTTAAATCAAATAAAGCTCTCCACTTTGCTGCACATGACTGCAGCTGATGCTTTACGTCTCATTTACACAAGCTCCACTTTGACACCTCAGATTTTAAATCATGGTACCAATAGATGGTGTGTACCTTTTTATTTGGGGGGGGGGGGGGGGGGGGAAAAACGTTTTTTTTTTTTTTTTTGGCAAACACTTGCTCTGTATTGGTATCCAATAACCTGTACATATAATTATTTGAATAAGACACATGATATTTACCAGTACTTGTTTTCTTGCTTATGTCTTGTCTGTGTAGCTCCATGTTGACAATGACAATGATTAATCCAAATTGCTGGTTTGCAGTTTATTTTTATTTTTTGATATATGCCCATTTCTCTAGCTTTTTGTTGATAATGGTTTATGGTTCTATTGGTTTATTGGTTTTATATGTGTTGCAGATGACAATCAGTTGTACTGATCTGCGTTGTAATTTTAACATATTTTTGATATAATCTTTCTGCAATTAATATGACGTTGTTTTCGTCAGTCATTCCTAGTCATAGCCTACATGTGCTTCTAAGTTAAAATAAAAATCCAAACAAATAACTGCATGAACATTATAACAAACATCATTAAATACTGTATGTCCTGACGCATGCTCAAAAATCCAGGTCGATAAATCTAAGGTTGTGTCAGGTCCTCTGGATGGATTCTTCTTTGCTGAAACGTTTCATCGTTTATCTAAAAGCCTTCTTCAGTCTGAAGAAGGCCTGAGATTCCTGAGACATTTAAAACACTCAACAACAATCAGAAAGCTTTAACATACATCAAGTCTGTTCAGGTGTGAGTGACTGCTGTGTTCTGGACAAAAGACGAAACATTTCAACAAAAAACCAAAGTTAATGCTCAATAGTCCAGGTAGAAAATCCAACAAAGTTCAGTCAGGTCATCTGGATGGTTTCTTTTTGTGTTGAGACGTTTCATCCTAAGGACTTCATTAGTCCAAGGAGCCACAAAAAAAAAAAGAGTCCCACAAGCAGCACACCTACATAGTGGACCAACAACATATCAGCAAAGAATAATCCGTCCAGAGGACCTGACATAACCTTGTTAGATCAGTAAATATGGTTTTCAACTAATTTAGTGAATTCAAAATAATACTGTATAATGTTATTTGACACCATACTGTTGAAGTTTCTTCAAACTGCATGTTCTGCATGACATCTTATGCATAAAAAGACATCTAAGGTTTCCACTCACTGTATTCCTCCGGAACACGGGTCACTCAAAGCTGAACAGACTATAAGCAGGTTGAAGCTTTCTGATTGTTGAGTGTTTTAAATGTGAGTGGAATATCTGGCCTTACAGCTCCACTGATTCAACCTAAACACAACCTAGACTATTGTTGAATATCTTAATTTTATGTAAACTGCATTTTAATATTGTAAAAACTGTAGCTCAGTGATAAAATCAAGTGTCGATTCTCCGTTATGTGAGAATGAGAGCAAGGATCAGGTACTGCATAAGCAGTACATCATTTTACAATGCATAATAAACAGTGATGTATTCAAGTCAGATGTGACTCACAAACTGAGACATTTGACTTCAATTAAGACCCATTTGTGGAGTTTGCACACAAATCACTAAAACACTCAAATGAAATCAAATCTATTATGATTGCATTCATTTATTCATATAGTAACAGCTCACATTTTCATCAAAGTTAAAGATGTCCACAGCTTCACTCTGCACTCACTGATTAATGATGACAAGAGTTTATCCTAAAGTGCAACTGTTTAAAAGTGGGATAAGATCCATTTTTTTGCTTGCTGATAAAGAAAGGGTTGTAGGTTTTGTGGTAAAGGATGGGCTGCAGATACAGAAACAAAAGAAGAAAGAAAGAGGGAGAAAGCCTGTATTGATCAGATTCCTTCAGTCAGACCACTGGCCAGGCAAACAGCATGACAGAGTACAGCTCCATTCAATAGCCTTATCATTACCGCAGCACAAACCCAGTCAGCAGGTCAGCCTGTTTGACCTTTGGTTCAGTGTGTCTCTCTGTGTTTGTGTGCATTTACAGAGGCAGAGGGGGAAAGGAGGGAAACATTTCGATTCTTTAAGCCAATGAATCCCATTATAAGACCACTTACAGCACATTTCTTTGTTCAGAACACTGTCAGCCTAATGAAGTGCCCCCGGAGAAAAGGGTGTAAAAAAACATTCCACTCCCTCAAAAATGTCACTGCTGAAATAAGTATTTATATAAAAAAAAGACTGATCCAAGAATTGGTAGATGACGAAATACAAGATAAATGTAAAATATTAGATGTGGCATTATACAAACTAGAAAGACAACGTGTTTTTAAATATGACTACAGATTATGTTAATTGCAAGATGGTCACGCTCAGCCGAGCCGTAGCTTCACAGGCTCCTGGTGAACTCAATCTTTTTATCCAACATTTTTCAGTCAGGTCATCTGGACAGTTTCTTTTTCTTTTTTTTTTTTTGTGCTGAAACGTTTCGCCTTTGGTCCGGAAGGCTTCATCAGTCAAGAAAACGCACAACAAAACTGATTCTTCCCCCAACATCTTATTCCAAAGTGGAACAAACCTTTGTTGTTTTCAAACAATTTGACAAGATTGTCAACAAAGAAGAGGGCCAGCAAAGGAGGAGGGGGTGTACCAAAGAGACCATCTTATCACAAGCAGAACTGGTTTGTTCCACTTTGGAGTAAAATGTTGGGGGAAGAATCAGTTTTGTTGTGTGTTTCCTTGACTGATGAAGCCTTCCGGACCGAAGGCGAAAAGTTTCAGCACAAAAAAAAAAAAAAGAAACTGTCCAGATGACCTAACTGAAAAATGTTGGATTGTATACCTGGATTATTGAGCATGAACTTTGTTGTCAATCTTTTTATGTTTCTGTTACTTTTGTTTTAACTTTTGTTTTGCACCTACAATGCACATCACAATATGGGCATGACCGCAACACATTTGTGTGAGTTTTCTGTGTCACTGCCTTGCTATCATGCCATCATACCATCCTGCCATCGTGGTTCAGTCCCTCCAGCCTAGGGCTCAGGCCTGTCATGGCGGGTGTCTCCACGAACCTCCATCTGCCTGTACGTACCGAACTCTATGGACCTGTTCGGTTTCGCAGGGAAACCTTGGATGTTTTACGTCTGCTGGACCCGGTTCTGGAGGGCAATCTGGGAGGGCAACTGCTGCGGTCATTATTACCATCAAGCTGCTGATGGGACCTGCTAACAAGACCTGCGAACGCTGCTAACAAGACTACGCTGCTACCGAACGACGCTGCTAACTGTATCATGGTGCCAACGGGACCATTTGCTAAGATAACCTCACTGTCATCAGAACCACTCTGCCAGTAGGACCATGCTGCTGTAGATTTATTTCCTTTTCACTTTTGGCGTCTTGTTTCTGTATTTTTGTCTGAGCCTAACAGCACTTGCATTAGCGTGTAAATTATAGCCAAACAGAACCTATGAGAATTGCGCTGCTGTTGTTCGGTGTATTATTTTGCACTATTAGTGACTGGAATATATCTTAGATCTTTTAGCGTACCGTTGGGCATTCGTTTAGTTTATATCTTAGATCCTTATTTATTGTTTCTTTTACATTTTATATTTTTGCTATTTTTGGATGTAACTGGGACCCAGTGTACACAATTTTGTTCCACTTCATTTACCACATGCGACGCAAATGACAATAAAGAACCTTGAATCCTTGATTAGAATATACAAAACTGAAAAGTTAAATCAGCTACCGTATCACATTTATAAGAGACTGTATTTTGATTTTATTTATTTTATTTCCTAAATTTTTAAAATTATCACTAATAGCCAAAACAAGTGATGAAGGAGAAAAACATAGTGAAGTGTAAAGAAGTGTATAAAAACCACAGCACTTGTACTTAATACAAAAAAAACAACAACATTATTTTATCTTACATGATTCATAAATGTTACATATTGCTCATAGGATAAGCAATAAAGCTCGAGAGAGAGAGGAAAAAAAAAGTTAGGGTAATAGCCCATAGACTTTCAGGACAATCATCTAGAAAAAAATGTCACAAAAGTTTACAAAAACATCAAAAGACTTCGTTTTTACTAGACAGGTGATTGAAGTAAACATCTGTCAATCATTTTATGTCACAAGTGAACTTACACCAAACCATTATAGCCTGACCAGCTAAATCAGAAAGCTGTGGACTGTGGTTTGTTTTAGGAAACAATATTCAAGGTTTGACAGTGTTTATGTGGCTACTTGTGGATGAATATTAAAAAAAAGTAGTAAATTCCATTTATATTGAACTGTAGCTTCTTTATCAAACAATTGAACTACAATACTCTATAAATGACGTGCTGTAAATTGCACCCACATTTCAGACAGATTCATGAAAATCATAATAAGAAATCAACAGAATCTTTTTAGAGCCAATAATAAAATAGAATCCCTTCTAAATACAAAGGGACCACCCCACTCTTTATTAGATTACCATCAGACATGACTGGCATAAGTAGCTGTCAAAGCCTTGGAGCAGGGGAGAAACAGACTGGGGAGAAAGGAATAATGGAGCCGTCTCCACTGGCAACACAGAGGCACATGTCTATTCTTAGCAAATTAATTTAAGGCTCTAAATAATTAACTGATAATTATCTGGCAATCAAAAGTAAGATAAAATGATCTTCCCAGGAGTTTCTTTGTTTTGTTTTGCTTTTTTTTTTTTGTCAAGGGACTCAGCGGGTGGAAGAAAGAGCTCTGTAAGTCACCAGTAAAAAAAAATAAAAAAAAATAAAAAAAATAAATAATTACAAAAAAAAATCTGTTGGTGTTGCGATGCAGAAAGAGAATACTATAATTGACAGGGAATACAGTACAATGTGGTTGCTAGAAGGAAAGTGGGTTTGCTGATGATTAGTGCCTAATGAGTGGCAGAATACTAGAAATCAAAATGTATTTGTGTGACAAATAATGGATGTTTTACCAGCTGTCTTCCATGTGTTTCTCACACATGCTTTTACACACAGACATTCATTAAAATGAAAATAAACCCTCTTACAAATGACAGGCACGTTCAGACACTATCTTTCATTATTAGCAAATAAACTGGATTAACTAATGTTCCCTACAGCAATAATTACTAAACTGGTAAAAAGGTTGGTCGCAAATTTAGTTGAGTGGTGGTGGATGATTTGTCTGCGAGTTTAAACCTGACTTTAACACCACTGAAGGGAATTCAAGAGGGATAAGGATAATTGACATGATGCTGAGAAACTTTATTTAAATGTACCCCCCACCCCCCCAAAAAAAAAAAAACGAAAAATACATAGTCCCTTGATTATCACAGGGGTTACGTTTCAGACACCACCATAACAGGTGAAAAACCAGGAAGTAGGGACACTATATTTGTGTTAGTATTTATACATTTTAATGCTCTATAAACTTTCCCACACTCTTGCAATGTTCTTAACAGCGTTCTAAACTCTTAAACCTACATACATTTAAACAACATACATATATGTACTATACAGTACTGCAAACTTTTATTTGGGTACTCATCATTGAAGATAATACTACAACTTGAAGGATGAGTTCAGCTTCAGGATTATTTGTGACTTTCCTGCCAGTTCTGTGAGCTTAATATATACATCGCTACTTGTGACTTTTGCGTTGCAAAACTATTTTTACCACATCAGTTTCTCCGCTAGTGTTCGCTCCTCCATTGCTTTTCTTTGAATTTCATCAGAAAGCAGTGTCCGGAAGCACTGTTGGTTTATGGGTCGTGTAGATCTTTTGACTTGCGTTACAGTATAGGCTCATTGAAATAAAACTACATAATGGTGGCGCCTGTCAGAATTATTTATTTATTTTTTGTCCTATTGGTTGGTTCCCTCTCCCATTAACATTTTCCCCACATCGTCCAAATCCTGTGAGTCATATTAAAGTTGGCAATCGTGTGTTGTGTACAATCTTATGTTGAAAACCTGCAAAAAAGTGAGTCTGCGAATGTAAAACCCCAAAGAATCGATGGACTACTGTATATATATATATATATATATATATATATATATAAAGGTGGGCCTGTGACTGGAAGATCGATGGTTCCACTCCCAGTCCCGACAACATCAAAAATTGTGGGTGGGATTGGTGAAACACCCTCACATGTCTCCACCCTCATTTGTCCCACTCTGGGCCCTTGAGCAAGGCCCTTAAACCCCCACCTCCATCATCTCCCCAGAGCGCCCTAGATAGCAGCTGTCTGTTCCACACAGAGGGCTGTGGTAGCTCGGTGGTCTGTGGTTGCATCAGGAAGGGCATCTGGTGTAAAAACTATTGCCAAATCTTTGTGTGACTTAGTTCAATGTGGCGACCCCTGGCGAAGGGAGCCGCCAAAAGAAGAAAAAACAAACAAACAGTTCATTTCATACGTAAAAACTCTTTCCTCTTCCTGCCTGTCTTCATCCCTCAGACTCTAGAACTGTATCTCCATTTCTCCAACCTATTATCTTCTCTGTCCTCCAGTTTTAAAAATATATATTGTTATGGGCTCATTCACATTAACCAGACTGCTAAACAAAGCATTTAGATGTTTCTGTCACATGAATTTCTCAGGAACAAATTACAAACATAGGGAGAACTATCCAACTTCACCAGCAAAGTCTAAAAATATTGCAAAAAAGGATGTTTACGAAACACTACACAAAAAAAAAATGAATAAAAAAAAAAAACAGTTCTTCCCAAACAGACCTCCTTTTCTTCAAGTCAAATCTCCTTCTCAACGTGAAACCATAATGGTGATGTGTTTCCAAAAGAAGACGTGAAAGCATAAGTTTACATACTGTTCTTTTTTAGGGTTTCAGGATTACAAAGAGGGTGCAATTAGCTTGACGGTGTGACATGCTTCAGTGAGAGTTAAAGCTGACAGTCCTACCTAGCCTCCCTCCTGCGCAACCTTTTATAAAATCAATGCCACCACTAAACACAACCTTCCCTGTGGAGCTGGTCCCTGTTACAGCCTCCTTTCCCTCCTTGTGTCTGGAGGAAAACACAGATAAACAGATAATTTAAAGACACCCCTGCTGTCCTTCTCTCATCTTCTAGTCTGTCTTTTATTATAAAGTAACAGTACTGTCAGTAATATCCAGAACAAAAAATAAATAAATCTGTCTGAAAGAAACACTTGTATTTAAATCTCATGTTCTTTAGGTGATTATGCTTTGTTTTGCTAACAGCAACATATGTGAAAATCTTTGTTACTGACATCAGTATAGTGACTTTTTCCGAGTTACAAAAACTGTTGTCCTTGAGGGATGACAGATTAAAAAAAAAAAAAAAAATCCTTTCAAGAATTTCAAGAAAGAATCAGTCTCATAATTTTGTTCTTCACTTTTAGGAAGAGGCTTTCATGAAATCATTTGAGATTATAGAGTAGCACAAGCTTTGGAAACTGTTTGACATGTATTTTTGTGCATCTGAATAGTTTAAGTACTCTAGAATAATGAAAGACAAATAAGACCAACAATTTAAATTATTTTTATTATCATTGCCTAATTCATTTTCTTTTTCCTTAACAGACTTATTTTTCTACAGCACTCCAAATGTTCCCAAAAGTACCTCATATTAAGAAGGTAACATACATTTATTGTTGCTTTACACTTATTTTGCACATGTAACATCAATGTTTTCATCATTCCCCATGAATATGTGTAGGCTTTTGAGTTGCGACATTACAGTAGGTACAGTAGGCTGGCTGTGTTACCTGCTTCAACAGCTTCATGGCAGCATCACTGCAGTCATTTGGCAGTCTGTTGCTCTAATTTGCATCAGATTACATGCCCACAGAGGCAAACTCTCCTTAATGAGTAGCATCATCCTCTGCAGGTGGCAGAAAAGAAAACACGAGATGGAGACACAGAAATGATCTGCCTCTTCAAGCTATTGCTTGTCATTGGCTGACTGCTGTTCTGATGACATCCATTTGTGCTTTGAGATATTTTCAACTGCTCAGTCTCTCTGTATTACCATTACCACACCAACTCCTAATATGAATACATTACACTGTTATTTAGCCAATTACCATATTAGGACTGTCACCAAAGCTGATAGGCCATGATACTACCACTTCAAAATAAATCTGTCTTTTATGGTCGTGCATGCTACATCTGCATTCTAATTATTACATACTGTAATGCATGAGGATGTGTCACATTGTAGGTGGTTTAAACTAGACTAGATGCAGCCCACCTCTAATCAAAGTGGTTAGGGGTGGGTTGTGGGTAGCTGGTGCTATTGAGCGGGGGAACAATCTATATCAGTCATTAAAATGCAAATGTGTTTACCAAGCCTAGCTTTGATGCTGCAATAATAACAAGCAGTGTGGAACAATCATGAATCAAACTTGTGCAGCGCCCTATTGAATACACGCCGACGCCATGTAATGAAACAAGAGCTGAGGTAAGAGCAGTTTCGGCCGTCAATACAAAATCCAACCATTATCTGAGAATGTGAAACAGAGAATTAAGTAGCACGAGCTGAAGCTGGCACAAGTCCAAAGCTGCATTTCAAAGGAAAGCCAGATTCTGTGCCCGAAATTAAAGACTGTTTGCAAGTGAGACGGATCAGAGAGGCCACTGTGCTTTGTAAATAAACTGAGGTAGGAGAGCAGCTGCTTACAGACAAAAAAAATCCAATGTAGCTGGGAAGACTCATAGGTGTGTCACGTTTAAAAATGAGCACGAGCTTGCTTTCTAATATTACTTGGTCCAAAATTGAACCTTTGGATTGTCTAGTCTTGATTGGTGTTCGAGACTTAATAAGTTCCCTTAAGCACATGTTTCATTTGAACAAGCACATGAGTCATTTAGAATGTGGTATTTATATTTGGGATTGTTAAATAGGACCATTTTATGGATCAAAGAATAACGACCAAATTACAAAAGCCTGCTATAATATTAGTGTTGCTTGAGGGTGGAGACCTAGGAGGTTGCCTTACAGTCATGTTTCATGTGAACAAGCA
>NC_056501.1:13329709-13334109 GCF_014905685.2 Nematolebias whitei | reverse complement strand
TGTGTGTGTGTGTACATTTGTAAACTAAGTAGTGCAATAGAAAAATAATATTTATATAAACTGTGACATGCACTCACAAGTGCACCTTAACACTACATAAATGATGAATGAATGATGAACATATGAAAACAATCATGAACTTATGAAAACATGGTAACTTTTACTAATCTTGGATATGTTATTTATCAATTGACCATGACCACCACCCCTCGCTTATTGACTAGTCAAATATGAGCACGTGCTGCGATGCACATTTACAAAGAATAAATAAAATCCAAATAAAGTCTTGTGTAAATGAAGGACAATCAATATGTCCTTTAAACTAATGTTTCATAAATAAAAAAAAAATAAATAAAAAAAGAATAAATAAAATAAAGCCACAAGTGTTTAGGCTATGAAAGTATACATAAATAAATACATAAATAAATAAACCTTGGTTGGAGAATTCACTTAACATAATGACTATACGTAAGAAAGGGTGTGAAAATGAAATTATTGTGTAGGGACATTTTATACTGCGTGTAAGAACGGTTTGGCACAAGCTGAGTGGGTTCAAGCCAATGAGCTCTTTTGTAAATCTGCCACTCTGCACATAATTAAAGTCAATTTTAAATTAGGTTAACTAAGCACTAAATGTTATATATGTAATATTAATAAGTAGACCAAGTCATTTTTCTTTTCATTTCTCTTACAAACCCTAGTGTGTGGTGATATCAACCCGTATGCAAACGCAGATCCATAAGAGCCTAAATAAATAAAATAAAATAATAATAATTTGCTCCACAAAGTAGTGCTTCCTAATGAATAATGTAAATTACTTAATTATTTACCTTGCTGTATAAGGTTTTGTTTGTTGTTTTTCAACTTTTTGAAAACTTTAAATCAATACAAAAAAGGTTTGAGTAGTGATTATTGTTTTTTTTTTCTTTCTGTTTTTACTTATTTATAGTTATAGGGTGGCACAGGTCATCGTCCATGTTCTTCAGTAGATTTATCACACCTCCCTGTTGGCAGGGATCAAAACTGCAGGCAGCTCCAAAAGAGTCTTATTGGACAGAAATATTTCTACCTATTGGACACATTCTGCTGGTTTTAGGCCACTACTAACACTACACATAATAGAATCTTATTTAATTATTTCATTTTGGGGGGAGTGGTGGCACAGAGGTTAGAGAAGGTGAGCCTGTGATCAGAAGATCGCCGGTTCAAGCCCCGGTACCGACAACATCAAAAATGTGGGTGGGGTAGGTGAAGTACCCACACCTGCCCCCACCCTGGGCCCATGAGTAAGACCCTTAACCCCCATCTGCTCCCTAAACAGGTCTCTCTTGAAAATGAGTTCTCGTGGCTCAATGAGACTACCTGGATAAATAAAGGGTAAATGAAAAAAAAAAGAAAAACAAAAATCCTAATTTCGGTGGGGTCGGGGTGGATGTGGGTATGGGAGGTGGCCATATTTCTGATTTAATTATTAGACCAGTCTGCTTTTACAAGGCACATCGACCAGCGGGGAGAAGAAAATGGGAACGACTTTGTGCAACAAAAAACTTGTAAAAAATTAAACAACACATAGTATGTATTTTTTTTTCACTTAATAACATCTATTGAAAAGTGTGTAATTTTTGTGGTTAACGATTTACGAAATTAACGTTCACTCCATTAATAGCCCCCCGACCAGTAGCGCTCTGCACTACTGTCCACAAGGGATTTTTCAATTGGGATCATAAAAAAAGTGGGAAACTCTCTTTAGAGCTTAGTCAGCCTGAGCGAAGGGATAGAGAGAAGAGATAATATGAAAGAGTCAGCACAAAAAAGTAATGAATGAGTGAAGGGGGATAACTGAAATAGAAAGAAAAAGGAGATTCGTCTTTAGCAAATTATCTCATCTCTGTGAAAGCAGACAGAACAAAAGAGATGAGCATTACAGCTAATCTCCAATCGGTACCTTGAAAAGATGTCCAACGTTCATATGACACAAGCTCGCGCTCTCTCTCTCTCGCGCGCTCTCTCGCGCGCTCTCTCTCGCTCTCTCTCTGTCTCTCTCTCTCTCTCTCTCTCTCTCTCTCTCGATCATTTTGAATGACAAAAGCACTCATCAAACAGATTACAGTGAATTTACAGACTTACAGTGTTGTATCACATTAAAAAAAAAAAATAATGCAAACTATCTTGATTGTAATGAACTATATTTGAGTCATAAAATTAATTAATTACAAATGGGAAAAAAAAGTAAATAAATAAAACACTATAATGCATAAAGTTCTGTCAATTATTAAGCTGTGAAATTAAAACTAATCTCAGAAAGGATTATTATCTCTGATCAGTCTGGCATCAGAAAGAAGACTTGATACTGCTCTGTTTCAGATGAAATCTAATGAGCTTAAAGGTAAGTATGAGGGCTTAGCATTCATTTGTGGATAGAAAAGCTCATTCTGTACATAGTTCACTTGTAATATGATAAGGAGATATTGTTAGGGGATTAGGTTATCTCCCAGGCGATCTATTAGTGGATAAGTCCAACTCATGTTCACATGAACCATTACCTTAGTAGTTACAATCTTATCTGCATATGTTGAAACAATGTCTATACATTCACAACCTGGATTCAAACACAGTCTATGTGACTCAGTAAAGGCCAAAGTGGTATTGAAAACAAAATAAGGCCAATATCCAATAGAGGATGCAGTTGTGGTTTTGATTTTTAGTTAGTTGTTTGATAACTTGTACTGAGTAATAAATACCTTATGTGTATCCAAGGTCAAGCTATGTTTTCATCAACCTGATACAGAAAAAAAAGTCTGCATGATAAACTGCAATGTTATTGCATCTATAGTCACTTCACAATAATAATAAAAAAATAAAATAAAAAATAAAAATGGTTCTGAATTTAATCTTTTCATTATTTTTTGACTTGCAACTGGCACAATCCAGTCCTCGGACACTCGTCTTGGTTCACAGACTGTTTACTTCAAATGTCCCAGTCAAAGATAGATGTTGTACGATTTCACTTCACACTTTTCTGATTTTTAACTTTGCACATAACACCAATGTTTCAAACTGTGGCTAAATGAAAACATTAGAGATCATGAGTGTTCACCACTGCAATTTAATGCCAGAAATGCACACGATGAACTGAGCTGTAAAACGATGGATGTAGGTTTTTTAACATTTTCAAAATAATCCTAAAGGAAAAAAAACAAAAGCTTGACTCTTAAATTTCATGTCTAATATATAAACTATACCATTAAGCTATTAAGTCATACAGGTCATGTCTGCTTTCGACTTTTGCCACTGGTATGATGAAGGATGATCTCATATCAAGAAACAAAGTACCACAGACAAGGAACAGAACAGTCCTCCAATACAGAACCTAACAGTAAGAGAGGTGAAATTCAATCCTCCTCTTTTGACCAACTGTTAGATATCTATTAGGGGGCAATAAGGATTTTGAGGGAAGAAAGTTTCAGATATTTCGGGTCAACCTTGAAGGTTAATTGTTGAGTCGTCTGCCTGGTCAGTGAAGGGATCACTGTGCAAAACCAATCCTGTAGGCAGGAGATGGACAGTGAGTGTGGATGGCACTCTCAAGATTAGAACAGCTGATGGAAACGGCTGAGTCAACCAGAGGGAAAGGAGAGAGAGAAATACGAACCCATAGACCTCAAATCAACACTTTCATAAAACTGCCAATGTTAAGTGGGTTTAGAAATGTACTTAATGTGCTTAAGAGCTGTTGCGTATAGCCAACAAGCCCACAGAAAATGATTCTACCTGTAAAGTACAGGACAAGGATTAACCTTGGTGTTGAGAAAAGTCACAAAAGAAAATATGTTAGCAATAAATATTAATACTTATAATAATAAAAAAAATAATGTATTTGATTCTGCAAGGTGAAATTAGTGAAAGGCACACATCAGACAGTCACCACCCCCCACTCTCTTCCCTCACTAAAGTAATTAAAGAAAATCTGCAGAACACAGGAGACAAACTGATTAAAGTCCAGCTTAATCACATCCACAGAAAGGTGAAAGAACTTCCACTCAACTTGGGCTATTCTTTTCAAGATTCCCATTTAGAAAAGGATGAAATAAAGTTTAAAAAAAACAAACTCTAGGGGATTATTTACTTTGTTCTGGTAAAGGTTAAATTAAAAGACACAACACAGGCCAGTGTGGGGTAATGATATCAGATATGTGGTGAAAAGACAGAATTTTCCTCTGGGCGTTGCTCCACGTATCTCTGGATGCATTCATGCCAGACCCATTTCACAACTTTTTCTAAACATGGGATGCATACACACAAGCAGACACACATTATCACATATACATGAATCTATGGTGGCATTTTCTCTCTCACACACACACACACACACACACACACACACACACACACACACACAC
>NC_056501.1:13305024-13329699 GCF_014905685.2 Nematolebias whitei | reverse complement strand
ACACACACACACACACACACACACACACACACACACACACACACACATACACAATGTCCCTCATCACCTTGCTCAAAGATGAATGAGTTTGCCGCTGTCCTCAATCATTTTAATCACTTCAATGGAAAATGCCTCATTCCCAGCTATCATTCTGCACTGCCTGGCAGCTATCTAGTGAGTACACATTCGTACTCTTCCCTTTAACAATCTCTCTCACAAACACATTCACGGGGACTCTGAAATCAAACTAAAAAAAAAAAAACTAAAAAAAACCCAGCACTCTTAGAAAGTTCACTAAAGTTATGTTTTGTTCTTAATTCCCTGTTGTCTTTTTAATAATGCCATCGTAATAAATGGCAATAAAAGGGATATTGTAATTGTTTGTATGTCACCAAAACGTTTGTACTAAAAAAAAGAAGACTAAAACATAATAGCACTATTTTCCATCAAAGGTATGTTGTGTGGATGTGTCATGGAGTACTGTAGCATGAAGTATGCAAAACAAATGCATAAATTGTCTTAATGCAATATTTATGCAGCATTTCAATGAAGGGAGTTTCACTTTTATAGGTCAAGGTGAACATGGCATATAAACAAGCCCCCTAATTATATGAATACAAATAAATAAAAAACAGGGACAAAACTGTATTTTTCCTATCATCTTAGGCTTTATGAATACAACAAATCATTTGATGATAATGGACAGAATATTCCCATGAGGCTTACATATGTGATGTGAATGTTTTAAAGCACAAGCTATATTCATAGCCATAGCTAAACTTAGAATTTTTTTCTTGTTGTTATTTTTATCTTTTAAAAGACTCTCTCTCGAGTCTCATTTCTTTGCACAATAAGCAGACGGCACAGTCTATTGTTATTATTGGACATGACGTTTTGAACTGTAATTCATTAACTTGAATAAGAAACATGGCTACTATTTCAGAAGCCCCTCAACTTTCTAGGGTTTGACATGTGAGCTTCCATATTGTAGCCACCCTTTTTTTACCACTCCATATTCTCCTTTATTGCATAGTGTTTTTGTGATTTTACTGCACACTTGTCACATGAGAACAATGCCCCTTTCACTTTAAGGAGAACAACTCCAAACATGCAACCAAAATAATCTTTAAAACTACTGAGAATCATTGTTTTCAACTTAAAAATTCTAAGGCTCATTTTTTTTTTAATATATAAAAGAGTAAAGGAAAAAGTAAAACATTTTATCCCAAGCTTTACAGGGTATTGGATTATTTAAATTATGAACAAATGAGATATGTAATTATTCCGTTCGGTAAAAATAAAACTTGGTCCACATTCCTTTTATGGAACTTGGCTAGCTGGACACAGTAATGACTAATATGTAACAGGACTCACAAAGTTGAGAGCAGATAGAGTGAGCAGAAAACGGTGACTTACACTGTTGATTAATAACAGATGGTGCGACTGAGGAGATTGTTGCGGTGAAAACGATTGTGTGTAACAGGAGCATTGAGCTGCTAGCAGTTAGTCTCAGACCATATTACATTCCTGGGGAGTTCTCCCACGCCATTGTTGTTTGTGTTTACGTCCTCAATGATCGCATGCTGAGACAACATGTGACATCATCCATTGCGCAATATTAAGACTTCAAACACAACAGAGATTCAGCACCACTGTAAGGACTGAATGGTGTTGCACTGGACTACACACTACACAACTTTCAAAAGTTGGTTACTGTCAACTATAAACAGTTCAGTACCTGCACAACAAGGAAGAACAGCATACTACACTTGCAGAATAAAAAAAACACAAGGGAAGCTGACCATCACACCCCCTTTTCTCCACACTTCAAAAGTCTTAACTAAACTTTGCTTAACCCACGGGTTCTAAAGCATCAACACTTGTGTCACTCTGCTGATTCTGAAATGCCATCTTGCTTTAGTGAGCTACCTCTGCTTGGGCCATGTGAATTAATGAAAGGAACACTAGTTGTTTTATAAGGATATCTTTTTACACTAAGAAAAGGAACAAATGCTGTGTGAACAAAACTACTGACAACGAAGTTCTGAAAACTGTGTTCTGCTTTCCCTGCAACAAGCCCTGCATTGTCAAAGACGAGCTCGACATGAAGGAGAGGGCACTCAGGAAAGGTGACTGGGCTGAGCTGAAGCCTGTACATGAGCAAACTCAAGGTTTGACTGACAAAGGCAAATGATGAGTAGAGGAGGATAGCAGGACATATGCTTCAGAACAACAATGGAGTTCCAGGAAGGCATTAAAAAAACAACTAGTACTGGATGGAAGAAAAACAATAAAACAATCATCAAAGACCAGGTGAGCAGAATGCTAATGAGAGCCAGGCAGAGGAGAACATTCAAACTGGAAAAAGTGTCTCCATAGATGACAAGGTGCTTTATTGATAAATGAAGCAACCCATGTAGTCAAACAAAAACAGCCAACCAATAAATAAAACATCATTGTTTTACTTTTCATGAACCCCTAAATGTTTTCTACTGTAATTTTGCACTACAGTAGTCCCTCGTTTATCGCAGAGGATCCGTACCCTGAAGCCCCGTGAGAAGTGGAAAGACCTCAAAGTAGGAATAGTCCCACACTCTTGAAATGTTCTAAACAATGTTTCTAAACTCCAAATGCTCTAAAAGAGCACAGAATGTCATGATTTCAGCTCCCTGTGTCGTGTTGCTCTCTGCCATCTGCCAGTGCTATAGGCCACGCCCACTTCTCCGCTGCAGAGCAGATATGATACGCTGCTGGAGGAAGCTTCTCCCGCAGCTGTGGGCTGCACACATGTGCAGCAGGCGCTAAACAATTTAAACAAATTTATTTTAAATAAAAATTCCACGCCGATCGTGCGGCTCATCTATCAGTCAGCCAATTGTGTGTCATGTCCAACCTTACGTTGAAAAACGACGATAGAGCAAGTCCGCGAAAAACAAACTGTGAAGTAGCGAGGGACTACTGTACATAGATACAGCAGTTTTTCCAAGTATTTTTTTAAATTAATTTATTTGAAATTATGTTTGAGTTGCAGATTGGCTGAATTTTGTCATTCACAAAGAATCAATTTAAGTGCATGTAAAACGTTGAATCATATGACACATTTGATCGCACTAAATAAATAAAATGACTGCAAACGATGCTTACGATAGTTTGTGTAGAAACATTTAACTATTTATTTCCATTTATTTTGCTTGCAAAAAGATCTGAAGTTGTCATCTTTGACCATAGAGGGATTTTAAATAACTTTTAAGTTCGTGGCAAAAAACATTGCATACATATTTCTGTTTTTAGTATTTTACATCGCTTTATACTGTAGCTGGTTTTGCTTTGTTTTTATATAATTTCTTATAATTACTTTCATTTTATATGCTTTTCATACGATTGTATCTCATCTGTGTTCTTTGTTTAACATAGGTCCCTCTTGTAAAAGAGTTCTCATGGCTCAATGAGACTAACCTGTATAAATAAAGATTGAATAAATGAATTTATTTATTTACATTTACAATCTGAAGCAAGTTAGGTACATCATCAAATTATTAAAATTTGACGTCTTAGACTTTTATGACGTACAACATATGTTGTTCTTAAAACATTGTTGTCATTAAAAAAAACAACTAAAAAAAAAACAGAAATTAGGAATCAACTTATTTATGTAAGTGTATAAATGTAAGTATTTTTAGGATTGTCTATCAGGTTATATATTTAAGCCTAAAGCATATTAACCCCTGCTGAAGTATTCATCACAATTGACCCTCAAGTACACACTTAGTCTACAAAGTGCATAAAAACTGCAGTCAGTCAGTGGAATGGCTCCATTTTTCTCTATTCTGTGACATCATGTTTCAGCTTGCCTCTAGAAACAATGTGAAGACCTTTTCCTCCCAGTGTTCAATCACAATTATGGTGCCATGATCTGCTTCAGCTAAGTGGAGATCCTTGACTGCATTTTAACACAAAAGGTAAAAATGCTTCCAGCTGAAGGTTTGATAATGGCAAACACAAAATATCCCTGTGCAACAACACCTTGTCACTGCTGAGCTGTGGAAGCACCAACCAACACATCCCTCCAGTTAACACTTTTTTCCTACCTACACCTTTAAATGTGAGTTTTCACTCCTGCTTTTGCAATGCAACATGCACAGTCTGAACAGGGATGGGTAGAAATATGCTTGGAATGGTAATACATTAGTTTCTGTTGATTTTTTTTTTTTTTCCACCATTGTTGCTGTGTTACACCATCTTCACTTGGGGACGGTAAGGAGAGGCATGTCTCGAAAATAAAAGTACTATCATCAAACAGCAGCTCTGGTGTAGAATGAAGGTGGCGATGTTTCTTAAATAAATAAATAAATAAAAATAAATTAGCATTTCAAAGATATTCCTACAGCAATTTCTCAGTGTTTTATAAATATTGTGAGCATATAGCAGAATGGGAGTTTCTTAGAAGATGCCACAGGGCTATGTTAGGGCCTTCAACTATATTTGTTGCAATACTACTACTTCAAAAAGCACTTTTATCATTGTTTTTTGTTTTTTTTTTACTATTAAAATTGTGATCTTGCTCATTGTCAGTGTCTGGTGGATTTACAAGAAGTGATGCAAAAAAAAAAAGTGGATCTAAAACTTACACTCGTAAAAAAAAACTGAGGAAACTTTTTATAAAGATCACAAGGATGGACTGGAGAACAAGATACAATCAAATTTGAATTAGCCAACATATCAAACACAGGTTTGAATCACTTGAATCATATCGTCAAATAATTGCATTAAAACTAGAATAGGACTATAATAAGCAGAAAGAATGCTACAGCCCATAATCAATGTGAATCTCTCCACATCACACTCTTTGATGTAAATATAAATACACTGTATGTCTATTGTATCATGTTAAAATTAGTGATGGGACATACAAAAAATAGTTAATGGTAGCTCTTGTAATTAATTATTTTGAGCAATCCAATTTTAATCACATATTTATCAAACGTCAATATTCAACATACTGGGCTACTGATATTTTTGATTCTAATAAATTATGGTTGACAGCTGAATTCATATGACAATAAAAATGTTAATTTTCCATCTTATGAATTCATTTTTTTTGTACAAATATAGACAAACACAACATTCAAATGCTAACATATATTAATGATAACGTGGTTGACAATTATTGTAATGATGATAAATAGCAATGAATAAGTTAAAAATCATGTTAATATACAGCTACCGTTGAATTAAATCAATTTATCCCGAGTTTGTTAATTTGTCAGACCTGGATTTACTTACTTTGGCTCAGACACGCATCGTTTGGTCTCTGTGTGCTGGTCAGACTGTCGATCTGTAAAGGCAGGATGGCTGTAGCTTTAGCTTCAGTAACATTTTGTTTAAAAATGATGCTAAAGGCTAAACAGGCTTAACACACAGCTGTGCTTTTCTTCACTCTACCATTGATATATATATATATATATATATATATATATATATATATATATATATAATTATTTTTGATTTTTTTCTCAGCCTCCCTTTTTATTTAGCAAACAACCCAAGCTCTGTGTGGCCAGCAAACAGCCTTCAGGTGCATTTCCACCCCCTGCAGGGCTGGAGTTTGCGCAGCAACGTTAACGGTGTGCCAGAAAGTGGGGAACTGAGAACGTGTGATGACTTGAGGTAATTATTTTTTAACACTTTTTTTTTTCTTCTGTAAATAAATTATCATAATACGATAAAGTCATGACCTTAATTAACACATGTTTTAAAAAAGAGAGAAAAAAATAAAGTGAATTAAAATTATTATGCGTTTTGTATTAAACATAAACAAACAAACACTTTGGAAACAAAGGATATGTTAAAAAAGTATGCAGAATACAGAAAGTAAAGAAGAAGGGCACACTTTCATATAAATTGTGATAAAGTAATATTACTTGCCAATGACAAGACATTGAAGTAGAGATGATGTTTGTCTTATTATTAAAAAAACACATTGCTGTTCAAATTGAATACTTCTAAACAACTGACATTACATCTTTTATTTTAATTTTAATAATTACTCATATTCTTTGCCATTCTGTGTTTGAGATTTAAAAATAATGTTGGTAAGAAATAAATAAGGTTAACTGTCAGTAGAGAAGTTATGATCAAATTTTGTAGCAACTGTTTTATTTAGTCAAACCAATGTGGGTGACCTTGAATTAGTGTTTTTTTTTGTTTTGTTACAGGAAATTAAAAAATAAGATACATATATCCTCCTTTTGTTTCCCACATTTACACACACGTTCAAAAGGAATTCTGCAAGATATAAAAGCAAAAACCCAGGGACCAACCTACGTCTCTATCAGAGAAAGTAAAGTCAAGGTCAGCTGCTGGTTCAGGTAGCAAATGTGTCTCACTTCCCTGTTGCTGCTAAATGACCAGGCTTAGACTCACTGAGTGATTCAAATCTGTGTGTGACAGAAACAAGAGAGACTGAATAAGAGAAGTGAGGATTCAAGCGTTTATGATACTCTTTCATTTGTACGTGTATGCATCGTTTTTTGTTTCCAGCAGTTTTCAAAACGCTCCATCATGCCAGTGCAACGGCAGGAGGTCCTTATTCTTTGGAACCTGGTGTATCTCATATAATCAGTGTCATGGAGGAGGCATCATCATATCTTGAGGTCACCCTGTCTATTCACACTGTTAATTGGAGCTTAATATTAACTCACAAAAGCATGACTTTTGTTTTGACTTGGGAGTACATTAGCCCCGCTGATAAAAGCTATAAAGATAGTTGCGAATACTCCATTTTCTGTGACACGTCTGACATATTACTGATTTACTGCAGTGGAAGGAGGTAATGAGGATATCAACATGCAATTCCATCACACATTAGATAATAAAATAGCCTCGGTGGAAAGTCAGTAATGCTAGCCCGAGCCTTGCAAATTCATAAAGAAACAAAACAAGGTGCAGGAATGAAACGGAGATGCAACACAGAGCAATCGTTGTTTGAAGTCTTAGTTTCCATGTAACCACAGTAAAACGTTGTCAGTGACACAACACAGGAAACAGTTTATTGATTGGTTCCATTGACGAAACAGTCAATCATTCATTGACCTGCAGGCAAGGCAGCATGTCATGTTCTCTGACATTTGTTTGGTTTGCTCAGACATAACGGTGCATTCCTCACTAGCAAAGACGAGGACGTCACCTATTATTGTTAGGGTCAGGAAGAATCTATACATCACCCCGTTGCAATATGTTTTTTTTTGTTTTGTTTTTCCCAACTGTTTAATAATAACAACACATATCAAATACCCATATTAAGTAAGACTCCATGTATTTAAATAAAAACAACAAAAAAAAAAAACATACTTATAATTGAAAAAAGTTATCAAGGTTTCCTGTGGAGAAAATAAATATTGCCAGTGCATGAAAGTGAAAAGGCAGTATGGAGTTACAAGCCACTCAGCACATGTCATCAGTGAAGAATATCCTCTAAAAGCTGAAATTCAACAGCGTGTTTTGACAATTCTGTCTCAGCCTTGACTGGCAGAGAATGGCAGCCAATCCCCATTTCAAATGTGACAAGAAAAAACAAAGCCTGTCAGAATGAGTTGGAGAGATGTCTACTGAGAGCCACATGTGGTGAGAAACAGAGTCGGGGGGTGGTGGGCAGGGGGGTTAGAGGAGAAACTGTTACTCCTCCGCACGACTCTGTCCCTGAGACACACGTCATGCTGCTCCCCCCTCAGTGGGTGACTCTGACAGGATACTGTCTGTGCAGCGTTCCCCCTCAGTGTGATTGATGAGTCTCATTTTGCCAATTAATGGAGAATCCCCTGTTGACTACCATCAGATTGCCGTTTGTAACCGTTAGTGTTTCTGACTGTCAAAAATTCATTTTAATTAGTGATCTCTTACTCTTATGACTTTTCTATAGCTTCTATGAGTTGCAAGGATTTGCAAAGCTAAGTGCACAGTGACATGCTGTGAAACAAGCTCATTGAAGTATTTGTCGTCATTATTTTTTTTGACAAAGTGCACAATCCCATAAGGACAATTGTTTAATCACAAAAAATGTTAAAGCATGTCATATGGACAAGTTTCTTAAAGGGAGAAACATTTTGTCTTTCATCCAAAAGACTTCAGTCGGTGGCCTGCCAACCATGATGTTTTTGTTTCAAACCAACCTCCTGTTGAAATCCAATAAACCAGATTATAACACATGCAAAAAAAGGGACCATCCCATCAATCATCAGTGCAAAACAATCAAATGTTTAAGGCCAGATGGCCAACTTGCCACTCACAGAAACAGCCTGATGATACCAAGGCGAAAATGGTTCAGAAATTCTTTAAAGTCAGAGTCAATAGCTATGTTTACATGTTTACATGTGCAAAATTCTTTGACCGGATAGTAATGTTTTCAGATTAAATAATTCAAATGTATTGTTTACATGGGCACAATCTCTTCATGACGAGCGTTTACATGCAGCGGGCTTTGATCTGAACAAAAGTACTGACATGAGCAGAGTGTTAAAGTCTCCTTAAAAAAAACACAGAAGAAGTTATACTTCCGGTTTACTTCCGGGATGAACATAAACAAACTTGAGCACCCAAAATGGACCTACGACAGGTTTTAATGACAGTGGAGACGTTACTGTACTCCCTGACTGAGCTACAGGTAATACAGAATATTTTGAGCTATTTCAAAGTTTCTAGTAGAAATGTTGTGTCGCTCACTGACCAGTTTTGCTTCCCTGACATGCTAATAATATTAGCATTAGCCAGGCGGAAATGGCAAAGTTGCACATGCGCAGTCAGGTCAGTTTTTCACGATCAGAAAAAAATGAACGGATCAAGCGTTTACATGCTTGGGTAATGCTCGGGTTATGAATCGGTGTAAACCACCCGTTTTGTTCTGAGCACAAATTATTTCGGATCATGCTGAATAAACAAAAAACAACCTGAACAGGGCGTTTATATGACGCGTTTCTATTCCGAACCGCCGTTTGTTCCAACTACTTATGTAAACATAGCTAATGTGAACATAAAAAAAAAAAGTATCTTAGATGTAAGTTTATCACATAATGAAACATGTAACTGCACCATTTGTGATGCTACGTATGTGAAAAGGCATTCAGTCATACCTCAGTAGCAAACAGCATTACAAAAAAAAAAAAAGTTATAAAAAAACAAGCAAACAAACAAAAAAAGTGGAAGTATGTGGATTTAGTTTAACTTGAATTTAGGAAGAATTATAGTTGTGTGCTGAAGGTGATTAAAGTGCAAATTGAGGCTCAGAGGCCGGTGAAGAAAGCAAAAAACAAGCTTGGTAAGAAAACAGGCAACCATACAAAATATAACTGAGAACAAGAGCCTGAAGGAGATAAATTACAAATCGAGAGGTGTATAATCTGAAGGAAGTTATGACTTAAGAGATGCAGATGTGTTAATTAGAACATAATATCTGGTATGTTCAAAGAGTTGGAAGCTTGTTATTGAGATAACTAAAGAAATCCAGTAGTTCCTCGATACTTCGCAATTCCACTTTCACAGACTCACTCTTTCACGGGTTTTCAACGCAAGGTTGTACAGATTGCTTCCTGGTGGCTTGGCCGCTCAGTGATCGCCAAGTGGTAGATCTCTTTCTCTTTCTGAGGCTGACAGCCTCAGAAAGAGAAAGGAGGACTTGGGGGTGGGGTCTGTCTTTCCCCATCACTGCTGCGGGAGCTTCAGTGAGGCAAATACCAGAGTGAGTGACATGGATTGTTTATTTAAAATAGTTAAGCTCGACCTGAACTGAGCCGACCCAAACCAGGAAATGTCCCGGTGCTACCAATGCCCAGTCCACCCCCAGGTGCTGACTGGCTCATTAACCGTAGCACAAGTCTGTCTGCTATCTTTCGCTGTGCTGTCTTAGAGCCTTTAGAGTTTAGAACATTGTTAAGGACATTGCAAGAGTGTGGGGAGGGTTTATAAAGCCTTAATATGTGTGTGTGTATATATATATATATATAAATACTAAAATAAATATAATGTCCATACTTCACAGATTTTCACCTATCGTGGGGGTGTCTGGAACATAACCCTCACAATAAGTGAGGGACTACAGTAGAGCCTTTATATAAAACAATACAGAGGATAAAAACCAAATACAAACCGCATTCCAAAAAAGTTGGGACACGAAACAAATTGTGAATAAAAACTGAATGCAATGATGTGGAGATGGCAAATGTTAATATTTTATTCGTAATATAACATAGATGACAGATCAAAAGTTTAATCTGAGTAAATTTAACATTTTAAAGGAAAAATATGTTGATTCAAAATTTCACAGTGTCAACAAATCCTCCAAAAATTGGGACAAATAGCAATAAGTGGCTGGCAAAAGGAAACTGGGCATATAACGAACAGCTGAAAGACCAATTAACACTAATTAGGTCAATTGACAACATGATTGGGTATAAAAAGAACTTCTCAGAGTGTCAGTGTCTCTCAGAAGTCAAGATGGTAAGAGGATCACCAATTCCACCATTGTTGCGCAGAAAGATAGTGCAGCAATACCAGAATGGTGTTACCCAGCGTAAAATAGCAAATACTTTTAAGTTATCATCATCAACCGTGCATAACACCATAAAAAGATTCAGAGAATCTGGAACAATCGCTGTGCGTAAGGGTCAAGGCCGTAAAACTCTACTGGATGCTCGTGATCTCCAGGCCCTTAAACGTCACTGTACCTCAAACAGGAATGCCACTGTCAAAGAAATAACAGAATTGGCTCAGGGATACTTCCAGAAAGCATTGTCAGTGAACACAATCCACCGTGCCATCCGCCGTTGCCAGCTGAAACTCTACAGTGCAAAGATGAAGCCATTTCTAAGCAAGCTCCACAAGCTCAGACGTTTGCACTGGGCCAGGGGTCATTTAAAAAGGAGTGTGGCAAAATGGAAGTGTGTTCTGTGGTCAGATGAGTCACAATTTGAAGTTCTTTATGGGACACTGGGAAGCCATGTCATCCGGACCAGAGAGGACAAGGATAGCCCAAGTTGTTATCAACGCTCCGTTCAGAAGCCTGCATCACTGATGGTATGGGGTTGCATGAGCGCTTGTGGCATGAGCAGCTTGCATGTCTGGAAAGGCACCATTAATGCAGAGAACTATGTTCAGGTTCTAGAACAACATATGCTCCCATCTAGACGTCATCTCTTTCAGGGAAGACCCTGCATTTTTCAACACGATAATGCCAGACCACATTCTGCAGCAATCACAACATCATGGCTACGTAGGAGAAGGATCCGGGTACTGAAATGGCCAGCCTGCAGTCCAGATCTTTCACCTATAGAGAACATTTGGTGCATCATAAAGAGGAAGGTGCAACAAAGAAGGCCCAAGACGATTGAACAGTTAGAGGCCTGTATTAGACATGAATGGGAGAGCATTCCTATTTCTAAACTTGAGAAACTGGTCTCCTCTGTCCCCAGACGTCTGTTGAGTGTTGTAAGAAGAAGGGGGGATGCCACACCGTGGTAAAAATGGACTTGTCCCAACTTTTTTGGGATTTGTTGACGCCATGAAATTTGGAAACAACAGATTGTTCCCTTAAAATGATACATTCTCTCAGTTTAAACTTTTGATCTGTGATTTGTGTTCTATTCTGAATAAAATATTAGATGTTGGCACCTCCACATCATTGCATTCAGTTTTTATTCACAATTTGTTTAGTGTCCCAACTTTTTTGGAATCCGGTTTGTAATTAGAAAACCTAGAACATTTAAGATTACAAGGAGCCCAGTCCACAAACAATCATCAGCAACTATATATAAATGAATGAACAAATTATAAAAAAAAATAAAATAAAATACATAAATAAATAAAAAAACAACAGCACTGAGATTGGAAGTTTTTTTTTTTTTTTAGAATACAAGGCCATGTCAGCTAAAAAAATAAAAAATACTCAGGCCTTTCTACTAAAAAGTGCTTTATAAGTTTTTTGTTGACACAGTCACTGTAAGACTGAAAATAATGTCTCAAGGTAATAAACTGGTATTAAGTCTGACTGTCTTATTTTAGAGCATTAACTATATTTCATCCCACCGAGTTCAGTGCATTTGTGCTCTAGTAGGAGTAGTACAATTATTACTATTATTGGGGGAGTGGTGGCGCAGAGGTTAGAGAGGTGGGCTTGTGATCCGAAGATCGCCGGTTCACGCCCCGGCCCCGACAACATCAAAAATTGTGGGTGCGGTAGGTGAAACACCCACACTTGCCCCCACCCTCATTCGCCCCACTCTAGGCCCATGAGCAAGGCCCTTAACCCCCACCATGTGCTCCCTAAACAGGTCTCTCTTGAAAATGAGTTCTCGTGGCTCAATGAGACTAACCTGGATAAATAAAGGCTAAATGAAAAAAAATGAAAAAATTAGTTATAAGAAAATGAGTTAATATTTATAGAAGTGGAACTATTAGAAAATAATAAATAAATCATCCCTGGTATTTTGTGTGTGCTTTATCTGTAGGTCAAATGAGTCATTTCATTACAAACACCTCCTATTGTGGTTACATGCTGATTACACTGTGAACACTTTAGAGGCTCTTATTTACTTTACAAATAACTCCAGTCACGTTTCACCCCCACTTGCATTTGATAGAATAATTTGCCAACAATGAACTCACCAGTCACCTGAGTCTCAAGGATTTCATTAAAACATCAAGTGAGAGTGAAATCATGAGCCATGACGGTAAGAGAGTGGGATGGCTAAGCAAAGAAGCATGGCTGGTGTCTCTACTGCAGGATTAGAGCTCAGCAACAAGTGCTCATGTGGGGCTTTGCATCAAACCCAGGAGGCCATGACAAATGAGGGCGGCTGGGCCTCTGTCTATTACCCTGCACTAAGCCCAGGCCTTTTGGGGAAGTAATGAGGTGCGGATTGGAGCCTCTACCACCGAGTCCTCAGCTTGAATTTCAGTAGAGCAGAAATAATCAGCAGAGGCCCGGGTCAATAGTGGCAAAGCTTTACAGCTGCTGAGTGACATATAGAAACACTGAGCTAAAAACAGATTAACTAAACACATTGTATTTTCCTCAAACTAGCTAAGACTTATGGAGTCATTGCTAGTACTAAATCCTTTATAATGTATTTTGAAGTTAGATTCAAGAGGTCACAAGAATACACACTCGGATACTGTGGCTGTGTACAATCTTGTTTTAAATTGCAGGACAGCTGGCCTGAATTCCTACAGGACGTGGCAGGTCCCGGAGGACTCCCGACAGGACTAGCAAGGCAGGAAGTCTTTATCAGAGAAATATGACAGCTGTTCAGTCAGGAGCAAAGGGCTCTAAAGTACATTGAGGGTGTCCTTCCTTTGCTCCAGAGCCACAGTACCTCTTGCCTATGGAGGTGAACGATCTCTTTTTGCTGGTAAACAGAGTTGCCCCGCTGAGCTAAAAGTCACAGAATACAGGGCACATATTGGCAAATGTCAAAAAAAGTATTTTCTGTGATATCCAGATCATAAGAGGCTGACAACAACAGCTTAAAAAGAAAGTGACATTGATGTGTGTCCATTTAAAAAATACCTTTTTTATTATTAAAAACAAATTGAAAATAAATAAAGCTAAAACCGTGTTTATGAAAGCACAATATTTTCAATCAGTTTAAACAAATTGAAGTTGTTTATTTATTTACACACACTTCTGAAATTTATTAGGCATACAGTGCACATTATAAATGTAATTCTTAGATGGCAGTGATGATTATGCATTTTTGACATGTTTTGATTTTTTTTGGACTTTTTAATAAATAATTTATTGTTAAACATAGGTTTATTGGATAAAAAAATAATAAAAAAAAACTGATAACTTAAAGTTTGAAGTATAATCATAACTAAAGAAAAAATTATTTAAGCCTTAATGATGCATTGCAACTAGCAAAACAGTTACCAGCTAATATAAATATAGTATTATTTGTGTTGTACTACATACATCTTGATGGTGCAGTACTATAACAGTACAGTAGTCCCTCATTTATCACAGGGGATCCGTACCCTGATGACCCGTGATAAGTGAAAAACTGTGAAGTAGGAATAGTAGTACAAGTAGTGCAATGTCCTAAACAATGTTTTTAAACTCTAAACAAACTAAAAGAGCACATGATGTCATGATTTCAGCTCTCTGCCTCATTGGCTATTTGCCACCAGCAAGCACTCTTGGCCACGCCCACTTCTCCGCTGCACGGTGAACAGCTGATCAGTTGCAGCAGGAAGTTTATCCTGTCATGTGGGCCGGACAGAGGTACAGAGGAAACTTTTTCTGCAGCTCTGAGCTGCACAAATGTGCAGCAGGTGCTACATAATTTAAAATAATTCATTTTAAATAAAAATTCCATGCCAATAGTGTGGCTCATCCATCAATCAGCCAATTGTATGTCATGTCCAATCTTATTTTGAAAAACCGCGATAGAGCAAGTCCACAATAAACAAAACGCAAAGTAGCAAGGGACTACTGTACTGATTATGTGTATCACAAGGTGAGGTGCACAAGAAGTGATTGATTAAAAAAAATACCGATTTAAGTTATGGTAATGTTTATGATTATAAAAGTAAGTTAACTTCATTCATATCGGTTTTAATTTCACTTGATATTAAACGTATCACATAAGTCACTCCTATTTGAAACACTTTTTTCAAGGATGTGTAAAAATGTTTACCTTATCTTTTGTGACATTAGTGAAGAAAGAGTGAAAAACAACCTAAAATACATCAGGTCAACAAAATGTTAAAATGTTAAAATGTGGACTAAAGCTACAGGAACTTGGAATAAATTACAAAAAAAAAAAAAAAAAACCTAAAAGAGGTGACGTATAAACTTCCAAACCAAAACAGCAATTTCACTGTAAGACTACTAAATGCACATTACACCCCACAACCCCCATATAATATTATTATATTGTATATTAATGGCTTTCTTATTATTTAATTCCCAGTGTTTTGATCATTAGTACAATAACAAGACAACACATGTAATCTTGTAATAAGATCCAGTGCGGCATGCTGATAACTAAATTTAGTCCTTACTCTTGGATTTTATATTTGTAACAAAACAATATCAAGTTAATAATGAATAAGAACATCCTCATAGGAGTTTTATTACATTTTCTCTGTACACACATAAACAAGCACCTGCAAGCTAACAAATTGTGCATTTCTGGCCTATATTGGGCTCCTAAAGTTTGCAACATCAAGCCCTGCAGCCACAATAACTTATTAAAGTTCCTTGTTGGTGATTAGATAATTTGTCTTTTGGAACCACAATTCAGACAGATAATTAAATAACTGAGGGATTCTCTGTGCAGAGCACAGAATATAAAATACATACATGCAAATAAGACCTACGAGTACAACCGAGCTCATATGTATCACAGACAGAGCTGGTGTTTAATCTTCTGAAAAGTTCTGGAACATTTTATTTATTTTTTCTTCTGCTACCACTTTCATCACCGCAGTTGTACGCAGTGGCAACTCAGTCACAGATGGGAACAAGGCTAACTCAAGTATGTGAACACAGTGACAAAAAAACGTATGTACACATTCACTGTTGCTGCCAGTATTTATACCTGACATGGTGCACACCTGAGTCTTCATATTTCAAATATTTAACTTCAGCAGGTACGCAGTACACACTTTGAGAATGTGTTAATTAAAAATTTGGGATTTAACAATGCATAATTTTGGATGAAAAGTGATCTCTATTCGACATCTGCAATATTTAAATTGCTTCCTCTAATTCATTATGTGAGTCTGTCTGGGTGCTTACATCGAGGGGGAAGACATAAGATGATCTGAGGCAATGCAAAATACTATTTTAAGCATGTACTTTTCTTTACACTGGTTTCAACTAAGTTTTAGATAAATAAAAAGCAACATTGTTTAGCTGTGCTTTTGTTAATTGGGCATGCAGTTTACACTGCATTTCATTAGAAGAAAACACCTGTGTTAGGGTGGTGGGGTTTGAGAATGGTGGCAATCAGTAGAGAGTGCTTAGTTGTGAGCAATGTAGTGAGTGTTTCCATACAAATGTGTAACCATATTCATTTATTGTATTACATGCAAACTATAAACAATATCATTTTAAGGCAAAATGTATCTTTCAAATCCATCAAGCTAAACATAGACAACTTTTTCAAGCAGCACTCTGTTCATCCAGAAAAATAAAGTGGGGCATATCGAATATCTGCCATTTAAACGCAGCCTCCTGCTAAACAGAACAATTGTTTTACTGAAAGTTCTTTCTTTGACCTTAAGTGTTTGGTCCTGCACCTCTGCACAAACCAACCCTGAAGCCAGGAGAGTCTATAACTTTGCTGTTTGACAACAGCCATCTGTTGACATAATGTAGTGACCTTCTTTCATTGAAGAGTGAGCTAAATCACAGTGAAGACTGTGCAACAAGAAGAAAAAAAAAAAAGGTGATACTTGTGTAAATGTCTCTGTTGATGTTTAAGCCACGCATCAGATATTACAGGCTTGCCCCTGAGGCTGGTAAAAAGCCTGTCTGGCCTGACCCTGTGTGGGTTTGAGAGCGGGCTCAGATCCAAGAACTTTAGGCTCCTTATTTTCCAAAAGGTATCGGTAAATAACTGCAGATTGTACTGTTACTCAGACAGATGGTTTCTGGCAGAAATCCTTCAAAAAGGTGTCAAAAAGTCAAGTCAAGTTTAATGAATTAGTTTAAATATCAACTAACATACTTTACCTTAAGGTAAATTAATAAAGTTTTTGATTAATCAGGCTATATGTACCACATGAGGTGCGAATGACAAACTCTGACTCTGACTGACTCTGACTATATATATATATATATATATATATATATATATATATATATATAAATAATCAAAAGGTCAAACTACTAAACAAGAAAACAATGTTGCATACAAAAAGAAAAAAAAAATACAACATAGTAGTAATACAATACATTTTTTGATTAATGTAAGTAACTATGCCTTGGCTGTAGTGTCAGTTTGAATGAGCAGGGTACCTGACCTGCATACAAGTCCATTTTTTATACTTTGTTACACTTTGGAAGAAAACAAAAAACACTGGGTAATTTCATTTCTGTTTCTGAACGCCATGGTCCTCTAGATGTTCCACTAGACTGGCATGAGCAGAAACAGATGTGCTATGCATCTGCACACAAAATGATGCAGACACAGTATTGTGACAAATCGTATTGTCAAGCACCTGAACCCTTGGCCATTTAAAATCCAACAAACTATAACACACCCGTAACATAACTTATTGACAGTGTTCTTTTAAGACAGCACATGTGAAGATTATAGAAAAAAATAACAAATGTTTTTAACTCCAACATTCAGCGTAAATAAAAGGTTACGCTGAATATCGGAGTGTCGGGTTAGGTTATTAAGGGCAGCACGGGGAGATGCATTGGACATGTCCAGGCATTCATCAGGCTTCAGCCCGTTCTCACAGGCCCCATCTAGCCACCGTACTACATCAATATTCCTGTATGCAGAGTTCCACTCCACTCCATTCTATCATACTCAGAAGCAAACGCACATTTCTGTGTCTGTGTGTGATGGTGCATGTGAAAGCAAAAGCCTCTGTGGTAAAATAAGGCTCTCTGGGGGCTTGTGCCTCAAATGTAGAGCCTTTCTGCCCCCCCATTACTTCTGACAGATAGAGATCGCTAAACTGCTGAACAAACACCCTATCCAGTAATTTGCATACATTACAGTAACAGAAAGAGAAAAAAAAAGTATTGATAAAGCCAAATGTATTGCTTCAGTTAAGTCTCTCTCTTAATATATTATTTAATTAATTTCTTAAAGCTAAACATTACACTTCCATTTGACTTTTAGTTTGGAAAAATACAATTTTCTACAATAAATTAAAACTAATGAAAACAATAGGCAAGTAAATCAAAAATGGAAATGATGCACAATGCATTGTTAAGAGTTTCTTTAAAACAATGCAAAGATCTATAAAATACATCCTTGCGGCCACTACATGCTCATCTTCATCCAGGAAGAAAAGTGACAAAAGTCAGACTGAAACAAAGACACAAAGTCACCTACCTACATGCACTGTAAATTTTCTCTGCCTTTCTGTATCTCTAACACACACTCCAATAAAGGCTGTCTCATTCATCACAGGACACAACAGTCAAGACAACTGGGCTTCACTTAACTTTTTCAGGGTTACTCAAGCGTCAAACGCATGACTTTTAGTCGTCGTTGTTCTCCCATCTGTTATGCTTCAAGGAGCCAACATCCCTCTTTTATTCCAAGACAAAGTTTAAAGAATGGAAACTCTTGCAGCATTACAGCATCGATCTTAAACAACCAACACTTTTTTAAACACCATTGTTCAAACACTTTGCTGTACAGCACAGATTACAATTACTAAAACCTAATTAAACAGTAAACAAGAAAAAAAAAAGTTGCTATTGCATAGTTGTCTAATTTTTGGACAAGATTTAAGAGGGGATTTTACCTTTATTGAATACATAATTTAACTTCAATAAATACTATTTATGTCATTATTTGATATGTTTTGTTTACATGTGTGGTTTACATTATTTATTTATTTTGAATATTGATTTGTTTGTAAGTTACATCGTATAAGAACCATTTTTCAGTGATATGTTGCACTGGGGACATTTTAAGTTATTAAAAAAGCATGTGCAGCAGGAAAAGTTTGACGCTCTGTCTAAAAGTTTAAGAAGTTATATTGCCCATTTTCTTTTGAAGATTTACGTTTGTCCCAGTGGACTCATTCCCTCTTTGGTTGTGTGCAGCCAGTGAGGTATGTTTATTTGTGTTATGTTGCATATTTGTAGTAAACGTATGTGCAATATATGAATAGTTTTCCTGCTTGCTCTCAATGAAGGCAGACACTTTTCCCTCCCATTCCTGCTTCCCCCCCGTTTCTGCTCTTTGTCCTGTGATCCTTATCGAAGCCTCTCTACATATCTTCCGAACTGTAAATCATGGATTTGGTCAGCTGGTCTCTCAATGCAACTGATAAAATTTTCTCAACAAGAAGACAGGGTGAAGGAGAGCACTCTTGCTCTGACGGGACATGTGCAGCTGGATACACAAAGGATTCCTGAGGGCATGGAAAGATTGTGTGTCTGTCCGTATTGTCGGATGAGGATGTAGAAGAGTCAGAGTCAGAGAGTCAGAGTTTCTTTACTGTCATTCGCACCTCCTGTGGTACATGTGGTGGAACGAAATTATGTACACAGGGTCCCAGTTACATCCAAGAAGAAGAGGCATACCTAATTAGATTTATGATAACAGGATTTCTGCTTTTTGGAGTTGGTGGTTACCTGGCATATCGATAAATACGGACAACGTCTGCAGCTGTTCTGGCCTTTGTGAGACTGACCAGCTTGTGCGAAGAAATGTGTAGTGCGGTCAGCACTCAGATGCTGTGTGAGCTGAGCCGTAAGCTGGATGCAACTTCTGAAAATCGCAGGCCACTTGTGGCTCCTGAAACTCGCTGGCATGAAGGAATCAAACTCGAAGAAGCTACAAACTCGGCCCGGCAATGCTGACCACAAAAATTTAGCTGTTTGAAGTCGCCATTGAGATGTAACAGTAGAACTATAAGGCAAACAGAAATCAAGCAAAGTCGGCCTGACCCAAAATAACTATTGTTATCTCAAACTGGCTCCCCTGTGTCAGCCTTGATTTGGCCAACTACCCCAAACTCTCCTGGATGTTATGTGAACAAGAAGCTCTCCCCCCCCCCCCCCCCCCTTTCCCAAGTACATCTGTGGACCTGTGTCAGAGCTGAGCTGGCGATAGATACCATATCTTATCAGGACTATGGGGACTATGTGGCAGTGGCCACAGATAAACTCACCACCTTCGTCGGCCGTCATCATGCATATGTATTATGTCATCAATATATTGCTATTTCTGTGCTGCATTTTTATTTTTGCAACTTTCACACTGTGTCCCATCTAGGACACACATTTTTATTTTACACCTCCTCTTCCCTCGTGTTTCTCTTTTCCTTATCTAAACGAAAAGGGTAGCGCCTCCCATGAGGCCGCATCCTCATGCACCACCGTCTACCCATGTCTGTTTGTTTGTGCTTTACTTGGATGGGCTCTACTGAAATGTAATTTTGTTGTGCTTCGGTGCAATGACAATAAAGCTGATTCTGATATGTATAATTTGTACACTGTAATGCATTGTTATGCATTTTGAACAGTTCGATGGTGGATTTGATGACCGTAAGTGCCGTTCAGATGAATAAATCCATCAGAAACAAAAGAACTACGTTGTCATCTATTTCCTGGAGGGAGTGATACAGGATATGCAAAGTATATGCAATATGCTGTATAGACTGTATATGCAAAGTTGAAAAATAACTCAATATTATCACAGAGTCCATATTGCACCTTTAGCTTTTTTCAATAATTTTCAACATTCTTTAATTTATTTTTCTTGCATATTATAGGGATCGCACCACTGACTGCAGAGTTCCTTGAACAAATCGATCTTAATAATGAGCAACACTCTTCGTAGGTGAATTCTACAATCTGGGATGCAACGTGGCAGTGTTTAAGGTTGGATCAAGGAGAACTTGTGTTAATAATGAAATCAGCAGTTTCTAAAAACATCATAATAAACAGTTCACAGTCAAAGCCTTGTTAAAACAGAGGAAAAAATAGGTTAACTTGTTGGACAAGAATAACTTTCATCTGTTTCTTTTTTATTCTGTTACAATTCGGCTTGACAAAGGAACAATAAAACCAAAACTGTAATGAAAATATTTAGCAACGTTATACCTTGCTTCACTATAAAATGACTAAACTGCGAGAAAATGAATGAAAACGATGAAAGGTATTTCTGTCAGTTAAACCGGTTTTCAAATTAACCTGCAATCATGTTTTCTTCCACTGAAATGGACACAAAACTGCTAAAGATGGCAGATGTAGCCCACTTTAATTAGCTGAAATTGTGGTGGAGAGAGACTGATGTGTAATGAGTTTTGGACTCATGCCAACAGTCAGACACAAACCAAAATGAAATTGTTAATTTCTTCACTAGAATATCTTGAGGGGTATCTGATGAAATCAACTGTTTCACTGGCTGCATTTGGTCTGTTTATTCTATGTAAATATTGTTTAATTTATATTTTTATTTATTTATTTGTTATAGTAATACTATTTTCTGTAAAAAAAAAAAATAATCTGCAACTAAACAATTATTTTTCCATTTCCTTTTCTAAAAAAAAAGACTTTGTATAGCGTAATTACTTCAGTGAACTGTTAAGCAGATTACATACAGGTACACTGCTACATCAACCCTGTGAAGATAGGAACTATTCAGTAAGAAGTGTAGCCCCAAAGCTGACCCCCTCTATTATTTGACATATTCTCTAGCTCATCATCTTGACATCATCTTATTAATTACTATATTAAAGATTTTGAATACTGAATGTAAAAAACTATACAAGTAGAAGTATTACGTCCGAAAGTCTTTACAAAAAACATACAGTACAATGCAACACAGACAAAAAGACATGAAGCAAAGGGAGAGCCAAGTCCTTCAAGACCTTCTTCCAACCACCAACATTCACTTGATCAGCTGAGATGGGGAAAAGGGAAGAGAGTCAGGTGTTTCAAGTCATGGCAGCCAGCTTCTCACTGCTAACCTCTGGGGAAGACCTCCAGACAGTGAAAAAAGTCATACTGCAGTATATCCACACTTCTCCATTTCCTCTCACTCAAGCATTCAGTTCTCACAGGAGCCGGGGAATCAATACTGGCATTGGAGGGGAAAGCAGCTTTCCTGCTCACCTGCTCTTCTTCAGAGCTAACACTATAAATTACTCGACATTGGATTTATTTATTTTTTTATTTTACTACTTTAAATGTCCTTCTTTGATTAGGAGCAGATTATTCGTGTGTCGGGAGGCTATCACTCTATCCCCATCCAATGTGTAAACTCAGAGTAAATAAACATCAGATGAAAGGAGACAGATCTCAGGTTATGTGTTAGCACGTAGCATATGAGTACACCCACTCAATAGCTTACATACTCTGGGTTTTTATTTGGTTATTAATAAAGCATCCTGGAGATGGTGCTGGAATTTTAAGTAGTTTTTTTTCCTCTTCTCCCCATGTAAGATGACCTTAGGGTGTTACCGAATGACTTGATTTTCATTATTGATCAAACTTACACGCTGAGGACCCTTTTCAATCCAAGAGGACATTCAGAAAAGAGCAGGGACATGGTTAATTTAATTTGGGGGTAGAGATACTCGGGTTAAAGTGAAACACTCTGTTATCACAACAGGAGAGGTGCCACGGGAAAAGATGGTTCTATGGAGAGGTTTGTGTGGCCAGCCAAGAGATGAAATCAGGGATAGGCGATAAGATGGTGTGAGGGGCTAGAGCCCCTATTAGAGGCCCTCGGGGGACAGGCAGCAGTGGCAGGGTGCAGTAAAAATAGCCATGGGCATGATTTTGCTCTTGGGACACAGGATGGAGTGAAGAGGGAGATCTGATCAACATTTCACTGCGAGGCAGCCAGATCCATTCCCTACAATCTCTGGGGTGTCACCTATCATCCCAAGTGACTTAAACTGCTTACAACTGCCAGACACAACACAAACAAGAACAATCACGGCTGCTACAGATAAAACAGCACAAAGAATGTTCTTATATCATCCAATGCATGCGATGCAACGACAGATTTGCTCATGTAAAAGTGCAAATAAAGTAATAAAAAGGATATGGACATCTTTGCCACAAACTTATCTTGTGGTTCATCCGTTTTGGGGAAGTTTTCAATATCATTCTCGAGCCTCTGAATGTGACGCTCCATGGTGCTCAAACTGCTCTTCAGGATTTCAGCAGACACTGAAAAATAAAAATAAAACATGAAATAAAACAGATTAAAATCAACATTATAGATAAAAAAATAAGGACAAAAAAAAGCAGAATAGAATAAACAAAAGCCATCGCACATTTTGCATTATAATAAAAAAACATCTGTGAATGAGTCACATTGTATGTTTTAACATGAAGACTTCTATAAACTGAAATTGTGTGCGTGTTAGAAAGCAGCACATGTGAGTATAGTGTGTGTGAGTGTGTGTGTGTTCTGCTGTGGCTAATTAATCAGTCTGTAATCACCGTTTGCAAAGTTGCTGTAGAATCCACCGTATTCAGATTAGGCCTTTCAAGTGCAAACTTCAAAAAGCAAGCAGTGTCTAATGGGATCAGACGGGACAGGGACACGGATGCAGTAGCATGTTTACGTTTCTGTTAAGGAGTTGGATTCACTGATGCACTTGAACACAGATGCAGAGCCATATAACAACTTGCAGGCACACATCCATCCATCCATCCATCCATCCATACATCATCTTTTACCCGCTTCTTCCTTTTCGGGTCACAGGGGTCACTGGTGTCCATGTACAGCAGTCACTGTGTGAGACGTGGGGGACACCCAGTACGGGTCGCAAGTCCATCACATGGACACATAGAGACAAACAACCATTCACAATCTCACCTAGGGGCAATGTAACGGTAGTTACCAATCAGCCTAACATGCATGTTTTGGTCTTTGGGAAGAAACCGGAGTACTTGGAGAAAACCCACGCATGCACAGAGAGAACATGCAAACTCCACCCAGAAAGGCCCCCGGCCCGGATTCGAGCCGGGGTGACCTGCTCGCTGAGAGGCAGCAGCTCTACCAACTGTGCCACTGTGCTAGCACAAATACAGTGTTTAAAAGCAATTTAAAAAAAAAGACTAAAAAACATCAAATCTGTCTAAAAAACACATTTAAAAAAGCTATGCAGAAATCAAGCAAATAAATGTGTTCCTTGAAGTTTTGTAAATAAATAATTAAGCTCAGAAGTTTTGTTTTTTCATTGCAATATCAGCAAAAATTTATTTTATTTTATTTATGTTTTCATTTTGTTTGTCTTTGATATGAATTACTAGTTAAATTCTTTGGTATGATAAAAAAAAAAAAAAAAAAAAAAAAAAAAACATTTAAAAGCCAATGCTGTGAAGTTCAGAGGTGAGAACAGCTAAATAAGAATGAAAGATGAAAAGATGAATACACTAGGCTCCAACCAAATATATGACCTGGGAACATTTAGTATGAAAAAGCCCAGTAAAAAGTTCTGAGGTTACCAGAATTGCTGGGTGAATGTTTATCAGGAATAAGATTTAAGGAGTTAAGAGCTCAATTTCTTGGAAACCCAATGATTAATTCAAAACGTGTCAGCTCATAAGGTTGAGAAAGCTCTAAAAACACTGCTCTTTTGGGTTGACATGCACCACCTTTTTCAGCCTCCTGGTAGTTTAGCCAAGTCTTTTCTGCTTTGGTAACAGAAAAGAAGAAGCCAAGAAACTGAGCTGATAGGGGTTAAAAAGATCTTTAGAGAAGAAGAAAATAAATAAATATAAATGGATAAAAGGGCGTAAGTGTAAGAATAGTTAGTGAAAAATAAAACACCTTTTTTGCTTCCTTTGCTAAAAGGATACACACACACACACACACACATAGATAGATAGATAGATAGATAGATAGATAGATAGATAGATAGATAGATAGATAGATAGATAGATAGATAGATAGATAGATAGATAGATAGACAGACAGACAGACAGACAGACAGACAGACAGACAGACAGACAGA
>NC_056501.1:13297642-13305014 GCF_014905685.2 Nematolebias whitei | reverse complement strand
AGACAGACAGACAGACAGACAGACAGACAGACAGACAGACAGACAGATAGATAGATAGATAGATAGATAGATAGATAGATAGATAGATAGATAGACAGATAGATAGATAGATAGATAGACAGATAGATAGATTATTGTAGAAGTTTTGCTTTTAATTCACCCTATGATTATTCATAATTAAAAGTATTCATAGCAGATCTACATTTTGTGTGTTTTACCAACCAGCTGGATGACATTTACATATCAGCACCAATATCTTATGACTGGAGTTATGTCCAAGCAGGATGTGAAATGAGCCTAAAATATGAATTGGTAACAGTTGCCTAAGGTTGAAATGTAAATTTGAATCTCACACCTTAGGAGAGTTAGTCCCTACAGTGTGAGCTCTATCTGTGTTCATGAACTCTATATAACATTCACAAAATTATTTTATTACTAGTACTACTTCCTACTACTTTCTTAAATAAATAACATTTCAAACTGACTTTTTATGTATGTAAATTTTATAAGAATGTTCTTCTTTCTGCACCCTTTTCATTCAGTGTTTTTCTTTTTAATAGATTTGTTTTTTTATTTTTTATGTTTTAAATGGATGAATAAAAAATAATAAAAATAAATAAAAATAATGCATATGTTTTTGTACAGTGTCCTGATATTACTTCTGTTGTGATTTGGCACTATATAAATAAACCAAATTGAATTGAAATAGTTTTATGTGCAATGTTTCTTATGTCATCGTAGTGTTGTTTTTATCTGTATTTTATAACTAGTAGCTTGGACTTCTTTTATCCATTTCTTTGTCAATTGTATTTTGTCTGAGACACTCAAAGCACTTTATATTAATATCTATTAATTTCACAGAGGTTACATTTATGTCCAATTTTATTTTGTCTTTTTGCACTTACTCTGAGCTAGATGCTTTTAGGTTTTACTTTAATTTTTAAAACAAGAAAATGACAAACTTTTCACAGTATTCTCTCTGTTTTAGGAACAATCTGCTTCAAACGTTTTTAAGCACTACTTCTCTCAAAATGAGCAGACTCTGCAGACAGCGCTGTGGGCAGCTCAATCTAAAACAAACTATTTTGGAAAGATGTGTAAAGTAATGCTTGATTCATTTCCCCCCCTCTTTTTTTAACTGTTCGTTGCATATTCAGCACATGTCACATGTTTTTTATGCTATATATGACAATTGTGTTAAAAGCAAAACTGTATGTGATAGTTTTAAATGACTTTGCTTTACCATGTCCTTGAAATTGTTAGTTTTTATTCAATTAGTATGGCTGAAAACGGTGATTCAATTCAATTCAATTCAATTCAAAAATACTTTATTAATCCCAGAGGGAAATTAAATAGATTAGATGATCGACTACTTGCCACTTTCTACTTTACATGTAATTCAATAACCTTATCCAACACAGGTTAAATGGAAATAAAATAATAAATAAATAATTTATAAAGGTAACCTAAGCACTTTGAAGTGACTGACGTGAAAAAGAGAATAGAATGACAAACAATGTTCCTTGCACCCATGATGATATACGGGTCAGCATATTGTCTCTTTACTTGACTTTGGTCTCAGTTTCATTTTCAAACAACAACATATTACAACAGTTTTGTGGCTCAAAACTTTCAAACAAACTCAAATACAAACATAACCCTATGAACCACACACACACACACAGATGCAGACACACTGCTGCCTACAGTCTAGCAGTGACACAGTGTAAGTCAGGGGTGAGCTCTCAGTCATTATTGGACTTTACAACTAGCTGGTTGGGTAGGCAGACTGGGAGAATCCCAACCCATCCTCCCCAGTTTCCGTAGAACTCACTCCTGGGAATGCCATGGAACAAAACACACTATCACATAGTCTGTTTCTTCACTGATAGGGCCTCTGAGATCCACATGCTCTTGCCACTATAATCTTAGCTTCACTAATGGTGAAAAGGGAAAGTGAGCACAGAGAGGTGGGCAGAGGATGCAAGAGAAGAGACAATTACATCCACATGGAGCCACAGGGAGGTCTTTGTCAGGCACTGTGGCTTCTGATAGTAGTATTATAGTTGCTTGAAGCCCAAGTGATAGTACTGAGTAATGGTTTGGCTGAAACACTGATTATAGTAACTACAGTAGCCAAGAAACAGTGGCTCAGTAAAACTGGAATGGTGTTTCAGGGGAGCTGTTAACAGGATCAAAGTGAAGCCATGGGACTTCAGAACAGACCATTGTTTATGAGGGAACCACTCACCATTGAGACACACTGACACAAACACTGCGGTTGAATTGTTTCCACTAGACAAATGTAATTTTATAGACTGCCATAGTAAATTTTGATAGGTTTATTAATGCTTTAAGAAACATCACATGCATCATTACATTTCTTTGTTCTAAAAAAAACCAAAAAACAAAAACAGACCTTCAAAATCTGACACCAATACCTTTCAGATACCATTACAAATTTACAACAAAAAATAATACAGACTTTTTTTTTTCTGGAAACAAAAAATGGCAATATCAGTGCCATATGAAAACAAGTCCAAGTGTATCAGGGGATAAATAGAGGACAGAGGGGAGGGCATTATGATAATGGCAGTGAGGAAGACCCCCATGTGTCTTTCAAAAGACACACTTGATATTTTAAAAGAAAATAGCTGCTGCCAGTTGTGTGATGTATGAGGGACATGAGAGAGTTCAAGAAAGACAAAAGACATTTTGAAAGACAGGATTCTAACTTAACATTTTTACTGATATGGGCTCAGCAATAATAGCTGTTGGCACATTCCACACTCCTAAAAAAAATAGATGAGAGAACACATTTTATTAAGCTTTGCCCAGCTTCCCTCAAAGAAAACGTTAGGTGAAAAATACAGTCTAGCTCACAATAGCAAATCAACCACTTTAATGTGAACATGTCAACTTTCTATTCAGCACTGTGTAAAACGAGGCAATTTTCATTTTGATTTATAGACAAATAATACTAGTGTTTCAAGCAGTGTTCTTTCACTGGTGCCTAAGGTTACAAAGCAAATTGAGATTTATTTTGAGAGTTGTTGCCAATGTGGCAGGACAGAATTGTATTTTTAATAATGCTAAAGAAATAAAGATGAAAAGTACATTAAAGAACATCTTGGAAACATCATTCATAATTACATTCTTCTTTTTAGTCAAAAGACTAAATGTCTGAGTTACACGTGCTTCCTTCTTCTTTCAGCTGCTGTGGGGTCGCCACAGCAAACTAACTCACACGGAGACTTGGCAATTGTTTTTACGCTGGATGCCCTTCATGACACAACCACAAACCACTGAGCTACCACAGCCCTCTGTGTGGAGCAGAGAGCTGCCATCTAGGGTACCCGGGGGGAGAGATGGTGGGGATTAAGGGCCTTGTTCAAGGGCCCAAAGTGGGTCAAATGGGGTGGAGGCAGGTGTGTTTTTTTCACCTTTTCTTGCCACATTTTGATGTTGTCAGTCCAGGGAGTTGAACCGGCGACCTTCCGATCACAGGCCCACCATCACTCCCCCTGAGTTACATGTTCTTACAAGGACTACTGTATTTTCCGCCGTACACGTCGCACCATCCTATAAGTCGCATCTGTCCAAATATGTCTAATAAAGTGAAAAAATCCATAAATACTTTGCTTCGCCCTATACGTCGCATCTATTATGCATCACCGCTGATTTCGCGTTTGTTACGTGTCACCGCTGACAACCACGGAAATGTGGGCCGAACCCAGAAATGTGGGCCGGTGTTGAGCCAAAAATAAATTGGCTGCCAAATGGCGGCTGTAGGAGCGTACACATGAGGACTTTTAACACGATTTTAACAAGATAACCACCTAAAACCAATTATTTGTTTGCACAAAATTATAGTAAATGTTTGTCTCTAACTTTTGCTTAATAAATGCACTTGGACAGTCAAATCAGCTTCATTTCAAACGTATTTGCTTACAGTGGAAATCAAGAAGGAGGAAAGCTGTGCATTTCTTAGAAATTTAACAAGATAAGCACCTAAAACAATTATTTGTTTGCTTGATATTATATCAAAGATGTGTCTCAGTTGAATTTTACTTAATAAATGCACTTCAATGTTCAAATTTGCTGCATTTCACCAGGGTGCTGCAGCAAAATGAAGATGATTTGACGGTTGCTCCAAATGAGCTGGACGAAGGTGGCAGGCAATGGCAAGCAAACTGTGTCATCAATAGCCACGTTTACCTATTACATGACTCATGGCATGCCATACTACTCGAGTGCCATCTAGTGGCTGAAAATGGTAGTGTTCAATGTTTTCAGTCAGAATGAATGAAAACAGTTGTCAGGGTTTTCAAGGCAGATCAGGACAGAAGAACCCAGTTGCGCAGGCAGGACTCAGGACGCAGACGTATAAAATAAAATACTTTTAATAATAATAATAATAATAAATCAAAAGGCTGACATGGCAGCAAAACTTACAAAGCAGACTCAAGAACAGGATCAGACAGGCAGGACAGGACAGGCAATACCCAACGACGAACCGACAACGACAGAACTGACAGACAGACTTTAAATACACACAACCAGGACATGACACAGGTGACGATAATCAGACAATCAATACAGACACAAGGGAGAACAGACAGGGGGAAGGCCCACTAGATGGTGTCATCCCTACGACAGTCATATCTAAGCAAACCATTGGTTTATAAATATGCGGAAAAAAATCCAAAAACAAGTCGCTTCGGCGTATAAGTCGCAGGACAGGCAATTTATGCAAACCCCCGGCAACTTATAGGGCAAATAATACGGTAAATCTTGTCCCAGAGGATTTGTTTGATCACTGTTGTATACAACCTTATTGTAAATTATGCAGATAAAGGTAACCTACTACACATGCTTTTGACCCAAAAATATATAGATTTGTGTTTAAGTAAGTACAGTATCTTTGAAAAGTGTTGCTCCCAGAAACAAATATCTAAGATGGGATTTGATTGCATGGTGGGCACCAGAGTTGTCAGTACACACTGTTTTTGATTCAACCCGATGTATCAGAAGGATTTAAAGGCACTACACATTTACAACACTTGCATATGCACATCTACATTTTGTGTTTGTTTGACTGATAATACTAAATACAGTGACACACTCATGGCAAAGGATGAAACGGTGCAATGACATGAGCAAACCTTGTAAGACATTGCTGATCTGCAGTTGGTGAGATCTTGAACATATATTCTATGCCTAGCTTGCTGTCTCCACCTCAAACTGTTCACCACCTCCTTGTATATACAACATAGAAGGGAAGGATGAAACAGCCTTTACATTTGACCAAATACAATCTTTTGAAGAGCATATTTATACAACAGGACATTGGTCATAAGCCTATGATGAATCATTACTTCCTCTTAAGTATATTTAGCATCGTTTAAAGTTATTTTGAACAGTCCCATTTCCCATTCAAAGAGATGTCTATCTTTTTTTTAATGCTAGTTGTACCTGAAAGTGATTATGGATTGAGTGGGAGGCAGGACACCATACAGGAGACAGCCCAAACACGAGGGTAAACATAAATCTGTGTGTTCCCTTTCAGTGAGAATCAAAGCATCTCTAGTTGCAGCAGCAAATGTGAGATTGTTGCTGTGGCACAGCAGTCATCTTGTTCTTTCTGATTTTCTTGGATCATGAGATGGTAAAAACAGCAGGCAGGAGAAAGTAGCAAATTAGAAAATTTAATGGACAGCATAAACAAAAGACTGGGTGAAAGCTTGTGGTGCAGTATTATCTGTAAACATCACAGCATAGTTTTTAGCTATCAAACACAACTGGCTACCCTTGGTTTGATTGTACTTGCTGTGTGGATTAAGAATACATAACTAAATTGAGTTATTTATCAAATTGAAAATAATTAAAACATCTGTTGTGATGAATAATGTATTATTACACAAACATTTAGAAAATACTGTTACTGCATTATATTAAGGAAAGTCACAAGGAACAATCACAACTGTAACTACAAACGTTGAATTAATTGTGTGCTGATGGGAGGTGACTTTGTTCTGCTTTATTTCTCATTACATTTAGCTTTAAGCCCTTTGGAAACCAAAACAATTATCATTACAAGGGATTTATTTGTTTGATTAATAGAACCCCACCTTCCAAAATGGTAAAAAAAAAATGTGTTTTATATAATTCATTCCAATTTATGATTGATAAATAAATAATTATATTTCCTCATACAAACAACGATGAAAATAAATGTATGTACAAATAATGTCACATCTATTAGGTTCTTATTTCTCACATGCAAATATAAATAAATAAAGAAAAAAGAAAGAACAAAGAAAGAAAGAAAGAAAGAAAGAAAGAAAGAAAGAAAGAAAGAAAAAAATAAAGTACCCCACTATGTTTTTGCATAATTTGCATTCCATGCGACATATATGCCAAAACGACACATTTATGGATTTTTTTTCCCATATTTATAAAACTATTTTTGGCTGAGAAACGACTGATTTCATTCATTCTGACTGAAAATATTGAACACTACCATTTTCAGCCACTAGATGGCAGTCGAGTAGAATGGCATTCCGTATTGGCATGTAATAGGTAAAACTGGGTATTAATGACACAGTTGGCTTGCCATATGCTGCCACCGTCGTCTGCCTGGAGCAACCGTCAAATCAGCTTTATTTCGATGCGCAGCCCTGGCAAAATACAGCTAATTTCAACACTGAAGTGCATTTATTAAGTACATGTTGAACAGAGACACGCCTTTGCTATAACATAGAGCTAACAAATAATTGTTTTTAGTGGTTATTTTGTTCAATTTCGAATAAATGGACAGCGAGTTGCCCTCTGCGCAATCATGTTTCCGCGTATCGGCTTTTGAAAATTCAGCTGATTTGAACGTCAACGTGCATTTATTAAGGAAAAGTTAGACTGAGACACACCTTTACTATAATTTCAAGCAAACAAAAAAAAATAAGTGTTAATCTTGTTTTTTAAGTGTTAATCTTGTTAGATTCTTGTTAGTCTTCCTGTGCAAGCTCCCGCGGTTGTCATTTTGGCAGCCAATAGATTTTTGGCACAACACTGGCCCACATTGCCGAGTTCTCAGCGGTGACGCGTAACAAACGCGACACATCAGCAGTGACGCATGATAGATGCAACGCATACGGGGAAGCAACATATTTATGGATTTTTTCACTTTGTTAGACATATTTGGACTGATGTGACTTATAGGGTGGTGTGACGTTTACACTGGAAAATACAGTAAAAAATATGTTTATTGCCTAATAGCACATTTGTTACGCATCCCATTAATCATCATTTTATATATATACATATATATATATATACATATATATATATATATATATATATATATATATATATA
>NC_056501.1:13284635-13297242 GCF_014905685.2 Nematolebias whitei | reverse complement strand
TATATATACATATATATTCTTGCAACTTTTAAATTAAACTGAGAAGTAAATGGGTGTTAGAGCAAAAGCAATAGAGAAAGAATGGTCAGCCATTCAAAAAAAAAAGTAAAAAGTGTCTTGTAACTCGCTCTCTAGAGGAGGGCTTGTTTACAATGGGGGTCATGTCTGTGAGACTTTATTGCTTTTGGCAGCCATCAGAGCTACAACCCAGTGCCAGATCTCTAGAGGAATTACAAATAGAGTCAATTACAATATATTTTGATGCATGGGAAAGTTTAGGCATTGACCTGGGGTGATGACAATTCCCCAGAAAGTGCTGAGGAAATCAGTCAGGATGATGTGCTGGTACCCAATGAGAGTCTCTGCCCTCTGAAAAAAAGTAATACAATAAATAAATAAATAAAAAAACTGTAAAAACCCACTGGGGCATATGGGTTTACTTCCCTTCTACTGACAACCAAACACCTGAATACCTATCAAGAACGTGTAGCAATTTCCTGTGCTAAGGCATGTGTTATCGATACTGTTATGATTGATTTTTACGAACAACAACAAGTCTAATCTTTATGCAGGGTGTACAGATAAGAGGCCAAAGTTTGAGCATCTGCTTTCTTGACTCACAAGTATCAGGCTGTTAAGAGAATACAGTGAATTGGACAAATACTGAACAGAGGTCAGTTTTGTTCTCAGTAAGGAAAATAACAAAAGCATAGTCTCTAGTATATTTATAAATGCCATGCACTGTAATATAACTAAATCACGTCACTTTGCTAATGACTGTCATGTGCTTAATGCCTGATTAAAAAAAACATTCATTTGATAATTATGAACGTGATTTAATCGTGATTATTAGCACAGGTCATTTGAAAAATGGAAGTCACACAATTATCTTTATTTTAAAATATGAATTTAAATGCCAAACATGCCTAATTGGACTGCACTCACAAATACAAGGTTAATGTAAGTAGGATGATTTTGCGTGCTTATGGCAAACTAAAAATATTGTTTAGATGAAGCGATCATTATAGCCTTCAGTGGTTGACTCATGTCCCTTCTATTATTCACAGTTTTTATGTTAAATATGTGCCAATTGCTATTTTCTGGGCCAAATTAAATTTTAGCAAGACTGACCTGACTTTCTGAGTTTTACCTATAACAACTCTCCAGGTTTGCTAGTGGGAACTACCTCATGCTAGCATAAATTAGCCCCTTAGCTGTAGTGCATTTTTAAACTGGAGAAAAAATAATAGATGCTTGAGTGCCCAACTTGCTGATTCTTAGAGCTAAAAATCATTTAAACTTTATCATTGATTGCACAATCTATGCATCCCTATGTAAAGCTGAATATAGCTGTGGCTTTTTCACCTGACACCATCATCTTTACACACTACATGTCTACATCCAAGCAACATAAAGTCTTGCTTGAATTTTTAATGATTTTAAGGTTGTAAAAATACAAGGCAAATACTATACGTTTGCAACAGAAGTGCTCGTTATGCTGTTACTTTCACTCCAGTTGTGCAGAAAGCATCGCCAAAATATCTTTGGAATTCACAACCTCAACAATCTATCTCAGATCTAAAACATTTAACATTTAATTATGACAAAACCTTAGTTAATATGCAGTGCAAGCAAGCAACGGCAATTACCGGAAGAAAAGCCCGTGGGTGAACACACAGAGATGAACGGCTACAATGAGATATCTACAGCATCATTTAGAGCAATTCTGCCTCCTTGTATGACATGTTCAAAACATCCTGACATACAGGATTCCTTTTTAAGTAAGCATACTAGTTGTAAAAGTTTTTTTTTTTTTTTTTTAACAATGTGTATGCTGGTAAATATAAATACTGTGCAAATGGTAAAGTATGCCATACACTGTGCAAGATGAACTACTTCTGTAGAACAGCATGGGGAAAAAAAAAAAATATATGCAAGAAAAATAGACAAAAAGAAAACATGCTGAGTTTTTGTAATTACACAGTATGGAATACACATGATGCAAGGAGATAAAACATGGCTTGACTAAAGTGCAATATGAATGGATCTTTTTTCAGCCTAACAAAAGAAGCTGTGCAATTTCAAACATTTACTAGCTAACTGTTTGGGATATAAAACAATGCACTTTCTACGACTTCAGCTACGTGCTATGCAAATTGGACGCATTTAAAATGTGAGACTAGACGAGAGTTGCCTGAAGCTGTTGTATACAAAATGATTTCATGACAGCAGCCAACAAAAAGATGCTCATTTTAAACCACATGAAACTTAAACACAATGTAGTTTTGTTTCCACCAGAAAGCCAAAATTTATTTAAAACCATATACTATTTTAAATACGCATCATTCTTTCATACAATAGATGATTGGTTTATGAATTCATATTCACATAAAAAGGTGATGACATTTAATAATTCTGACTTGTAGGACTACCGAACATGAAACTAGATGATTTGGACATGCGGAGGAGGGACGGTGGGTATATTAGTAGAAGGATGTTAGAAATGCAGCTGCCAGGAAAAAGACAAAGCAGAGATATATGAATGTATTTAGAGAGGACGTGGATGTGGAGTGAGGAGAGAGTGACATGAAGGAGGAAGACTCGCTGTGGCAACATCTGACGAGAGACAGCCAGAAGAAAAAGAAGAACTTGAGCAACTAGAGAACTTGCAAACTAGCGTGACAACTGAAAATTGAGAAATAATAATAATGATAATAATAATAAGAATAACAATAATACGTGCTATGTGTATGTTCCCATACAATGGTGAAATTGGTTCTCTGCGTTTAACCCATCGCACCTGGGAAATGCAGTTTATTATAAAATAAACCAACATTTTTCAGTACAAAGATTGCCAATATATTATTTACATTTCCAATTCAATTCAGTTTATTTATATAGCGCCAAGTCACAACAGAAGTCATCTCAGAGCAATAAACTGATTTTTTTAAAGATTACTGTGTGAAGGAAATCTCTGTTAAATAGATATGATATAGCTATATGTAAATATTGTGGAAATATTTCTAAATTGCCTCAGCAATTGGCAAGTTACACATCCAGAGCCATGGCTTTTTAATTTTTTTTTATTATAATTATTTATTTTTATTCCAGTAACCCAAAGTGATTATTGCTTATGTTTAGTATTACCAGTACTTGTTCTCATTTTCATATAATTTTACGGTGAAACAAATAAACAGAATAAATAAAGAATAAAGCACTCTTGAAATCATTTCATGGTGATTTTTTTAAGCAACAGTTCCATGACTACATGTTTTAGATTTCCCTGCCTTTTTTCACTTATTTTACTCATTTCTGTTTTTTTTTTCCTCCCTAACTTAAGACACTCCATTTATCTCCTGTTGTTTTGCTTCCTCTCATGTTTCCATTTGTAGCGCAAGAGCTCCCTCTGTGAGAAACACTGCTGGCAGTCAAAGGAAACACTATACTTATAAATACTTACACAAATATTGCTAAAGTTACTTGGTAAATGTTATTGGAAGAAATGTCAAGCTTAGCTTCCTTTTGCACTAAAATAATAACAATAACTACTTATTATCCAGGACTTTAGTAATACAAAGCAATATTAGGTGGGACATGTTCAGACTTAACGCATTGCGTCAAAAATGAGAGGTTCGTTATTTTAAAAGGACTGTAAAACAAAATAAAACAAAATACTTCTACCATAAACTACAACATATATATTGTATGTATGACTCAAACATTTTTAGGATTTTTCAATCTTTTCTAACTAATACATTTGATGGTAAAGGCATACAAAAGTATTTCTTTTGGAATTATCACTTTGACTGTAACATATTTTGAAAATGAGGTTCTCTGAAAATGTCATCTTAACATGTGTGGTTGTTTATGACTCTGAGTGTGAAGGTGGGTGTTGACTCTGAACCAATCTCATGATATTTATTAATTCAATTCACTTAATTAAAACTTATGTTGGTGTGTTCCCCCCCCCCCCAAAAAAAAAAAAAAAAAAAAAAAACAAAAAAAAAAAAAAAAAACAGTAATGCATAGGAACTGCTCAGCATTTTTTATGGGCAGATTTGGGTGTATGATGTACTTTTCAGTTAAGTCAAGCACAAACTGTACACATTTCCACTGATGCAGTGCAGTAAACTAACTCAGACATGCATGACAAATGGCAAAAAGAAAGAGCATTGTACACCAAAGAGGTAGCTTATAAGAATAAACAATAAATAAAAGAATAGTCCAAATATTCTGCAAACAGTGTTCCCCATTACTAACACATATTCTGAATGTGCCAAATGTGCCAAACTTATGTAGTGTCAGTTGATGAATGCAGGTAGAAAATAAAATCACTTTTCTACAAGTTTAAGCTTGTTACGCAGTCAGTGTTACACTTCAGAGGATTAAATTGCACTTCTGCAAGATACGTGTGAAAACTGCGATCTTTTCCTTTATCTGAGGGAACTGTTGGCAAACTGTCACAGGAAAAAAAAACACCATCATTGAAGAAATATAGCTCCTTGTGCTATTAAAGTTTATTCATGTCATTTTGCTGTTAAATTTATTCTGCGCTAATGGAAATGCTGCAGCGTATTAAAACTTTATTTGGTAGGAGCAGCTAATATAGATATGGTCCAGCTAAAAAAGACATATCTTCAGCTGCAGATCAATTTTAAATACACTTTTAGTTTTCTTATTTGGTAGGAGAATGGAGGGGGGGGAAAGGCGTTGTAGCTAATTATAGGATATAAAACCATGCAAAGAGCCAAAACAACCCACTGCTGTTGTGCATTTTCATGTTAATGCAACTGCAGAAGTTCACATTTACACATTTTTAAAAGTGATGTGTTGTACAGGTCCAGCAGAGTCCAAGTCTTTAAAAGTGAACTTCATTGTTTATACAGGAAAAAAAGTAATATGATAAAAATACAAATATGTAAATAGATAGATAAATAAATAGAATGAACACATATTGTGCAAATTATGCCGTATGCACCATTTACATACTGATTTTACTGTAAATAAAAGTAAAACTGCTGAAAATGTTTCATATGGTTTAATACGGTATATCACAGTACGCCCTTGATTTATATCAATTATTTGTTTAAAAAAAAATGCATATTGTTTTACAATTTTAAACTATTGTTCATCTGATCTGCTACTATCAGCATCTCTTATTATTTACCGGTATGACTTTTTATTATAAACTGTATTCCTTCCCCATATATGAGAAAAGGTCTTTGAGTGGTTTCAGGATGAACATTGATACAGAAGTAGCATCTGTCAAATGACAGGTCACACTCCTTTGCCGTGCTGCTTTTATGTGAGTACAGATGACTGGTTACAGAGAGTTCCTGACAGCAGACTGAAGCAGAGGATAACTGAGATACCTGAATACATTAAAGAAGCTAACCACCTAGCAAATGGGAAGCTGGGAACAGGGTATATGGCAGAGAAAGCAGAAATACATTTTAAAGTGTTCAGTTAAAAGTACAGTCCTCAATTTAAATTATGAAATGTCCAACAGACACTATTAAACTTAGCAGTACATACAGTATGTGTGGCATAATGATAACAAATCCCTAAAACGAGCAGGTTCTAAATACAGTACTCACAATAGCCCATATAATTGCAATAGCTGGAATGAGAATCGGCACCTCCAAATCTGAAGCCATGGTCATCAACTGGAAAAGGGTGGATTGCTCTCTTCGGGTCGAGGGTGATATTCTGCCTCGAGTGGAGGAAGTTCAAGTATCTCTGGGTTTTGTTCATGAGTGAGGGAAGAATGGAGCGTGACTTTGATAGATGGATTGTTCTTCAGTTTTGCGGAGTCTGTGCCGGTTCATTGTGGTGAAGAGAGAGCTGTGTTGTAAGGCAAAGCTCTCTGTTTACTGGTTGGTCAATGTTCCTATCCTCACCTATGGTCACAAGCTCTGAGTAGTGACCGAAAGACTGAGATTGTGGATACAGGCGGTTGAAATGAGTTTTCTCTGCAGGGTAGCTGGACTATCCCTTAGAGGTAGAGTGAGAAGTTCAGTTATCCAGGAGAAACTCGGAGTAGAACCGCTGCTCCTCCACATTGAAAGGAGCCAGTTGAGGTGGTTCGGGCATGATTCCTGGGAACCTCACCAGGGAGGTACTTCAGGTATGTCTGACTGGGATGAGAAACCGGGTAAGACCCAGGACACACTGGAGAGACGGTTGGCCTGGGAACGCCTTGGGATACTCCCTGAAGAGCTGGAAGAGGTGGATGTGGAAACAGATGTCTGGGCCTCCCTGTTCAGGCTGCTGCCCCCGCGACCCGAGTTCTGAATAAGCGGAAGACAATGGATATATATATATATATATATATATATATATATATATATATATATATATATATGACTGTATACATTATTTATATTGTTGGTGTATTGTTTTGCACTATTAGTGACTGGCATATATAAGATCTTTTAGTGTACCGTTTGATGTTCGATTAGTGTTTATATCTCAGATTCTTATTTACTGTTTCTTTTTACACTTTATATTTTTGCTATTGTTTGATGTAACTGGGACCCTATGTACACAATTTCGTTCCACTACATGTACTACACGTGATGCGAATGACAAATAAAGAAACTCTGACACTCTTTGACTGACTCATAAACATATATGAGTACAATTTTGTTTATTTTAATTACTTTTTTTTACTTCAGCTATAATGTCCAAACATGCGAAGTTTTGGTCATAAACTCTTGATAATGACATTTATTTTAATTTATTATTATTCATTTGGACTGTAAGCCATGTGCGATTATCAAAAAAAAATAAAAATAAAAATACATCCATGTCCTTTTATCAGCTTAATCAAGTATTAATGAAAAGACTCAGATTCATTGTGTGATGACAAAGGTCAGATCAATTCTTCCACCAAGCAACATACATCTTCATTTAGCAGTCACCATACACAGAGGACAACCCACTGATTTAGCAAAATATGTTTAAATAAGTGTACAATTACAAAGTAAGCAGGGATGTGTTCAGTATTCATTTGGCTCGAGTGCTGAGATATCCTTTGTTTTCCACATGAGATGAGACTGAACGCACGATTGCCAAGCCATAAACGCAGCCCCCTTCCACCTCAGGCAATCCGTTAACTCATCAGTCGGGTAATGAGACTTTTGAGCTAGGAGATGAATTAAGTGGCTGATTTTCTTGTTTTTATCCCTCTGAAAAATGCAGGAGCTGAATATAGATTTGAAAGCAATCCAAGAGTGCGATGCAAGTGGCGTGACCACATCATACCTAGAAATACAGCTCGGATGAAAATGGAACTGATGGCTTTAGATGGAAGTGTTTAAAACAATCAGACTCATAGATTAACTGATGTATGTAAACAGCAAACTGAGTCTTACCGAAGAAAAAGTTTTAATTTAAAGACTGCACAAAATAAATACGACGTGGGTGGTTGTCAAACTCATCAAAGTGCCAACTAATTTCAGCTTCAGAGTTATGAAGAACTGTTGATGGAGTCTTAAAATGAAGCAGAACTTTTGGCATATTTTAACTTCCATGGGTGACAGTTTTGTAGAGAATGGATCATTATAACTTGAACTCCTGTAGCTATAACTCACTGGAAAGACTCAATTGCAGAGATAGAGAGAGAGAGAAAAATAAAACTAAAAAAAGTTTAGGTCTAGTTATTGTAAGATTTAGTTAGTTGATACTGGGGAAATAACTAGTGTTGTGAGTTTTGGATTGAATTTTAACAAGGAGTAAAGTTGTTGACAAGTTCAAATGATCTTCTAGTGCAGTATAATTTGAGTCAATTTGGAAAGACTTTTGACACTTTACTTTGAATACTGTTGTCTATTTGACACATCTCTGATAAGAGAGAAGGAGCAGCTGGTGACTCCATGGTAAAGTAAAAATGTAAACAATTTGTGGCTTGTTCAGGCAAACATACAAACATAAACAAACAAATAAATAAACAAATACACTTTGTTTAATTAAACAACTTTTGAAAAGATTTTAAAAAAAGTAAAGTCTAGCTTGTAATCAGTGCAAAGTGTAAAAGTTAGCAACTTTGACAATGTGGAGGTGCATCTATGCGTATTGCATGGTTAACTTTTACTTCTTCTGCTTTTCCCTCTTCAGAGGTCACCACAGCGAGTCATCCTCCTCCATATCACCCTGTCCTCACTCCAACTACTTCCATGTCCTCTCTAACTGTATCCATATATCTCATCTTTGTCTTTTTCCAGGCAGCTGCATTTCTAACATTATTCTACCAATATATCCACTGTCCCTCCTCTGGACATGTCCAAACCATCTCAGTCTGGCCTCTCTATGGTTAACTTGTTCAATGAAGGCAATATTGATGCTGAATGATACAGTAGATTTCTAGCAATGTATTTTTTTTTATTGAAAACATGTTTTGTTTTTTGTTTTTTACTGTTTCTTTGTTCAGTATTGTACATACATTTTGTTGTCCTCTACTGCAGTGGAAGTGGTCTCCAGCTACAAGTACTTGGGTGTACACATGAATGACAACCTCAGCTGGGGCAACAACACCACCAGCCTGATCAAAAAAGCTCATCAGAGACTCTACTTCCTCAGGCAGCTGAAACAAGCTGGTCTGGGAAGCTCAGTCCTCACCTCCTTGTACAGATGTGCAGTGGAGAGCATCCTTTGCTCCAGCATCAACATGTGGCATGGAGGCTGCACAGCTGCAGAAAGAATAGCTTTGCAGAGAGTGGTGAAGGCTGCACAGAAGTATGTTGGAGTCAGTCTCCCCACCATCACAGACATCTGCACCTCTATATGCAGGAAGAGAACCACCTGCATCATGAAGGACCCCACTCATTCAGCACACACAATTTTTGCCCCGCTCCCCTTAGGAAGGAGGTTGAGGAGCATTAAGTGTAGAATGACTAGACTGAGGAACAGCTTCAACCCTCCGGCTGTTAGACTCATGAAGCTCTAACCAGGATAATCACTGTGGAACAAAAAATCAAATCATGTTGCTGCTGATCCTTTTCAATGTTGATGAGTTCATGTGTGCTCATCTGCTCACACAGACTCAAGCTCATGTTCGTGCTGCTGTTCTACGTACGTTTTTATGCTATTAGTGCTTAGTGTAGTTTTAGTTGATGCTTTTCTTAGTTCATATCTTAGATGTTATCATTGTTTTTCTTTTACATTTTATTGTTGGCTGTAACTGGGTCTCTGTGTACATAATTTCGCTGCACCACATGTACCACATGTGCTGCGAGTGACAAGGAAGAATCTCTGACTCTGACTATGGTTAACTTGTTCAATGAAGGTAATATCGATACAGAAAGATACAGTGGATATCTAGCAATGCATTTTTTTTTAATTGAAAACAATTTTTTTAACTGTTTTTGGTTCAATATTGTACATAAATTGTGTTGTCCTTGATAATCATACAGTGTAAATATTGTCTACATATTACACAAAAAAGAACAGTTTTAGAGCTGCTAAAACACTATATCAATTAAAAAATATATTTTTTAAATGGTTATGCTATCCTTTTATTGCTTGAGTCAATATACAAACCTTCACAACATACACCTCTCTGTGCAAAAAGTGACGGATCCATACTGCCTAGAAGTGAATAAACTTTGTGAAACAGGAAAACTTGAGTTAAGCACAAATATAATTGTGTTTCATGGTCCAGACCTGAGGCTGCACAAACAAACATACAAGATGCATCAAAAGGGGAAAAAAAAAAAAAAAAGTTTAAAGATGGAATGTTTATCAGTGTCCAGATGTTTTCACACATATAAATGGCATCCTAGTTTGCACTGTTTTGGCTGGTTGTTTAAAACTATTGTGTAAAAAAAGAAAGAGAGAGAGGGGGAGAGAAACAACAAAAAAACTACAATAACACAAGGCGACAAGAACTGCAACAATCACGGAAAACAAAGGGAATTGTGTTTTCCTGTGCAACTTAAGGCAGCTTCATTGTTGACTTTCATTTAGTCGTTACTTTATGGGGTCTTTTAGCTTGAAGCAAATTAACATACCGTATTTTTTGGACTATAAGGCACACTTAAAATCCTTACATTTTCTCAAAAATCAACAGTGAGCCTTCAGTGTGCCTTATGTATTAATTCTGATTGTACTAACTGACCTCAAACCCATTTTATGTGGTACAAAGCGCTCAAAAATCTGTCAAAATGTTTAAGTTTCGCTTAATGCGCCTTATAATGGTAAATGGACTGTACTTATACAGCACATTTCTATCTTATTTCAAGATACTCAAAGCACTTTACACTACAATCTGTGCCTCATTTACCCATTCATACAGCACTCTACTAGATCTGTACAAAGCTAATTGAACAAATCATTCTAATGAGACCAATCAGAGCTTTAAATCACATTCATACACTGATGGGACACACGTCAGAGGCTATGAGGGGTTCAGTGTCTTGCCCAGGGACACTTCGACATGTGACTGCTGGTGGATTCGAACCCCCAACTCTCGCATTGGAGGACGACTGCTCTAACCACTCAGCCACAGCCGCCCCTAATAATCTGGTGTGCGTTAGAGTCCGAAAAATACGGTAGTGTAAAAAACATAAGTCAGATTTTACTGAAATCTGCTGACTCTTTGGTGCTGGTGAAGATTCTCAGTCATCCAGGTCATGACCAATCAATAAAAGAGATTTTAAAAAAAAAGGGGGGGGGTGTGATTGATTCGCTGGATGTATAGTCCATAAATACGAGTTACCAGGACAACATTGTGTCAAAGAAATATATTCAAAGGAGATGGTCATTACTCCCCACTGCCAAAGGTAAAAAAAAAAAAAAAGTGATAATGTATTGTTTTCAAGGTAATGACTGTAGAACAAGTGTGTTCACAACAACACACAGCTCTCACAGTCTCAACTTGGAATACTTGATGTTGTGAACTTCCATTTGTTTTCCTAATGTTTGAAGCATTAGGAAACCACAGCTGCACACACTTAGTTGGATGTTTAGTTGTTTTGTGTTATTTCATAATGTTAAAAGGACACAGACAGTCCTCACCAGGACTTTACGTGGATAAAGAAAAGCAATGGACTGAAAACGTTGCGTCTTTAAAACAAAAACATATCATTTCAAAGAAACACAAAGATTTAAAAAAAGAGGCATACGACTCTCTGGTGGGAAAAAAAAGGTGTGCAGGGGAAGCTGGAAACAATAATGGGCTGACATGAAACATAATCCCCTCTGTCTGCGATTTTATTGGCAGCCCCTCCAAAGAATGGTGGCTTCCCTATTATGACTTAACACATCCAAATCGCAGCATAGCACACACAGAAAAGGCCACCTGATGATAAACACAGCAGACAGCGTCAGAGGCTTTATCTTGTGGCAGCCTGCAGCTCGACACACGTTCAATTTGGCCTGCAACAATCAATTCTGTCCCTCCTTACCACTGCTTCACTTTGTGAAATAAAAACAGACCTTTTGCTAAAGAGCAGGTCTCAGCTGGTATGCTATGTCAAGGAAAAAAAAAAAAAAAGATAAGAAAATAAGAAAACCAGTGATAGCAAGACGTCTAAATTGTTTTTGAATAGCTATCTTACTGCCTGTTTTGGCAGCAGCTTCTCTCAAGTTTTACATCACCTTGTTGCTTGGCTAATTACACTTTTTGGACATGTCCTACAGAAAGATAATCTGCTTTAGACAGTCACAAAAAAAAGTGAAATCAGGTCACCTGGACAGATTATTCTTGGTTGAAAAGTTTCATCTTTCATTCGAAAGACCATCAGTCTGAGGCCTGCCAACAAACTCTGTCTATTTTTATGTCGGTTGCTTTTGACACTTGTCAGATTTCTTTCTTTTAAAGGAATTGCACATACAATCAAAACATGCCAAGTTTGTGGCAAGAAGCTTTTGAGAATATTTTTTTGTCTAACTGTGGTATTTTTGGCTTTTGTCAAATTTGATTCTTAGCACAAACGTAGTAATAAAGCAAATTTTAAAAGCCTATTAGACAATAACAAACAAGTCCTTGAATAGTAAAAAAAAACAAAACAAAAAAAAACGTGATGTTTAAAAAAATATTTTATGATAATGATAAAGTAAAGGAAAGACATCTCTAAACAATCTGAAAGACCAACGCCTTGATAGCATAAAGTGTTAATACTAACATTTTAACATGACTGTGTGTGTGTTTAGTGTGTGTTTTCTTAAGGCGTGTTTTTGCAATGGAAAAAGGAGTGGCTCTTAAACTGCGTATAATGACAATAAAGGCATTCTGATCTGATTCTGACTGTATTTCAATATTATCTATAAGGAAACAACGCAGCAATGTTCACATGAATTTAAAGGTTTATCAAAAAACAGTTAGAGCAAGTGTAAAAGCAAACAACTTTTAATGTTGCTTCCAAAGTAATATTTTACACAGAGTCAGCTTTAACTGATTTGTTAGACTGGATTTTACATGGTTAGGTCAGTTTGCAGAAGTTTTGGTTATTTAAAATAGCTACAGAGTAAAAAGTAAATAAATTAATACAAATCAGTTTAGACTGATGTTACAATGATCTACTTGTTTGATCAAAGTAATGTTGAAAGCTTTAATACGTACCATATAGTAGTTCTTCTAATAGGCTACTTACAAAGAAAAAAAAAA
>NC_056501.1:13272240-13279635 GCF_014905685.2 Nematolebias whitei | reverse complement strand
ATAAAAACTGTCCTGCCATAAATTGAAAAGTGCAGGGTGATCTAAATTCTAATATTATATTTATAAAAAATAAAAATAAAAACATCCAGGACATTTGAATGATTTCTGAACCATTAAACTAACAATCTAAATTCAAAGACAAAGAACTTTCTTCAGTGACCCGAGGTCCTGCAACAGATGGTAAAGCCCCCACAGAACCTCCATCTTAAGGTCATGAAGACAGTCTGGGATTACAATTAGAGACAGAATAACTGACAGCTTAGATACACATAGGAAATGTGGAGAGTTCTCCAACGCATTGGAAACCATTCTAGTGATAACAAAAAAAAAAGTGAAAGTGTTTCCAGTAAGACTTTTTAAATATATGCTTTAAAGATAAAATAAATAAATAAATTAAAAAAAAATAATAATAATAATAATCAAGCAAAATGGTAATTGTTTTATACATTATCCCAATTCACAAATTGTGAAGTCACAACCACAGAAACAGTCACAGTGAGTACTATTTTGAAGAAAATCAAAAAAAGCTTAGAACAGTATTACTTGTGTTTTCTCTTCCCTGGTTGCATATCGGATTCGGTCCTAAAAAGTGATACCTCGGCTGAATCCCGTTTGATGAGGATATAATCATTTCTTGAGTTGAAAGCAAAGAGCTTGAGAAATATATGAGATTCATTACATGGGAGGAAAACACTTTGTCATGGTGGTGTGCAATAAAGAACACTCCTTCCATGACAATTATTATTACCCTGTCCCATTTATTTGCTATATCAACCTCCTTCCAATGAAGGTTGTCCCTCTGATCAGTATGCAGGCGACCTGGCTCCAAATCCTCAATTTCACATGCAAATGTAGTACTGATTTAAATAGTATTTGAATATGGATCACACCGTATGACTCCATATCAGAGAGCTATAAAGAAAGGAGGGTGGAAAATGCAAATCATCAACATGTAAGAGAAAGGTCATAGTCAAGACCTGTTAGATTTGTTTTGGAAATAGAGGGCTGGATCCTAAATTAAACTCATTCCATGAAGCCTGGGGACAAAATTAGAGGATAGTGGTGTGATTTACATCATAAAAGCAAACAAACACAAAATGGTTTGTACAAAACAAAAGGTACACTATTTGGTATGGAGGTGGATAATCAAAGGTACCTGCTTTCATTCCACACTCAAAACTGCACCAGACGGAGAAACACATAATCTACAATAAAGCTTTGGCAACAAAAACCCTTCTACCTGAATCTAACTAACCCTTCCTCCTGCTCTGTAAATACTTGCAACACAACGCCGCAATACGTAGGTGCGATGATTTGTGCACTAGCTCATAACAATAATGCTGAAATGAATTCTAAATTCACCAGAGCATCATTTCCAGAAGTAGTAGAAAAAGACAAAAGAGCGGCTTTCTGGGAGCGAACACCTGGAAGATGACAGATACAGATGAACACGGTCTTAGCAGATTGAGCAAAAGCCTAAGAGCGACAAATAACTGTTGCAATGCAGAATGTGAAAGCACGTGTAGTGCTATATCTTTGCTTCTATCTGGGATATAAATCATGAGTGATAGTGGAATAGTCACACTTTGTGGCATGCATTAACTGAAAGGAGCCCAGGGGAACCAATTTCCCTGGGCCCAGTGAAACTCAGAGCATCACAACCATGTCTGCTTCAGGTCATGCTTTTAAATCATATACTGATGACAGCCCATGATAAAAATTACTCAATATAGTATCCAAAATCAATTCCCACCCCCACCAATGCACATGGGTAGGGTAGATTCTGATGACAGTGTTTCATCCACAGACACGTTTTCTAAAACAGTGGTCAATAGAGGCAGAGTGTGGGAAGGAATAAAATAAATACAGGAGCACTTAACTGCAATGACCACCTAGAAAGAAAATGATCTGTTGCTTTTCTGGGTATAAAATATGCCTCTTGTTATTTTTTTCCAAAGTCATGGTATTTGAGTGTACTGAACACAGAAAGTGGAGAAAAAAAATGAAGTAAGGCTTTTTTAGAACATCTGCTTTTTTAAAGTGTGTAAGGCTTTAATGATATTAAAATGTCAGAGATCTAACATTATCCTTGTGATATGTGGCCGTAACATAAAACTGTATTTGATTATACATGATTGAATCTACTGTCACACATTTGCAGGAGAAATTCTTGCTATTTATTAAAAAATGCACCATTAACACATATTTTAGTTCAGCATTTCTGTGCTATGAACACAGTCATAATATAACTCAATAAACCTGCACATAAAATGTTAAAATGAGAGAGGAAATTAGTCCTTGACTTTTATGAATTGTGAATTAAATCATTTCTAGTAAAATCATTCAGGTTATAATCCAATCGCTTAAATTGACCAAAGCTCGGCACAAACCTTCAGGTACTTTAACGTCCTCTGAAAGTTTTGTTACCTAACGTGACACAACGTAGACTGTATTTGCTGTTGTTTGTTTGTTCATGCAGGTCAGTTTGTGACCATGAACGGTTCAGACTCAGACAGAAATACTGGCAACTTTAAGACAATATTGTGAACAGCCAAGACAAGGATTGCATCTGAGTAATAGATGCATTTTCACCTCAGGGGCTTGCTGTGTGACAGCAGCAAAGACTTAATGCACTTTTTTACTCACAAAAAAAGGTTAAGAGAGAAGCGTTTCATCTCGACTTTCAAGGCTGAGGGAAAAAAACAAAAAACAAACAAAAAAAAAACCAGAGCAGATACATGCGGGCATGATGTAAATGGTTAATTTTTAGATATCAGTAAGTATTTGAAATGTAACTTGTATTTCTATGTTTTTGTCAATGCACTGCAAATTGATTCTCTAATAATTTGAACCTAATTAAGTGCACTAAGGCAACTGGTACTCAAAAGTGACTTACTGGAAAAAGAAAAACAAGAGTTTCAATTGTTAATTTACATACATATTTTTCTTCTTTCAGCTTTGTCCTCTTCAGGGGTCGCCACAGCGAGTCATCCTCCTCCATCTCACTCTGTCATCTACATCCTCTGTCATCACTCCAACTACCTCCATGTCCTCTCTAACTGCATCCATTATATATATGTGTGTGTGTATATATATATATATATATATATATATATATATATATATACACATATGGAGGATACGTAAACTAGAAGATCTGCCCTACTGAGGACATCTGTGGCCTTATCATACTTGTGATGCTGATAGACACTGTACCATCTTATCAGAACTTTGGAACTTTCTGGAGTGTCCATGGACAACTCACCACCTTTGTTGACTTCTATAAATAAATGTATTACAATGTCATTGTATCTTCACTGTTTATGTTGCAAGGTCTTTTTTGCATCTTTTACACTGTGCCCCGGCCAGGACATGGTGTGAGACATGATTTTTGTATTTGGCTTCCTCCACCCTCGTGTTCTCTTTTTCTCATCTCCCTGTATGTTGTATGTAACATGCCTCTCTACATGAGTTTTTGAGGCTCAATGGGAGCTAACCTGTATAAATAATGGTCTAATAAAAAAAAAAGTGCATCTCCTCTTCGTCTTTTTCTTGGCAGCTAACATTCTAACATCTTCTACCAATATACACACTGTCCCTCCTCTGGACATGTCCAAACTATCTCAGTCTGGCCTCTATAACTTTATTGTCATAATTTAGAGTTTTTATTTACTTGATTTATTATGTGTATTGTTTTCTTATAATTTAAGTAATATTGAACCTTTAAACTCATGTTTGCTAAATGTGTTTGCATTGTAACTAAAATACTTTTATCACAAATATTATTGGACAGCTTATATATTAGCATATCTATATATTTTGTATATTAACTGAATTTATGTCTACCAGAACCTGAACCAATAAGGACTGAATGAGATATTCAGATAGTATTGGGTTTGTCCTAAAATTACTAACAATAATTACCGGTAATGTATATTACACCCAAATGACAACTAGGTATAAACATCACTAGCACTACAGATATTCTGAAGAGTATGGACAATTTGCTATGAGCGTGCAAGTGTGTCAACACTGCAACACCTCTAAGATCTTTGCTGATTTGTTTAACAAACATCATCACCATCATCTTACATATCACAACAGCCTGGCAGATATGATATCACAAGTTTTCTCATGAAAACAGCTTCAAAATTCCCTTACAGCTGATACATTATTTTTCTTTTCTTCCTTGTTTGCATGATGATTCTTATTACATATCTAAGGCATTCCTCCTTGACTCACCAAGAGTGGGATGTAAATGTTTTTTATTAATGCCAAATTATTAAATCAACTGTTATGATGATGTATTGAGTGGATGTTAAAGTTGTGGCAATGTGTGAATCTAGCAATGCAAACAGTATATAATTTTACCAATTTGTATGACTCATTATGCTAACAGATGTTTAAATTCTGAGCTGCAGTATCACGCCGGGGACCACGTTTGGTTTTCACAGGCTAATACAGAATTATGGAGGAAAAAGAAAGTTGGTAGTCCAAGATGGCCTTATGTTTGTTGCATCATGTTGCAGATAAGATGGTCATGACAATCTCATTTTATTGTATTGTTTCCCCATTCTGATTCATTCTGAACAACTTTATGAAGGTTATTAAAGTAGAAGAGGAACATTTGGCCTGAACATTTGGCCTAACAGGAAGTTGTACAACAGGCAGAAAATTTGGTGATTTAATTTCCATTAGCATCCATAGAAAGTAAACACTTCATCTGCAAGAAAATAGCAGCCTCACCTTTGATCTGGACCTATATTTAATCACCAGTATCAGTTTTGGACTTTTACTTTGTATTTTTAATTTGATTGGTACAATGTACTATAACTCACGTCACAATTTATTATTGTTTTAACTTTATATTGCCTTATTATGGTTTAACCTAAATGTACTCACTGCAAACATCGGTATCAAACATAATACAGGTCATCCTACATTAAATGCTGTAGTTTGAAAAAGTTTACTACAGTAGCATTCCACATATATATATATATATATATATATATATATATATATATATATATATATATATATATATATATATATATATAGATATATAGATATATATAGATATATAGATATGCTATTCTGAAATGCGGGTCCATACTCCATTAAATAACACACTCAACTGAAAACCATGAAAAAGTTGAGTCACGTGATTGAAACATGCAGCTAACCATTTACAGCATCATTATTTTGAAATGCAATGTGGTCTACATAGACTCATATATATGTTCAATTCTTTAAGATCTATTCAAATTATTTGTTGTTTGTATATATTTGTTAAACTAACTGACTATAGCCTCCTTATCTGATGAACACTTGTTATAAATTGTTCTTAAATTTAATACTTTATCTTTACGTTTATCAACAAGTGGCATGGGTCCACACTTGGCCCAAACGGTGTTAAAAATCTACCTATTTTCAGCTATCCTCTGCAGTCATTGCAACACATTGCACATAGAGGACATTTCCTTCTTCCAATGTAAAATGTTAAAAAGAATGAAGGACTTAATAGACCTGTGTTGGACTGGAGACCTGTCCAGGGTGTACCCCCACATCTTGCACAGTGATGGCTGGGCATGAGCACCAGTGACACCCGCAACCAGAAAAAGAAGAAGTGGGTAAAAACAATGGATGGACGGATGGATAGATAGATAGATAGATATGAATTATATTTAAAAAGGAAGGCGTGATAGACCAAAAGACAAGAGTTAATTGCCAGCCACGGATACCAGAAACAGGTAGGAATCTATTTGGGGCGTGGTGTCTGTTTTTCCATGTTTTTTTTTTTTGTTTGTTTGTTTGTTTGTTTTTTATCTGAATGAGATAAAGGTTTTAAGTAAATGTTCTTTACAAAAAACTTTACATTTATCTATCTGTTCATATATTCAACCAAATGGTAAGTATACATGGACAAAATGTACTCAATAGAGAAGCCTCCAATATTTTTCTTAAAATAAATAAATACAAATAAAATAAAACAAATGTATGAATTGCAAAGTTTTTACTATTTTTTTTCTTCAGGTTTGGAAGTGTCAAAAGTTCTTTTATTTTTTTGGTCATTTTCAAGGGTTTATAGGTCACTCTAAGACATTAATGTGGAAAATAAAAGCCCTTTATAAAAAATAGATCTTCCTTGTACACCTCGGTTCATGGAGCTCTCCCAGCATGGAAAATGGTCTACTGTGACAGGTTGAATTTCTAGGCTGGCAAAAAGCATTACACTCACTCCTGGTCCCATTGTCAACCCTCATTGAAATCTGCTGTCACAGACTGGAGCCTGATGCTAAGCAGCACTGCTGGCCTCCCTGCATGTGTCTATCTTTGTCTACATTGATATAGGTTGGTCAAAGTGGCGATGTAGGAAATGAGAGGTGCATGGGAAGCAAGATGGACAGAAAGAACAAAGAGTGGGGAAGACGACAAAGAGAGAATAGTTGTTATAGTCTCACAATGAACAACTCATCCACCATGAAGTGAGGGCAGGAAAAAGAGTAAAACAAATCTCTCTGGAACTCATCACTCATCCTGCACTGGTGGAGCTAGACAGGTCTGTTTTCTGTTTCTAATATTCGTCATGACAGACTGTCCATTTACAGTGCTGGCCTTGCTCCTCCTGTGCCATTTCAGCAGGGTTCAGTTAGGAGTTAAAAAAAAACAATGAGGAAACACTTACCACATATTCTAGTAACGGTCTTATGTAAAGACGGCTACTAGCCATATTTGCATTAACTAGAAATGTTAACAATTTATGAACAAAAAACAGGAGTTTTGTTTTGAGTTTTGAACAAAACCGTTCATTTAGCATATATCTTAGTTGATATCTTAATTTAGTGAAAAATGACTGAACGATGTTGGATTGTATACCTGGATTATTGAGCATGGACTTGTTGTTATCCTTATTTACTGTTTCTTTTTACAATTTATATTTTTGCTAATGTTGGATGTAACTGGGACCCTGTGTACACACACTTTTGTTCCATCTCATGCACCACATGCAATGTGAATGAAAATAAAGAACCTTGAATCCTCGAGAGTAACAGTTAGGTTCCTGAAGGAACAGTCTCATCCCTGAAGCTACAAGAATGCTGAACTTCGGTGGGGCTCTGTAGTCTCCCTGCTAAGTCATAGCACTGTTTCATTGTTATAACTGCTGCTGTTATAATCTTTAGTATAAGTTATTTTATTATTTACGATTTACGTTTAATTTGAAAATGTGCATTATTCTTATCTCTGTGCTTAATAAGGACATGGGCAACAAGTTTTGTGTCACCTCCTAAATGCAAATTAATGTAACGTTATTTCTTTATCTAAAATGGTGTGTGTGTGTGCGTGTGTCTATATATATATATATATATATATATATATATATATATATATATATAT
>NC_056501.1:13263621-13272230 GCF_014905685.2 Nematolebias whitei | reverse complement strand
TATATATATATATATATATATATATATATATATATATATATATATATATATATATATATACATATACACACACTGGTATATTATACCAAACCAAATATTGATGCACAGAACCTTAAGTCAGCTCTGGGAGTGGTCATTTTAGGTCTTAAAAAAGTTAAGTTAATCTGAAGGTACAGTACAGTTCAAAGTCAGAAAATTAATAGTTTTTGTTACATTAACTGTTTCTAATTAGCTGGATATATACAGCTTCAGTACAGTTGGGTCCGGCTTGAATGATGTTCACTTCTTAGAATTTTAAAGCTGCCTCTGTTGTCTTTATTCAGACTCCCTCCCTACTTTGCACTGTCATGAGGGAATATCTTCTGAACCCCACGATTCCATGCAATTCCTCTGAGACTAGAAGACAAACGATCCTTTCTGTGTCCCTCCACATCCATAAAGCCATTTTGTCTACGTAATGCAGAGCCAAGTACTGCTTCAGAGTTTAAATGGGAAATGGGTACTGCTTTATTATGCTGCAGTGCCTTGAAATGAATGTGGATAATAGATATATTCACAGTGGTATTAATATCCTCTGAGTTCATCTTTTTTTTCCTTCTTTGCTCATTCTCCATTTTCTCTCTCACAATCTCCAAAGTACTTTGCCCTTGGCTATGCCTTATACTAAATGGATTTATGAGAACATTCGTGTCATATTTCCTTCTCTCCCGGATTGTCAAGACAGATCGTCAGTGAGCCACTGATTGAGTGGAATCACCACACAGACTTAGTACCCATTGTCAGGCCCCACATGCTCATCTCGAGGGGAATTTAACAAGGAAAATTGGTCAATGACACCTCTCTCAAGGCTTTGCAACTACTATTAAGAAGAGGTCAGGGGTATTAAAATGGTAGAGTACATTTCATACAGTGTCGGTGTCTAATAGTTCAGTTACCGTCAAAATTAATGCATTTTTAGCAGGCTTTATGAGAGCATGCTGAATATATTGCGCACAAACAAGATTCTACTGTATAAATGCAACATACAAGGGCAACGGGTTTAAACAGAATAGTCCTTTGTGTTCAATTATCACCTTTTTCCTTTTTTTGTGTTTTTTATTTTTTATGAGTTTATCAATTTAGCTAAAATTCCTTGATATGTTTTAGACAATTCTATAGAAAATATTCTGTCACGTTGATTTTGATGTATAACAAAGTGAAGGTATAATACGCTTGTGATTCTGCCTACAATTTTATTTTTTCTTTGGTCTACATTTTGTGTTTTTTTGTTCTATTTAATTGTTTTTTTTATTTTTTATTTTATTTATTTATTTTTCACGAAATTGGTTTGGTTCAGAATGTGTACGTGAATTTAGGGAGAGGACTGGATAAGCCATTGCTTGTTCTTGCTCCCTTTTCAAACATTTTTGTTTAGTTTCCGGAATATTTTGGTGGAAATTTTTCATTTTTATTTGTTTAAGGTTTTGTTGAAAATTTTAACTGTTCGAAATTAAATTATCAACAAACAAACAAACAAACAAAAAACAACAACAATAATAATTAAGATCCCATCTAATAAAATTGTACAATAAAGTGTGAACAGTCAAAGATGTACTTTCACCACTACAAGCAACCGATAAATAAGTTAGACCAAAGAGGACCATACCTTACATTAAATGGCATATGCCAACAATGAGCCAATACATGTAAGAAGTGTGGAAAAACAAGGTAAAAAATAAATAAAATACAAGTAAACATACAAATTTAGAAAGGAAAATACTGAAAAAAAATAACACAAACAAAAAAAACAATTCATATATATATATATATATATATATATACATATATGTGTGTGTGTGTGTGTGTGTGTGTGCATAATGAAAGCACATTATTAGATAATTTATACACTGACACAATATCAAAGCAGAGAATGATGTGATATATTACCTGCACAACTCTGCTTTAATTACTTAATGTAGTTCAACTCTATAATCGTGACACATTATGGAGCATGTAGGACATACTTAAAAACAAACAAACATGGACACAGTGAAGCAAATATATGAATACAAAAGGTTCATAACATGCAAACAAAAAAAACACAAAAAAATGCGTAAAGCAACAAAAAAAAGTGTTTGTAAATAAGTCACCATAGTGGAACACTAGAGTTAGAAAAAATAATTTGTTAGGCACAAAGAGCACCTTTTTGAGCTCTCACATCCTTAAAGGAATACATTGTTTTCTATGTGAGCTAAATTTGACTCATCAAGCAAGATCAGATTCTTTCTTTCTTTTTTTTTTTTTTTTTTTGAAGCTCAGTCCTTGAGTTTTTAAACATGGATGGAACGTGATCAGAGAAGCTGATTTTGTTGATCTTTAATGGGGACTACTTCTGACCAGTCCTCTTTGGACAGAAAGTGGGCTTTCCAGGGTAACTGTTTGATATCATTGAAAAAGCTCCAAGTGATCTTTACAATCCATGGGGAAAGACAGCTTGCTGCTTTTTGTCTGCTGTGCTCTGGTTTCATGGTCGACCAGTGTGTTTTCAGTCTATTTGGTTATGCTTCTGCTGAGAAGTTTGGACAGCCCATCTGGAAATACTTGTCTGCAGCAAGTTTTCTGCCAGACTGAGACCTTGTTAATGCAGGATGGCTGCTTTGTGACTTGTTATGCAAAATCTTGTTGCACTGTAAGATTTTTTAGAGGAAAATGTCACTTTATTTAGCATCCTCGTCATCGTGATACATTTTAGTCGCCCCTCAGTTTACTCCATTGGCTTAACCGACATACAGTGTGGTATCTGAATGCACATGTTTGTTTTGTCACAGAGAGCAAACTAAAAACAACAAAAAAAGGGAAATGTGTAAAATTCCAAATTAAACAATTTCCAATTTGCAGACTGATAAGATTGATATCAATCAAAGCCATGTTTAACCATCCAAATCAATTAACACATTTTCAAACTACTTTTCAAAAGTGTCAAGTGAAGAAGTAACATCTTTAAACTGGTCAGTTTTGGGGGGAAAAAAAACAAAACAAGAGAGGTGAGCCTATCTGTTCTCCTTTTAGTGGGGATCCCAGAGGATGGGGTGGCAGAGAAGGCTACAAATCTGCCAAAGCAAACATCTCACTAGGAGTATTTAGAATGCAAAGCAAAAAATAAAGACAAAACATTAACAACAGGTTGAATTTTAAGTATTTTATAATCACAACCATTAAGTTTCTTTAATTATTACTTTATAAATCTGAATCATCTTTTTTTTTGGTATATTGTATATATACAGTATAAGGTAGTTGCTGCATTTTGTATGTAATTAAAAACTGTCTCAATTGATTATAGTGTAAATCTATATTCTTACAAAAAGTCTATTTTATAAGCCTATATATAATAGTATGACCTTTTGAAATGAGCATCACATGTGTTGTGAAAACAGTTGGTGATATAATAATACTTGATTTATTATTACTAATCAGGAAGCAAATAACAGTGACACATACAATAAAAGTAAAGAAAGTCGCATAAAAATGCCAAACTAAACATGAATAGTAATGCAACATCTGTAGTGTTTCCATAAACATAAACTGTCTTAGTAAAGTATCTAAATTAAAATCAAGTTTATGTAAGTAGACAAATCAACTCTTTGCACTTTTCACACGGAGCTTCGCTTCTAAAAAAATAGTTAGATTTTCTTTGTACGAGTCTTATATTTCTCGGTCTTAACTGGCTTCACTTTAACTAAATATTTTGCACAACATGATAAAGTTTATATAACTCCAAATGTGAGTTCACACACAATTTAATATGCAAAAAAGCTTGGAGACTATTCAGTTCACTTGCACAATGGCTGGAAGCCTCAGTCAAGAGCATAATTAGTTGAATTAGATTAAATGACCAATTAGAAGACTAACAAAGTAAATAAGCCTGTGGGAAATCCGCCAAATGCTTGAGAATAGAATTAAAGTGGAATTAGATTATTGACAGGCTGAATGACAGCACAGGCCCACAAAACAATTGTATTCCTGTCACAAAAGGAGGATGTTTGTTGCTGTCAAGGGATTAAATGGGTATGTGCAGGGTTATAATGAGCTAAAAATAAAGTTTATTAAGTAAATGTATATTCTCATTTAGGGCTGTGCTTTAGTTTGGACAAATTTGAGATGTGTGACTTTCCCCCAAAATGTTTTAACAATAATATATATTTAGGTGATAAAGAAAAATAAATAAATAAGAGGAAGAGAGAGCCATACCTTTGCTGGCACTTTCCACATGCTCTAGCTCATCTGGAAACCTCACGATCTCTGGATAATTCGCTTCACACTTCTCAGCCAGAAAATGAAGAAGTGTCGTGCTGTGACTGATTGATTTTGTATCTCTTAGCTGAGAGAGAGAGAGAGAAAAAGAAAACAACACAGATTGAACCATCTTTCTTTGCACAAGTAATATTTTCCCCACTCCTTTCCTACATAATCCTTATTTTACACCAATCGTGCCATAGCTAACTGCTGTAATTCATGACGGCTACATGGTACATCCACATAATCATAACACACTCCTGAGAATAATATGGGAAGTGATGTAACTATAAGTACTGGAATAATATGATACAGTGTCTGCCAAGCACCTGTTTGTGATTCTTCACATAAGTACATCGACAATTTGTTCCATATTCATTTCATACTGTGATTGCAATGCTGTTTGAATGGCATGCTGGGAAAGCTAATTAGCACAACACACCTCTGTGCGCCTACCTTGGCATTATCTGCACTGTCTAACCTGCAGATGGACATGCCTACAGAAGTGTGCATGTAAATGTGTATGACAACTTGATAGATGCCACACAGGTATAAAATAATAAAACAAATTATGTACTCATTGTCAGAGGCAATATGGCAATGAAAATATGCACATACTATAAGGACATCATTATCTTTCACCTCTATATGCTAGTAAACATTTTTTTTTTCATGGATTTTGAATTTCAATTTGCGAATCATTAAAACACAACTCATTTCAGTGTGAAAAATCACCTCAGACACACTCATTTTCTCTGATAGCAGTGATACATTTTATTTTATTTTTTTGCATTTGTTTGCACACTAAAATAAATCAACAGTACCGTATAAAAGTGTATCAGCAGGTTGTAGCATATTGCCTAAAGCCTCACTGGCAAAATGTGCACATCCTTTATTATTGAATCTTTAACCCCAATTCAACTAGTGCCCATACAGAGTAGGAGGATGGGAACACTGGGGTTCCATTAGGAGCAGTGGGTGTAAATAGGGAGACCCTGCTGTTTCCAGTAACAGAGCTGCAAGAAAATCGCCAGATGAAACTGAAGACATATGTTCATTCTAAGGGGAATATTACTGACAAAATAAAAAGAAACACATCGAACCATTCCTAAAGTTTCACTGGTCTATGTAAACTTGTATTTTAAAAATAGCTTGAAGAACATTTTTGAAATACCCTACAAAGTAAAAAAAAAAAAAAAAAAGGTTAACAGGAAATTGATGTAAGCTAAACATCTGATTAAAAGTTTACACAATGTAAAACAAGGCATTCACTTGAACTTCTTGTGTTGTGGTTGGAGATGTTTTAGATGGCTGAAATCTGCTATGACTTGGGTCTCAGCATGACTAGCATGAACTAGTGTTGTAGTACTCGAGACCGGTCTTGTTCTCAAAACCACTTTTTGATGGTCTCGATCTCATCTTGGATTCAACTGCATTTGATCTCGGTCTTTTCTCGGTCTCGGAACATTGAGAACTTGGGATATTTCAAGAGCAGTCAAGTCTCCTATTCTCTTTATACCTGCTGCCGCTTGGTGCTATTATCCGGAAACACAACATGCCCTTCCACTTCTACGCCGATGACTGTCAAATTTACTTCCCCCTAAGACACAATGGCACATGCTCTATTCAACCTCTGCTCGACTGCCTGGCTGACATCAGGAACTGGATGGCTTTCAATGTCTTAAGTTTCAATGAAAAGAAGTTTGAAGTCATGTTGTTCCCTCCCAACGACACGATCACAAACCACTGTATCGACCTCTCCGCTCTATCCCTGTCAGAAAAACAAAGAGTCACTAATCTGGGAGTGATAACGGACCCTTCCCTGAAACTTAACAGTCACGTAAACATGATTGTTAAATCACGTTTCTGCCAACTGAGGCGGCTGTCTAAACTGAAGCCCATATTGTCCACAAATAACCTGGAGACAGTAATACATGCATTCATTACCTCTAGGCTTGATTACTGCAACTCACTCCTGTTTGGTATCGGTCAGACCTCCATTGCACGACTACAACTGGTCCAGAATGCAGCAGCCCAATTTTTACCAGTACAGGCAAAAGAGAGCACATTACACCATTTTTGGCCTCATTGCACTGGTTATGGGTTCACTTTCGAATCCAGTTCAAAATACTCCTGTAGCCCCCCCCCGCTCTGATCTACTACAACCGTAGTTCCCTGAAGTCAGCAGACCAGTTGCTCCTCACAGTTCCAGGAACTCGTCTTAAGTGCAGAGGGGACAGGGCCTTCGCTGTAGCACTCTGCTTGTCAGACAGGCCTCCCCCCTTTCGGTTTTCAAGTCCCGTTTAAAAACCCACTACTATTCGGTAGCTTTCAACATCAGATGATCTGTGTTTTGAACATGTATGCTCCACACTGGTTAGTCGTCATTATCTGCATCGTTTTTATGTCTATATTTATGATTTACTTCATTTTGTATTTTGCATTGTGTGTTACCTGTTGTTCTGTCTGTACAGCACTTTGGCTGGCCTTGTCACTGTTTTAAGTGCTCTATAAATAAAATGGTATGGTATGGTAAGACCACAGCTGTGGAAATATCACTAAATTGTCATAATATTGTCCAGTTTATTTGTTAACATCTTTGTTTTTATTGGATGCAAAACGTATTGATTCAAATCAAAGCGATAACGTGACTCATTGCTAAATACATGGTTTTTTTTTTACCTCGGTCACGCCCACCCCCTTTCAGTCGCACACGTCACTCCCAGTGTTGCCAGATTGGCTGGCTTATTGCCAATAGGGCAGTTATCATTCTGATTTTGCTGGGAAGATTTTTGTTGCATTGTTGCTTTTTGCCACATATTGTTAAATTACCTTGGCTTGTACTGATGTGTGTTCATGTTCATATGCTGTAATGTAACAACATATTGATTGGGCATATTTTTGTGTGATGTGGTCATTTTTAACATATTTTTTGGGCTGGAAAACTTTGACTCTATCTGGCAACACTGGTCACTCCACGAAAGTGAGAAGTAATTGTCTGGGTGCGGGAAAAGATGTTTGCCAAATCATCAGTTATAACATGTAGCTATTTAAATCATAAATAATATACTTGTAACCAATATCCATTTAAGTAACTTTTTAGGTGTATATTTAATACTTTATTGAAACCACTGTGCAACTATATGGTTATCGTTGGTCTTGGGTTTGGACTTATGAAGACTGTTTGACCACTTCAGTTTTTTGAAGGCTTTGTATGTGATGAAACTGCTTCCATTACAACATTTGTGTGATTTTATTGTTGAATCACATGAAGTTAGGCCACTGAATGACTGATTTCTTTATGTAGCTTTGGAAAATGTATAAAAGGTGATATATTCATTCAAAAGCAAACTTAAATTTGCAGTATGTAACTTTTATTAAAAATATATATATTTTATAATATATATTTTTAAATGTTATTTATTTTATCTGAGGTCTTGGTCTTGCCTTAGTCTCGGGTTAGATGTTCTTGACATGAACGTTTCTCCCTGGTTCTCAAAACTAGATAATTATGGATTCTTTTTACAGCAAGCAGGATGTTGCCTAGTTATAACCTCTCCAAAAAATATATAAATATACACACAAACAAACACTTTAAAATAAAATTAACTATGTGAATCAGTTTATTTTGGAAGTAAAACATTCCAATGTATGACAAACACAAAGCCCAAGGTAATTTTATTTTTGTCAGAATTACATGACATGGATTGATGTCACTAAACCTTACAAGCGTTGAACGGACTGTAGCATGTTGTATGAGGGTTACCTGAACACTTTAAAGTGGTTGACATATTTGCTAAAGTCATTAACCTTGTCAAATGTAGACTTTTTATTCTCCTATCCATTTCATAGTTTGTGTAAATTTAGAACTCCTGGCCCTTATCATGGAGTCATTATAAGCTCAAAGTACCCAAAAATAATTGTCCTAAATCTTTTTTTTATTTTTTATGCCTCCCTCTTTTTTATTCATATAAATGCAACATGACACACAAAAAAAGAACCGTTAACCTCATTATGTCTAACCATATTATATTTTACCAGGACAACTTAATATAGAGTGCATGAACTTTACATGATCAAACAAATATGTTCAAGCGAATGAGATGGAAATACAATGCCACATAAATATGGTGCTTCTTTTAACAAGTACATAAATTGTCAGAAATAAATGTTTAGAACATAAATTGCCCCAGTAGAAATTGCATAGCTCCCTCTCTAGATCATGCATGTTTATACAAGACAATTCAGAATGGGAAGCTGCACTGGAAGAAAACTAATGTATATCTAAATATCTAGAATACAAATATATATACTTTGTATATACATACATATATATA
>NC_056501.1:13262088-13263521 GCF_014905685.2 Nematolebias whitei | reverse complement strand
GGGGGTGGAACCTTAACTTGAGCCTTAGGTGCAGACTGAGCGTCTCTGACCAGGTCATCACTGCTCTGGTTTTTGCGAAGGGAGGCTGGAGGGGGCTCAGTGGGCTCAAACATGGACAAAGGACGCATCTTCCTGTCCCTCTTCAGTTCAGACTCATCTAACTCAGTGTTTGAGCTGGAGTGAGAGGTCATTCGTGGCAGTGTTGAAGCTTGGCCATAACCGTTGGTGTTTGAATCCTGATTTGAAGCGCTCCAATCTGCCAGTTTTCCAGACTGAGACCCTGTCCCAGCCTTGCTCTGGGGCTCGTTGCCTGCAAGAGGGGAAGTGCTGTCTGAATACACTGGTTTTACAAGTAGATCATGTCTAACTTGACCTCTGGGCATGGTGGATGACTGGATGTAAGGGCCGACTGCTGCCACACGAGATGGACCCGACTGCTGCCCGGTTTGGCCATCAGAAGGCAGCTGACGATGAGTGTCTTTTGAAGCCCTCTCTTTAGCAGGATAGCCATTGGGCAAGTTTTCTTTCTGTTGAAGGGCTGCCTTCTTCTTCCAAAGCCTGTCTCGAAGCTCACTGATTCGTTTGTCCATCGCAGCCACCTCCAGGTTGCGTTTGTTCAGACTCTCCCTCTGCTGCTGCAGCTTCGAATTCTGATCTTGGTTAAGCTTATTTCTCACCTGTAGCTCTTTATAGAGGCGATCTAGTTCTGCTAGTGAGCTTTGGTTGTCGCGGTTGTTCTCCATTTTGCTATTTTTGAGCAACTCCAGCTGTCGACTGAGCTCCTCCACTCTGGACGCAGCCATCACCAGTTCTCTTTGCTTCTGCTGGAATAGGTTGTTCATTTGCTCAATTTCTTCCACCAGTTTGCCATTGCTGACACGTTTCTGCTCCACCTGGCCCTTGAGGGCCCTGACCTTCTTGAGTCGGGATTCCTGGTTCTCAATGTTTTCTCGGAGGCGTTGGAGCTTCTCCTGCTCTGCTGCCTGCTGCTGCTGACGCTGCTCTTGTTGCTTCAGGTACCGCAGTCGCTGCTCCTTAGAGGCGAGGACTTGTTGTTGAGCTTCTATCTGTTGCTGCTGCCTGGCAGCCATCTCTTGTAACTCAGCCAATGTCATGTCCATCCGAGGTGTCGCCACCCCATTCTCCATTTTCTTGTCTGAGGGGGCTCTCACTCCATTCCGCTTTGAATCTGAGCCTCTTGAGCCTCCTGATTCTCTGTTAGGAGCTCGGTTGTGACGTAGAAAAAAGCGCACCTCGCCCCTGTGCTGTCCCCATCTTTGGAGTACATCTAACATCCTCTCACCGTCACCCACAGCTCGCTCAGATCCTCGCCACATCTCAGACAGGTGGCAGTCCGTTTTTTTTTTTTTTTTTTTTTTTTTTTTTTGTAGTGAACAATTGTTTTATAACGCATATTTCATTGATTACTCAGC
>NC_056501.1:13253075-13261988 GCF_014905685.2 Nematolebias whitei | reverse complement strand
TATATATATATATATAAACAAACAAACAATCATTACCAGTACTAACTGAAAAAAATAAATAAAAATGGTTGTGGGAATATAAAACAATCACACTTACTGAATGATATATACTTTAATTTAACTCCTGTAGAACAGCAGCTAAGTACAAACATATTTTATAGTTGCGCATAAAGCTTCATATAATCCTGACTTAATGGAAAGGCAAAATGGATATAAATCTGAATCATCTACATGAATACATGGCCACAGTTTAGAATAGGTTTTGTAAATGCAAGAAAGACATTAACTTCATGTGTTTTGGTCATGACTATATGACACTGGCATGTTTAAAGATTTCCTCTGTTGACAATGGTAATTAGACCACAGCATCAAGTGATATTAGGTAGATGACTTCCCGTCATAAGATCAAAGTTCATGATCAATAATCCAGGTAGAAAATCCAACAAAGTTCAGTCAAGTCATCTTGATATTTTTTTTTTTGTTGTATGGAGACAATTCGTCCTTCATCCAAAGTATTTCATCAATCTTAGGATCCACAAACAAACTCAGTTCCACAAGCAGCATGATCTCATAGTGGACCGACCAGATTGCTGGTTATAAGTTGGTTTATGGGACCCGCCCTCTCCCCCATTGACTCCTCTGAGGCAGCCGTTGCCAAAGTGGTTCCAAACATCAAAGTTCATGCTCAATAATCCAGGTAGAAAATCCAACAAAGTTCAGTCAGGTCATGCGTATGTTTGTGGCTCCTCGGATTGATGAAGTCCTTTGGATAAAGGACGAAACGTCTCAACAACAACAACGACGACAACAAAAAGAAACTGTTCAGATGACCTGACTGAACTTTGTTGGGTTCCTGTCATAAGGTTGCTCTTGATGCAGCAACTACTCTACTGACTTTAAAACTAGCATGCTACATTGCTTACATTACATTGCTATCTATTAATCCATCCTGAGGTGGGCACAGTTCATTTCAGACATGCCCCCCCCCCCCACACACACACACACACACACAATAAGCGAGTTAACTCGGAGAGATAAACACTAAAGACAAAGTTAGGCCAAAGTGTGTTTTGTTCCCAACTGCACATTCCCACTATTATCAACCTCCTCCCTGATGAGCGCATTAGGTACACTAGACCTTCCACCCAGGGGGCCATTTACATGATTGATTTTAAGTGAGAAAGCGTACTTCTTTCCCTCCATGTCCATCAATAATGGCCCAATCAGCCCCCTGAGGTATTCACAAGCTTCACAGCAACACTCCAAACTGATTCAGTCAGCTCTCACAAATACTACACGTTCATCATCAAAGTAAAGGTATTTTTTTTAGAACATGAAGCCTGGCTGCAAATATGATTTAAAAGTGGTTGACTTCTAGAAATCATGCATTGCTATTCTCTTTAAAAAGTAAAATAAAAATAAATAAATAAAAGTAAACAAACAAAATAAAATTAAATAAAAAAGCCCAGTGATGCACGTGTAAACACGTTGTTAATTATTATCAGTACCAATGCAATATGTTCAAGTCTTTGTTAAGTTTTTAAATACCACAGATAAATGTATAAATAATGACATAGCCAGACGTATATGATGAAACACACCACCAAGTTTATGAAACTCGGCTTACCAATCGTTAAAAAAAATACAAAAAAAAAAATAAAAAAATAAGAATAGCTATTTTTCATTCTGTAGTATGTCAGGGACAGCTTTGCTGTGGACACACTACTAATTAATTATTTACAACGGGTTCTTTCTTTTTCCGAGTTAAATTAATGCCATGTGACCAAGATAACTGTGTTCATTGTTTAATCAGTGACATGAGATGCCATTTTCTTTGACCCATCAGAATAAATGCGGTCATTTATTTAACAGAATCAAAATTTAACATCAAAACATTTACACTTGGATTTGTTGATCTGGTTCTGATTAATAAAAACTTGGCACGCTTTACTAACAAGACAAAATAACATTTCTGAAGGCATCTAGATTGATTTACTGGCGAAATAGAAAGGTTTAAAGGAAGGAATGGAGAAGTTTAAAGTAGGGATGGATGAAGGAAAGATGTATGTTTTGTTGACCAGCATTAGCACGCTTCTTTCAACACCAGCTCAAACCTCTGGTACACTTAGTGCGCGACACTCGTGACGTCTCTTTACCTTGGCAGATGAAGATCAGCTCTGGTATAGATGTCCCTATGCACGCTACCTTTACAGCGTCTCCGGTTAAAGTGGCTTGTCACTGTCAGAAGTCGTGTCGATTTACTCCGTTCAACAAACAAGCTTCCTACGAAGTTGTAGGCGTTACGCCCGGGTGAGTTCACAGCGAGGCGCCGTGAATCCGTCAGAGATTCCACTCAGAAGTGGAAGACTCCAAGAAGACTCCATGAAAACTCCGGTCAAAGACTGAAGAGTCGAGAAGACTCCATTTCTTCCAAGACTGAATAGTTCCAGGAAGAGTTGACTTTTTAAAGAGTCCTCACTTCCGGTCACTTAGTACTTCCTGATTGGTTGAAACAACCAACAGGGGGTGGTTCTAGTGATGTCAGAGGGTTATTAAAAGTCAAGAGAGGGTGCAAGAATGTTTAGGAACGTTTAGTACAGACAGAGAAATGTTATGGCGAAGTGAGACAAACGCAGATGCCAGTTGTTTCTTTTTATCGTCTAGTAGGTTTAAAAACAATACAGTTCGTTCTAATAACTTGTTTTCTGACTGTCTCTGACTTTCGACAGACATCACTGACTTCTCATTCAGACAGAAGATCAAAATGCATAATTACTTTGTAAATAGACATTTAACTTGATTTTAAAGTCTAATGAGGTTTAAAAAATCATTAATACTGATTTAAGTGAGTGGTTTACTTTCAACATTAGAAATTATATGAACTAAACACACTTTTGATTATCAAGATATTGTAAAATAGTAATGATAATATAAAAAGAAGAGTGTTCTTTCAATTGATTAATTCAGGATACAATTAGACAGTCTCTGGATGAGCTAATTTGTATTTCTGGATTCAAATCAATGAAATAACAGTTCCTGTCCCATGAAGGTCTTCAGAGACAGGTTTTGGTCGGAGGCCTAGTTCACTACAATTCTGAGGACTTGTTGACTGACACCTATCAAATCAACTCAATTTGTTGCGAGAGAAGAATTGGTCTTAAAAATAGGAATAAAGTAAAAACATATTCCTTCCTTAAATAGATAACTTTTCATAATTGTTTTTTTGTATGTATGTGAGTGCTTGTGTTCAGTGCCCTGAGACAACTTCTGTTGTGATGTGTAGCTATATAAATAAAGTAAATTGAAAATTAATTTAATTGAATATTGTCAGTAGCATATTTTGTCATAAATGTTGCAGTAAATAAAACAGTACACTTATAAATATTTTTTTTTCTTCTGTACTATTGTTTAATTGATCAACTGTTGTAACAGTGTTTGTAAATCTACATCAGCTTTCATTTAAGCCAATATTATAGTTTAGAAGCTTAAACATTTATGAGCCCAGATTTGGGTACCAACTGTATTTATGGTAAAATAGCCATAGATCCATGCAGATGCAGGAATTAGCATGGGACTTCATCTGCCCCTTCACATAATCAGTCCACAGATAATTATGTAAGTGTCACCACTTCCAGGAATAGGTCCACTGTGCCCTAACAACCATGGTTCCTGGCTTTAATCCACACAGTGTAACTTTGGTACACACACTGCACAGCTCCTAAAAAATGTGCATCTGTTGTCGTTGGGTCTTTACAAGAACCTATTTATGATAATACTGAGGGTTAGGTAAATATCAAACAAATAGCTAAATGTCATTGTTTCTCATTGTGATGCAAATGCTCTTTAGTACGATAGTTATAATACCATAACATGCAGATTGGGATTACATTTCCATTACATTACTAAAACATACAGCATGACAACTTCACAATCCATCCTAACATAGCTCTCAGTCATTCTACAGGTTTTCTTAAACGACTGCTAATTGAGTATAAAATGATCCAAAGTAAGTAATTTTTTTTTGGCTGCTCCCTTCTTCAGGGGTTGCCACAGCGAGCAAACTCAAATGAAAGATGTGGCAATTGTTTGTTGCTGTATGTTCTTCCTGACGCAACTTGGGCTCGAACCTGCAACCTCAGGATTACAAGACTGTGGCACTGACCACCTAGCTACTGCTGCACCAATAAAATGATTCAAAGTACAGTGTTTCTCTGATTTTGCTTCCTATTGACTAAAAGGACAATGATAGGCATTTCCTTATACAATATTTAAAGTAGGTTGTGCAGGAAATTCTGAGATGCCAGAAACAGAAACTTCAAGCCAAATCATTTATTGAATTTAGTTTGTAATTTGATATAAAGCATATACAAAAATAAGGTATAAAGAGCACAATGCATGTGGTGAATATGATGATGAAGGTATATGGACATTAAAAGTCAGGAAGAGTTGCCAAATATAGTATGATTTGACATAGACCCTTATAGACAGTATCTCATTCTGTAATTATAGATGGTACTTTTTTATCCCCTTAAATTGGTTCCAGGTATGAAGTGAGCTGATCATAACAAGATTGGCAGTGTAATGGAAGCCGGACCTCGTTGGAGGAGTTCCAAATAATGACCATAAGGATATGTGTCCTGAGGACGAAATCTCTAGATGCAGCCAATTAGGAGCAGCAGAGCTGTCAGTGTCACACATACAATAAATGAATGTCCTGACCTTGGCTGACCAGTTATAGAATAAATAAAATACAGACAATGCCATTCCACCCTACATATGTTGCAACATGCAGTATATTTTAATATACATAGGTTTATCTTATTCCAAACACGTGTTTGTGGGATTTGTGTTTTGTGTAACGGTGCTTGGTTTTGCAAATCAGTCACTCTTCCTAAATAGTTGCATGCTGTAAATTTACTTGAGTCACAATGAATACTGCCTTTGTCAGTAAAACAACATCCACTTATTTGTTTATTTTTATTTATGTATTTATTTAATCATGCACTGCAATCTAATTCGTCTGTAGTATCTAAATGGGAATTTTAGTATAATTTAGACTGAAATAAAACAGGAACTTTAAAAAATATATTTCCATGTTAATACCAGTTTACTGTTGCTTTTTTTATTATAAACATTTATATGTGGTGTGGCGGTACTTTACCTTGCAAAGGAAGCTGATGTTGAAACCAAATGTCTGTGCGTTCCTCGAGCCAGCGTTCATGTAGTTGCCAACCAGCAATACGAGCTCCAGAAGTTTACTTAAACCTTCACTCTTCTTCACCTCTTCACAGGCGAACGTTACATTCATGATGTCTGGCCTGATGTTATTGACTTGTTCTTCGAACGTCAGCTTAAACAGAATGCCGTTGAGACGTGGTCGTAGCAGCTTTACTGAACTCATCTGAGTGTGGAAATAAAAACAAACAACGGAGGAAAAGTTAGCTCTGAAAAAAAAAAACAAATAATAATAATAATATTGATGCCTCTAACTATGTACTCAATGTTGATTAAAGTTTCACCATATATTATAGATTTACTATATTATAGATAGTAAGTATCTACGTAATTTATTAAACCATTCATTTACTATTTGTACATTTTTTCTAAAAGACTGCTACCATGAAACCAGTGTTCCAGTAAAACATGTGCTAGAACAGGCAGAACAGAGTGACGGCTCCTGCCTGATAAGAGGAATGAGCAACTGTATCCATGACCAGGCACAATGGCAGAGCCAGATTAATCTCTGGCCAAATTAAGGGCCAGCCAAATCATTTGAGGAAACTATATACATGGCAGTGGGCATTTTGGATTTTGACACAACCCCATTCTTAATTGTGACCTTTCTTATGCCTAGATATAATTGTTTACCAAAATGGTAACCAAAGTTATGTAGTTCACAAGACAGACAGACATATGCTGGTTTTTGAAGTGGGAACCCAATTATTGATAGAGGCATTTTTCTATGTATTGATGAAGGTATACATCAAAACTGAAGTCGACACGTTGCTTATTTTACAAGATATCCAACTCTAAAAGTTAACACATAAACATATTTGAGGGCGGGCAGCCATTTTAGATTTTGACAGAGCAAATCTATTTTTGATAGTGACTATGTGTAGATGCAAACCACACACCAAAATGGAAGTTGACACGTTGCTTATTTCTCAAGTGCCCAGCTCATAAGGTTAACATATTTACATACATAGCAGCAGCCATTGTGGATTTCAACATGGCAATCCCATGTTCGAATGGAACCTTTCTTACCTTTCCTGGGGGTACTGATTAATGAATGAGTAAGGGAATTAAATAAGCATCACATCAACATAAGATTGTTTGTCCGCGGTCCATTGTTATAAAGGCACAGAAACAGAAACCCTCCCACCTCTTCCTTGAATTGGTTTGTATACAGTAGTAAGAATCACACAGTAATTGAGTGTGTTGGTGACAGCTCGGGCACAGGAACGCTTGAGCAGTGCTTATTTCCCAAGGGAACTAAATATATCTGCAATGAGGAGAAGCTCAATCAGTGAGGTGGTATGTGATCACAACATTGGTGAGATCCCATGACAAACTGCCACCTCCTGCTTCACTGCATCTTCTAAAGACGTAAGAAGAAAGCTTTCAGTGAGTAAAGAGAATTACTGGCATCATGGAGCATGTCTGCAACCCTCAGGTCAGACTGAACACATGTTTGATGAAAACAAGCTATGTACCTCTGTGATCTTGTAGTAAAGTTAACATTAAAGGTATCATCTTCCTTAGTAGCCAAAAAATGCTGGGTATCCTGTCAGTGAATAGATGGCAGAGGTTGTTAATTAAAAAGTAATTACAGCTGTAACTAATTGGAAAGGTCAGAGCAGCTTGAAGATGCACTTCCCTTCTTCTGCAGCAGATTTACAATACATCAGTTTAACCACACCTACTCGGTCACTCTCATTAGTTGGTGTAACAGCACTTAAACCTGGGCTGACTTGCAAATATAACAGGTGATGTTGTCAAAACATGACTTCACAACATATTTCTTCTGTCATTTGGATTATTGCATTTATTATCAAACAGAAATCCTGAACGCTAATTAACATACTGTATGTGTAACAGATTATTGCAGATAGGCTCTGTGAATACATCAACCTTAAAACCCCCTTTTTATATAATGAAAATACAGGTACTTTTTTTTGACGGCTTTAAAACAAGTATACAATATCCCCCACATCAATATTTATCATGCAACAGCAAAAAAAAAGATCTTTGGATCTTCATGGTAAATTGATAAGAGGATTGGGATACATCACCAGGCTGGATGCCTAAAGCTGCGTTCTTTTCAAAGACTTTTAAACAGACAGGAGTCATCGCCTCGGGGTATGATTTTATCATGAGACAACACTGACAGCTGATGTCAAAGTACAGCATTCACAAAGTTCTTCATGCTGAATCCTCATCAAAAAAAAAAAATTAACTATTCTTTGCTCAAGTCTAAAGGACTTGTTTTTGACAAAAGCCTCTGTCTTTTGGAAGTTGTGCTACCAAGTTTTAGCATAATTTGTGACTTGTTTATGTTTTTACACTTATTAGAGATAAGTAAACTAAAGACACAGTCGTGGCCTTCTAATACTTATCAATATAAATGTACTGTTATTCAGTATTTCACAAGCTGGAGAAGCCACACAAGGAGAACATTTATTTTTAGTGTGTTTTGTATTTTAACAACAACTTATTTTACTCACCACAATGCCAAACTGCTCGGACTCCACCAGTTCATCGTATTCACCCTTTAGTTCTGCAAGAGCGCTCAGTTCTTTCTGCTCAGGCAAGTTCTTTATCAGGTTCTACATAGAAAAGAACACACAAAAATGCGCTGCTGGTAATGTGATTCTTATGTTTTTTTTTGTTATTTTTGTTTTGAGTTTGTTCATGTATCTCAGAACATAAAAGTTAAAACAATAAAACAAACAAATTAATACATAAATAAACAACTTAGACTCCAAGATCAAGTGCTGCCATTCAACTTAAGACAGGCAATAAGTGTAGCACAGTGACACTATGCACTTGAGTATAGTTTTCTATACCAATGCAAAACAAGTGACAGACAGATTATCCATCCATCCATTCATCCATCCTCCATCAATCCATCCATCCATCCATCCATCCATCCATCCACCCAAATTATGTCCATTTTTTTGGACTACAAAAACAATGAATTTTATTTGGTATCCACACTATTTAATTAAAGTGTATCAAAACATTTGTTGGCAAAGTAAAAACAAACAAAAAAAAACAAAAAAATCACCACTTTAGTTTTACTTATATCATGCAATAATGTATCAAACCAACCTATCAATGTAATTGTTTTAAATTATCTGTATTCTTGAGTGGCTAACTATTCATCCCATCCAGCGCTGACCATCTCTAACACATTCCATTCTAACTTATTGTGTATCATTTCATTATAAATCATGTAAGAACAGCTTTTTTTGAGTCAATGAAACTACAGTAAATATCCATAATTTTCCAAATTTGATTTCTTTCAGTTGAAGTTTGCTGATGAGTTGGTGGAAACTAGCACTGTTAGCAGTTGTTGCTATTTTGAACATTAGAGTTGTGGCCTTAAGCCAATTACCAAACTTGTCAGAGACTGCAGATAGATGACCTTCTGCAGCATAATGCACATCAACTTGTAATCATCTATGAAATGCATACAAAGGTTTTGCCATTAATTTGCTACTGTGTGATAAAAGGTATCTGTGTGTGTGGGGGGGGTGGGGGGGGTGGGGAGGGGGGTTACTAACAGAAAAACAACAAATTAAAAAAAAAAACAAGATGTGGTTGGTGGAGGTGAGGTTGAAGATTAAGATGGAGATGAGGGAGATAATGAGAGGGGATGCGTTTTCAGTAAATGTTAATTGTTTGTGTGAA
>NC_056501.1:13250448-13252975 GCF_014905685.2 Nematolebias whitei | reverse complement strand
CCCCAGAGGAAAAGAAAAGAAAAGAGGTGCCCTTTTTCAGGTCTTTGCAGAGCTTCCTTGCTCATTAGCTCTTCAAATTTATTCAGCAGGAGCCGACGAGTGCAAAAGCATATGACCAGATGGGAGACCAGATAAGAAAAACACAAACCAGACACTGCTACTGGGCCACAGACTTGGCTGACCATGGTATGGACCTCTGCAGCCATCGTAGTCAACACAGTCATAGTCTACAACCCACTAATGATGACATCTCCGTCATTGCCCGAGGGAATTCAGCACTATAAAAGTAAACTGCACTGCAAGTCATGCAAACTTGGGAGATGCAGCCTTTAAATCAAATGCTGCTTGCTTTTGCCAAAGCCCCAATTAAAATATGCAGTAAGCAATGGTGCCTTAATAATAAATGCTTTTGATCATATCAGCAGAAGCAGAAATAATTGTAGCAGATAATAATAATAATAATAATGCAACTAGTTTGTGTAATTGGATTGTTAAGAACTGCTCTGAAGCTACAGCATTGAATGGCTACATGTTCTCCCACTATTTATTTTTTTTTTAGTTAGAATAATAAACCGTTAGAGCACTAGCATTGTTAATTATTTAGTAGACTATCAATAAATGAACTTTTGCTAATAATGCTTCATACCTGAGAAATAATTAGCATACAAGATAAAATAAAAATGAAACAAAAAATCTACAGGCATACGTTCATTTATTTGAGAATCAAAGGCATAAATTGTACAACCTTTTGGAATTTAAGGTTCAATTAACAAAAATATGTGTTGTTTAGGACATTTCTTGCAAATATGCAAACAATAATGATCGTAAAAGATTTCCCTATTATTGTATTAAAGGTTAACTATAATAATAATATAATAACATATACATGATTACAAGAGCAAGGAATTCATCATGTGTTACTAAAACAGAAACCTGAATTTCACAACAGTTTTTTTTTTGTTTTGTTTTGTTTGTCAATCCTTGGCAAACATCTTGTCAATATAATATGTTGAGCAGTTACACCTACTTAGGCATTTTTAAAGACATTTAAAAATGTTATTTCCATTTGTCCTATTGTCTACATTTCTGTTGCATCTTGCTAAAATCCTATAACTGAATAAAATAAAAAAATAAATACATTTAAAAAAAACAATGCAAAGGGAAACTAAACCCACCTTGTGCTCATCATTTCATTTGTTTGTCATCTTGTTAATTACCAGAAACCCCACAGAGTGCAATTGACACAAAGGCAGCACCATATGTTTAGCTATGTGGGATACTGGGTGATGATGCTGGGCCAGATTTTCACAACGGGCTCTCAGCCACATACAGCAGCTAAGGAGAGATCACTGAAAATATGATAGCAACACCACACATCCCTTTACCTTAGCATTCAAGTCAAGACAGAAAAAAAGGGGGTTTATTCTCAAAACTCCTACTCTGTAAATGTAAAATGTAAGAATGTAAGCTAGATATGTCAGGCATTCGAAGTGCTTTGAACTTTATTTATTTATTTCACAGTGGATTTAGTCAAACTATTCAACTAGATATGCTATGGTTACACAATGGGCTAAATTCAGTTCACATTTCTGAATTATTTAACCCACACCTCTTATAATCACAGGTATAAACTAAAGCAGTCATTTATTTGTGCACCAACTTAAAATAAAAACCAATTTATTTTAGACAGAAACAATCTAATAGCACAATTTCTACAAGAGCAGAAACATCTGAAAACAAAATGAGTCCAACTGTTAATCATCATTACTTCAATCTATTAAAACATCACTGCACAAACTGTTCAGTCAATGTCCTATAGATTTATGTACAGCAGATGAAAAATCCAGATGGAGCTCCACAATAATTTGAATGTGTTGCTTTTCTTCCTCATATGAATCTACTTGATCAGTTAAAATGAAATAAATAAATAAATACAAGTTACTAAAGTTATTTTACTACAGCAACTAATACTAAGACCTTTACCTGAGGAAATGAAGCAGCTGAGAGGGTAAAGGAGTATATGAGTAATGCGATACAGGATGTGGCTGAGTAAACATTTGTAGAGAATGACAGTGTCTGTAGGGCTTTAACTTCCATACTTTGATCTTTGCTGCTGACAGGCAGCTTCCTGTGAACCCAGCTCAGTTTCAAAGCAAAGCCATGCCATGTTAAAACTGGATGATACAGGCCGTGCATTAGACTTTATCAAACTGTTTATAGTAGCGAATGGGGCTAAAAATGTCAGAGCTAATGCACTGCAAATGTAGCAATGACACTTTGTTCTAATCAATCAAAACTTGAATCATCAACTTTAACAAATAATGCTACTGAGAAACATTTTCCAAACATTAATATTATATAATTGCAGAATACATGGAGACTTTCCTACTCTAGATTATTGTCTTAATAAAACTAAAATCTGTCAACTTTTTTAATAGGAGTAAAGTTCTTGTTATGCAAAGCAAAAACAACATATGCTTTTTTTTTAAATTACTACATAAGAGCAAACTAAATAATTTGTGCTTAT
>NC_056501.1:13244761-13250348 GCF_014905685.2 Nematolebias whitei | reverse complement strand
ATTACAACATGTTTTCTGTCTCTCAAAACTGAGCAGAATATATAATGGCTTAGAGATCTGTAACAAAGACAGAAGAAGAGCCACATCTGCCATGTACTTGACAAATGATTTGTTTTTTTCTCCTTTTAATTGATTTTCTGCTCAGTTTTGAGAGACAGAAAACATGTTGTACTCTGCCCAGGCTTTGTGGTGAAGAGCAACCAGGGACTGCCATCTTCCAGCCGTGACACCTCAGCAGGATCTTTGCATGGCTTGTGGCACATCAGTGAACACTTCACTATGAATCAATAACACAATCAACACAGGGAAAAAGGACTTCTCAATGCACTAAAACAGACATACAAAACCAGATCATGACAATAAAAATAATAAATTAACATACAAGACCAGAAGCGTCTTAGTAAAAATGACTTATCCTAATGTTTTGTGGCTGTATTTAGCCTCCATCTAAAATAAGGTTCCTACCACAAAACTACAAAACTGGATAAAACAAAGACATTTTGTTCATTATATATCGTGTTTTCAGGCATACAAGTTGCACCTTTTTGCATACATTTGCAACTCCTGCGACTTATACACTGAAGCACCTAATATATGTCCCCCCCCCCCCCCCCCAACTTTATAACCCGATTTTTGGCTGAGATCTGACGATTTCATTAATTCTGACATGGCAAATATTAAACATTATTATTTGCAGCCACTAGAGGGCCCTTGAGCATTATGCAAAGCGTCTCATTAATAGATACAAGTGAATAGAATAGAATAGAATAGAATAGAATAGAATAGAATAGAATAGAATAGAATAGAATAGAAACAGCCTTTATTGTCCCACAGATGGGAACTTCAAGTGTAAAAGTGGCTTTTAATGAGACACTTGGCTTGCCGTACCAAGCCATCTTTGTCTTGCTCCGGAACTCCTGGAGCAAATGTCAACTCAGCTGCATTTCACTGCGCCGCCCATGTGAACTGCAACTGATTTGACCATTAAAGTGTATTCATTCAGGGCGAGTTCAACTGAGACACATCTTTGCTATAATGTCAAGCAAACAAATAATTGTTTTTAGGTGGTTATCTTGTTAAATTTCGAAGAAATGCACAGCGAGTCCTCCCTCTACGCGCTCCCCCAGCCGTAAATCGATTTTTGAAACGCAGCTGATTTGACCATTAAAGTGCATTTATTAAGGAAACATTAAACTGACCCACCTTTGCTATAATTTGAGCAAACGCATTTTTTTTTTATGTTAATCTTGTTAAATTATTGCTAAAGTCCTTCCGTGCGCGCTCCCGCAGCTGACATTTTGGCTGCCAATCGATTTTTGGAAAACCGGCACACATTACTGGGTGGTCAGTGGTGACACATAACAAATGCGACGCGTCAGCGGTGACGTATAATAGATGAAACTTATATGGCCAAGTGACCCCCCCCCCCCACTTTATTAGACATTTTTGGACTGATGCGACTTATACGCCAGTGTGACTTGTACGGCGGAAAATACGGTAGATGGCAGTTTTAACAGAAAACTGCATTCCTTGTAAAATGTAATACTATCCCTTAAAATACAAAGTATTTCACAACAATATAACTGAAATATGAAAGTGCACTCAGAGTAAATGTACGGTAATGCATATTGACTCATATTTACACATTTGTAATATTATTATTTTTTTAAGTATCTGTATAAGCTGGCATTTCAGCAACTAAACCTAAATTACTAAGAAAATAATAAGAAAAAAATGTTTAAAAAAACATCAACAAAATAACTAATCTTGTCTCAGAGGTAAGTATGTTAAACAATAAACATCACTCATACATGCTGGAAAGTCGAACGGATTTACACCCTGCCAAATCACAATCTCACTCTTAGCATAGCTGCAGTCAAAGATTGACAGGCAACAAACTGAGTGTGACAGATTCTAAAATCGTATTAAAATAAATGAGAATTTCAGTCTAAGAGAAAAACACTGAGCGAGAGGCAGACACAGTTGAGAGACGGATGGGGGGAGGGATTAATTTGAGTGCTTGGGCTGGATAATGTGACACACTTAGTGTGACATTAAACTTGTCATTAAATTATTAAATATTTATTTCATTATTAAGTATACATCCATACTTGAGTACTTATATTTACCACAGAAGGGGAAGGAAAAGGGACTAGAAATAATATTAGGAAAACAAATTGCCCGACTGAGAACAAAAACAGAATGTTAAAATTTAGAAGAAAAAAAAAAGAAGAACAAACATAAATGAGGTAATATTTATTTGCTCTCATACAAACTGTTTAGTCACAAATACTTGAAAATGTGTGAGTATCAGGGACTGACAAATAAAAATAAATAAACAAATAAATAAATAAACTGTAAATACAAATTAACTGTGGAATTAGTAAAACATAAAATCAGAATAAACGTATAATTCTGAATTATAAATAAAACCGTTTCTTCTCACAACATGATGGCAAAACTGCATGCAGAACATTTACTTGTGGATGCACTTTTCTCTGTAATTGTCCCTCATTTGTGAATATTCTTCCAGTGCAATAAAGTTATTTTTAATACAAAGGCAGCATATGAAACTGTCAATCAACTAAGAAGAGAGCAAGCATGCAAAACAGTAATAGAAATTAATTTGTTTGGGGAGCCTGCTGTATGAGAGTGTCTCTTTGATTGATGTGCCATATGTCATAGAGACAAAACAACAGCATTGGAAAATGAAAACTTTATTTATTTATTTTCATAACTCACTTATGGAAATACAACACCCAGGATGCTAGAGGAGACGCTGAGTGGATGACGTGCAATCAAAATGTAACTGCTGCGCTGCGTTGTGCATTAACGTCCTTGTGGTGTGTTTGAATGTACATGTTTTAAATCAATATTCAACCTGAGGAGAGTGTACCTAACCAAGACCCTCCAGCTAAAGATGAGATGCTTGGTGATGATGAGTCTAAAGTACATGCAGTACCTCAGGTCATGGCCATCAATTTATGAAGCATATTTGACATTACACCAAACTACCAGTACATTTTCTCTTTCTGACACCCTGACTCTGTTTATGTCATGTTTATTTAACACTCTTACTTGCTTTCCTGTCATATGTTTCCAGACCTTCCAAATCCACAGCATGTATTTCAAATTGCAGTGTTAAATTTGCATTTGATGCAGGGGTGTTTGGTAGTGTGTATACACAAATAATTTACAATTAATCCCATGGGAGCTTGATTCTCATGTTTAAACTCTAATCCAACATGCCCAAACTTATAGTTTTGTCCCACACGTGCACTTTTTACTGTGTGAAAATGATGCCCGACAATGTGCCAGTCTGCCACAATCACCTGTTACAGCAGAGAACAAAGGCTGGCACGGGCACTGGCAGGCCCTGCAGCCAACGAACAACCACGTGTAATGACACAGGCCATGCATATGGATGAGCATGGCAGTGATGTGGATGATTGACAAGAGTGATAAACAATAATAACAAGGAAGGCTAGCTCGAAAGACTCCTATGAGACCTGGTGGAAAGGTTGTTGCCATGGAGAGCTGAAGGGAAGGAGTGAAAAGCCAAAAGCTGCAACACTCATGTACAGCAAATCTATTTAATATGCATTTTAAATCAATGGAAAATAAAATGATGCATAATATTAAAAAATACCATGAGAAAACAAGAAAAGCTTGCGATTTTTTTTCTGTCAATAACTATTTTAGGAAACAAAAGAATCAGGTTAACAAAATGCATGTAAAAAAACATGTTTTAAACTAAATATATTGCATGACATTTGTAGCACAACACAAACTATATGAATTTGCTGATGTAACAATTACTCCCATCCTTTTTGAATTTAATATTTTGTAGTGTGCTGTTTTAGGTATAGACGCAGTTCTCTTGGAAAAATGATGTGGAAACCATTTGTAACATTTTCCCTCTCGTGCCAATTCCGACAAAGAAATACAAATGTTTCCTGTAGTTTGCCTAAAAGTCCTAACAGTGTAGGTCAACCAACGAGTAGTAAAGATGGCATGCACACAATGACTCATTAGGACACACTGTTTAAATACAAAACAAGCCGGACACTTCCTGTCTGCAGTTCAGGGTATATGTACACAACAGGGCAATGCTAATTACAAATGTATAGCAGTGGAGTTGCATTACTCATTAGCCTTTCCTTTTGAAAGAAGATGGGGTAATATAAAATACATTGGCAGACATTAAACATTTAAGAAGCCACTCTGATATTCTGGAAAACAAGCCCCCTGGGGCATATCACGCACTGACGAGATTTAGCCTACCACACGCACCAAAAACTGTGAGTGCTAAAACATTTAGTGATGACTTTCATTTCGAGCAGTCAGATCACATGGCTGAGAAGGGCTGAATAAAAACTAAATACAGTATAAACAATGTTTTCACTGCATCTACAAAATGTGTTATATTGCATTATTGAAGTTTAATCTAAGTGTAACACATTCTACAAAAAAAAAAAAAAAAAGAAACTCAAACATAATTTAGAAAACTTTTAATTGCCCCCAGATTTACTGCAGTTCAAGCAGTCTTTCAATTCTGATACAACTCAGATTGATAATGTTATCCTTAGAAGTTTGATGTACGACATTTTGTGCAACCTTAATTTAGACATAAAGCAAAATACCAGACATTGACAATTTATTAAAATAATAATACTAATAATTTGTGTTTATTTGAGTTGGACAAAGAGCATTTCAGCCAAATTCATGTCAACAATAAACAGATCAAATAATGGATAATGTCCCAATGCTATTTTGATGTTTATAATCATTTTTTAGCTTCCATTAAATATTGCATATGGCTTCAACTGATGACATGCTTACCCCACTAAATAGACTTTATTTATAAATGTAGGATTTACTTACTGTTGTCAATATAGTGACACACAAAGATTGGACACAATTAAATTGGCAATAAAATGTAATTTAAAATTCAAAGTACAGCTAAATCTAAACTATATACAGTGCATGTAGAATCAAGAGTACATTTTCCTAATAAAAGCAGAGTATTAAGCTAAAGTTGTATTTTTGCCTAAAGGGAGCATTAGAAGATGGTATAACATGTAGTGCAGATAATTTTTACACTAATCACAGGAAACGGTTTTCTCAAATGTGCCAATTAAGCAACAAGGGAAATGCAAGGTAGTCCAGCGGAACTATTGTACAATACAACTAAGGGAAATGTGGCAAGAATAAAAGCAGCACAGAGAGCTATGGGAGTATGTTTGCACATTAATCTAAATGCCTAAAATCCAATACCACTTAATCTCTTCAACTGTAAGTAAGAAATCTTTTCAACAATGCCTTTGGACACAGTTCCTCTTAAAGATGCCAACTCATGAGTAATGCAAAAATAACATTGTCAGCCAGTTGAACTTATTTTGAAACAAAAAATCTGCAACCATTGCCACAGCAGAAACAGGTTTCCAATAGTGTTTTATTGTTCAGATTGGCAAGCTTACTACTATCGTTCTGCTACATTGAAAACTACGACTAAATACCAGTACATTATTTTGGCAAACAACATCTAAATATATATATATATATATATATATATATATATATATAT
>NC_056501.1:13238203-13244661 GCF_014905685.2 Nematolebias whitei | reverse complement strand
TATATAGGGATGCAGTTAGAATGGATATGAAGATAGTTGGATTAAGGACAGAGAATGCAGAGTGAGATGGAGGAGAACTCACGGCAACCCCAGGAGGGAAAAGCCGAAAAAAGAAGAAGAAAGGAGATTAAATACTTGTGGGTTCAGTAGCTGTATGCACAAGTGCAGCTATTTGGTTGGACATGTCCAACTAAAAATAAAGAATATATCTTTTAAATAGATGCCTCTAGCGAGATTGAGCTAGAGGCTCAATTGTGTCTTAATCTCCAGTTTCCCTTTGTACACAAAGACGCTGTCCAGCCAAGTGTCTGTAAATTAGCAGCAACACATTATTTAGTCACGGAATAGCTAACTAACAAGCATATGCATGTTCTCGTTGTATCTTGGTGCAATGACAATAAAGCTTATTCTGATTCTGATACAAAAGCGGGTAAAAGAAAGTAACCTCAATCGCCAAAGACCAACTTACACATTTTTTTATGAATTTAAGATATTTTAAGGCCTTACGTTTAGATGCATGAAATTAAGATGTTTAAATTAATTTTAAAGATGCATGGACACCCTGTAAAAGAATGCTCATTATATAACAATAAAATAAACAGACTTATTGTACAATCAGTTTATGAAATCATATTTACTGTCACAAGCATCTCTATGTGTTTACAATTTGATCAAAATATAATCTTATCAAGTTTGCAAGTACCTAATAATATTCTGGGCACTGTTTGGCCTCAGTCTGTTCACTTGGCAAGGACTTTGAGAGCATGGGTCCAAGTACTATTGTTATGCCAGTAAAGCCGTCACCCTGGAGCAAAAAGGCTGAGAGGGACTCTTGGAGAAATTCAAACCTTAAATCAATAACAGCAAGGTTATGTGCATACTCGTGTTGTGATTTAAACAATACAAGTGAGGAAAATTCACACAACCAGGACAGCAGCAAAAAAGAACTCGGGGACAAGCTGTCCTGTAATGCGGAACTACACAATGCAACCAGGGCCCCGAAGCCCAATGCACACAGGTCTGACTTTCTTTCCTCACAAACAACGTCCACAGGACTCTGCCCTTGCTGATACTGTTGCGTACCAACAACAGCAATGAAAAGCTTTGTCGAGCTGTCAGATCTTAAAAAGCAGACATTTGCCAGGCTTTTTGTCTTCCATTGTCCTCTTCATCTCAATGTTATACAAGGTAAGATAATGTAGTGACTCTAAAGTATTTATTTATTTGTTTGCTTGTTTGTTTATTTTTTTGTTGATGAAGTTGGCGTGATATATAGAAGTGACCTCTGTTCAACATCAATATGAATATTGAAAACAATGTAAAACAAGCGGCACAGTGGCACAGTTAGTAGAGCTGCCGTCTCTCAACAAGAAGCTAGCCGGATCGATTCCCAGTCGGGGGGCCATTCTGGATGGAGTTCGCATGTTCTTTCTGTGCATGCGTGGGTTTTCTCCGGGTACTCCGGTTTCCTCCCACAGACCAAAAACATGCATGTTAGGCTGACCGGTAACTCTAAATTATCCCTAGGTGTGAGTGAGAGAGTGAATGGTTGTCACATTTGTCTCTTTGTGGCCCTGCAATGGACTTGCGAGCTACCCAGGGTGTGCCGTGCCTCTCCCAGTGACTGCTGGATATGGGCACCAGTGACCCCTGTGACCCAAAAAGGAAGAAACAGGTAAAATATAATGGATAGATGGATGAATGGATGGATGGATGGATGAATGGATGGATGGATGGATGGATGGATGGATGGATGGATGGATGGATGGATGGATGGATGGATGGATGGATGGATGGATGGATGAAAAACAAATATAGTGTAAGAGTGAAAGAGCAATCGATTGGATGCAGATGTGTGTTTTTACATGTCCAATAGGCTTTTTGATGTTTGGATAAAATAAAATAAAAAGTGTGGAATATCAAGGAATCACTAAAGCATGGATGAATGGTGAGAGCCAAGATTGTCTGCCAGCATTCATGGATGCGTACATCATCACTGAGGTGTTGATAGGCCCTAATGCAGAATAAGGAGAGCCAATCAACTCCTATCTATCCACTCTGCCAGGGTGACACATCGCAGGGATACTTCAAGGCCGGCATATTGCCACATTCTGCTGACAAATCATTACATTAGACATGCCACGAAGAAGGAAGATAATAAGATTGAGTTACAGAGTTTTAGATACATCATGAGCAACCCTCGCTTCCTCAATTCCTTCCATTCTAACTATTTCTTCCATTTGTCAGTATGCAGCTGGACTGTCATGAACATAACTCCAGTGGTTTTGCAGTAGTTTATTTACTTACACAAGCACAGTTAAAAAGACACCTATAACTAGATGGGATCAACACTTTCTATGAATACAAATGAGCTCTATAAAACTGCCTGAAAAAAAAAAAATATATATATATATTTTTTCTGTGTTGGGGAATTCATTATTTGTAACAACTTGACTATAATGGTAAATATATTGGTCAATTAAAATAAATAAATAAATAAATACATGGCAACACAATTATAATAATGATACACTTTCTTTGCCGTTTTTATTTTTTTAAATTCCATACACCCCTTATCTTCATCTGCCTCTTCCTTTTCTCGGGTCACAGGGGTCACTGGTGCCCATGTCCAGCTATCACTGTGCGAGAGGCGGGGGACACCCTGGACAGGTTGCAAGTCCATCACAGGGCTGGTAGCTACCAGCATTTTTTTTGCTTTGTGCAGCACTAGCCACAACATATTTCTGCAGTATTGCCAGGCAACTCTGCATGCAGTGTGTACTTAAAAGTGCTTATGACATGCATGTCCAACAAATACAGAAACGTGCAAGAAAACAATGTAATAATTAATAAACTTGGCACAATAAGCATGATTGTATCACATGTCACATAACTGGCGTTTTTTTTATTTTGAAGTTGATGCAAAGAGAAATGGAAAGTGACATCAAAGGGGAACTCTTTGAAAAGGGGAACTCACTGGTCTTTGTTTATTGAAACATTATTATCTGAACTCTGGCTCTGATGGTTTTTCAAACTAATCTAAAGGAACTTTAGATTCTCCGCTACTGTCTGTGACATTAGCCATTGTAGCACTGCTCTGTTTACATGCAAGTGTTCTCCTTTGTCATCACTTCATGTTACAGCACAAGCAAATATCTAAACAACTGTTCATATCAGACATAAAAGCGGTATGATTTATATTTTTGTATTCATTTTCATTATTTGCAATGTTATTAAAAATATCCTTCAAAAAATGCATTCATATTAATTACATACATTTGATGTCACAGTCTCTTTAAAAATGACTAGCTATCTAGAGATGAATGGATGAATGGATGGATGGATGGATGGATGGATGGATGGATGGATGGATGGATGGATGGATGGATGGATGGATGGATGGATGGATGGATGGATGGATGAATAAAAGTCAGAGTAGTAACACTTATCATCAGTTTAATTTATCCCGCCCTACCTAAATAATTGTTAAAAACACGTGAACATTGTTACTTTTATAATTCTAAATGTTATATTCCCCACAATCCCATTACGTATCAAAAGCTCAAGAAAGACCCAAAAAGGTTGAAATACAAAAAAATAACTATATTTCAGTTTTGAAACTGAAGCTGGTGGAACACATCACCCACCACCCACTGGAACACAAACTTTCTCTTATTACATCATTACACCACAGGGCCAAACATGTTCCCACAAAGACTGGGTGGAAGGAGAAAGAACAGAAATGCATCAAAGAAGCGCTCCAAACTTCTGGATATCTTAACTGAGCCTTTGTCAAATCAGCAAACAAATCCAAAAATACGCTGCTGAACAGAAAGGAGAGAAGAGCAAGCACAAACACATTGCCATCCAATATGTTGCTGGAGTATCAGGAAAAAAAAGTAAAAAAAGCTCAAAAGCATGTTCTCCAAACACATGTGGGTACATTTAAACAGAGGCCAGTCCATCCTCTTTAAGACAAAACTCTGTGGTCCACCTACACCTCAAGGATAAGGGACTCTCTTTTGAGGACCAAAATATTGATATTTTCGACAGAGAAGACAGACGGTTTGAGAGGGGGTGAAGGAAGCCATTTACGTCAAACAAGAAATATCATCTTTAAACAGGAGGACATTCTGATTTCACAACCAGGCCTCTCATGCAGTTCTATGAAGCTTAAAACTCCACACACTCCAGACATTTTTAAATTTATAAAACCTCCCCGATGAGAAGTGAAACATCTTCAGCTTCATAAAAGATGTCCGGTTGTTTTTGATTGTCAACCTTTTTGGATTGACGTGGGTGACTACATTACCAGCTCAAGAAGAATATAAAAATGGCTCTGATTGTCCATTTAATGTTTAAAAATGTTACTTCTTACTAGCACTAAAGAGGCTTATTCCATCCATACCTCCATTGTCTTTACCCGCTTCTTCCATTTCGGGTTGTGGAGATCACTGCTGCCTATGTCCAGCAATCACTGTGCAAGAGGTGGGGGACACCCTGGACAGGTTGCAAGGGACGGACGGACCCATCCATCCATCCATCCATCCATCCATCCATCCGTCCGTCCATCCATCCATCCATCCATCCATCCATCCATTATCTTCTGTTTATAATGAAGTCGGGTTGCAGGGGGCAGCAGCTTGAGCAGGGAGGTCCAGACATCTCTTTCCACAGCCACCTCTTCCAGCTCTTCTGGGAGGATTCCAAGGCGTTCCTAGGCCAACTGAGACATAGTCTCTCCAGCGTGTACTGGGTCTTCCCCGGGGTCTTCTCCCAGTTGGACATGCCCGAAGCACCTCTCTAGGGAGGCGCCCAGGAGGCATCCTTACCAGATGCCCAAACCACCTCAACTGGCTCCTCTCAATGTGGAGGAGTAGCGGTTCAACTCCAAGTTTCTCCTGGATAACTGAACTCCTCACCCTATCTCTAAGGGAGAGTCCAGCTACCCTGCGGAGAAAGCTCATTTCAACCGCCTGTATCTGCCATCTCATTCTTTTGGTCACTACCCAGAGCTCATGACCATAGGTGAGGATAGGAACGTAGATCGACCGGTAAACAGAGAGCTTTGCCTTACAGCTCAGCTCTCTCTTCACTACAATGGACCGGTACAGCATCCTCAATACTGCAGATGCTGCACCAATCCGTCTGTCAATCTCACGCTCCATTCTTCTCTCACTTGTGAACAAATTCTCAAGATACTTGAACTCCTCCACTTGAGGTAGAACCTCACCCTCGACCTGAAGAGAGCAATCCACCCTTTTCCGGTTGAAGACCATGGCCTCAGATTTGGAGGTGCTGACACACAGACACTCATGGAAACAAATGAGACAAACAACCGTTCACTCTCACTCTCATCTAGGGACAGTTTAGAGTCAGCAATTAGCCTAACGTGCATTTTTTTTTTTGGTCTGTGGGAGGAAACAAGAGTGCCCGGGGAAAACTCACTAATGCATGGAGAGAACACGCAAACTCCACACAGAGATTTGAATCAGGGCGACCTGCTTGCTGAGAGGCGGCAGCTCTACCAACTGTGCCACCGTGCTTGGCTTATTCCTGATGGAACTATTCAACCACTGCTAAAATGTAATATGCTTGCTATTATTTGAGGTGCATGCACCCACTCCTAACATTACCGAGACTGTAAATCCCTTTGTATAATGATTTGCCAAGCTATCCATTTGCCCTCATTTGTATGTGTGTACATCTGTCTATGAAGACAAATGGTGATTGGCGTGTGGCTGAAAGTGGGTGGTGTGGGGTGATTAATCAGCGTAATGAGTGTAGATGAGCAGTGTGCAGATGGAGCCCATACTCAGGACTGTGTCACCCAGCAGGAGGTCTCTTTGTTCCCCTTCTGAGCCTCTCTATAGTTTGAACACTGGCTGTAACTGTATTTTCCTGGCATGTGTCGTTTCCTTCTCTGCCTAATTCAGGAGCTCATTTCTGAATCATTTGCCTTTATAATCACCTCATTCTTATTTCAACAGGACAGAAGTATACAATTAGCAATATTTCTATGTAAATAAAAAATTACTCATGGCAGTTTGCTTTCTCTCCTACCAAACATAATCCTAGCATGATGTGTGCACGTACCAAATGGTGCTTTATGTCAAAAACATTTGCCAAGTCCTTGAACCTTTAAATGAAGTGCATGAATAAAGGTGGACAAACTACACTTATAATTTGAAATATACTATATTTAGAGATACATTTAAACAAATGCAATAAATGACACAAGTGCCTGAATATCAATAGCTTAACACTATTTTTAAGTTATTTTATGCTGCATTTGTCACATACATAATTGGTAAAAATTACACCAGGAACCATATTTTTGATAAAGATAACGTTTTTCACCTCCAGGAAAATAATCCCCCCCACCCGCACACACACACACACACACACACACACATATGTGTGTGTGTGTATATATATATATATATATATATATATAT
>NC_056501.1:13236151-13238103 GCF_014905685.2 Nematolebias whitei | reverse complement strand
ATATATATATATATATATGGGTTAGAATTTTTATTTTACAAAAGTTGGAAATAATAACTGCCCCTTGCATAGTGATTGCTGGACATGGGCACCGGCAACCCCCATGACCCAAAAATGGAAGAAGCGGGTACAAGATAACAGATGGATGGATGGATGGATGGATGGATGGATGGATGGATGGAAATAATAATACGTAGATCTAACAAAGTTAAGTCAGGTCGTATGGACGGATGCAAAAAAACATACTCAGCTCCTCAGGTTGACAAAGTCTTTTGGATTAAAGACTAAATGTTTCAACATTTATTTTATTTTATTTACTGTTTGCATCCGTCTAGAGGATGTGACTTATCTTTGTTATAATTTTCTACCCGGATTATTGAGCATGCATCAAGATTGTAACACATAGACACTATTTCTAATTCATTACTGCACAAATACAAAGTGACTTTTTTTTTTTTTTTTTTTTTTTACCCTATTGCCAGGATCACAGGCTAGTTAATGTCTACCCAACAGTTCTTTTGGAAACACTGATTCACATCTTTTTTCTCTGCTATCAGTATTCTGATCAAGGTCAGTTAAATAGCAGCAGTTTGATGGTGTGAACGTGATGGGGTGCTTCGTCTCTGTATAACCTGTGCAGACTACATTGTACCAATCCAGCCATTAATCAGGTGTTGTGTGCAACAAGGGCCAGGTGGGGATTGGCTGAAGACACAACTCTCATGTTAGCAGATATAAGGCTCTTTCAGAAGAATGTTTCACAAAATGCCCACGCATCACATTCTGTGTTTATGCTCCCTCTGGCAGTTCATAAGTCACCGATGGAGCCGATCCCTGCCCGCACTCAAATGAGCTTTAAGAGTACAGCAAGCAGTGCAGATTAATAAAGGAGTGGGGAAAATAAATAAATAAATAAACAACAGCTTTGTGTTGATCCACGCGTAATATGTGCGACAGACATATAAATACCGTAACATCTCCAAAGACATGTTGAATTAACGTGAAGTAGCATGTAGCCATATAATCAATCGCCCCAAAAGTTCAAATCCAAAAGGAGTCTGGCTATGGTGGTTTGCCGTTTAAATCCCACGGCTGGGTGGTCGGCGAAAGTGACAGTCAGCACGTTGTCACGTTATTCTAATTAGTTGGAGCTGCAAATCCAGCCCACAGTTTCAGATGTCGACAGTTTCAGGTCTGTTACTACCTTGCTCTGAGGCGTTACGGAGGTAGGGTGTTTCAGTCCCCCCTCTTTGCCTCCTTGTGTGTTCTGATCTGAATGGATCGAGGTGGAGAGAAGAAATGTCAGTCCTGAACTTAGGCGTCTTGTTAATGAGCCTATAAATTATAGAAAGGTTGAAGGTGGAAAAAAAATGTCAATGCCTCAACTTCCTTTTTCTTTCACAAAGGTGGTGTGTACCTTCTCATACTGTACACTAGGCCTGTCACGATAACACATTTTGCTGGGCGATTAATTGTCGCAGAAATTATTATACTGTTTGAAATTGAACAGTACTTAATAGTAAATTTTGGACTTGTGACTTGTCCAGGGTGTACCCTGCCCCTCGTAGAGTGATTGCTGGACATGGGCACCGGCGACCCCCGTGAAGCAAAATGGAAGAAGCGGGTAAAAGATAATGGATGGATGGATGGATGTTGATTTGTTTGGGGTGTAGTACCTTTTTTAAACACCTGATGGCAGTATAAGACTGATTGAGCCAAAGGATGGATAGTTGAGCAGCGTGTCTCTTTAAGAACAATGTGAGGGAGGGCCCTTGACATGACATAGGCTGTCTCTCGGTTCTCAAAATGGCGGACACTCTGTGTGATTTGAGCTCTTTAGCATAGCATTTTTCCACGCAAAGCTTTTAATAATAAAAACAAAAAAAGTAAACAAATTCTCAGCTTCACAAAGTTTGTTTTCTCAGTCATCCAGGTATATAACAACAAAAAAG
>NC_056501.1:13232410-13236141 GCF_014905685.2 Nematolebias whitei | reverse complement strand
CTTCGTCAGTCTGAGGCCTAGCCATCTGGTATTACCCAGAAGCCACCCTGACTCTTGTGTTTCAAGCCTGCCTCAGATACCCCTGAAGTCTGGCCTTTTCACTAATGGTTTCAAAAACACAAAAATTCTCAGCTTCTTTTTGCAGAGAAAAACAACTTTTTACACAAAGGCACGGGTTTCAACTGTGAATTTTGGAGCTCGAAAAGACAGGTTTATTCCCGAGGCTGGCCTGTTAGCTTAGCTCGTAGCTTAGCTTCTCAGCTTAGCTGCTTTTAACGATCCAAAAACGCAATTTTGGACGGTTAAAACATATTTTAAAGAGAAAAGAGGAAGGGAGGGATCAGTGAAGAGCACCAAAGTTGAGCTGTGTCTTCACTAGAAAGAGAGACACGAAGAACAATAAAGTCGATAAATCAAAATGAGGGTGATAATTTTCATTCATCATGCGATTAATTGATTTATTGTTTATTGCAACAGGCCTACTGTACACTTTGTATGTTGTGCCAGATTACCTATTATGTCTAATATATTGTCTCTCCACCTGATACTGGTGTCTATGATCCAAGCAATGGGAGATAGGTAGATGGAAAGCTATATTAGTCTTTATTTATGGGTTATGTGGGAATTAATATGGGGAATATAATGGGACAGACTAAACATGTTTTACTAAGACCTTTATATGAGGAATAAACACTTTAAGACCCCCACTGCTTGTTATAAAAAAACACAACCATAGTGCACACTCATGCACATAGCACAATGCATCACTGCCAAGATTTTATTACAATCAAATCTTCAATTTGCAATACACCCCTGAGGTCTACACCTCCTACTGATGAAATGAAACAGAAGACAATGAGACTGCTTCAGTCACAAATGCAGTTAGTTTAATGTTACCCAATAATGCATCTTCAACCTCAGATTCCCCCGCCCAGTTTTCAATTAATGCTTACTGAGACGCACAAAAAAAAATAAAAAAAATAAAATGAAAACAAAAACAAGTAGCATTTAGGAAGCTCATCAATCACGGTTTAAGACAAAAACAAGAGAAGAGGAGGGTGGAGTTGAAATGACTTTGCCAAGCTTTGTCCTTCATCCATTATAAAAGGATGAATAGAGGGTCTCTGCAGTCTACAGGAGGACGGAAAGACTATTTTGTGCCAACAAAATAAACCATAGCAGGCGTAAAACAGGGTTATAAATTTATCAGACATATTTATTCAAAATTATCTACTCGGATGAAAACATGGGATAATTATTTGTGTTTCCTGTTCATTTTCATGAACCACACAAACCCACATGCAAGAAAGACCAATTTCACATTATGATGTGTGTAAAAAATGTCTTGTATATTAGAGTGCATCTGTGTTTGTGAGTAAAAATGCTAACACACTACAGCAAACACCTGTCTTACCTGAATAAGTGATTCGCTAAGTCTTTCCTCGTCTACCTGCAGCACAATGTCACGGATTTCTTCATAAGGCAGGCGGAACGAGCCCAGGAAAATTGCTGTTGTGATGTAGAGAGAAGAGAGTCATTTCCTGTCTTTTTTTATTAGACAGCAAGTTTCAACAATATATTAGACACTCATCACTTCTCAGACAAAATGATCACAAACCTTGCTTTATACTTGGGGAAAATTAAAAAAAAAGTGTCACCCTGACAAAAACAAAATTGTTTCTGAATTGTATTTTGTTTTTAAATAGCCAATCTGAAGTCATAAAACTCTGAAAGTGGGGATATTATGAAATATAAATATCTAGAGCCGAACTAGGCATGAGTTATCTGAAAAAGCAACATGTTTTTGTTTGGGTGTATACCAAGAGGCATGCTGAATTTGCCTCGGGGGGAAGCCTAGTGGGTGTTTCACACTCCAGGTGGGGTGGCTGCATTGGAAATTGGAGCTGATGGTGTATCCAGGTGGAAGTCACAGGTGGAGCTTTGGTAATGAGTTGGAGGAGAGTCACCCAACAGCTGCCATACAACTGCAGCAGTGATATGTGTGTATTTGACATGTGAGGTGCAGCTTGTTTTTATGGTTCGGCATCATCAATTTCAGTTCACAACACCAACTACTTAATGTGTTTTCTAACTTTTTGTTTTAGGTTTTGAATAAAAAATAAATAAATAGATAAATAAATAAATAAATAAATAAATAAATAAAAACACTGAATGTGAACCTTGTTTTTTTTATTTTTTTTTATGTGTCATGTTGTGCTCGGCCAGTGTTCTGTCATCAACCTGGACGTGTTTGGTGTCCTCTGATTAAAACCGATCTCAACAGTGATAGATTGGATGAAATGGTACAGGGGTAAGATATTTATTTTGGATTTTGTGATCCAATTCAATTTGTTTTTTTTACCCTTTAGCAAAACACGAACCTGCACAGTCCTCAGGCTCGGTCACTGAGCTTTGTAATAAAGTTATGAAAGATAAAAAGAAGGGAATAATATTAAAGTAAAAGTGTGGCCACATGTTAGTCAACACAAAAACTGCATTATGTTGTTGTTTTGCTTCTTTTATCAGTTACTTAGAAATATATCACTGTTTTATTTGTAAAGTGCTGCTGTTCAAAATGTCATGAGACACAACAATTATTCACAGGTACAGTTTATTCAGATTTGATGAACATGTTTTGAATAAATTTGTTTTGAAAACAAATTTGATAAAACGACTGATCGAAAATAATGAAGGACGAGTTTGGACATTTTGTGAAAATGGGTTCAGTGCAGGCTTTTGTAAAGAGTATTTTCTGAAGCATCGTCTCAAATAAATTTTAGTTTTATTAAAAAAACTGGAAACAAACAGAATAAAAAAAATAAAAAAATCTAATAACATTCTTCATGATGTTTACCTGAGTAAAACTGCTCTGGACGTTAGTTTTCAAAACAACAGCTTGTTCAAGTTTAGCTTTAGCACATTTAATTAACAGAACACAAACAAAACTATTGAAGCAGTGTTTGTAGTATACTCATTTAACCTGTATTTTTCTGAACTTTTAACAACTAAACCATAACATTCAAGAGCAATAATACAAACAAAACAAACAAACAAACAAAAAAAAAAAGCATATATTCTTACGATATCTGTCTTGGTTAAAGCAGTAAAACTAGTTTGCGATATTTAGAGCTGAGCCACAAGTCAACTACTGGTACACAACCGCAGCTTGCAGAGTGGAGGCTTTTAGAGACAGATCGTCACAATTTACCTGATAGTGGTATGCATAATCATTTTAGCATGATGCATCAAGTCACGCTGACATGACAATTACTCATTTTATCCCACTACGGATTCCAGTCACTGAACCTCCGTATCAGAATTGAAAAAAGAAGCTTGGTGGATTCAGCTGCAGGCAGTGCAGAAGATTTATGATGCAGTGGTGTGTGCGTCAAGGCAGCTCAGGAGAACTGTGTGGCTGTGTACAACAACATGCCTCCCACCCAGTTCATTTGTGAAGGTGAGGTTTTCAACACTTTTTTTTTTTTTTTTTTTTTTTTTTTTTGCCAAATTCAGAACTTATCTCCTTGTGTTTTTAATCAGGCATGGCAGTGACACCTATCAGGATTGTCTAACCAATACAAACATGCAGTAATATAATTTGTAACTGGGCACAAGAAGCACAAACAGACCCAACGACAAGCACATGTCTGTGTGTGTCATCCTTATGTTCATGCCACATGCTCTTTTCAAAACCATAAACATATCTAGAGGAAACAAACGTAGAAATGTGG
>NC_056501.1:13230655-13232310 GCF_014905685.2 Nematolebias whitei | reverse complement strand
ATCTACAAACCGGATTCCAAACAAGTTGGGACACTAAACAAATTGTGAGTAAAAACTGAATGCAATGATGTGGAGGTGCCAACATCTAATATTTTATTTAGAATAAAACACAAATCACATATCAAAAGTTTAAGCTGAGAGAATGTATCATTTTAAGGGAAAAATCTGTTGTTTCCAAATTGCATGGCGTCAACAAATCCCCAAAAATGTGGGACAAGTCCATTTTTACCACTGTGTGGCATCCCCCCTTCTTCTTACAACACTCAACAGACGTCTGGGGACAGAGGAGACATTTCTCAAGTTTAGAAACAGGAATGCTCTCCCATTCATGTCTAATACAGGCCTCTAACTGTTCAAATGTCTTGGGCCTTCTTTGTCGCACCTTCCTTTTCATGATGCACCAAATGTTCTCTATAGGTGAAAGATCTGAACTGCAGGCTGGCCATGTCAGTACCCGGATCCTTCTCCTACGTAGCCATGATGTTGTGATTGCTGCAGAATGTGGTCTGGCATTATCGTGTTGAAAAATGCAGGGTCTTCCCTGAAAGAGATAATGTCTAGATGGGAGCATATGTTGTTCTAGAACCTGAACATAGTTCTCTGCATTAATGGTGCCTTTCCAGACATGCAAGCTGCCCATGCCACAAGCGCTCATGCAACCCCATACCATCAGTGATGCAGGCTTCTGAATGGAACGTTGATAACAACTTGGGCTATCCTTGTCCTCTCTGGTCCGGATGACATGGCGTCCCAGTGTTCCATAAAGAACTTCAAATTGTGACTCATCTGACCACAGAACAGTCTTTCATTTTGCCACACTCCATTTTAAATTACCCCTGGCCCAGTGCAAATGTCTGAGCTTGTGGAGCTTGCTTAGAAATGGCTTCCTTTTTGCACTCTAGAGTTTCAGCTGGCAATGGCAGATGGCACGGTGGATTGGAATCACTGACAACGCTTTCTGGAAGTATTCCTGAGCCCATTCTGTTATTTCCTTGACAGTGGCATTCCTGTTTGAGGTGCAGTGACATTTAAGGGTCCGGAGATCACGAACACCCAGTAGAGTTTTACGAACTTGACCCTTAAGCACAGCGATTGTTCCAGATTCTCTGAATCTTTTGATGATGTTATGCACGGTTGATGATGATAACTTTAAAGTATTTGCAATTTTACACTGGGTAACGCCATTCTGGTATTGATGCACTATCTTTCTATGCAACAATGGTGGAATTGGTGATCCTCTTACAATCTTGGCTTCTGAGAGACACTGACACTCTGAGAAGCTCTTTTTATACCCAATCATGTTGTCAATTGACCTAATTAGTGTTAATTGGTCTTTCAGCTGTTCTTTATATGCTCAATTTCCTTTTTCCAGCCACTTTTTGCTACTTGTCCCAACTTTTATGGGATTTGTTGACACTGTAAAATTTTGAATCAACATATTTTTCCTTTAAAATGTTACATTTACTCAGATTAAACTTTAGATCTGTCATCTATGTTATATTATGAATAAAATATTGACATTTGCCATCTCCACATCATTTCATTCAGTTTTTAATTCACAATTTGTTTAGTGTCCCAACTTTTTTGGAATCCAGTTTGTATGTTTCCATGTTTCCATGTTTCCATGTTTCCATGTTTCCATGTTTCCATGTTTC
>NC_056501.1:13224901-13230555 GCF_014905685.2 Nematolebias whitei | reverse complement strand
CCAACCACCCATCCATCCATCCATCCATCCATCCATCCATCCATCCATCCATCCATCCATCCATCCATCCATCCATCCATCCATCCATCTATCTATCTATCTATCTATCTATAAGAAACAAATTGGTCCAAAATAAAAATGCATCAGCACTGGCTTCAAAAGTGTTTGTGTCCTGACAGTTACAAAAATATGTTAAACTATTTTTGATATGTAGTGTCATTTAATATTTACTAAGGCTGTTCAAAGATGTATTCAATATTTACATGAACGCTCCTACAAGCACCCTGCGGATGTTGGATGCTGTCTACCATGGTGCACCAAGATTCATAACTGGCTGTGATTATCGTACCCACTACTGCACCCTGTAGTCACTGGTTAACTGGACATCATTAACTTCACGCAGACTCTCTCACTGGTACATTTTCTCTTTAAATCACTTCTTGGTCTGCTGCCTTCATACATCTCCTCCTACTTGTCTCTGTGTGAGTGCAGCTACAGTGTGCGTTCTCAGGACATTATTACCTGCAGTGTCAACTCAGTGCAGACTGAACTAGGCAAAAGGGCCTTCTCCTACTCCGCTCCTGTTTCCTGGAATATCTTACAAAAAGATCTGAAGCTCTCGACCTTGATCTCTCTAAGTGGCTTTAAGAATCTGTTGGACTCCTGGCAGGGACCAATGTAGACATGTTCCTCTTTTTACTTTTCTACATTTGCCTTAGAATCTAGTTGTTTTTTTTTTTGTTTTTTTTTGTTACTTTTCTTTTTTTAGCCATCCTATTTGTAAAAAAAATAAAATAAAATAAAAATCTCTGTATGCCTTTTTATAACTGTCTATTGTTGTCGTGGTTGTCCATTGTTTGTCATCATTCTTTGTTGAAATCAGGTCTCTCTTATAAATGAGTCCTCGAGGCTCAATGGAATCTACCTGTCTAAATAAAGGTTGAATGAATGAAAATGTATCTCCATGCACTGCTTACTGCAGTGAAATTAAACATATATACAGAGAGAGAAAGAGAGAGTAAATGTTTCATTTTCATATACAGTAAATCATATTTTGTTTATTTCTTAAAAAAAATATATCACTGACACTAAATTGTGGTCAACATTCAATTTTAAACTAGCAAGGGAATGTTGTCTTTATTTTAAATGTTATTTCCTGTCGACTGCAGCTTTGTGACATCCACAAATATTCTCATTGCAGCACATGCACTTGTTTTTTTTATTTTTTTTTATTTTTTTTTTAATGGGGCCCACACCAGATGGAGCTTCCGAGTGACGGTGGGAACAAACATTGCTTTCAAGTTCCTCAATAGAAGAAATAAAGATGCTGTATAAAAAAGTCAACTAAAATATACAGCCCACAAACTAATTATATGTTGAACAGTTGGAGGTAAAAAGAGGCAGAGAGTGGCATAAACAGCAAGTTTAGGCTTAGATTGTTGTCAATGCAAAAACTAAAACTGGTGCAAAAAATAAATAAACAAATAAATAATTTAAAAAAAATCTGTCTCAGACACTGCTTATATATGTTTGTTGTTTTTTTTTTCACAACGTTTAGATAGAGTGAATCTGAATTTACTGAATCTGAATCTTTTCAGGTAAAACTTCCATCCATACATACATACATACATACATTATCTTTTACCCGCTTCTTCCATTTTGGGTCACGGGGGTCGCCGGTGCCCATGTCCAGCAATCACTGTGCGAGGGGCGGGGTACACCCTGGACAGGTCTCCAGTCCATCACAGGGACACAGAGAAAAACGAGACAAACAACCATTCACTCTCTCACTCTCATCTAGGGACAATTTAGTTACCAATCAGCCTAACATGCATGTTTTGGGTCTGTGTGAGTAACCCGGTGTGCCCGGAGAAAACCCACGCATGCACGGAGAGAACATGCAAACTCCACCCAGAAAGGCCCCTGGACCGGGATTTGAACCAGGGACCTGCTCACAGAGAGGCAGCAGCTCTACCAGTTGTGTCACTGTGCTGCCCCAGGCAAAACTTAAAACTGTAAAAATGAAGAGCTCGTGTTTCATTGGCGTTTGTAGACTACAGTATCTGCATGAAGTGTACTAAAGTAACTCAGGTGGATATTTTCTGAAAACAAAACAAACAAACAAACAAACAAACAATAACATATGTAAAACGAACAATTTAAGTTAAGCCTGTTTGTATGAAGCACTGTTTTAGTTTAACTGTAATCTACTGGTAGTTAAGATGTCCAATATACATTTTAAACGTTTTTTTTTTACTTTGAGGTTTTGCAGGAGTAACGTAGGCAACACGACATCTGTTGTCTCAATCAACAATTCAGCTTGTGATTGAGATGATGCCAATTTAGTTCAAAGTTTAAACAGAATCAAAATTCACACTAAAATTGTAGAGTTACAAACACTGTGGGAACTTCCAGCACTGATTTCTACATACGAGTTGTTTCTGTGAACAGATGTTCAACAAATCTAGACTTTTTTTATTACAGGTATAAATTATTTTCTACATATTTCAGTTTGTTGAGCAGATTTATTTCACGGAACAACAAAGCTTGTTTTAGGTCTACAAAAGTTTGAAATTGTTTAAGATTAAAAATCAGTTACTCAAAATAATAATTACACAAATTGGGTCAATCAGGTGAAATTTAGCAACTGAAAATGTCTACGTAGCACAATTAGACAGTACAGGGCTATTCAACTGGAGGTCCTGGGGCCAAATCAAGCCCCCAGGTGTGCTCAGTTTGGCCCACAAGTAGGTTCATTTTTAAATAAAACTTTTATTTTAAATTGTAAAACAACTTTACTTAATGACAATAACTGATGGATGTCTGGCCCCTGAGCTCTTGGCTTTAAGTAACTGTGGCCCCTGAGCAATTTAGTTGAATAGCCCTCGTCTAAAACCTCACCTGGCAAAGTGAAATCCAATTAAAACATTTTTTTTTTAGGTTTTACATTAAATGCCTCAGCCTCAATTGTTACTTTACGCACACCTTGCTGAAAATAAAAAAATAAAAATGCTAACTGAAAATTAAAAAAATATATAAACTCATGTGGTCATGGTGTCCAAAGTCACTTAAGATGAGACCGATCAATCATAGCTGCATTTTCTCAACATATGTATGCAATGACTGTAATTTTCATTCAAGGTTTATTGAGGAAAAAACAAATCATTGATGTGGAGTACAACTAAACTATTTTTTCCATCCTCGGGAAAATCTGTTTCCTTGCAAACAGCCACATATTCTAACGTTCTGTAGGCATGCAGTGTCAGCCAAGCAGATGGCCTCAGCTGGGGTCTAGGTGGGAGTCTAGAAGAGAAGAGCACACTGTAACTGTCAGGCTCGGTCCCTAGAATCCCACAGCTTTCTGCTACACTGATCCCAATCACCGTACACCTGCTCTTCATCGCCCCCACTTTCCAACTTCACTTGTAGGACAGACTGATAGATTTGAGTAGGATGTGAAAGCTGGAAATTACTCTCCTTAACGCCTAAGCCCCAACTTCAGAGTGAAGTAAAAGCTGATCCAAGAGCACCGTGTCACAAACCTTCTACTTGGCTTCTACACAGAACACACAGCGGATGCAGAAGATTTGGTAAGGCCGCAGTGAAACTACAGGCCATCTGCCTACTCATGCTGGACTGTGATTATGAGCCTGAGGAGTCCCTGAGGTGGGAGGAGGGATGGGGAGCAGGCGTGAACTCACTATTCACTCTGCATTTTCCCAGAGAAAACTTCACATTCACTTCTGCGCAGTAACTTTTAGCCAGTTTGTCCTTTCAACTCAGCATGTATGTTATACGGGACTATTTCATGAGCTTTGAACAGACAGCAATGTCATCGTTTTCATCCATGTGCAAGCCTAAAATCAGGGCACAGTCTGCCTTGGTGCAAATTAATAAAAAATGTGTATTAGCAGAGCAATATGAGAGGTATGTTCACACATGTTGCAATATGCATGCAAGAGTGGGGTTTGAATAAGAATTTTTAAGTTGCAAAAATATGATCTTACGTAACTCTGAGTTATAAGTATCTAAACTACTTCTGATTCACAGAGTCTAATTGAATGCTATCTTAGTTATGAATTTGAATAACAGAGTGAGTGTACACACTGAAATTATAAATCCAGTTAACAATACATTATCTCCATACCTCTTACAAATTAATGCAACTGCAGCATGCCTTATTCACGTAAGTTCTGTTATGATATTGGTTTCTGTGATGACAGCGGACAGAAAGATTCTAGGTTTAATGATTAGGATTGCTCATTATGTGTGTTAACGAAACAACTGTTGTGTTCAAGGTTAAAACTTCTGTATGCAGTTGATGACCATTAGTGGTGCCATAAAGTAATTGTCTGTGTGCATAAGAATGCAAATGATGCAACACACATTCAACTTAATCGCTTCACACAAACGCATATTTCCAGGTACTAGTTGCTTCAAAAAAATAAATGAGCAGGCTCAAAAATGGAAGGACATATAGAAATGCAAACAATAAATAAATAAATAATGTAAAGTGCAATGTTGTCAAGTGTTACAAAGTGCCAATACAAATAAAAGTATTGTTAAAATTGTACTGGCCTGTCACTGAACAATGTGACATCATAAAATATGTCGGGAGTACAGTAAAGTTATTGTGAGGTTATGGGAGCATCTTAAAACATTCTGACAAAATTTAAAAAAAAAGTTTACGTTTTATTAGACACTGTCGGGGGGTATTGACAGCAGCAAAATTAAATAATAAAAACAATAATGTGGACAAAAATAAATGTGTTGCAGAGTTTCCTCCCAAGGCCAATACATCATGCATAAGATTAAAACTTACATTTTATAAAACACTTTGAAAAGACAGACAAATATATTTTGAATGTTAAAAGCTAAAGATAAAAAGGCAGAAGCTAAATCAGTTTGAATAAGTAATACATTGTTAACATTATAAGGACATTCACTGAAAAAAAAAATCACAATAGTTTAGTAATAGCAGAAAAGAACGGCATGTTCTGTTTTACAGACCCTATATATAACATATCTTCATCAAATGTTCCTAATTACTACAACTTGCACTGTGTTAAACTCAAATCTAAAAACTTCCGTGGCTGGTGTGTGCTTAATTGTTGCTGTTATGCTTTCTTGCAAATTAAAGTACCAGTGATTTAGGTAATAGATTTTTTTAATTAACCTATATGTAATTTAATGTCATGTATTTGTGTCATGAGGGGACAATTAATAATTTAAGTGGAGACAGCAGTTAATTGGTACAAAATAACAACTCATAATAATGTTAATTTTCAGTGAAGCAATCTGTTTTGCATTTACACACATGAAACATATGTTTAATATATGTATGAGACAGTGGGAAAAATTAAACTCACTTTTAATTATTGCAATAATTTTTAAAGTTTTTCTACTTAATACAGTGCATTTGCATATATATATATATATATATATATATATATATATATATATATATATATATATATATATATCAATCAATCAATCAATCAACCTTTATTTATACAGGTAAATCCCATTGAGCCTCGAGGACTCTTTTACAAGAGAGACCTGATTTCAACAAAGAAAGATGACAACAATGGACAACAGCAACAACAATAAGCAGTTATAAAAACTCATACTACAGTTTTTTTTTTTTTTTTTTT
>NC_056501.1:13218450-13224801 GCF_014905685.2 Nematolebias whitei | reverse complement strand
ATATATATATATATATATATATATATATGTTATTTCCTATGTGGTCATGGTCTAAAATGTATAGTTGCTGTTGGTCTCTCGCTCTCTCTCTCTCTTTCATGCTGGGCCTAAACAAAGTGGGCAGCTGCTGTTGTGATTGTAATGAAGTGATTGGCAGGGCTTCACACAATCCCCCTGGTTACAAGGACAAGTGCTAAAGCAAAACAAGGCTCCCACAGGCAGCAGCATCCCCTGCTGCTTCCATACCTTGAGGCAACTGCAGGAGATGGCCTATCCACACTAATAAGGGCAGGTGAGGGCAGGTATGCTTTTTGCATGCCTGCTTTAATGGTCAATGCATCCCACTGTTGGTAGAATGCTAAATAAATAAAATAAAATAACACACCATAGACATGTTCAAAAGTAGTAAGAAAGCTTGCCACTTTTAGTTGCCAAACTTTCCCTAAAATTAGTGTCAAACAATGAAGATACCAATTGACAGAACATTATCAAAGCTTTTTCTCTCATTGCATGGATATCTGCACTTTTGAAGCAAGATCTACTTTTGCACCTCATCTCTACTGCATTTTTTTCACCCACTCACAGGTTCAGTGCTTTGGGATCAATTTGGAAGGACTGTAATTGCCTTGAAACTATTGTTACATCATTAGACTGGAGTTCTAAGATGGCATTTGCAGGGAAAGAAAGGGCAGAGCAAACAGCTTCTGCATAGTTCTAAAGGTTACTTTTAATCACCCAACGAGGAATCCTCCCCTTGCTTCCCATTCTTGATTTGAATCTATTTCAGGTTTCACTTAAGGGTCCACATCTACCAAGCAACGGTGTAATATGGCAGGAAGCTCCACTAATTAAATGGTGTGTTGATTTGTTGCAGAAGGATTCTGACCCTTTGACATGTTATTTGACAATCTAAGAAAGGTGTTTTCATTTGAACTCAAAATATGAAATGAGAAAAGAGAATGTATAATTAAATGTGACTAAGAAATGCTGGTAATGTGACCTAATCAGATGAAAGCTAACGAATAATCGCGCAATGTATGCTATAGTGGTCAAATATCTCCATCGCATGTACCTAAATGTGGGTAAAGAAACAATGACCATCATAAAATTTGGGAAAACAATTACAATAGCTTTTTTAAATGTTTTCATTTATTCTTGACAACAGGTCTCATTTTGCTAAATATATGTTTTTGCTTAAATGGCAACAAAACCAAGAGGCTCTGGAAGAACACCAAACTGAAATGAAGATAGCTATAATTCCGTTCTTACCCTGTCAGTGTATACACCAAGCTATGGCGTGATTGTTAGTGATGAATTCTCCATTTGTCTGCCTCTGTCAGTCAGACCTTTCAACCTCTTGCTTCTTCAGATAAAGCAGTGTTAACCATACCAAACCATCAATGGCTGATTATTTCATAAAAGCATGCATGAAGGACGAATTATTATGCAAAAGGATTGAAATCTGAAGGTGCAACCACACATACACAATAACACGCAGGGTCGCTTTTTTTCTAAGTTCATTATTTTCTTTAAGAGGGAACATTCTTATGCAGAAAAGGCAGTATGACAGGATTTCTTGCCGGCGCTACATTTCTGTCGAGCTCCATCAATAGCAAATGTGTTTCTCTAGCTGACAGTTGTGAGACTGACACACATCAAACATGCACACACGCATGCATCAAATCTAGGTCAAAGGTACATTAAAATTTCAACAAAGTCCTCTCTCTGCCATGGAGGTTCAATGGAAACAATTCAAATGCATGTGGAATGTTCACATAGTTGCTACAATCAGACATTTACTGTGACTGCCATGCCAAAGGCTGGGCAGACTGCAGACAGTGTGCTGAAGGTGCAAACACAAAAATAAAACTGGTTTATATCAATAAACAAAACCACTATCCCAGTTGACTATTATTTTAGCTGTAGCACATCATTGAGAGTGTGCCTTCAAACAGATTTATGAACCTTTATAATTGATTTTACTTAAAACAAACAAAAAATAAAACTGTAACAAAAACATGTTTACTCTGAAGTCCTTTCCGAACAATAAACATTATTTGTTGACTTGTGTGTAGCCCTGACAAAAAGGGCCTTTTGTTTAGAATACACATAAGAAAACTTACAACAAACTGTAAGTACAACACACAAGTATGTCCTTGAGTAAAGGTCGCAGTACAGTTGTATAGTTACTAGTGGAGAGTTTGAGTTTTAAGGACAAGTCTCTGTTCCTTTAAAAAAATGTATATAAAAAAGTTAATTCTTCTTCATCTTTCGGCTTCTCCCTTTGTCAGGGGTCACCGCAGAGAACTGAGTCGCACAAAGACTTGGAAATTGTTTTTACGCCAGACACCCTTCCTGACGCAACCACAGATCACCGAGCTACCACAGCCCTCTGTGTGGAGCAGAGAGCTGCTATCTAGGGCACCCGGGGGAGCAGATGGGGACGTTAAGGGCCTTGTTTGAGGGTCCATGGTGGGGCAATGGAGGGTGGAGACAGGTTCCACTGAGCAGTCTGCTCATAAATCCTTTGCGATACAGCAGGAGATGGAGTGGGAAATCTTCACAGCCTTTGGGGAAACAGCTGGAAGTTTGTTGCAGAGTTCGCTGGTCGGCTGTTTCGCTTACATCTTTTGTGAATTTTGTCTTATATCCAAAATACTGTACCGCAATTTTATTTTACGCTTCTTGTAAACAACTGTGCTCTTGTGAAGCTCGGTCTTCCCCGGAACATTTTAGGATCTGAAAAGATTTTTAAAGACGAGGCAGCGGGTTGAATCGCGCTGTCCCCCTCCTCTATGCTAGCAGGCTCCACTCAAATAAAGGGAGCTGGCTAACTAGCTTGCTGTACGGTGGCCTACACGGCTCAATTTTACAGCGGCCGAACGGGGAGTAGGAGTGGAACAAATACAAAACTTAAATGCATTTTAAAATTGATTTATGGACCTTTAGAAATGACTCAGAATCGCCAGGACTAAGAATCTAGATTCATCAAAATATATATATTTTTTTTCTGCACCCCTAAGTAAGAGCATAACATGTTACAAGAGGAGGCAGAGAAAGATAGTTTGATGGTATGAGATCATATGTTTTACCATCCCACCATGTATAAATCTGTATTAATTATGCGGAAAAGGTTGTAAAACTAAATATAAAGTTGTATGTTTTTTGTTAAATAAAGTCGGTGTTTGAGTACAGGAAGTCTCAGGTTGTGATCCTGAAATGGTTGGGACCTCTTAGCTTGACACGTTAATCAATTAAACATTTCTTTAGCATCATTATGCAAGACGCAGGCTAGTCTTTTAGAATTGCACATAATGAGGCTGAAACAGATTCTCTGATTAGCCTCATGTTATTTGCTGTCTCTGCCACAGCCACCAGACTTGTCAAAGTGGTAACCATGAAAAAACAGAATGCAGGCTTGTCACAAAAAGAGGGAGAAATGTCAGATGTAATTGCTATTGTCAGAAAGTGTATTTGAAGAAAAACACAATGGTTTTGTACATCTAACCAAACAATTTTGTTCTTTACAGCAACTAAAACAATTGCAACAAAAGTTATCTTGATGACATGGAAACCACAACGCTTTTGCGGTTGTTGGGCTGTATCAGAACATTATGTTGTCACAGTATCCAAAATCTATTCAGGCTGACAGATGTGGGATAGACATTTACCAGAAATAAGGAAAGATTGCTCTTGCTATTGTTATGATTTTATCTGTCACTGGCTTTATGCAATTTTTACATTCATGCACATGTTTTTTTTTTTACCGTGTATTTATCGATTCTCTTGCTGACAGGTAATTCTCAGGAGTTCTTAAACTAAAATCATACAATATCCATCATGTGGAACATGGCTATTAAATCAGTTAATTGCAATGCTGTTCAATGAGTACTAAAAGACAAAAAAGGAAAAAAAAAATACAATTTTAAAAAAACACCATGAACGTGGAACAATCAGAATAATAACTCACATTTCATTCTGAGAAAAGCACTTGACGGTGACATTTGGAAAAAACAGTGTCAAATTCAGGAGCAATTCTCAGTGGGTGCTGTCAGAGCCTAATTAAACTACCCTCCCTTGAAACTATCGGGGACCAGCCTCTCTAGTCTAAATTAGTGTGTGTGTCTGTGTGTGTTCTTGTACACAATCATTTGTGCATGTACCTAGATGAGTGGCTCTGTGCATGTTGAGTCTGTAACAGAAGGAGAGACAGAAGACAGTGTAGATGAGACGTAATTTCTATCCACTGACTCTGTGGAAAGTCTAGCCTGTGGTGCCTAATTTGTATGAAGACATGTATATTTGGGATTATCAACCTTCAGCAGGGCCAGAAATTTCCACAAACTGGGCCACAAATGTCCCCTACTGAACACACACACACACACACACATATATATATACACAAACCGGATTCCAAAAAAGTTGGGACACTAAACAAACTGTGAATACAAACTGAATGCAATGATGTGGAGATGGCAAATGTCAATATTTTATTCGTAATATAACATCGATGGCAGATCAAAAGTTTAATCTGAGTAAATGTAACATTTTAAAAGGAAAAAATGTGTTGATTCAAAATCTCACAGTGTCAACAATCAACCAATCAAACTTTATTTATAGAGCCCTTTCCAGCAGCCAAAAGGTGCACAAAGTGCTGCACAATACAGAAGTTAAAAACAAACAAGAATAAAAAATCAGTCAGTTAAAAACAAAAACATTTAAAACATAGCAAGATTGTCAAAGACCAATGAGCTACTAGGTATTAAAAGCCTGCCTGAAAAAAAAAAAAAAAAAAAAAAGGTTTAAGATTATATTTAAAATGCTCCATGTCAGTGATGGAGCGCAAGTCCTGAGGTAGCTGGTTCCAGAGTCTGGGTGCGACAACCGAAAAAGCCCAGTCACCCCATCGTTTGTAGTAGGATTTTGGGACAGAAGAGTAGAAATGTAAATCCCAAAAAAGTTGGGAAAAGTAGCAATAAGTGGCTGGAAAATGGAAATTGAGCACATAACGAACAGCTGGAAGACCAATTAACACTAATTAGGTCAATTGACAACATGATTGGGTATAAAAAGAGCTTCTCAGAGTGTCAGTGTCTCTCAGAAGTCAAGATGGTAAGAGGATCACCAATTCCACCATTGCTGCGCAGAAAGATAGTGCAGCAATACCAGAATGGTGTTACCCAGTGTAAAATAGCAAATACTTAAGTTATCATCATCAACCGTGCATAACATCATCAAAAGATTCAGAGAATCTGGAACAATCGCTGTGCGTAAGGGTCAAGGCAGTAAAACTCTACTGGATGTTCGTGATCTCCGGGCCTTTAAACGTCACTGCACCTCCAACAGGAATGTCACTGTCAAGGAAATAACAGAATGGGCTCAGGAATACTTCCAGAAAGCATTGTCAGTGAACACAATCCACCGTGCCATCTGCCGTTGCCAGCTGAAACTCTAGAGTGCAAAGAGGAAGCCATTTCTAAGCAAGCTTCACAAGCTCAGACGTTTGCACTGGGCCAGGGGTCATTTAAAATGGAGTGTGGCAAAATGGAAGACTGTTCTGTGGTCAGATGAGTCACGATTTGAAGTTCTTTATGGAACACTGGGACGCCATATCATCTGGACCAGAGAGGACAAGGATAGCCCAAGTTGTTATCAACGTTCCATTCAGAAGCCTGCATCACTGATGGTATGGGGTTGCATGAGCGCTTGTGGCATGGGCAGCTTGCATGTCTGGAAAGGCACCATTAATGCAGATAACTATGTTCAGGTTCTAGAACAACATATGCTCCCATCTAGACATCATCTCTTTCAGGGAAGACCCTGCATTTTTCAACACGATAATGCCAGACCACATTCTGCAGCAATCACAACATCATGGCTACGTAAGAGAAGGATCCGGGTACTGAAATGGCCAGCCTGCAGTCCAGATCTTTCACCTATAGAGAACATTTGGCGCATCATAAAGAGAAAGGTGCAACAAAGAAGGCCCAAGACGATTGAACAGTCTGTATTAGACATGAATGGGAGAGCATTCCTATTTCTAATCTTGAGAAACTGGTCTCCTCTGTCCCCAGACATCTGTTGAGTGTTGTAAGAAGAAGGTTGCCACACAGTGGTAAAAATGGACTTGTCCCAACTTTTTTGGGATTCGTTGACGCCATGAAATTTGGAAACAACAGATTTTTCCCTTAAAATGATATATTCTCTCAGTTTAAACTTTTGATCTGTGATTTGTGTTCTATTCTGAATAAAATATTAGATGTTGGCACCTCCACATCATTGCATTCAGTTTGTGTTCACAATTTGTTTAGTGTCCCAACTTTTTTGGAATCCGGTTTGTATATATATATA
>NC_056501.1:13216828-13218350 GCF_014905685.2 Nematolebias whitei | reverse complement strand
TTATTATTATTGTTATTATTATTATTATTGTTATTATTATTATTATTGTTATTATTATTATTTTTTCATTTACCTTTATTTTTCCAGGTAGTCTCATTGAGCCACGAGAACTCATTTTCAAGGGAGACCTGTTTTTAGGGAGCAGATGGTGGGGGTTAAGGGCCTTGCTCAGGGGCCCAGAGTGGGGCGAATGAGGGTGGAGGGAGGTGTGGGTGTTTCATCTTTTCCACCCACATTTTGATTTTGACTGTACCGGGAGGTGAACCTGCGACTTTCCGATCACAAGCCCATCTTCTAATCTCTGCGCCACCACTCCCCGCAAATTTATATTTATAATGCCATACCTACTCTTTAGACTCTTAACTCTATTAATGTAAATATAACATACCCAGCATTTATTATAGGCAGTTTATGTAATTGCAGTCTTTCAGTTGCTATTAACAACATCACAGGGGCTTCTTTACATTTTGCAATACCTCACATCTCTTAACTAGTTGCCATTGCTACGGTGTCCTAAGAAACCCAAAGTCCAAAAAGGTGTGGACAATTTTACAATACGGTTACCAAGGCTACTGGAGGGATTTCCAATTAAGATGCAATCTGTTATCTGTTTAGATGACTAATAAGCACAGCAAAGCCATGTACAGGACCCCCTGGAATTTATATCAGACCACTTGAAATAACCATCAAGCCCTTCTTTGTGATGCACTGCCAATACCTGCTCACTTCCCCAATTAAAACCACAGGCAGATTGTTCTGCTATTAATAAGGAATGTGTGAGTGTTGCTGTCATTGTGGCACATAATGGGTCGATGCCAGCTAAGTGTGCTGGCCTGGAGCATTTTCATATCAGTTGCTGCCTTTCTTTTATCTAAAATCAATACATGTGCAGGTTAATATGCATTCACACAAATGCAGCTACATGCTACATTGTGTGAGATGCTACTTAGTGTCGGAGCTGATATGTTCCCCTGTGATAATTAGAGCTATGCTGCGTCCAATCAGGTGCAGAGACTACCAGTGAGAGCACGACGCTCATGACCTTCATTACTTGAAAGAGCCAATTAAGACGTAACAAAGTGGGGAAAAAAAAAAAAAAAATACAATAAGAATTGAAATGCAAAGAAAAGCAGAAAAGGGCAAGCTTTTCTCCTTTTTCACTTAATATTTTCCTTTTAGCCTTTCTGTGCCTTTTGACTGAATGTGGCTAAAGCCTTCAAACACATAATGTTTTGATTTGTTGTTTGTGTGCATGTGGGTGGATGGAAGCAGTCCGGTTTTCCTGTAACAAACAAGATTTTTACAAAACTTTAAATGTTTTGTTATTGGAGCCATGCACACTGGAACAATTTTTAAAGTCTGATGAAATACTGTTTTTAGACATGATGCTTTGTTCAAATACCATCACATGTAAATGGCAAATGGTAAATGGACTGTACTTATAGAGCCTTTCTACCTTATTTCAAGATACTCAAAGCGCTTTACACTACAGTCTTTGTAGTATATATGTGTATGTGTATAT
>NC_056501.1:13205193-13216728 GCF_014905685.2 Nematolebias whitei | reverse complement strand
GTATTTAAAATTCATTAAACATACAAAAAAAATGCTAAGGTTGTAAGGGAATCCAACACATACTAAAAACATACCAGTGGGAAGAATGAACTTGTACAGATTTATTGACATGCACAGTTTAAATGAAAGCTAAATCTGCTTTTGCTGAGTGCTGTGTTAGGAACAATCTGCGGATATTATGGGGATAAAATATGATGCTAAAAATATATATTTTATTTGAGGCTGGAAAAACAAAAGGTTATGTATCAACTTACAAAGATTCTGTGCTGTCTTGGCGTCCAGGATACGAAGTTCTTTTGCCTTTTTCTTGAATTGTGGAACTTTGTTATCAGTTTCATCACTCACGTCTTTTTTAACTGGAAGACAAAACAAGAAAATAAAGAAAACTTGAAAATGTGATACAATGTATCAAACATGCACATCATTTACAGTGCTAATACTCATTGTATAGCATAATAAAAACAGTGTTTGTTATTAAATTTAAAACCATTGTATTTTGTATCAAAATAGTTTGTGAGATTTTACAAACCAATGAACATGGCCATATTAAAAAAATATATAATAAATAAAAAATAAAGTGCCAGAGAAAAGTTAAATCAAGATGATTAGGATATTAACAAATGTAAAATAAATAAATGAATGAATTAATTAATTAAGTAACTAATAAATGAGTAAATGAACAAACAAACAAATACATACATAAGTAAACAAATAAATAAATAAGTACAGTTTCCAATTTTGATCTAACCTCTACAACAAACCAAATGAAACTTCAAAAATATTTTAAATACAGTTTTACATATTTTGAATAGCTTTGACCTTTTACAGTAATGCATTTACTGAAACCTCAAAAGATAAATATGTTGTGTCCAAAAAAAAAATAAAAAAATCTATATATATCTGATAATGTTAATATATAAAAAAATACAACTGATCTGGACTTGATCTATGCACTTTATTTATTTTTGTTCTAAGTGCAACTTTGGAATCTTAAATTGATGTTAAATTAAATTAGCTATTTTTTAGCACATGTGATTGGTATTACACTTTTGGGACCACATAATGCTAAGGTATGTTTTCTATCAACAGACTATGTTAAAACCAACATTTTACCAACCAGTTGATTGTGAAGGCCAAAATGTTTGTAAATGTCAGAATGTGTAGATGGTTGATAGACATGTTTCTTTATCAAACACCATGTTGGTCAACTTTATAAACCAAGGAGAAACAAATAAAATATAATCCTCCACCCCACACAAATCAAATAAATCAGAAGGAAACTTGTGACTGAGCACTGTAGACAAATTGGTTCAAGAAGGAACAAAAATGCTGCTTGTTTAAAACAAAGACTTTTATTGAGTCTCCACACAGAAGACGGCACGAATCAGCACATTTTCTTCTTTGTTTGCGCTGCGATATTAAGTTTGTCTAAAAACCCACTTGTCCATGTACACACTGAAAGGACAACATTTTTGAAGTGTGGTTACAGACTGAAAAGAGATTTATTTATTTATTTATTTCCTAATAAAGAAGAAGCAATAAGGAAACGAAGATTCATTGGATCCATCTTTCTTCCCTGATGGTTTATGAGCGGCAGCATACTTTGTTGCTAATCATCAAAACTGCGCCGTTTAAGCCCAAGGTGGGAGTCTCACAGGAAATCTAGAACAAACAATCTGCTCCCTTAGTGCTTGCTTGCATATTTGAAAGAAGAATCAAAGAGGCAACATCTCCTGGGCACATAGAAGAAGCTGTGCTTAAGGCACATAACCAATTCTACAGTGTGCTGTCAACAGATCACATCAGGGATGCAGTTGTTTACTATATTAAGTATTTCTAAATTGCAAGTAAGTTGAAGCCAATGCTATACATAATACTGTTGATGTTTCTGCAATATGCCAAAATATTGTTTTAGGAGCATAAATAATGTAGATTCCTATTCATAAACTCGATCACAATGCAATACATAATAGGCCATTTAGGTAGAAGTGAATTATTATAATTGATAATCTCTGAAAGAGCACAACAGTTGAAAATAATGGTTCAGCATGAGGGGAAAAAAAAGTACCAGAAACTTTAATTGCTATTGATTTCTTGCATATTGTTAGGGCTAAGACTTTAAACGTTAGGATAAAAAAAAAAAAATAAATAAATAAAAAGTGCAAACCAACAAAAAGATCTAAAAGCAAACACAATTTTGTAACCGTCACTTGCTATTTCAAGTACAAACACAAAACAGTCATTTTGACAGACATTAAATAAATTAGTTTATGATATAAGAAAGACTCGACAAAGCAATGGACCGAATTGAACAGAATTCTCACACTTCTGTGATTATTGCTTTTGTCTATTCCAGCGTTTATTTCAGCCACCTAAAACAAGCCAAACATCAACATTGTCAAAGCAGTTCAAGGAAAGGGTATTTTTAGGAACTCATACAGAGTAGCATTGTTTTCCTCTTACTGTGACACAAACTAGAATACAGAAACAAGCAGAGGATCATATTCCAAATTCACTGCTCTACAAAATCCCACTTCAAAAACTCTAAATTATCACTTTAAGAAAAGCAGCACAAGGTGTGGTAATTATCTGGCTCACTATCTCAGGTTTGAGACCAAATGAGCTTCCACAAAATACATCAATATATCTATAGACATATGTCTTAGCCATTAAAGTTTAATGTATCAGGCCCAGGGGATCTACGCACTTCCAAATCTGTTGCCAGACATCACTAGAGGTCCCGCTATAAAGTCCCCTTTTTGTCCAAACCTTTTAATGCCAGCATGTGTTTGTCTGCCTTCCAATAAAAATATAAAAAAAAGGTGATACTTATATCCAGGGTTAGGCCTTGTGATTTATGTTATTTTACAATAATGGCAAATACAAGTAAGTGGAATTTTCTTATATTATGTGACAGCAAAATCCATCCATCCATCCTCTTCTGCTTATCCGGGGTCAGGTCGTGGGGGTAGCAGCCTAAGTAGGGAGGCCCAGACTTCCCTCTCCCCAGCCACTTGGTCCAGCTCCTTCGGGGGAATCCCGAGGCGTTCCCAGGCCAGCTGAGAAACATGGTCCCTCCAGCGTGTCCTGGGTCTTCCTCTGGGTCTCCTCCCATGTCCGGAACACCTCACCGGGGAGGCGTCTATGAGGCATCCTAAACAGATGACCGAGTCACCTCAACTGGCTCCTCTCGACGTGGAGAAGCAGCGGCTCTACTCTGAGTCCCTCCCAGATGATCGAGCTTTTCACCCCATCTATAAGGGAGAGCCCAGACACCCTGCGGAGAAAACTCGTTTTGGCCGCTTGTATCCGAGATCTTGTTCAACCCAAAGCTCGTGACAATAGATGAGGGTAGGAATGTAGATCGATCGGTAAAATGAGAGCTTTGCCTTTTGACTCAGCTCTCTCTTCACCACGACAGACCTGTACAGCTCCCACTTCACTGCAGACGCTGCACCTATTTGCCTATTGATCTCACGTTCCATTTTTCCCTCATTCGTGAACAAGACCCCAAGATATTTGAACTCCTCCACTTGGGGCAGGACCTCCTCCCTGACCCAGAGAGGAAACTCTACCCTTAACCGGCTCAAGACCATGGCCTCGGATTTGGAGGAACTGATCTTCATCACGGCTGCGTCGCACTCGGCTGCGAACCGCTCCAGCGAAAGCTGTAGATCATGATCTGATGAAGCCAATAGGACCACATCATCTGCAAAAAGCAGAGACGCAATCCTAAGGCCACCAAAACGGATCCCCTCAACACCTTGGCTGTGCCTAGAAATTCTGTCCATAAAAGTTATGAACAGAATCGGTGACAAAGGGCAACCTTGGCGGAGTCCAACTCTCACCGGGACAAGCCCGACTTACTGCTGGCAATGTGGACCAGGCTCTGACACCGGTCATACAGGGACCTAACAGCCCGTATGACAGCAAAATAGTATATAATAAAGGAATCCTATAGGATCAATAGCAAATCAATAATTTTCTGTGTCACATGCATTGTGTCAGCGAGCAAAGGGAGCCAGGAAATCATTCTGTTTGTCCTATGTGGGAAAAGAGCTGGACAAAGAAATACAGAGTCTTTGGTAATACAGAACAAGAGGAAACATGAATCTTCCTCAGGGAAAGCTCCAGAGAAAAGAAGCAACTTAAACTAAGAGGATGAATTTGGCTCCTTTTTGTACCAAATTGTTCTCTAAAACCTCTATTATCTATTCTCTCTACTGCCACTTTAATCTCTCACCATGATACCTAACACTCTCACCAGGGTGCTCTCAGCATTCTGGTCAGCTGTCTTCGCCTTTGCCTCCAGGACCCCAGGCTTTATGATGTTAAAAAAGAAAGATTGCACTTTTAAAACCAAAACAGGCACAATTCTTTTTGATGGCGGGCTATACAGCACAGAGCGCTCCTGCTGGGTACTGAGTGGTGCCATCAGTACTGATTTCTCTCTCTTTTTTTTTTTTTTTTTGGGCTGACTCAATTATGGCACAAGTCACATGCTTCCCTTGAGCAATACATGTGGACTGATGGGCCCTGGAGGGCTTGCACACATTCAAGCTGCCAAACTAGTCATTGTCCCAGGTGTGTGGAAAGGATGGATATCAGTAGCATATACCCAGATGGTTGGTGCAACAATAAAATATGATTAATAAATGAACTCAAAATGCAGAAGTTACTTAAAATCCTAAAGTTTTGTTGTAGTAAAAACAAAACTTTGGGCATACATGTTTGTTTAATTGCTATTTCAGCCATGCAGAGCTTATCTTGCACGGCACTGTAGGTCCACAACAGCTGATCAAAGTATCTGCCAATATTTGATAAACGTGTTCTTCTAGTTGTCCAGAGGCTAAAATGTAATACTCCGAAAACAGTGCCATGCTTTGTGCAAAAGTAAATATTTGTTAAAATAATCTCTTACACAATGATGCAATGGAGAGACATTGGTATGGTGGAAAAATGTGGAAGGTGTTTTTTTATTATTTTTATTTTATTTTTGTTTGTTTGTTTTTTAGAAAGCCTGTTGATTGTCTCAAAACTTTCAAATAAAACATGCATTTATTATTTTATTTATGTCTGTTTTAAAGAGATTTATTTTCTGGATCAGCTTGTCAGACAAAATATTTGGTTAACACAATAAATGTAAAACTGAAAAAGAAGCACATTTATAATGTATACAATGATATACTGGGTTCAGCAATGTTAAGTCAGGTCCTCTGGACGGTTTATTTGTGTTGAAACATTTCATCTTTCATCCAAATGACTTCATAAGTCCGAGGAGCCACAGCAAACTCAGTCCCATAGGCAGAACACTCACATGGTGGACCAAACAGTTTGATTGTGATAAGACGGTTTCTGGAACCCACCCTCTCCCCTGTAGACTCCTCTGAGGAAACCATAGCCAAAGTGGTTGAAAACAAAACATGAAAAGTTTCAACACACATAAACCGTCCAGCGGACCTGACTGAACTTTGTTGGATTTTTATTATTATTATTATTTTTTCTTTTTAACCTGGATTATTGAGCATGATCTTTGACATATACTGGGTTGTGATTTAAACCCATAGGCCTATAAACAGAATCGCTCTGATAATTAATGAATATTGTCTTCAAAGTTCAGCAATTCCCAGTCATGCCATATAGACAATTATTGGGCCAGGTGACATTTAGACAAGCAATGGTATGCTCGCATAATTTTGACATGACATGTACAATACAAGTTTAGTGAGAACAATGTAGCAATAAATCAATACCAGTGATACCAGTGAAGATTTACCTACAAGGGTAAATAACTAAAGAAGCAATGAATATGAATACATACAAAAAAAAAAAAAAACATCCAATGCACAAAGACAAAAAACATCTGCTAAGCATAACTGGTAGACATTTCATTAACTTGTAGAGAATAAGACTTTGCTTTGTGAGAAAAAAAAAAAAAAAAAAAAAGGAGTAGCCAAGCTGTTTAGTTTAAATAAAAGCATACATGATTGTTTGACAAAAAAAAAAAAAAAGTTTGGGCGTATTATGAATGATTTGGCATCCATCAATGTAGGCCTAGGGCTGAGGTACACCCTTGGGAAGCTCTATGATAACAAGAGTTCTCCAACACTTGGGCATCCAGTCTGTTTGTTGGCCCACAATCTCTATCCTGGTTGCCTTCCATGCGATATCTCCCTCAAGACGTCCGTAAAACCCAGGGCATTACAAAGCTAAACACTACCACATGTTCACTTCCGGACACAGACTATTCAGCTGAGCCCTGCCACCAGACACCAGAAAATGAGCAGGCCTTGAAAAGGAATAACAGAAACTGCAGATGACAGGTCTTCAGCAAACATGTTTAAAGGCAAAAGAACACAGAGCGAAACAGACAATTTAAAGTCTGGTCTTCTACAAGGCAATTTATTCCTTCAAATGTGCAATCTGCCTGTGAACATGGACTGTGTCCTCCATCTCTGAGACTCACTGAGGATTTAGCTACTGGGAAGCTGCCAGCCTGTCTGAAGGAAATGGATACTGAGGAAAAGTCACTGGCCTCTGCCTTAGAAATATGAATTCTGCTGAAGTTGAATTTATAAATATATGTATTATAACGTATGTTTATATACAAAAATAAATAAATTTAATAAAAAAAAACAAAGCCAGCAGAAGTTGAAAAGAATATACATAGCATTTCAAAGGAGATGAAATGTGAGAGAGCTTTAAGTGCACTGGAGGATCACTACATATTACAGTTTATATGCTTATTTTATTATTATTTTTACATTCACTTGTTTTAAAAAGGAGGTCTCGTTTATCATATGTTAAACGGACAAACAGATATATAGCTGTATCCACTCATCACTGTCTTAGACCTTAAAAGCCTACATGAAGGTAAACCTTCCCTTACTGACTTAAACTTGAAATGATATATTTTACATTAAGCTTGGCAAACCAGCATCATCCCCCACCCAATAATAATAATAACGATAAAGAAAAAAACTATAAATGCAAGAGCTCAGCTTTTATATTGCACTGAATACTTAATGATCACATAACTTCTAGTGAAATTAGTAAGCATCTCTTAAAGCATTAGGCCATTATTTCCATATATTTTACAAGCACTGCTCATGTCAGTGTATATTATAAAAATTAAGCTGCTTTAGTTTATTTTGGGAGAATGTGGAGGATGGGAAATGTTTTACAATACAGTCACCATCACGCTTAATGATAAGAGAGTGAAAAAGTGAATAATAATTATATTAATGATGAAAGATGTGGACTGATATGAACTAAAAGTTTTCCGTGTGTATGCTCAAATTGAAACATGAATGACAAGTTGTTTTTTTTCTCCCTCCATCTTCTTCTTTCCCAGTTATCAGAGCTCCCTTTAAAAAAACATCTGGCTCTGTTTATCCACAATCTCTGGATAAAAAGGTGTGTATACAGGAAGCGGGGTACGTCCTGCTGAGTGACACTTGACTTGTGGCCAGTAATGTCTTCAGTATGCAGGGATAGGCTCAGCCCACGCTGGAAGGTATGCAGCTGGGCCTGGAGCAGAGCCCAGTGTGAACAACGCCCCCTCTTCTAATTGAGACAACACAGATCTCCTTTAGTAATCCTCCCTTATTGTTTTGTTTGTTGCTTTTTTCACAAAAGAAATGGAAAAGAATTCCAGAACATGGTTAATATTTTATGCAAAATCAAATAATTGTTAGTAAAAAGGGAGGAAATACAGCAATGTTTTGTGGACTATGGTTAGACATATTTAAATTGTATTATGTTTGCTGTATTTTTAGAGGTGCACTAATTGCAGTTTTCTGGCCGATCACAGATTTCTAAAAAGTCTGACCTGCCGATTCCAATTTTGGCCGATACCGATTTTGTTTTATAAGTGACACTGTCGGGTGTTATAAGGTCACAATGCACCTTCAATTTTCCAATCTCATTTTACTGAAAAACTTACCATTGATCAATATCCTAGAAACAATACAAACTTGGTTTAACTGGCCATGAGGTAGTGCTCTGAAATATACTGTAAATTAAGTTTAGACAATGTTATTAAAACTAAATAAAATTGGTAAAATCAGTCTCTCATTTAAGTATCGGCCGATCTCCCAAAATTAAGGACATCAGGGCCGATTTATCGGTGCACCCCTAGTTTTTAGATATTTTGGGGGCTATTTGTAGGCCGAGTATAATGTAGACCACAAGTTAAAGCACAACAGTCTGAAAAACTTAATATAAAACCATATTGCACTTAATAAACACTCCCAAAATTAATAAATCTGAACATTCTCTTTCAATTTGGGCTTGGCAAAGTCTTTTAACAAATATATTATCAATGTCCACATATGTCCATCCATGGCAGTTCTCCCTCTCAAAAACAGTGTAAGAAGGCTCTGCCATTGCCTCTTAAATTGGTCACAGAGACATGCTTCTGGGGGCAGCGATTGGATTGAGCCTGGCAGCCAATCAGTCCTAGGAAACCATTCTCTGGTTGCACCAAAGGAGTTCATTGTGATCCATTGTGTTTGAGTGCTGGTGGGAAGGAACTAGTTGATGGTCTATTTGGCTGCACCTGGTGCCCAGTAAGACCTTGTCATACAGCCCAACTGTAAGCATTAAGAAGTCAAAACTAAAGTTGAGCCTATGTCACTGTGACAGGAAGTGTAACAGAGATTTTAAGCCAAGGCTGTTCTTTGGATAAATAATAAAATTACTCAGGTCCCCATGGACTTCATTACCTCTCTGGGGTTGTGATACATACAAACCAGCCTAAACAGAAAATCAAGTTTATGCTTGAGAAGCCTGGAAAAGTTAGGGATTTTAAGATGGCTGTCAGTTGCCTGCACAAATGCTGAAAAGGATGTGTGTGAGTTATATCTCACAAGAGTACTGATACCCAACACTTTCAGAGAGATGTAACCAGCCTAGTTTAGCGAGTGCAAAGTGGAAGCATGGGGTAAAAAACATCAGCAAAGGGTAATTTATGAAATTGCACCCTCCACTAGAACTAACCAATTATACAGTATCCGGTTGATTTATTAGTTTTATTGGTGCCATTATTCATTAGTGTTTAAAACAAGATGATTCTCAGCTTTGCAAAAAATAACTGTTGATCTTTACTCTCATCATATGTGTATAATCAAGCTAATCTTTTTTTTTTTTTTTTCCCATTTTTTATTGAATAGTATAAAAACTAAGGTGTTCAACAAACAAGAAACACACATTTTTGTTTACATTATGACTAATGATATTTCCCATTGTTATTGTTTGAATAAATCTCTTCCACACAGTTAGAAGCAGGTAGACAAAAGAGACTGGTGGCTATGTTCAGCAGTGACTGTATGGGAGGTGGGGTACACCTTGGACAGGTAAGTACTGTATATCACAGGCCACATAGAAGTAAAGGAGACAAACAACCAGTCACCCTCTCACTTACACTTAGGAACAATTTAGTTACATACCAGTTAACCTAGCATGCATGTTTTTGGTCTGTGGGAGGAAACCCGAATACCCGGAGAAAACCTACACATGTACGGAGAGAACAAGCAAACTCTACCCAGAAAGTTTTCATACCGGAAATTTATCCATCAATCTTCTTGCTTAGATAGCAGCTCAACCAAGTGTACCACTTTGCCACCCATCAGTCTCCTCATTGTTGTCAGTCAAGTTCACTATTATATAGAAATGATAATGCCTAATGTCCTTAATCAGGACCCTATAACATGGTTTGTGAAAACCAACAAAAGCTCAAATGATAACTTTGATTTAAATACAGATGTCTCAGCAAATAGTTGCATGCAAGGTTGTCAAACAAGGAAAAGACATCCAGGCTTTTTTTTTTTTTTTTTTTTAAGAAATGTGCTCAAGTATTATCTCTTCTTCTTGTGAAGGTTAACCAATAGGTTGATCCAATTTGTCTACTGAGGCGTGAAAGGACTTAAGAAATACTTCACATTTCTGTGCTGGAAAATGTCAAGGTTTCCTGAGAGATGAGGACAAGAGGAGGGGGAAATGACTTTTTCTCAAGCTGGCAGTTTGACTTCATGCTTGTTAGCACCAATAGGCTTATCCTTGGCAATCAACACAGGAGCAGATATATACAGTGTAATTTCAAGCCTTGAATTGCATTAAAGACAGCTGGTGATGCATCTGCCACACAATGTCCTTTCCTTATGTGTGCACAAAAAAAACAACAACATGCATTTAATTTAAAAAAGCTTGGATTGGTTCTGTAATGTTTAAAGCTGTAAAAGCCTCCATCAAGTCACCTCCAGATAACTATTCTTCACACAGCAGCAGAGAGGCATGTTCTAGTGACATGAAGGTGTCAAAGCGGACATGACCTGATTAAAGATGCACTATGCAGCATCTGGAGATGGAGTTAAGGCATCGTGAAAATATGAGTTTAACGAGAACTGCAACCTAAGCCCGACTGCTTCCTTTCCGTGTCTCCTCCATCTGTGGAGGTCTTCATGAATCTGAAATGAATGTTATCTTTGATGACAGAAGGAAGGTTCCTAATTGTTAATAGGTTGGGTCCTCCTTTAATGTTATAATGCTCTCAAGTTACTGTCAATCATTATTTGGTTGGTTATCACAGCGAACACATCATCTTAAGTTTATACAAAAAAATAAATAAACAATCGACAGGTTATATTATTTTCAATCCAAAAAATATATGTATCAAGTGCAGATTATATAGAATGTTCATATTTTCGGCACAAACACATCATTTTGTCTGCAAAAGTAGTAACACAGCAGGTGTTGCGAGTCTGATCGTTAGCCGAGCCTCAGATCCAGGAGGAGCAATTTGATTCAAGTCAGTTCAGTTTATTTATAAAGCACCAAGTCACAACAGAAGGCATTTCAGGACACTGAACAGAAACGTTCACATACATTAAAAGTCAATGTTTTTTTGTTGTTGTTTTTTTTATCTAAAAAGCCAGCAAATTGCTTTAGTCTTCAATTCATCACAATCACCCATCATGAGCAAGTACAACGGCAACAATGTGAATTCCGTCCTGGCCATGGAACATTGGACCAGCTCTTTCTCTCACTAGGGTCAGCGAGGGGTCATGGGAGTTTTCCCATCCAGTCTACATGAGTTTTGTGGACTTGGAGAAGGTATTCGACTGTGTTCCTTGGGGTAAACTGTGGGATTGGGGGTCCGTTACTATGGGTTGTTTGATACCTATACAAGCGATGCGAGAGTTTGGTTCACATTGTGAGCTGTATGTTCAGAGTGGGAGTTGGACTCCACCAGGAGTGCCCATTGTCACCAGTTCTGTTCATAACTTTAATGGGCAGAATTTCTCGGTGCCGCCAGGGGGCCAAGGAAGTACAGCCTCACGATTCCATCTCTGCTATCTGCAGATGATGTGATCCTGTAGGCATTATCGTGCTGTGATCTTCAGCTCTCACTGGAGATTTTAAAAACTACATTTGTAAGTGTGTTTTCACCATAATTAACATTTTCCATGCACCCATCATTACCAACATTAACAACAACAACAACAACAACAACAACAACAACAACAACAACAACAA
>NC_056501.1:13190530-13205183 GCF_014905685.2 Nematolebias whitei | reverse complement strand
TTTGGAAACCTCAAATGTCTTTAAACATACACAACTGTGCACAGGCTCAATAGAAAAATAATAACAGCAATAATAATAATAATAATAATAATAATAATGATGATAATGATAGTATTAATGTTTATAAATTACATTAAATAAGGAAAAAAAATGTTTCTATGTTCTAAGGTTGCCTAAAAACAGAACTGTGCTGAAATGTAAGGAACGGTGGGGAAAACTAGTTTTAAGAAACAACTCTAAAAAGAGCAATCTGTTTAGTCCTTGATTATTTTTTAAATTGCTTAGTGAAGCTTGGACCACAAAGCAGATGCTGTAGTCAGTGCTTTGAAAAAGGCAGTATCACAGGAAGACAAAATGGTAAGCTCTCATACAAGCACGTTATTGTCTAACACAGGAGAACTGCAAAGCAATTAAAGATACTACACTGTACATCACCACAGTCTGCTACTTCTAAAGAAATCATGTTTCTATGCTTTTAAGATACCACTCTGGTGAAACCACATAAACTAAAATACTGTCATTACAGCTCTAAAAGGGGGAGTTTGTGGTGCTTTGACATGTAAGTACATCACTTAAGCAATTTGGTGCTCTGAATGGTTCATTCTCTTAAGCATCAGACTCTGAACCGATGGGCTTCACTGGAGTAATGTGTCCATGTGAATCAACACATTTAGAAGATAAATGTGTGCTAACAAGTACTTCACAGCACCACGTGGTATGACTGGTTTATGCCGCGGTGCACACGTTTCTGTGATACATTAGGCCAATGTGGAAGAACACACATTTCTGAAGTGAGAACAAATAAAATTAAATAAAATAAAAACTATCTCATTTTGTTTCCTGTTATCTCTTTTACAATTTGCATTTGCTTTATTCTAGCTGTTTTTGTATAATACTGTAGTGACTCTAAGAATAGGGTCACAGTTTATACACCACAATTAAGTTTAATTAACTTATTTTGATATTTTCTTGATTTTGGGTGGCACACTTTCTATTTTGGAAAGCAGCGTTATAAAATTGTAATTTTTAGATGACAGTGAAATGCTTGGGTGTGTATGCTTGACTGTAAATATGCAATTTTCTTTATAATCTCCTTTTCAAAAGTTTGTTCGCAACAAAAATAGTGATTACCAAAAAAACAAACAAAAAAAAAAACAAACAAACAAAACAAAAAAAGCCATGAAATAGGATAGCACTTAATTTAAATTGGTTCCAGATGAAAATTATAATTTCTGCATAATTTGTTTAAAACATTCTAAATTACCAGAAACAAACAAACAAACAAAAAAGAAAATACTCTAACACCTCACCACAGTGCATGAATTGTGGGACTATGTTGCATTGCAGTCTATTTTAAATGACAAGTATATTGAAGATTTTTTTCTCTCTCTCTCTCTGAAGTTATATGAATTCTCAAACCACCCACAACCAACACTGTCCTCTAGGACTTCAATCCCCACTCGTTCTCCGAACCCTCCGGTACTCACACTCCCCAAGGGAAACAAGCACCTGGCCCAGCAGTTTCATATTTCATTCAGGTGTACCGCCACAACACTGCACCAACCTGATATCCACGCATATTAAGTACTGTATTGGCATTCTATTTTTCAAATAGCTATTTTACTTTCAAAGTAGGCCACCACTGAAGGACAGGAAACCTTTTCTGCTTAACATTTTATAAAGTGAAGGATAAGCATTCTACAACTTTTTTAAAGGTTTTTGGTATTTGCCTGCTTTTGTGGTTTCTTGTCTTGCAATTTGTTTTAAATCTAAAGACATTTTTAAGTTGTCCTCATGCACACATTTATATAACTGTTACTATATAGAGAGGCATCCTCATGTGCTTTTTTATACATCCCTTAAATTTTACTCTTAAGTTCAACTTTACTTTGTCATGACCTCATCCTTTCTGTCTATTCTCAACATCTGTTGGAGGCTGTTGTCTTCTAATGGTAGCTTGAGGCTCACAGAGTATTCCCAGTGGCCATCCATAGCCCTCTGTCTTATGGGACTCCAAAGATTGAAAAAGGCCAGAACAAGCCCATACTGACTTCATTTTATGACACAACAAAGTGGAAAGTTAGAGGAAGTAGACACATGCACCTACATAGCAGTTACACAGACAACCTGTCATCACATATAGTATTGGTTTATTTCTATGGTTACCTAAAGTATAGAAGATATCTTGCACACAAGACCCAAATATGGTTTTCACAAAAGTAAAAATAAAACTAAGAAAAACACAATTAATATTTAGTTTATATAAGCACACATTCACATATTATGTTTTTGTTTGTTTGTTTGTTTGTTTTTTTACACTGAACTTTGTTCAATAGTGATTAGAGATGTCATTGTAAGAACTAGGAATGTGCGATATGGCATAAAATTCATATCACAATATATATATATATATATATATATATATATATATATATACATATATACACACACTTAAGTGGTTCTCATTCTATGGGACACTGCTTGGACATCAATTAATGTATTCTGCTTGGGTGTAAAATCTGCTTTATCATAAATTACTGACTTTACCCTGTACACCTCAGACCATCCACTAGCCTGACTGACTAGAGAAGTTGTAAACATGATGGGCCCATTTAACTCATAAGAAATACTAGTCACATTTAACAGATACAGGTCTACATTATTTATCTAATCTGCCACGGTTCAAGTCCTGCAGGAGGAATGATTGCACTTTCCCAGCTAGTGTTATACTATCACATTTCCTCCCAAAACATGACAGCTTCCACGGATTTCACTTCTTCTGTCCATCACTTGAAACATCTGGATTCATTTTAGAAGGTCAGTGCTAGTGAAGCAGAAGCTGTCAGTAGAAGTTGTCTTGATGTATGTCATGAAATGGAGCAAAGAAATGCCACCCTTAGACGGACCAGAAAATAACTTTTTTCTGTAGATAATATAAGAACGAGAGACCTTCTGCAGAGATAAAGGTGTGGCTGAATTCTACAGACACCAAGACACATAAAAAGGACAAAAAAAAAAAAACCAGTGGAAAGAAAGTGACGCAGTTTTACCCTAATATGGAAGAAAAAAAAAAAGAAAAACTTCAGAGAATCACAAAATTCTAAGAAAACAGGCATTACTAATTACTACATTCTAGGAATTACATAGTTAACAAGATATAATAAGATTTAATAACTTAATGAAACTGAATCCGTATGCACTCAAGGAAATTAGTGCTAAAATGTGACAAGATTAGTATATTTCTGCTCTTAGAGATCCTCCAGGTAAAAGAAGCTGCAATTCCAAAGCCCCTTACAAATATAACTCGTTTTGTTATGAGTATCTTTATTAGGTGTGTGCTTTTGGGTCTTTGCTCATTTCTTTAGGGGCAAACAAAAGTAAGTGAAGCATCAGCTCCACAGTCCCTCCCATCTGTCTCATGATGCCAATACTTTCCTTTCCTTTCTTCTTCTCATTCTCCAATCCCTCCTCCTGGATTAAGGGCTCTTAATTTTCACTAATTACACAAACTCATTTCTTTTTCTTCATGTCTCGGCATTTCTCACTGTTTTTCACACCAAGAGGCTCGTAAACACATTGTAAAATGGGGTTTAATAAGACTGCCTTGTGAGGGTTTAGGGCCTTTAATGGACACAGGGCTTGTTTGATAAGTCCCCACTTCATCACGCACTTTATTAATTAAAGTTTATATTACATTAGCAACAAAGTTAAAGCCATTTGCTCCTCCATAATGGTTTCATGTAGCCGCATATCTATAGACAATTAATTGGAGCTTTGTCTCCTCATTTACATTTTGCCCTTGTTTGACAAAAGTGGGCTGGGATTACAGTTAGTCAAAATACTACAAATAAACAATTTAATTAAGTTTATTTATACAACACCAAGTCACAACAGAAGTCATCTCAGGGCACTGAACAGAAACAGTCATATACATAAAAAAGTAATTTACTAACATTTTTTTTTTCTTCTGAGAAGCAGACTGCTTCGAGTCTAACTTTGTTGCAGACTCTCATCCTGAGCAAACGCAAGACTAAAAAAAAAAAAAAAAAATTATAAACTTGACTGTATCAGCCATTTTAAAGTATTTACTAACTTGCAAAGATGTGGAAAAATATGAAAATGTCACTGTATTTTTTGTAAAATCGTAACTGCAAAAAAAGTATGGGAGAAACTTGATGTGCTATCCTCCAATAGCTTTGAGCTGTTCTTTGTCAACACATATGTCATCTTTGTGGAACATACTCTAGGACAAATTCAGATTGAGAACATTATAAACTGGAGACCTGGCAGCATCATCAGAGTTTTTCTAAGACATTACATTTATGTTGGCTTTTTTAGATTGTGACAAAAAAAAGAACAAACTGTAAAAGATGTGTGAAAGTAGTTTTGATACAAAGTAAACATGTCTGGTGGTCATTTGTTATGTGTAATGGCAGAGTTCTTCAGATAAAATAAATTATAGTTGTTTATCTTTGACAAGTTTGTGTTCATGTGATGCGTTCATAAGCCACGACATAATGCAGTGAAGAAATTGAATGGTTTAGAGTAAGGAGTGATGAGATTGATGTTGTGTTTTGTAATTTAATAACAATATAGTGTTCAGTTGAAGTTTTAAAATTGCCTGCATAACTTCTGAAATCCCCCAAATTAAAGCATCTCTATGAGGTTCAATGAGAGAACACCACAGGTGGTCACCAGGAGACCAATAGCAGATCCTTTGGCTCCGTTCAAACGTGACATCAGTATGTGTTCTGGCTGAAGCAATCCCAAGTGGACACCTGTAACCACAAGCTTTCACACTTGAAAGTGAAAACGTTTCTGAGTGATCACATCTCAGTTACCAGCTCCACATGACAATAACCCAACAGTCCACACCACACAGCTTTCAAATGAGCAAGAAACAAGTCATCCCTACCCACTCAGGTTGTCCTCTGATTGGAGGGTCAGGGATTCCACCCCTCAGTCCCTGCAGAGCCAAAGTCTCTTTGTGTAAGACACAGTACCACCATTTACCCCCCAATATGCTTACTGGTGCAATAATGAGAATATATATAAAATAAAATAAAAGATTGAATGTAGTGTGAAAAATATTTGAATAAAAAGCATCGTATGAGTGTGCATTTGAATGTGTGAATGATAATCTGTATGCACTGTATATATTATTTGGTCCAAGTACTGCTATACTAGTTTATTTGGGCTGCAAATATTATGTATAAGTAAACACTGATGTCTTGGCATAAAACAATACGATTCTGGGTGTTGAAAAAAAGATTTAGCGTAGCAGATATAAGGAAGAAACGGCAAACTGTAAAACTGGGAGCTTTTCTGAAGCCCTGAGAAAACGGACACTCCCTTGCATCCCCACTGTCATTGTCCCACACAGTCATCATGCACATTTTGTGTGTGTTTGCATTGGGAAAGCAGATGATGTAGGAGGCAATGCACAGGAGACAGCAGGAGAGCAGAAGTGCTGTGGCCTGTCACACATAATGAGTAAGCAACAATACACACAGTAATTGTGCTCAACTCCAGGGACCCCCCTCTGCATGTGGTGGTGGTGGTGGGTACATTGGTGTTTATTTCTGCAGGCATTTGTGTCCAAATATAAATGTGTGTGAGTGTGAGTATGTGCATACGCACACGCATGTGGGTGTGTGTAAACAACAAACATAGGCACATACAGGAAGCAATACATTAAAAGAAAAAAGGGCACATTCAGGGTGGCTACATAGAGTGAGATCGATGGGAACAAAGATGGCTATAAACACTTTGTGTTGCATGTTTATTGTGTGAAATATTTAAAGGCAGACAATGTTCAAATTGTGTATTTATGCAATTTTTATGGCACAACATTAAGTTTACTTTAACTTTAAAATGGCACCAAATTATTTTCGGCTCTGCATGCCTATGTTACGTAAGCATTATTATTTATTTATTTATTTTTTCTGTTCAACTGATAACTCAAAATATATGTTTATCTCTCAACTGATTAATTGGTTGAATATTTGATATAATGTAATGCATTGACTTAATATGCCTTTCACAACAACAGTGTTAAAACACTCGTTACGAAGGTTTAAAGCCATTTTAAAACAAATCAAAGGAATAGTGTATATGTTCAATTTGCCATACAATATTTTTTTTGCTACTCAGATCCAGTTAAACATTAAAAACATGTTAAAAAATGTTTTAAATATTAAACTTTGAAAAGGCTTCTTATGGGTTATTAGGATTCAAATGACAGAAAATGTTATTTGTGCATGGTGGGGGGCATTTCTAAAACCAGAGTTGGAGCATTTTTACAAAATAATTTAGTCTGAAATGATTTTGCTCAGACAAAATGAAAACAAGCTATTGTGAAACTTGAAAAGCCATCTATATATTCATTTTCATATGCTTCTTCCTTTCTAGGTTGCTGGGATTGCTGATGCCAACATCCAGCAGTCACTGTGTGAAAGGTGGTACAACCTGGACAGGTCACAAGTCCATCACAGGGCAACAAATGTACAAACAAAACATTCACTCCCACTCACATAGGGACATGTTTGAGTTACCAACTAACTTAATAGAAAGTTATAAGGATGTAGTAAGGAATATGTGTTCAGAGAAAAAAAAAAAAAACTTGCATGCATGGAGAGAACATACAAATGCAACCTAAATATCCCAGACTGGGATTTGATCCTGCAACCTGCTCACTGAGAGGTGGCAGCTTTACTAACAGTGCCACAGTGTCAATATCTTGAAATATAGGATACAGGCATACAAAAATAATAATAATAAAAAAAAAAAAGAGGCAAAGATTTAAAATGTAAGGCTCTTCTGATAGGGAAAATATAAGATTAGTCTTGAAAACAACACAATAAATACATAAATAAAATCAAACATTACTTTATCTCCCCAACATTTTTCAGTTAGGTCATCTGGACAGTTTCTTTTTTTGTGCTGAAACGTTTTACCTTCGATCCAGAAGACTTCATCAGTCAAGGAAACAAACAACAAAACTGATTCTTCCCCCAACATCTTACTCCAAAATGAAACAAACCAGTTCTGCTTGTGATAAGATGGTCTCTTTGGTACGCTCCTCCTCCATTTCCGGCCCTCTTCCTTGTTGACAGTCATGTCAAACTGGTTGAAAACAACAAAAGTCCATGCTCAATAATCCAGGTATACAATCCAACATTTGTCAGTCAGGTCATCTGGAGTTACTTTTTTTGTGCAGCACAAAAAAAAGAAACTGTCCAGATGATCTGACTGAAAAATGCTGGATTGTATACCTGGATTATTGAGCATGGACTTTATTACTTTATCTCATAGCTAGTCTCTTCCATGAGGTCTAAATAAATAAATGTATGAAGCAGGAGGAATGGTAAACAGTGAGCTCCACTGTGGACTATGACTGACCAGTTCTTGCATATGATGCTTGTTGCCTCAGATTAAAGAAGTGAAACACCGACCCTGAGGGATGGGATAGGGTTTGCAGTCCTGTTTACCCTGTGTCAAGACACAGATGCAGGCCAAGCGAGTGCAGAAATGTTTCTCTATTGTGTGTCTGTCTCCCTTTGTGTGGTTGACAAATGAAGAGTATACGGATACAGGGTAGTAGGAGAAAGTGAAAGCGACAAAGGCAGCAGGTGCACCAGGACATCTAATATTTGCACAGCAGCTTGAGTAGCAAACAAACTACTCCCCCCTAAAGAAAAGGGGCAACAATCTCCTCATAAATGGCTCTGTTACAGAGACATCAATCCAGAGCTGATTCCACCAACCTATATATGCCCCCTCTCCATTCTTCTCCATCTACCCACAAATCCTTTCAGAGGAGGACAATTCCCAGGTCACATCTCAGTAACAAGTGACATCGCAGAGGTCAGGCTCAACATTCCTGTGTAAATGTATGTGATCCTCTTCCAGCAGGGTGGTAGCAATAATGCTAGTCACGCTTCACTTTCTGATGCATATAAATTATCCTTAAAATGCCTGTGGAAAATTACCTGAAGGATATAAGAATTAATGAATTGGTAAATATGCAACGGGACAATTGTCACACACTTTTAAAGAAAAACGTATAATAATCTGAAAATAATTAAAATGCAACTCTTTAAAAGTGGCATATGTTTACAATGTTTCCCTGTATAAATAAAATAAAACAAAATAAATAAATAAGTTAGTAAGTAAGAAACTAAGTAAGTAAGAATGTAAGTAAGTAAATAATTATCACAGCTGTGGTCAAGCTAAACTTTGAAGCTTTAAAACTTTTTAGCAAGTTGCACAAGGTGTTTGCAAGCTTAGAAATGAAATAGATAGGGTAGATTTTGCATTCCTCTACTTAAATAAATTAAAAATAAAAAAATAAAAAAATACATAAAATAAATTAAAACTCATAAATATGCATAGGACTAAAAATGTGCTGAAAACAAGCCGAGTCATTGTTAGGAACTCAAATAAAGAAGTTGGGTTTCCCTAAAAAGGGATGAGATGTGACAAAAGCCATTGTTAATATGCAAGACTTTAATCTGGAATGTTATCCCTAACTTCTTATTTGTGATTAGGTTTAAGAAATGAAAGTCTAATCCATTAGGGTAGAAAATCCACGGCAGCTGTCCTGGCTGTGTGGGGGTATTAATAAGATGACAATGCAGATCCATCAATGGAACTTGAGGCTATTGTCCCATTAATGTCTGTTCAGAGGCAATGAAAAGATCCCACACTAACAGAAATGTTGGCTTTGCTTCTCAATGTTGCAAAATAATTTAGTGTAAACATGTAAACAAAAGGATTGGGTAATATTTAAATTACTTAAAATGTTATTTTAGTTACTTAAAAAAATACTTAAGTAATTTTTAGAAGCTGCAAAAAGAGCACCACAATGGTAATTTAAAGTCCCATTATGTCTGAATGTTTTGAAGATTGTATGTTTAGTTTTTCCCAACTTATTTTATTTACCCAGTTCAGAAAAAAAGAAAACATTATGCTGATAATGGCGTACATTTTAAATACATGCATCTGCTGAAATTAAAATAGCAAGCCAACAATGAACAAGTTGGGAAAAAAAAAAAAAAAAAATAGTACAAGGATTTCACAGTGGATGACTGAAAAAAAAAAAAAAAAAAGTATATTTTTACCAACTCCAGATAGCCTGTGACAAATGCTGGTATTTCTATAGTAAGTAGCTCAAGTAGAGGAGCCATTTCCTCACAGCTGGACATGAGATTGACATGGGTTAAAAACAGGAGTAATGACAGACAGAGGATTGCTATGATCAGGGATCCCCTTCTGGCCTTTGATGAAATAAGATATAAAAGAAAACCAGCTTAAATACACTTTAAATCTATGTATGAGTACTATATGGTAAACTTGAGAAGGAGGATGCAGTTCCTTGCCAGCTGCAAAGGTGAACATTTAAATCAATAACACATGGGATCCCTTAAGTCTCAGTTTGGGTCCAGGAAAAATCCCTGTGAAGGAAGGACTGAGAAGGTGAAGGGTACCAGGTTGGTCAATAAACTGGGCCTCTGCCCCAAGGCAACAAGCTGACTCCAACTGTGAGACAAGACCGCAGGCCGGTGTTTAACTTTCATCCTGTAAGCCAATAGCTCGCCCACTGCTCCCCCAACATTTGCCACTCAGCGCGATGTTCACCTCTACCAAACTGCGCACCTCCACCCCATCGACAAAAAGGCAATCATTGAGCTGGACTGGTCTGGATGGCAGCCCGAGGCAAGACAAAATAATTCTACAGTCAAGAGGTTTCTGTGTAAGATGGCACTGTAGGTAAAAATGGCCGACTCGGGCAAAGGAAGTAAAATTGTTGCTGCTAATATCACATTTACAACTACCGCAGAAATGTTGCCTTTTTAAATAAGAAGCGAAAGGAAGATCCATGGACAAATGGTCACATTTAAAATCAAATCTGTTTGTTTAAAAGAGTATCATATGTCATTTATACAGTTTGTCACTTTTTACTGAACACTCTATTAACTTTTAAAAGTAAAAAAAAAAAAAAAAACATATCAATAAAGACATAAAATGCATCAATATAAGTTGCTCTTCAATGTTTTTTTGATTTAATTTATTACACTTGTAACACAATTTTAAAATCATTACATGACTGTTAGGAGTTAATACGACTTAAACTCCTCAGGGTGTTTGTGAAATTGTGTTAAAAAATAAATTTGTCTTGCTTTAGTTTACAATTGCTTTTGACAATCTGTTACATTCAGTGCATACATTCTCCTATACTAGTTTAGAATAGGTCAGCACGAGTCGCGTGCATACAAGTTTAGCACCAACTGTTGCTTTAATGCTCTTTGTTACTTAATTTCCTCCTCATCCCCCTTAAAGGTTTTAGTAAATAATTTATCTGCATTTTGTGCATTTTAAGTTTTCGATGTGTTCAATCTGAGGCGTTATCCTCCTGGTTGTTTTTCCTCTCGGTTGCTTTTATCCTGATGTTATCCGATGTTCACTCTTTGTAACACTTTGAAATTCACTGTGAATGTAAAGTGCATTGTAAATAAGTTATTATTATTATTATTATTATTATAGTTAAAGTTTCTTATTAGAAGAGCGGAAAACAAATTATTTTTATTTTTTGTAGTATTATTTTATTTATGTATTTATTTTTTTAGTTTGTGACTAGTTTGCATTTTTCTTGTTTGTTTTGAATGTCTTCACTTTTGACCTGCGATCGTTGTCTTTACAAACTCAAAATCTGAAACTCGCTGAAACTGTTGACGTTTGAATGTAAACAAAAGACTCATAACTGTTGGCAATTTGTTGCTAAAATATTGTAAACTTTGTGGTAGACGTGTGGTAGTGACTGATGCACATTTAACGGTTATTTGTTTTATTACAGATAGATATTTACAAATATGTCATATGAAAAACATAACCCAATCACATAATTCAAAAGCTAGTATAAATTTCATAAATAAACAAGGGTACTGTTTTTATTTTACTTTTAAATTTGCATCTATTTCAATGAATATGCAATTTGTACATGTTGTTTTTTTTACATGTTTTACATACCCCCACCACCCACCAACACACACACACACACACACACACACACACACAACAATGCACTTCACTGATGTCAAGAAAGTATCCACAAACTATATGAAAGTGCATGCTCACAAGAAGAATTATCATTATAAAAAAAAAATAATAAAAAAAACGAACAAAAAAAATAATAGTAATAGTTAGTAATAGAATCTAAAAAAAAATTAAACATGGACATAATTTACAAAGAACTGTACAGAGCTTTATATCTACACAAAACAAAAAGCTGGTCGGGTACTCAAATGGGAAGTAATAACACTGAGGAGTATATAAGAAGGACATCCTGACACAAATGTCAAACATGCTGACACAAATCACAAGAATGTATTAAAAACACAAACAAGGAGTCCTGCTGCTCTATGTTTGATAAGGAGATAAAGTAATTACTTTACCATCTTTTCTTAGCCTGAAAGTGACAAAAGACAAATCTACAGTTGCAAATTAACCTCAGAATAATGAATGAGAAGGAGCCCTGAGGTCTTAATTGAATATTTGCTGGACTGATTTTGTTGACAATGATGGATGTCGAAAAAAAGGAGGCTTCAGCAAACTCATTTTTCATATTTCATCATTCTTAAATCTGACTTCTGCTGTACAGATTTATTGATTGGTAAATGATGAGTTTTCATTGTGCAGAAAGGTTGAATCAAGTTTGACATGTTTCAATGATAAATCGGGGCTACCTACCCTCTGAAGAGAGGAACATGACAGTTTCCTAGCACTTTTTTATTTTTATTTTATTTATTTATTTTTTTTAACATAACATGTAATCCCAGAGCAAATAGGTTTGAGACAATACAGTGAGGTGCATGTAGTTGTATGTTTCCGGTCTTCACTGAGAAAACCTTAGGTCCCAAACCAATATTTATGGCTTAGTCCTAATTTGATTTTCAGTGGTGGGCACAGCAAACCCTAAATGTATCTTTGTTAACCACTAACCACTAAACAAATAATCCAGTAATCTACTAATCTGCTAACTAAAAAGAAAGAAATAATAATAATAATGCTAAACTACCAAACAGGTAATAAAATTAGCAGAAGCTAATGCTAACTGATAACTTTTATCATACAGTGCTGTCGCTGACACTGTAAAGGCTCGCACAGACTCGAGCATGCCTCAGTCCGCAGAGGTCCACGCGTACTGGATTAGACTCGAAGCAGACGACCACAAGGCACGTCTTTGCAAAGATAAATTTTTACGTGCGCGTACTCAGTGTTGCACAATAAACTGCCCAGTGACCGACTGTTTTGTATGTGATGCCAATGTATGAAATTCCCCTTCTTCATCCCTGATCTGGTTTAATGGCCTTTTCTTTTGTTGTTTTGCCAAGAGGCAAGAGATCTCTTCATCCTCATCTGTTGACGTCATGACTGAAATTGTGAGAAATTAAGGAATTTGTCACAAAATAATTAAAATCAGGCCCGGCGTGGCTGCAGGAGGGTCTGGAGATTTCCTGGTGGGCTGGTTTGATGTTTGGGCTGCAGGGCCAGTGCTCTCTGTTTTATTTTATTTTATTATTTTTTTACTTGTTTTTTAAACAACATATAAACACAGAACGCCGTTGCCACTTGCTGCCAGCGCTCATATTTTTTTCCCCAACCTGTCAATCAATCAAGTAGGCGTGTCAGCAAATGACGAATCAGAAAACTCCATTTGTCCCGAAGGTAAACGCCCCTTAACTGCAGAGCTGGTCTACAGCCGGTCAGGGTGGAGGCTCGAGTATGAAGTCTCAACTGTCAGCGGACAGTAAGCACAGTTTCCACGCGGCTCACAGTCTGCCCGAGTCTGTGGAAGCCATGTATGTAATGTGACAATGTTGTAATGTAACAACTGAAAAAAAGAGACATAAATCACAGACAAGGTGTCCATGTCCTATTCAAAACATAATTCTGACCTATTTGGTTTATGTGACCATAGTTAGTCTCTCTCTTTCTCTCCATCCAACTTTCTCACTACTTTTCTATTCATCTTTCTCACTACTTTTCTATCCGTCTTTCACACTACCTTTCTGTCCGTCTTTCACACTACCTTTCTGTCCGTCTTTCACACTACCTTTCTGTCCGTCTGTCCGCCTGTCTGTCTGTCTATTTATCCATCCATCCATCCATCCATCCATCCATCCATCCATCCATCCATCCATCCATCAATTTGTAATATTGATTTGACACCACACTGACAAACAGGTGTGAAAATAAGAATACACACAGTATTGTATATTGTTGTCATCATTCTTTCTTAAAATCAGGTCTCTCTTGAAAATGAGTCCTCGGGGCTCAATGGGATTAACCTGTCTAAATAAAGGTTGAATGAATGAATGAAAATGTACAGGAATATTATTGTACTAGTTCTAAAGTATCTTATTATAAATTATGTTGGAGACAGTACAGAGGATTGAATGTGAAATGCATCAAAGACAGGGGAGTGAATGTTTCACGCCTAATCTGAGAATGTGTTCAATCCAATATCAACTTGTGAACTGTGTACAATTAGCAATTAAGAGACGTTAACAATAGCAGCAGCAACGTGATACTGTTTGAAAATAAATGTTTTTTAAAATAAAATTCAAAAAGTCAACAGTGTTTGTTCAGATGGAAATGACACATGATGAAGACAATAAACAACAATGCCACTATTCCCAAACTGTTCTTAGAAGCAGCAGGTTCATAGACTTTAGGCATCCCATGAATCCCCCTGTTCAAACCACATAGTTCACCTTGAAGGCAGATGACTCCAAGTCACAGAGCAGATAAAAGACAACCTCATCAACACATCCGAGGGAGGTAATATTGGCAAAGCATGAATAAATATTTTCCCAGATGATTAAACTGGGTGGGGAAGTTAGAAAGGCGGGAAAATGTGGCTGCAAGCCCAGGCTGTGTGAGAGAGTTTGTGCAGGCGGGAGGTTAGATAGGGAGCAGGGATAAGAATGCAGCTATCTGGGACATATAATGTGTTAGGAGACTGAGAAATAGCCCAGCTCCACCCTACCACCCCCAACCGACAAATGAAGGCAAAAAAATATGTTTTTGATGAGTTAACAGGAAATCAGAATCTCACTGTGTGTCACAAGGTTCAGCCAAGATAGCATTCCCTGCCAAAAAGACAGCAATACACAATGAATGGAAGCTCTTCTCAAAGAGGGAAGTTACTCATGTTACAGAGGAGCACTGCTAATCAAAGAGCACTGGCAGGAGTTTAAAATGTGCACTTCAAAAATGATTTAATCAACTGTATGTGATGTAAAGTAAAAACAAATAAAAAATAAATTTAAAAACAACTGTGGGGATAAGCTGGCATGGCTCACTTGCACACATCTCTGTCTTGTTCTATGTGCACATAAAAACCCACACGCTGGCAAGCTTATAACAACAATGTGCATTTAGAGGAGCTACATGTGACTGATCATGCAACCAGAAGTGGGATTGAAGTGAATAAGTTCCACATTACATCTTGCAATTTCACAAACTGTGAGCTTTCTTTCACAAGTGAATTGCTAACAAAGAGATTTCCAAGAAGTTCTGTCTATGCATCTAAGTATCTATCTATATATGGATATAAGTATTAGTATATCTATCTATATATGTATCTAAG
>NC_056501.1:13167497-13175530 GCF_014905685.2 Nematolebias whitei | reverse complement strand
ATATATAGATAGATAGATAGATAGATAGATAGATAGATAGATAGATAGATAGATAGATAGATAGATAGATAGATAGATAGATAGATAGATAGATAGATAGATAGATAGATAAAAAATACAAATTACTGTAATGCAACTTTGATTGTTGATATGTACTGCTGATTATCCATGCTGCTGATCTTATGCTGCTGATCATTGGGCGGCTGTGGCTGAGTGGTTAGAGCAGTCGTCCTCCAATGCAAAAGTCGGGGGTTCGAATCCACCAGCAGTCACATGCCGAAGGGTCCCTGGGCAAGACACTGAACCCCCCATCGCCTCCAATGCGTGTCCCATCAGTGTTTGAATGTGATAAAGCTCTGATTAGTCTCTTTAGAATGATTTGTTCAATTAGCTTTGTAGAGATCTAGTAGAGCGCTGTATGAATGGGTAAATGAGGGAACAGATTGTAGGGTAAAGCGCTTTGAGTATCTTGATCAGATAGAAAGGCGCTATATGAGTACAGTCCATTTACCATTTACCATTTACCATTTACTCATCCACCCACAAAGATTCATGTTTGTGCTGCTGTTGTTCAATGTATTGTTTTGCACCATCACTGAACTAGTGTATAACTTAGATCTTTTAGCATACCATTTGCCGTTGGTTTAGTTTATATCTTAGTTGATTTCTCGGACTGGAGTAGCGGCTGGACCTATTTTAAAGATTTTTAAAACAATAATGACAACACTGTGGTCTAATGCTGAAGTGCTGGCGTTTTTTTTTTTTTTTTTTTTTTTGTGCTTGCTGGCCGATGACAAAATTCAGAGCGAGCTAGATGGAGCTCCGCCGGTCTACCCGGGTCCTCTCCACCGGAGCGTCGGAGCCGGGCAGGGCGTCATCTCCTCAAGCTAAAAGTTATCTGTGGAAGTTAATTAGTCAGTCCCTGTCTGAAGCTCCTCTAAAGCCATGGGTGTCCTTGGAGAAGGATGGGGCAGTAATGTGTGGTCACTGCACTTTAAAGCAAATGGGGATGTGAAAACAGCCAGCCAGACTATATGAAGCCATCGCTGGACCACCACATCAGGATCTGAGAGTTTGTGCAGCTTAAGTAAGGAGACCCAGACTTTCCTCTCCCCAGCCACTCGGTCCAGCTCCTCTGGGGGAATCCTGAGGCGCTCCCAGGCCAGCCGAGAAACATAGTCCCTCCAGCGTGTCCTGGGTCTTCCTCTGGGTCTCCTCCCGGTGGGACGTGTCCGGAACACCTCACCAGGGAGGCGTCCAGGAGGCATCCTAAATAGATGTCCCAGCCACCTCAACTGGCTTCTCTCGACCTGGAGAAGCAGCGGCTCTACTCTGAGTCCCTCCCGGATGATCGAGCTTCTCACCCCATCTCTAAGGGAGAGCCCAGACACCCTCTCTTAACCACGACAGACCTGTACAGCGCCTGCTTCACTGCGGACGCTGCACCTATCTGCCTGTCCAAACAGGTCTCACTTATAAATGAGTCTTTGAGGCTCAATGTGATTTATCTGTATAAATAAAGGTCGAATGAGTGAATGTATAGCTATCATTCTAAGACAATCTTTTTTTTAATTAAGTTAATTATTGTGTAAAAATTGTATAAGCCACAATTACAAGGTAGAGATGCTAATATTTTCTTTATCATTTTTATTTATTATATTAATTGTATGGGTAATGTAGAAAGGAAAAAACACAGTTGCATTAATTTAAAATGGTTTCAACATGTCCAAAGTGCAATCAGGTGGACATTTATGAGCCAATGCATGAAATTGAGCTGTAGGTTTATTTCATACTGACATGTAACAATAATGTATGCAGGTGTGAGAAGTGGTGCTCAATTAAAAGGAAGGCTTGGCACAGCATTTTTTTTTTTTTTTATATATATCTGCAATGCAGTGCAGAAAATAACAACAAGATATTGATCATGTTTATTGGGTTATTCCAAGCTCTGGAATTGAGCCACATGAAGCATGTTTGTGATCTTTAAATGACACTGGATGCCCTACAAATACTGACACCTGAAGCAGAACTCTTCAGCAGCTGTTAGGTTTATTTTTATATAAAGAAAAAATACTAAGATTATATGACCATTCCTCTGTCTCTGGAGCATTTGTCTATGTATCAATCTATATGTCTATGAAGAAAAATATAGGTCAGTTGAATGGTGCAGAATACATGGACTAACACGAATGCAGACTGGAGCAGCTGACACAACACATCTAAACAAGATTCAAACGGACAACTTCGAAAAGTTGCTCAAACTTTACAAGATCTTAAAAATATTGTTTCTGAACCAAAAGAAGCTGAATTAATTTGTAATCCGCATAACTAATACACATCTTTAGAGCTTTCACCTTGGAGTAGGTTATCCCTCAGAGGATTTGTTTGCAGTGATTTGTTTCAGATTTCATAGGTGAACAAAGAAACATATTCAGTGTGAAATCAACATTCATTTGAAGAAAAGACAACAGCAAAATCAGATTTTATTGAGTTAAATAAATGTTAGTGTGATTTTTGAGTTTATTATGCCACTTATACCAACCCCCCACTGTCTAAAAAGTTATTGTCCTCATATGTAAAGCAACCTGATGAAAAGTCCTTACTTGTATTATCATCGGAGCAACTGACATTCCTTTTACTCCCCGAAAAAGTCTAAACAAACTGGAAAGTGATTTATACTGCATATTTACTCTGTAATCTCATGCTATGTCAGGGCTACAATAATCTGTTAAAAACTACAGGACTGTTGTGAATGTTATTAGGCCCTGTTTACACAAAAACAATTTCTGTTGAAAAAGGAAGTGTTTTCTTGCGTTTGTTCTGTTCATTTACCCGAAAAAAGTGAATGTTTTCTCTGACAATGGCACAATTTGAGAATGGGTTCAAGAGTGAAATGATTCAAAAACGTCATGTAACAGGAAAAAATATATATTTCAGGTCAGGGAATCCCTGGCTCATGTGACGCAAAACATAACGGCTTCCTACAGTTTGATAGGTCGATAGTTGAAGAAACTATCGGCAATGGCAGATACCAGAGTATTGTTTGTGCTTCTGACTCTTCTAAATCTAACTATGGCTCTCCAACACAGTGCTCGTTTTCTACCTCTTTACTTAAATCATTGACGGATCTCATACAGCCCCACTCACCCAAAACAACAGCTGAACCTCGTCGTCTGTTCATAGAAATATTTTATTATCTGCCATCTCAACCGTTGTAGCGGCTTTCAGGTAGAACTTTTTTGTTTGTTTGTTTGTTTTTTTATGCATGCGCACTTAAGAGTTTCAAGGAACATAGCACCAACTAGTGGTGTGGCAAGGGAATTACACTTTTTCCACGTCTATCGTTTTCATGAAAATGTGTTAATAGAAATGTGGAAAAAAAAACAGTTTCCATTGGATCGTTATCGGTACTATTTGATTGTGTGGTGTGACATACAAAAAGCAAACAGTGTTTTACTGGGTGACTACTTATTTATTTATGTATTTTTTTTAATGTCCTGTGTTTATTGATGGGCAACAAAATAAAACCTCAGAACATTGGCAAAGAAAGGCCTAGTTTGTCATCTAGAAAAACTATTAACTCTTAAAAAAAATAAAAAAATAATAGCAATTTGAACAAAAGTCAGAGGTGACTTCCTTAAGAGCAGCAGGCAGCTCGGCCTAACTTTTAGCCCGTCCAGAGGACCAGACTTAACTTTTTTAGATTTGTCTACCTGGATTGTTGAGCATGCATCAGGATGTTAGACTTATTTTTTTTCTTTCATGCAACTTATTTCAGACAAATCTTCACTCAAATTCAAAATACTTCACACAACATGAAAAATATGTATGACATAGCACTACCAAATGTAGCATTATCTATTCTATTCCTCATTTTACAATAGGTCAGTGCTGAAAACATTGAATGCATCAACGTGCCTTCATTCATTCAAACAACACGGGATGTACATTGAAAAAAAAAGTGGCTTCTTACCCAAAAAATATAAATTTGATCAGACAGTAAAAAACAATTACAACACATCCAAATGATAATGACAGTATAATGCAAATTGCATTATAAATAAAATAAAATAAAAATAGGCCAATTGCAGTGCATGTAGAAATGAGCTGGCTTATTACATGCCTGCCTGACTGTAAGGAGCATGAGGAAATACAATGTTCTCTAGAGAGATGATAATAAATCCCGTGAAGCCATAAAAGGGTGTTCCTGTTGCTGAAAACACCGTTTTCCTAACCCCGCTCGATGTATCACATAACCCTTCACTGTTTTAAGACACAAGCACTACGTTTTAGGGAACGGTTCAGCTTTCCCTCAGCTAACTGTTTTTCTGAGCTGTCTCCACACATAAAGCAAAGGAGCGAACGTGTCTTTGCCGAACACATTTTATCTTCTCAATGACACACGGCGCTGCACTCATGGTCCTGCAGACCCAACAAACCATGACCGTAAAGAAGGAAGGGAATGAGAGAAAAAAAAAAGAAAGAAACAAACAAACAAAGGATTGACTATGATATTGAAATGCATCACCTCATCAGAGAAACATGAGGAACTTAACATGTCTGTGTCTATTTTGAAAAAGACTCCAGACACATGCGGTTCAACCGTCAGCTTGAACTGTGCACAATCTACAGAAAACCATCACTGTTTCATCAGATTAAATTTTCAGACTAGATATGTTGGATATAGGTAAAGCCATGATTTAGAAAACCCCATTGAGACTGGGAATGAATCCTTTCTGCAGCAACAACAGCCGATACCACTGGGAGGTTTCAGGCATTGGCCTGTATCACAGTGCCCCCTACTGGCTGGGAATATTTGATGACAACAGCACCTCAAGTGGATTTTAGCTAACTGATGAAATGAGACAGTTTCACTTCAAACGTGGACTATGGCATATGTTTTTTTATGACTTTGGTTTAATATTCAAATACTTTGGTTGAAGAGACCTTTGTATTCAAGTTTGAGGTATAATAATGTATGATTTGTAAACTGAGAAAAATTGCAAAAACACATTAAAAATGCAATTCTACAAACTACCTAAAATAAACATTAAAAAAAATAAAGTGTTAAATATTCTAAGAAAAATGGCATGTGTTAAAGCATTTCATTTTTTGTTATAAAGTTTGTAAAGCACAGATGACATGAAAATAAAACCAATCTTTGTTTTCAAACTAAATCAACCTGTACCTTTTCATTGTTTATTAATATTTTGGTTGAAATACTCTAAATGCTGTAAAGAAAACGCAAATGATACATCTACTTTTAATATACTTTATTATTTAAAAATGTAAAAAACAAATAAATAAAAACGTTTTAGGACATTTCCCCTTAGGCTAAATAACCTTCAGCTGTAAGTTCAGGTTGCTCTCGTAAGAAGCAGACGTGAGAAGTTCACAGTTAGTTTGTGCTGAGTTGGGAGTGGCAGACATGTTTATTTTAGTCCCTTCCAATATGGCAGCCTGTTAAGTTGAAAAAAGTTGGAAGTCAGTAAAATATACATCCCTCACCTGCCAGCTCTGATTAACAATCAACAGCTTTGCACACCTTGAATTGTAAAAGATCAGTTCATATTTCCTGTTGAGCCACATTAATTGGAGTTTTATTATCTTGGTGCTTGAGGACACCGACATTCAAGGGAGAAAAATCCAGACTCCAAAAAAGCTATGTTTGTTGTTGGTCTGACAGCGTGTTTTTCTTAATTACAACAGACAGAGCGATAATAATGCACGGACAGCCTGTCAAGGCCAGTGTGTGTGTGCACGTGTATCCCAGGCACATGCCATAGAGAAGATAAAACAGATCCGTCAGCGAGTTTGAACCCCTGAATGTAAATTATACACACTGTATAACTGTTAGAAAATGGTATACTGTGTTGAAAAACTAATCTCAATGAAATCAAAGAACCAAGGAAAAGAGTTGTGTTTCCTTTCCAGTGAAGTAAAGTTAATTTAAAAATTTTGTAGCTTACTCCCTCTCCAATTAAGCTGACAGAAATGAGGTGCTGTTTACACAAGTCTGTTGGGAAATGTTATTTTCTTTAGCTGCAGTTAACAGCCTCCACAAGTCTATCACATCATTCTCCCTCTATCGCTGCTTTTATCTGAAATAAGTTCACTTTTTAGATCTTCCGCGTGGATGCATGGTCTCTCGGCCACAGCTTTATTTTATTTAATTTTTTTCTTATCCTAAGCTCAGTCTGTCACAAACCCTGCTCTTTTCATCACATCTGTCGTCAATTTAGGAACAAAAATCAGTAAAAAAAAAACAAGCTAACACTAATGTCAATGTTTACACAGATTGTCAACGGAATAAAAGCAAAAGCAGAATTAACATTTCAGTTTTGAAATAAAACAAACAATAAGAAAATATTGAGCAAAAATGAATAAACTTAAAAAAGCATTATTTTCTAATGACAAGTGATAAAGTTGTCTTACTCTGCTCCTGTAACCTGGAACACGTTGCAAAAAAATAAATAAAAACAATAAATAAATAAAAATAAAAACCTGAAGCTATCAATTTTGATTTATTTAAGGGATTTTAAACATTCAATAATGTCATTATCAAATATGTTCTTGTTTTTAGTATTTTAACTTGTTTTATATGTCATCTTGATAATGTTTTTATTTGATTTGAATTGTTTTTTGTTAAATTATTGTTGTCTGTCTAAAACAGGTTTTTCTTGAAAATGAGTCCTCATGACTCTTTGAGACTAACCTGTATAAATAAAGGTTGAATGAAAGAAAGCATGTGCAAATCAGTAAAAATGATTAAAAAAAAACAGGCAAAACAGGCTATTTTAATTTATAAAATACTGTGTTGTATTTAGAGCACCTTCCATTGCTCCTTTCATACGCACAAGAATGAAAAAAAAAAAAAAAAACATTTTAAATATGAAATTGTAAAAATAGTACAATGTGAATCCTAAATGCCTCTAGATCACATGTCAAAGTAAAGGCCCGTGGGCCAAATCTGGCCCTTGTTAACCTTGTAACTGGCCCTCTAAGATATTTCAAATGTAAAACAGTTTGTATCGTTTCTCACTTTGCTTAAAAAACAACTTCTAAATACTTCATTTAGTGTAGACCTCTCAGGACAGTTTGTTAACTTTGAAGCCAGAAAACAGGTTGGATTATTCAGTAATATTTCATATTGATGTGGGAAGAGCAACAGAGAACATCAAATGGGACCAATTAAACTCTTGTTGATGAACCTGCAATCAAGTGAACATGTCGGCTATCTGACTGGAGTTAATGTATCAACTGAAACTGGCCCCTGCCTTGGACCGAGATTTTAATTTTGTCCCCCTTTTGTAACGGAGTTTGACTCCCCTGATCTTGACTGGAAATAGATGCATTAACGTTTGTTTTTGGAGTATCAATACCTGCGTTTTCAGAAGGTTTTGAGTGATAAAACAAAGTGTTCATTATTTATTCTACAGCTGAATCATAAACTCTAAACAACCATCAAGTTTCCCCTCTAGCCCTTAAAGTTCGAGCAGTAATGTGCGATTAATGAAAACAATGAGTCAGGAGTTTCTGTTGACAGGGAAATGTCACTGGAGTCTGTTAAAGCTTCCATGATGGTATCAGCACCCACCTGTATGTGGGTATTTATAAGAACACCGGGGTGTGTGTGTGTGTGTGTGTGTGTGGGGGGGGTGTTGACTGAATCAAATTCCACAATGCGCCACCCCAATTGTAAAACAATGGTGTGCTGGCTGCTCCGCTGTGGGGTCGTTGCTACGTTTCTAATAATCTACGCAGCATGTGCTTATCTTTGTTGGAGCAGGTTGTGTGGAGGAGGCAGTCAGGGAAAAGGAAGGAAGACAGAATCCCGCCCGCCTGCAAGTGAAGAGCCCACAAATCCAGAGGGACAGCTGGCTTTGTGCGAGCGTGTGTATCTGTCTGAGCGGCAGAGATGGCAGCAATACAGTAATGCCAACACGAGTTACGGTCTCACTTACACAGACACACGCACACACACACACACACACACACACACACACACACACACACACACACACACACACACG
>NC_056501.1:13160696-13167397 GCF_014905685.2 Nematolebias whitei | reverse complement strand
CACCCCCGACCAACCGCGCCGCCGCCGCCCCCCCCCTCCCTCCCACCGCCTAGTACCTCTTTTGCCCCCCCCCCCCCCCCCCCCCCCCCCCAAAAAAAAAAAAAGTATCTCACGAGCGCCATTGTGTCTAATGTGTTCAACGTTAATCTTACCCTTTGGGGACATTTGTTGTTGTGTTAATTACACACCACCAGGAGCCCTCATTAACACACATACAAATATGTACACGCATCAGGACACAGAAACACAACGTGCACACAAAGTAGTTGCACGTAAAAGTGTAGATTAAGGAAGGCAGACCAATATGAGAAGCAAAGCTAATGAAGCATTCACGGAAACGGAGGTCATTCTAGACTCGATTAGGGTCAAACCGTCTTCCACACCTTTAATGAACAAGCCCACACTCAGATGTGTGGAGAGACTCGTTGGCCAGAGTGGCCGATGTGCCCTGCTCGGTCAACCAGTACACCAGCAGCTCATCACATCCTGCTCAGACATCTGCCTCCACCACTGTGCAGACTGAGGAGAATAAAAGTAGTGCAACGAAAACTGCAATCCTGCCAACACGCACAACAATTAACCCCGGGGAATTGTCGCTGCCCTCTTTTTTTCTGCCTGGCATCAGTGTTCATTACGGTCCGCTACTCAGTAAAGTCATTAAAATAAACAAATAAGCAAACGTAACACAAACGGGAAGCCTTTACAACAAATGCAAGTATCTGTCTCCCATTTGAACTTTAGAGAACGCAAAAGGAGATTGCTGAGAGGAAACTTGTTGTTTGCCCTCCTGGAGTGTGGATCATCAGTGTCAGGGGCAGAGTAATGGTCTACAAGGTGACCGATACGCACCTGTCTTCAACGTGCCTTCAATAAACAGCAGGGCATCTAATTACATCGCAGGGGGGCTTCACACATTCAATTATAGATACAGTTGTAGTAGATTTGTAAAAGGTCTACAGTATTATCTTAGAAGAAAGTGCCCCAGTTATTTTAAATTAATGATTGTGAGGGGGTGTTTCTCTGAAATGATATCTTAGACCAATCTGCAGGCACAAATCAGAATAAGAATGAGGATGAATACGAGTATAAAGCATCCCTCGTTCATATGATTTTATGAGGGTATCATATGTACAGTCCTCAGAGTGGATAACTTCACATCTATGTAAAGTTGTTGATACAGTAAACGGAGACTTTTTTTTTGTTCAGGACAGATACAGCTGCATGATTTTACAGCATAAGAACTAATTGGACAAAAGATGACTAATTAGATAAAGACAAGGATATATGGAGTGTTTCAAAGCATCAATGCATGACCACAGACCTTAAAATGTGCTGGGTGTAACAGAGCAACTTCACAACAACAAATTATTTAAATAGAGGCATTGGAAGTATGAGTGAATAACGGCTCTTGGACTATCGCAATGGTTTATTACCTGAGGGTCCAAATACTTATTTAAAAAGTATTCAATTAATCCAAAATGCTGCTGCCAGAGTCTTAACTGGAGTTAGTGGGAGAGATCATATCTCTCCAGTTTTAGCTTATCTCCAGTGGCTCCCTGCCAAGTCCAGAACTGAATTCAAAATTGTACGTCTAACCTACAAAGCCCTCAACAACCTAGCTCCATCTTATATTACTGATCTTATTGTTCCATATTTTCCTAACAGAGCACTTTGCTCTCAGACTGCAGGTTTACTCACAGTTCCTAGAGTTTTCAAAAGCAGAATGGGAGGAAGATCTTTCAGTTATCACACTCCTCTCTTGTGGAACCAACTTCCAGTTTTTGTCCGTGAGGCCGACACATTGTCCAGTTTTAAGACTGGGTTTAATAATTTCCTTTCTGCTAAATCCTATAGTTAGGGTTGGCTTGTTATGTCACCATAGGATTAGACTACTAGAGGAAAAAATTACCTTATTTCTTTAAATGATTTTCTAAAATTGAATAGTTTCCATTTGATATTACTTGTATATTAACATGTGATTTTCGACCTGCCATTGTGTATCTATTCCTCTCAAACCCAGCCGGTCGAAGCAGATGGACGCTTGTCCTGAGCCTGGTTCTGCTAAATGTTTTTTTTTTCCTCATGAGGGAGTTTTTCCTTTCCACTTTCGCCTTCATGCTTGATCAAGATGAGAGTCTGTGATGGAGTTAAATTCAAAGCTTCTCAGATAAATAGTGTTAATGTATTATTTTTTTATTTATGAATGTTTCTGTTAACTTATTAGTTTTATATATATAAGAATGTTTTTGTTCAGTGTCCTGAGACAACATCTGTTGTGACTTGGCACTATATAAATAAACTGAATTGAATTGTCTTAACGTTGAGCTTTAAATTTTCAACAAAAAAAAAAAAAAATAAAAAAAAAAAATATATATATATATATATATATATATATATATATATATATATATATATTTTATTGTTTATTTTCTAATAAAATCAAAATTAAATAGACAATTTGCTTATTTTCCCTTCCATATTATATAAATATAGTTTAGGTTTCTGAATTTACAGCAACAACTCACATGTATAAACATTCACCAATGGACCGAAACAACTGCTACGACACTGTTAAAAGCAGCTCAGAAGAGACACAACAACCCTGATACACTTTGAAAGTTTTCAATTACAGTTAAGCTGATGTAGCAGAAACACCTGATGTTTGCATTTAAACTAACTCAAAGAAACTTCAGTTGATTTCATTGTAAATAACTTACTGGCAGAGCAATTACATCAAACACAATAACAAAACATTTTCACCATTCACAATTTTCACAATTAAAATAAAAATAATTTAAAAAAGGTGGGTAAAAGTGGTGCTTTTTGCTAAACAACAGTGTTCAGTGAATGAAACATGCAAGACTGACCCTACTTCAAACGAGTAATCTTTGCACAGAGTTAGTGTTTTACAGCGAAGAAGGTAAGTGATCAACCAACCTGCTGTGAACATAAACTCTGACAACTCATTTATGAGCATGTGTCTTTATTGCAAACATAATTAGAGCTGACATAAACAGCATGTGAAGAGGTTGAAAAGGAGGATCAGTAATGTGAATATGCACAGTTATTAAAATGAACAAATATGATAATAAGTGATGAGCTTGAGTGAATCATTACAGACGCTTTTTAGGACTAAGTGAGAATGCAGTAATGTTTATATAGTGACATCACCTTGACCCCAAGTACTGAGCATCCATTTAAAACTAATATCCAAGTGTGAGTGTTGCACGCAGCAATCTGATGCAAACTCTACTGATCCTGGTTAATTATCTAAACCAATAAATCAGCAGACCTTCACTTTAAAAACCAACCAACAAACAAAAGATTAGAATGTAAATTACGGCAATCAATTCTGCTGCGTATGAATGTATAAAGTGGCATATTCAAATTCAAGGCAACTTTAGAACTTATTTAAAAGATTAAACTCTCCATTTCAAAGCAGCTGAACTTTATAAAAAGTGTAATATGTTCTTCACACCTGCGTCAAGATATCAAAAACCCAACGCATTCCACTGCTCGGTGTAATTAAAATGAAAATCAAGCTGTATCAACCCTCGAAGGTTAATTTATCTTACACATTAAGTCTGCGGTGTCTTTCCATCCGAGGAATGCCTGTGGCCTCAGAAAGGTTAATAAGAACTTTTACCTGAGCTGTAGCAAGATTGGAAGAGTGTTGAAACGTTAAAGAAAGGCCAGAAGAGCAAAAGCACCTTAATGCAAATCCCCACACTCGACGTAATCTGCTAAGTCTTTAAAGCACAGAGTTTCCAACTTAACAATTTCCAGTCATACTTGGACCTTTATTCTCTATGCAGCAAAACATCCATGTGCATGCTTGACACCAGCCAGCTTCTGTATAGTGATGAGCAACAGAGGTCAGGGTTCTGGATACAACGCAGAGATGATGAAACACCTGCTGGGATACGTCGTTCAGCTGCCTGTCCGCCCACTGCGGTTTTAATGTTAACCAAGCCGGCGTTGCAGTTTAAAGTACTTGATATGGTGTTACATTCTCTGGCATACTTACACATACTGTAAAAGCAAATATTACATTCCCCTGGTTCTACCTCCTTCCTGAAGTGTTACTGATGTACTTTCCTTTTACTTCAATGTGTAGGTGGAGCAAAAGTGCAATAACAGTGCAATGCCAGAAAAAAAAAAGACATACAGCTTAATCTGAATGTAGTTGTACGGCAGAACACTTTTTTTTTTCCACATATCTTTGGCATGATTCCAGGAATGTATATGACTTTATCAAAATATTATGGGAGAAAAACTAAAATCCATAAATATTGGAATATAAAAATGGCTTAGCCTCCATTGCAACATTATAAAATATTTGCTGCATGGGTTTCTCTTTTGATACAGCTGGGGGCGTTGTTTCAGAGACACAATGGCTCAAACGTTTATTGTGCTTCAGCATATTCTATCGAGTGGAACAAGTTAGATGTGTTCCCACCGCTAGTTGGAACGACTCTCCGTCACATTTTGCAGCACACTGAAACCTGTAGTTTATCGGAACTTAGATAGCCGAGCCACTTCCACACCGCCAAATTAGTCTTTCCTCTGTTATCAATTATGGCATCTGCTTTCTCTTTGCTTGTGAAAGCTTGTTCAGTCACATTTGGGCACTCATTTTGATGGAAAAACGTAACGCGTGTTGGAGATTAGCCTAGCCTGCTACCGCTAATGCCTTTTGGAATCGAGCTCTGTGTAACATCTAGGTTGCCTCGCACTTATGCAGTTGTGTCACACCTTTTTCTGTCCGGGTTGAAACTGAAGCGGCCGCTTCAACACGAACAGAAAAAGAAATGTGTTAGTGAAACGCTGTAATCATATTGAAATATTGAAAATGTGCTTAAAACTCATATTGCCATTCTTTCCAATCTTTCAATCTTTCAATCTGCCAATCTTTCAGGGATGAAGATGTTCACATCCTGGACAGAGAGGAACGATGGTTTGAGAGAGGAGTAAAGGAGGCCATCTTTGTGAAAATAAATTGTCCATCATTAAACAGGGGTGGAGGCCTCCGGGTTCAACTGTCCCCCTCTTACAATGCTGTGATTGCTAGTATCACTCAGCCCTCTGTGAACAGTAAACAGCCATCAGTGTGCTAATGATCCATTGTTAGGCTGATGGTCCTTCTTGAGCATGTGATCAGCTGGTTTTGGTTGTCAGCAGCAAACTGGTTGATCCACTCTGAGACGGTGCTATTTAAGAGACTGAGCTGAATACAGCTCCTCAGACTGAGGAAGTCTCTCGGATGAGAGACGAAACGTTTCTACATTTTTTGTTGATTTGCTTTGTTTTTTTTTGTTTTTTTGAATGTCCAGAGGACCAGATTTAACTTTTTTAGATTTTTCTACCTGGATTATTGAGCATGCATCAGGATATCATATTGCCATTATTGAATAAAAGTATATTGTGGCATTTTATCAATATTGAATTATTGTCCAGCTCTTATATATATATACATATATATATACATATATATATACATATATATATACATATACATATATATATACATATATATATACATATATACATACATATATACATATACATATACATATATATATACATATATATATACATATATACATATATATATATATATATATATATGAGACGTTTAAGTTCAAGTGTGTTTATTCTTTGATTGAGTAGTCAACCATCAGTTATTAGAATTAAAAATCTTGGATGAAATAATCTGAAATGTCTCAAGTTGCAGCACTGGTTTTATGCACACTATATAAACAATCTACAAACAATCTATTAAAAAAGATAATGAGGTCCAACATTCTAGCGAGTGAAAGTGTAGTCAAATTCTTTAAAATGATTTTTTTTTTATATAATTATTATTATTTATTGCTCTGCTTAGGTAACTTAAGAGCTCCCACCTGTAGTCAAGCTGCTCTGTCTGCCTGCCTTCCCATCTCCTTCATCTCAACTTTTTTCTACTTGCGCAGTAATTTTCTTCGCTGTAGTGTGAGAGGTCTTGATTATTTTAATTCATGAAGCCACAATCTTGAACTCTGAGGATTCAGAATGTTTATCTATCCTGCAAGTGACACCACAGTTACATTTGTTTCCTCCCACTTGCTGTTCCGTCTCTGCTCTCTTCCTGCCAGACAACATCAGTGGTGGGAATGTCACCCCCCAGCCCATTTGTGGCCACAAACCAATTCCACCAAGCAGGCTGAAAGACAAATTAAACATAATGCCATGTAACCAACTCCGACTGCTACTGTGCACTGTCAGGCACAGTGTTAGTCAGAGAAGAAACCAGGGCTTGTAGGCACCTTTTGATCCGTGTGAAAATCACGAGTCAACGTGGAGCAAAATAAAAAGAGAAGACTTAGGCAACAAAACCAGCAGTTAGTGTTCAGTCTCATTTAAACTGAGATTAGAATATACAGTGGGTGGTTGATTTGTAATAGTTTGGAAAACAAACCCTGAACAGACCTATCAAAAAAAAAAAAAAAGGGGGCCAACCATTGCTTAAATAAAACAAAAAACATAAACCCCTGAAATTATTGGAACAGGAACGCTAAAACAATGCTGAGAGCAAAGAAAATGTTTGAGGACAGAAAACATGAAACAGTAAAGGTTTATGTAGAAGCAAATATTTTTTTAAAGAAAAAAAAAAATATAATATATAATAATAATAATAATAATAATAATAATAATAATAATAA
>NC_056501.1:13141095-13160596 GCF_014905685.2 Nematolebias whitei | reverse complement strand
TATATATATATATATATATATAAATATATATATATATATATAATTATATATTTATATTTTATTATTTGTGTGTGTGTGTGTGTTTTTTTTTTTTTTTTTCATTTTAACAGTTTGCATCAATTCATATTATTGGGAAACAAAAACTATAATAAAATTCCCACTACAATACTAACTTTTGAATCCCTTCCTTACAGCACTCCAAATTGTCAAGTTAAGTGTAGTAACTCATCCATGCAAAGAGAAATGAGCAATTGCACATCACATATTTCCTGTAAAACTCTGCTCCTGTTCTCCTGTTTCTGAACTGGATTAGATATGCACACGATATTCTGCTTTCTGGAATTATGGGGGTTGTTTAATGAAAAGCTCCAGTGACAAGTAAATGTCAACTAATGATAATGGTAAAATAAATTGTACTGATGCAATAAATAATAGTCAATGATATGAAAAAACCAAACAAGTTCAACATTTAAGCAAGTATATTGTGTTGTGCGTTAAAGCAGAAATTCAGAATGATGTTCAGTACCTTACTTACATTTTACCTATATTTAAAAACAAACTATTACCAATCTGAGAAAACAAAAATGTTTATGAGTTGTTGCAATAATTTAGATCACAACCCAAAACTTGCGTTTCCAGTAGGGGTGCACAGATAAACCGGACCCGATTTCCTTGATTTTGGGGGATAAGCTGATAATTACATGAGAAACCAATTTTACTGATTTATTTATTTATTTTTGTAGTTTTAACAACAATTATCTAAACAATTTATATTTCAGAGCACTACTTCATGGCCAGTTAAAAGATGTTTGTATTGTTTCTAGGATATTGTTCAAGGGTATGTTTTGTTTCCAATAAAATAAGATTGGAAAATTGAAGGTGCATTGTGACTTTATAACACCTGACAGTGTCGCTTATAAAACAAAATCTGTATCGGCCAAAATCGGAATCGGCAGGTCAGGCTTTTTTAGAGATCGGTGATCGGCCAGAAAATTGCAATCGGTGAGACCAAGAATGAAAAACATACAGACGGAGATGAAAAATGTTGTTACAGACATGTTTGTTTTCTAACAGGCAGTTTTGATGAACATCACATTCTATCTGAAGGCACATAAAAGTTAGCAGGGTGTAGACTTGGGAGGCTGTAAGCGGCAGGTATCAAAGACAGCTAATATTCAGAGGGCTAAAGTTAAAGTGCACTGTGATAGCCAGAATGGCTCTCATCTGAGAAGAGAAGATTAAAATCAGTGGGACATCACAGCAAGGCAATATGAAGTGGGAAAGAGAGGAAATTTCTCTCTCACGTGCACTCATTTGCTTTTACACAGATGAACATGCACACAATATGTCCTCCTACAATAAACTAATTACATGTCATTAATATTTAAGAGCTTAATTTCCATTCATATGTGATATATTAAAAACGTGCAGGGATAAGCAAAGAAAAGGGCTGACCCTGAGATATTCACAGTGGGCTAACTGCTTCGAATAGAGAAAAATGAACATTGGGGTGTTTTGTGTTTTATTGAGACAAATGTCTCCTGCCTGTACAAGCAATTAATGGCCTCCTCTTCATAATGTGGAAAACTACACAATTTTGAGACTTTTTTTTATCTCCAGAATTGGCTAAAAGTCTATTTGTCTTGTAGGAATTAAAGTATAGTCCAGAATGTGTAGATGAGTGTTTGAAATATGACTAGAGGTTATAACTATTCTGCAAAATACAGTGTCTCCTTTAACATGCTTTTTTTTCCTGACAAGTATTGATGACGATTTGCTAAAAAGGTAAGCTTGACTGTGAGAGACCAAGTCAGTGAAACAATGAGTCTGGAAACAAAGTGTGTCTTTTACGGTAAACGGTTGGCTGTAACTTAAGATGGATCCCATCATGTCCAAGGAGATGATTTCAGAGGCACAGAGGTGGTGGTGGGGGGGGGGGGGGGATCCCCGGGATGCAGAGAGACAGAGGAGGCTGTCTTAGCTTGGCTTCCTTTTCAATCAAAAAAAAAAAAGGCCAAGATGGCCGTGCTCAGCCGAGCCGCAGCCTCACAGGCTACCGGTGATCTCAATCTTGTTGCTTTTGTTTTAACTTTCTTTCTTTCTTTTTTTTGGCACCTACAATGCACACCCACGGTATGGGTATAACTGCGACACACTTGTGGAGTTTTCTGTGTCGCTGCCTTGCCATCCTGCCATCCTGCCATTGTGGTTAAGTCCTTCCAGCCTCGGGCTCAGGCCTGTCATGGCAGCTGTTTCCATGATTCTCTATCTGCCTGCATGGACCAAACTCTATGTACCCGTTCGGTTACACGGGGAAACCTTAGATGTTCTCCGTCTGCCGGACCTGGTTCTGGAGGGCAGTCTGGGAGGGCAGCTGCTGTGGTCATTATTACAATCAAGCTGTTGACAAGACCTACTAACAAAACCTGCTAACGCTGCTAACAAAATCACGTCACTACCAAACCGCGGCGCTAACAGTACCATAGTGCCAAGGAGACCATGTCGCTAAGATAAACCTGACTGCTAACCGAACCTCACTGCTAACAGTATCATGCTGCTAACTGGACCATATTGCTAAGATAACTTCACTGTCATGAGAACCACTCTGCCAATAGGACAATGTTGCTGTAGATTTATTTATTTTTCACTTTTGGCACCTTGTTTCTGTATTTTTGTTGTATGCTTTGAATAAATCCCAGTTTATGTTAGTTTTGGGTTTGGTTCCGAGCCTAACTCCACTTGCATTAGAGAGGTAAATTATAGCCGAACTGAACCCATGAGAATTGTGCTGCTGTTGTCCGGTGTATTGTTTTAATGACTGGCATGTATCTTAGATCTTCAGTGTACCGTTGGGCGTTAGTTTAGCGTATATCTTAGTTTATGACTTAGATCCTTATTTACAGTTTCTTTTTACACTTTATATTTTTGCTATTGTTGGAAGTAATTGGGACCCTATGTACACAATTTCATTTCACCTCATGTACCACACGTGATGTGAATGACAATGGAGAACACTGAATCCTTTAATCTATTTTCTCAATTTAGCAAAATCAATAATAAAATAATATCCTGGAATGTCATGGCAAAACTACCAAACCTAATATACCAAAATGTTGACAGAGAGAATATCAAAAGTTTATAATTGCACACACGCCACCTATAAAAGGCAGACTATTCCAAAGTGGGCTGGAGTGTCTCTTGAGCTATACCTAAATTCAATAAACAAAAACTATAACTAAATTGTACCTAAACAAGCAAAACTTAAATAAGCTTTTAATAAGAGACACATGATTAAAAATCCATCCATCCATCAATTATATTTTACCTGCTTCTTCATTTCTGGGTTGCAGAGGTCACTGGTGCCCATATCCAGCCATCACTGTGTGAGAGGCAGGGGACACCTTGGACAAGTCGTAAGTCCATCACAGGGACACATAGACAAACAACCATTCACTCTCTCTCTCACACCTAGGGACAATTTATAGTTACCAAGGCGGCAGCTCAATCAGCTGTGTTGCTGTGCCTCCAGGATAAAAAGAAATGTAAGTAAATTAATAAAGCTTAAGGATATTAATATATTTTGAATAGCGCTCACTGCTGCTGCTTCAAGTCAATGCACTTCTCTAAACTCATAGTGATAAGTACTAGAAAGGCCAGAGCACAGTTTGCTGGTTAGCAACAGTTTCCTTGACAGAGAGGTTGCAAAGTGTCGTGAGGTGGACAACCATACATGGGTGTGTTTGATCCGGCGACCAGGTCAGTCCTGATGTTAACAGAGTTATTAGGCGACTTATTAGGTGGAGTCAGAGAGGCAGCTAAACCCCCCACTGATTCCATCATTACTGCTGTTGTGGCAGGGTCATTACCACCCTGCTGCTGGGGCTTTGTAGCAGGGATTGAAAGTCTGCTGGTGTCCTCACCACACTGGCTTGGTGGGGAGAGTTAACATGTGGGGTTGAGCGGTAGCAACAGCAGTAAAGGAAAGCGGGTGTCAGAGTGGGCAAAACTACTGAAGGATTTAATCAAATCCTCTGGTATGAAGGTAGGATGATTGTGCTGCCATCACTTGTAGAGGCTTTAGTCAAGTTTCCAGGGATGACCTTTATAGCAATAAGACCATTTGAAGGGGTAAGAAAACATCAGTGGTAATATATATATATATATATATATAGAAATAGTACTAATAAAATACATTAAGCACTCTTTTGTAGCAAATGTTAAACACAGGGTGAATCTGCAGGTTTCAGAAAGTCAAAGTCAAGACTTTTTTAAAGACCTTTGAATGCCACCTTGAATGAAATTTAAGACTGGAAAACCTATAAACGCATACAATGGTCGGGGGGGGGGGGGGGGGTCCTGCTGTATTACAGCCAAGTATAGCCAATGAGACACATTCAAGTTTATTTTTGTGTATGTTTATTGAATATAAGATGCTGTTCAGTGCTCTTTAGTTCAATAGATATATGTACAAGTGTAGTTATTTGGTTGGAAACATCCAGTAAAAAAGTACTTCTACTAAATAGATTCATGGATAGAGGCTCAGTTGTGTCTTAATATCCAGTGTTGCCTTCATACACAAAGACATTTTCCAGCCAACTGTCAATAAATATGTACCAACACACTATTTAGTCGCAGAATAGCTAGCTAATAATCGTATATATCAGCAACTAGTAGAAAGTAGCTTCAATCGCCTTGAGTCACAGTTGGTTTGTACAATAGACCAGGGCTATTCAACTAAACTGTCAGAGGACCACAGATCGGGCATCCAGCAATTGAAGACATTATGTAAATAAACCAAATATTACAATGATCTGTTATCTTTTAAATGTGTTTATTTTGCTGCATTGGATCATAAAAGCAATAAACAGAACCCTCAATTCAAAGAAATTACATTTCAAGATTTATTTATGTGCAATAAAAGCAGTGATATTTTAATGTGAAACAATATTAAAAACGTAAATGACACACTATGCCTCCTATTGAACACAAATATCATTCTGCCTTCTCTGACTTGACAAATAGTTATGCTTATTAAAACAAAACAAACAAAGTTAACCATTTTTGATGTTCTCTGTATATGACTATCTTGCTGTTCCAGGTAGGTCCATTAGGAACCAGTTAACATTTACAATGAAATGCCTGCACAGACCAGTTCTTCCTCAAAAGGTTCATAAATCACAGCCGAAGCATCCACGTTCCGCTCAGGTGTGAGCTTTGATCAGAACAAAAAGAGGCGGAGCAGAACTCAGCTGGGCTGAAAGCAAGAGTGGCACGTGTCAAATATCTCCTTTGGTCGTTTACTAAAATGAATTAACTCACTTAATCCATCCTATTTGTGATCAACTTTTTTTTTTTAAACTAACTGCAAAGCTGCTGAGCATCATCATTATTCCCCCACTAATAAATCTATTTGTAGTGTTTTAATCTGACTCGTGGGCGATCACACACTGATATGATCAGTTTATCAGAACTCCCTGCACAGCGGGAGAGGGAGAAAGAGCGTGTCCCACGAGAGCAAGCAGTCTTTCAACTGACAAGTCCTGGGAGAAAAAAATAAATAAATACACATTAGGGCTTTAACAGACTACTTGAGTATCCTACACATCGATTCCTAGGACACCTATCGAGGTTTTTAATTCCATGTCGAGTATTTGTGGTGACAACATTACGCCACCATTACGTCATCGCGTCACGTGATCCACACCGGGAGCGGTTTACCAAATGGATTCCTCCAAGCAGACGGATGGAGCAGAGCAGACTCAGTCTTGACAAACAGGTAGAAATGAATCAATAGTCTGGAAATATTTCACTAAAGATGAATCTTCTGGTTCAGCTACCATAAGGAAACAGAAAATGAATAAACTTCCTGACTGTTTGGAGCTCGTTGCGAACCGGTGTTACACCATATTTTGTGACCGTAGGGGACGGTGTTGCATGCACTGTTGCAGGTCACAGAATATGGTGTAACACCGGGTCCAATCGACCGAACCAGAACCAGCTTCCTCTGACATTGTTTCACAAACAAAAAGCAAAAAATATGAATCTCTAAACCTATAAAAAATCTATAAACATATTAACCTCTAAAACTAAACTTAATGCGCACCGCAGCTGGCGGTGGTGTGGGGTGGTCGACCCCCCCACTGGTTTTAGTTTTGTTTTTGACGTGCTGCACGTTTCTTCACGTTTGCAGCTTAATAATAAAAACTAATAGTTTAGTTTTTCATGCAACTTATTTGCTGTATGATAAATGGTAGGGGCATAATATATGCTCCCAATTTTTTGTTGGTCTTTTTTTTTTGTAAATAATGACATTTTTTGCACTTTTATTTATTTATTTATTTTTGTATCTTTAGATCATATGATGTCATCAAGTACTCGAGTTCTACTCGAGTTTTATTATGTTAATGTCGAGTTTAAAAAGTATGTAGTCGTTCAACCCCTAATACACATACAGTATGAGATTAAATAATCTCAGGGATTACATTAGAAAACAATACATTGAAATATATTTTTTTTCTACATCAAGAGGTTATCCAAGTATCAACTACACCGCACCCCCTCACCCCACATGACATGTACTCATTAACAGCACACTTTTGAAAGATCATTCCTACATGCAGAGATCATCCCTACATGACTTTGGCATTCTGAAGGAATAGAGAAGTTTTTAACAACATTTCTGTCATTTACGTTTATGTCATTTCAGTATTTTGGATTGTGTTGTTGTTGGATATATATATATATATATATATATATATATATATATAGGTGTTTTAAACACTTCCCATACTCGTGCAATATTCCAAACAAAGTTTCTAAACGCTCTAAAAGAGCACAGAATGTCATGATGTCAGCTCCTGGCCTCCTCTGCACTTTGCCACCTGCAAGCGCTCTTGGCCACGCCCACGTCTCTGCTCTGCACGCTTAACAGCAGATCAGCTGTTTAACTGAAGCAGACAATTCATAAAACAGCAGACAGGGATCATGTACGTATTAGGTCCAGTAATTTAATATTGAGTGGAGTCCTTGCTTTAATGCCCATGTTAAGCCATTAGATGGCAAAAAAATCCACATTGTTGACATGAAAATACAAAGAGGCTGCTTAGCAAAGAAAAAAAAACTCCCACACCCCTGTAATTTATTATTATTATACTTTAAATGGCTATAGTTTAGGCTCAGGTGCTAACCGTTTTAGCCCAAAAAGATCGCCTCATTTTATCCCGACTGTCGCCAGTGGACATGCGTGCACAAAAAAAAAAAAAAAGTATTTACATCATTTCTGAAAACAGAATCTTGAGACTCCGGGGACGAGGACTTCCGGGAAGATGGCGCCGGTACTGGTGGCTTGCCATTCACCTCTGTCTGTTTTGATCGTTTTTTTTTCTGTTTTTGTCATTTTTCTTTGGTGACATCAACTCACTACTTGTTTATGATCGTCAACAACTTTTAAGTATACAGTTATCTACTGCAAACCCCGCCTTGTTCGACCACTTTGATCGGGGCTCTGGACCCCCACCCCCTCTGCTTGTTGATGTCCCTGTTTAGCTGCAGCGCGCGGCGTTTCTGCCCGCCAGAAAACATCGCTCCAGGCGCCGTGGAAGACGTGCCGGCCGTCTCGTGAGGATTAAAGCCAGCATAAAGCTGTCTGCTGCTTCGTCATATGCTGCTGACCATCAGACGTTAAACTGTCCATCCGGATGCTTCGCTGATCCACTCAACTCCACCCTGCTTCAGGTGGCCGGGCCTGGTACGCGCACCTATCTATAACTGTTTCTGGGTATTAAAGAGTTTTTTTTTGTTTGTTTTTTTACTTAATGAACACAGTACAATAAACTTATGTCATGCAACCTAAAACATTTCTGATTCATTCCTGAATATAGGACAAATATATTTATTAGAATTTCAATGCTATAAATCGCTAAAAGTGATTTAACATTTACAAAAGACAAGTTACTTATAGTGTTCTATTGCTGTTGAGTAAAGCAACCTCCTTCCTTTGTGTTGTTTCTGCTGAGAAGCACAAAAATCACCATTACAAAGTGGCACATGCCCTTTGTTCATCTGCAATTGATGTGGGCAACGGAGGAAACATTTTGGAAGAGAGGGGGTGTGAAGTTTGCCAACATCAATCTTGTTTCAAATTGAACCGCAAAGTTCCAGCTGAATGAATTGGCTTTCAAATGCAGGAGGCCATGACTACACGCATTCAATCCCAGAGTGAATCTGATTTGATCCCATGAGCCACACAAAAGCACAACCCACTGATTGATAAAGCACAGAGAGGGAAGATGAGCAAAGAAGGGCAAAATAAAAAGGAAGACCTGTGTCAAAGTAAAGGAGCGTGGAGAAAGATAGGATGCAGAAAACTAAATGCAGAAAAGAAGCAAACAAAGTAAGTAAATAAACGAGGAAAAAGAAAAACAGAATAAAGTACTTGAATGGAGAATAAAATAACTCCTAGCAGGACCAGGTTGTTCTGCAGGGCCCATTTAAAGCTCCATACACAATTTGTAAAGATGTGAAAAAACAGGTTGATGACAGACAAAAAATAGAGATGTCTGTGATATATATATATTTTATTTTTAATCTCTGCGTGTAGGTGGTAACAATTGTACGATCACAAAGCAAACAGCAACTCTAAAGGTATGTCCAACCTTGACATATGTGACTGAAATGTATCTTTAACAAATTTTCAGCTAAATGAAAACAAAAAGCCTTATTCTAAACACTGCAAAATCAGATGCAGTATGCACAGAATGTCATTCAAATAAGGCTGATGTAAGGAAAGGAAATTATTGCCATCATTGTAACAGAAAAAATAAAATATAAGAGCTGAAAATTGTATTTTAGAATGCAGTTTGAAATAGCAACCCCCCTCAACAGTTGTTGAAAACTTATTTTTATTCATAGTTTGTGTTATAACTCGCTGCAAAAAGCAAACAAAAAGAATACTGTGGCATGCGTCTGTGTATTTGTGCATGCTTGTTTGTGTATTGGGTTAGCAAAATGTCTCATAAATCAGTGGACAAACTTGAAACTGCAAAATTACTCTTTGGTTATACATAATTAACTTATGTAGTAAAATTAAAGATGGCTGTCACAGCTATCCAACATTAGCAAGCACATAAATGGGTATAACTCAGTCAATTTTACAGATATGATGTTAAAATTGGGCATGACAGTAATTAGTATTTCACATCACACTCTAAACACTACACATGCCACATTTTACCTTAAAACTTCAGCAGTAAACAGTCATTGCTGCCTGTATTTTAGCAAAATATCTGACAAACCAGTTAAAGTATTTTAAATAAACTGAGTAAACTTTAGATGTCCATCTCCTGATAAACCTAACATAAAATGGCCATAACTCAAAAGTTATCAATATTGAGCTAAAACGTCATACGGTAGTAGCTGAGAGTTATCTTTAGCAAGATCTCAAAATACTGCATGAGATTATAACATGAATGCAAAACATTATTTACAAGCTTTGTGTCCCTTCTCATTATAACATGTGTATAGTTTAAACCACATAAAAAAACCAGCAGGCTATTCCTTCTTGGAAAAAAATACATTTACCGCATTTTTCGCTGTATAAGTCACAGTTTTGTTTATTTTTCATAATATGCATGTCCTGTGACCTATATGCCAAAGTGACATATTTATGTTTTTTTTTTGTTTGTTTTTTCCCAATATTTATAAAACAATTTTTGGCTGAGATATGACCGTTTTCATTCATTCTGACTGAAAATATTGAACACTAACATGTTCAGCCACTAGATGGCACTCAAGTAGCATGGCATGCTGTTGTATCACGTAATAAGTAAATGTGGCTATTAATGACACAGTTGGCTTGCCATATATTGCCACCTTCGTCTGCCTGGAGCAACCGAATCAGATTAATTTTGCTGTGCCGCCCCGGCCATATGCAGCTAATTTGACCATTGAAGTGCATTTATTAAGTAAAAGTTCAAATGAGACACACCTTTGCTATAATTCTGAGCAAACAAATAATTGTTTTTAGGTGGTTATCTTGTTACATTTCAAAGAAAAGGACAGCGAGTCACCCTCTGCGCGTTCATGTTTCTGTGTATCCGCTTTTGAAAATGCAACAGATTTGACCATCAAAGTGCATTTATTAAGGAAAAGTTAGACTGAGACACACCTTTACTATAAAGTCGAGCAAACAAATAACTGTTTTTAAGTGTTAATCTTGTTAAATTATTGTTAAAGTCCTACCGTGCACGCTCCCGCGGCCGCCATTTGACAGCCAATCGATTTTTGGCACACTGGCCCATATTTCTGGGTTCAGCCCACCTTTCCGGGTTGTCAGCGGTGACGAGTAACAAACGTGACGCATCAGCGATGACGCATAATAGATGCAACATATACAGCGAAGCATAATATTTATGGATGTTTCCACTTTATTAGACATATTTGGACTGATGAGACTTATAGGGCGGAGCAACGTTTACAGTGGAAAATATGGTATATGAAGATATTTATATGTGCACTATATAAGTAATTTAGTATTCTTCTTTTTTGTAATGTAATCAAAAGAACATGTATTGCAATTAAAAATAATTTGTTTGTTTGCATGCATGCATGTGAAAAAGTAATTGCTGCTAACTTTTTTGGATAATTGCTGCTATTGTTTGTTTGTTAATCAGTGCTAAATATTGTACTGGTACTGCAGCAGTTTTTGCTTTAATCGCCAGAGTCAATGCCACCGTTCTATACAGTAGTAAGAACATAAAACGTGAACAGAAAAGCAATTGTAAAAAAAAAGCGTTTGAGTGCCTTGTATTTTTGAGGAAAAGGAGGAAATGATTTTACTTAAGTGTGAAGCTAAGATTCCTATTCACAAATCCACACAGGAGATTTTCTCAAAAAGCATTAACACAAACCACAACAGACTGTTTGCAGCATTTACCCAGCAAGCTCACTAGCTCGGAAAATGTCCAAAAAGACCTGGGGGTAAAACATAACGTGTAACACTCTGGAGATTACACGACGACTGTGTGTGTGAGCTGATCAAAGCTGCTGCTTGAAGCTTTTGTTCTGCTGACTCGTATGTTGATTTCAGACCTAATTACTGACATTATTGACACGTCAAAAACAAGTAGGGTCAGAATCAATACAAAAAATTAAGATTACGGATAAGCATTAATCATAATTTACTATCCTGAAAAAAATCAATTTACAATTTCTGCATTTCTTATATTTTGAAACAAGTTTCCACTTCTTTCACACTTGAAAACTCAGAAGGGATGAAAAAGGTGACAAACCTAGTGTCTGCCCCCCCACAAACTTGACTCAATAACTATTTTAGAGACATCTAACAAAATTAAGTCAGACCCTCTGGACAGATAAAAATAAATAAATGTTGAAATTATTGAGCATGCATTAGGATAATAGAAACACCTCATTCAACTAGTCCATATATGCATCATACTGTTTTTAAACTTAATCCTATGGCTAAGATATTAATGTGAAAGTATTTATCACAAACATTGACTTTAGGGGTGAAATTGACTTTTATTTTGTTAACTTTTTATTTAGTTTTATTTGTAACACAACATGCTGTTGTGCTAAGCAATGTTGACACTGAACTGCATGTTTAAAAATAAGAATATTAACTTTACCCAATGGACAGGTGACATGTTAATAACTACCAATAGTGTAGTTGGGGGGGGGGGGGGGGGGCTTTTTTTTACCGTTTTCTGATTTAGTGATAGACCTACTCATAGCAAAAAATGACATGGCATCATGCAGCCTTCACAACACTAAATTACACTGTGTATTACAATAGTGACACACACACACACACACACACACAAAAACACTAGTCATTTTTGTCAACCTGCATGTAATTATTAAAACTAAATAATGTACAGGTCCCTTCGTATCCTGGTTCCACAATGTCTACAATTCATAACTTTTATTCCTCTTTCCTTCACAATCCTCTTGGAATAACATCCATCTCCTTCTCCCGTTGTTTTCCTTTCCACTATTCCTTCCCTGACACTTACTTTGTATTTTACTTTCCAGAAAACTTGTGTTACTTGGGTTCTTTCTCCCCAACATGATATTTCACCTTCAAGATGTTCGCTATAACACCATAGGTGGACTTTTCAAATCTTAAGGCAAAATCTTTCCACGCACAATACAGACGTGCTAGCTAAGATGCAACGTGCTCCGTTTCTCTCACACACCCTAACCCCATGCCTGTCAACAACTGACGTCACTGAGCCTACAAACCGTTTTTCTATCACTAACACAGCGGTAAGCTAACTCACAACACGGAGGTGTCAACCCCTCCTCCCCTTCGACAAAAACCCCATAAGAGATGAGCACCTGCTTAGCCAAGCGACCGAGGAGGAGTGCGGTTTCTTAAAGGGAAGTGATGCAATTTACCACACCTCGGATCCCCCCGAAGATCTGGACAATTCACGTAAATGACATATTTTAGTTTGAAATCGGTATCAGTGTTTCCCCTAGAAAATTTGCCGTGGTGGGACGTTCATCTCGTCCATGATTTTTGTTGTGGGGTGGGGGGGTGGAGACAGTTCTGAGCTGTGCAGTGTGCTGTTTATACAGACAGTTTTGTGGGGTGGGGGGAGGACATAGACACAGCCACGTGCTGTTTGCACCAACAGTTTTACAGTTTTAGAGCAGGGGTGGGGAGAGGAGAGAGACAGAGACACGCGCTGTCTGTACCAAAAGGTTTTTTTTTGGGTGGGGGAGGAGGGGGACAGAGACACATATGAGATGTACACTGTTTGTACTGACAGTTTTCGAGTGTGTTTGTGTGTGTGTGTGTGTGTGTGTGTGGGGGGGGGGGGGGGGTAGGGTTCAGCACGAGGGAAGAGACTGTCTTTAGACAACAAAGTCCATGCTCATTAGTCCAGGTATACAATCCAACATTGTTCAGACTGTCTTTAGGTTTTTAGCTAGTGCACCTGCACTGTCAGCCGCTAGTTTAGCGTTACATCAATGCCGATAGGTGGTTTGGGTGGAGGCGGGGATTTGGTAGATGAGGCGCTCGGTTCTGTTGATGGGGCGGGGTGCCCCGCTTGTATAATGATAGGGGAAACACTGGGCAAATTTTGACAAAAAGCGACAAGTTTGCAGTTATGTTCTTTGAGTCAACAGAATCACTGGACAACCCAAGAAGAGCCGCTAGTTTGGACTTAATAATATTCACAAAGAATTTTAAAAAAATGAACACATGAGCAAAAAAATGAATGAATGAAAGAACAGATGAATGAATTAATATGTGTCCCGCACAACTTGAAAACAAGCTTGAAGTCCCTCTCGATTTCCATTTCTTTTCTTGGTAAAACTCATTAAACAGCAAGACCTATAAAAGCAGCGGGGGATGTGACAGTCTTGCTTTCTCAGTTGTTTTAGAGGCTTTTGAGCGCAATAAGCGTCTCAAAATTGGAGGCCGTTAAAGTGATTTTTTTTTTCTGTCACTGCCAAAGTGTTGCTCTTCAACAATGCCTGTAACAAGCAAGAATCCCAAGGAAGGTGGAGATAACAGAAGCCTTTTTTCTGCACCATTTTTCCGAGGCCAGCTCTGTAAGGAAAGCATTTACACCTGCTTGCCTCATCTTTCACAATACACTAGGCCCCAAAGTGTGTTTTACTTATAAATATCCACATTTTGTGGCAAACATGGGGGGACAATAAAAAGCAATCGCTTACCAAGCAACAAAAAAAAAAAAAAAAAAACAGTCTTAGCAAGTAATAGCTAAAAACACATTAATATACCGGTTAAAAAAAAAAACATATATACATATATATAACATAAGACAACTACACCCACCAACAAACTATTCTAAAATCTCAAATAGCTTAAGCTTGAAGCCACAAACTGTTCTTATCAAAAACAGATGTACAGCAGGGATTTTGTTGACAAAATGTTGAATGCTTAACGACCACTATGTCTACAAAACAATGCATTCAATGATCCTGCATGAATTATGAAACATGCAACAGAGGAAAACAAAGGAACAATTCCGTATTTTAGGTAAATCCATTCTAGCGCGGTTTCTTTTCTTTCTTGAAATTGCAATACCATATACATCAAAGCTCTTTTCATTGACTTTCAACTCCACTGATGGGGTTGGGAGTAGGTATCAAACATTAAACAGCATTTTTCATTCATGAGAAAATCATGTTCTGTTTCAACAATAGAGGGAAAAGAGCTGATTCAGTCAAGTCGCTGCAGGGATAATTGATAGGGATCCAGCAAAGGTAACTCCCAGGGGGAATGCTGGATCATGAATTCCTACCAAGCCAGCGGGAACATGGACTATCTATTGAGCTTTTTTCTTTTTTTTTACCCCCAGTGGGCAAGAAAGTGGAGTTAATAAAGAATTTAAAAGGGCGTTTGAAGCTGAACTACAGCCATGTGTTGCAAAACTACAAACGTTAAGCTGTCTTTTAACTCAAGTTTGAAATCTTAATAGTTCTGTAAAATTTAGTAATGAATTACATTTATAATAAATATCTAATTTCACAATTACAATTTGTCGCCTCCAAACGAGCAAGGCATAATAAAGCTGATGACAAAAAATTAGCAACAAAAAAGCGTCATATAAAAATGATGGCGTCTGGATTACGTCTACTACTGAAAGACTTAAAGAGAGTGACTGCTGGAACGATCCCTGCCACTTCATTATACTTTGGAATAACTGTTGTTTCCAAGCTGCATCCTTTTTCCATAATAATATGCTGGAAAATCACCTTGCACCTGCCTTGGGAACATTGCTGTTGATTTTGAACAACAAAGACATGAGTCACGTTGTGGACCTGGAGGCTGCAACCAAAAATAAATAAGTAAATAAAATAGCAAGAAACTGCTGGCACACTGACTGGTGTCCACATATTTAATAGATGCTGGGTATATGGTAAAACTGGGAGGATTTGTATGACCACACACTGACAGAGCTCCAATTGTATGACAATAAATCAGACTCAAAAGTAATCACACAAGCGTACAACAAGATTTGACTGTGTACAACAGGAACCGCAAGCATGCAAATGAGCTTTTGTTCCCAGTTATAAATTATTTATTTATTTATTTATTTATTTTTATCAATAACCCAGTAAATCTGGTAAGGCTCAGACGTACCAGCCTTTCACCAGCTTTGAACGCAGCATTTACCTTTGTGAATCTGGAGCGGCAAGAAAGTCTCAAAAGTTACATTCACAGGCAAGTTGATCCATGAGCTTGTGTTGAACAATTCGTCCACAGCAATTCAGTTCAATTCAATTTATTTATATAGCGCCAAGTCACAACAGAAGTCATCTCAGGGCACTGAACAGAAACATTCATATATAAAAATAATAGTTTACCATTATTTATCTGAGGAGCAGACTGCTTTGAGTTTAACTCCATCACAGAACTCTCAACTCGAGCAAGCATGAAGGCGACAGTGGAAAGGAAAAAGTCCTTCATGAGGAAGAAACCTTTAGCAGGTGATTCGGGCACATGTATTTGACAATTTGCATGTGCAGACTTGTCCTACTTGTGCAAACTGAATTGTGCATTTTTAACAAACTGTTTATGAATTTGTGAATCTCGTGGTACACTCATGGATCGTATTGCACACATACAAATCTTGTCTTATGCTTGTGTGACTACTTGAGACTGCTTTATCTTCAAACATGTTACTCTTCTGCGCTTGACAGTGCTTTGACTTTCCCCCTGACTGCTGCTAGAATTAGAGGGGTGTGCACAATCAATGTCAAAAACGAGGAAAACAATCAAATTGCCATTGGGGGAAACATCAAATGCCTTCCTACACCCTCTTCCACAATAAAAATAAATAAATAAAATGTTCTGCACTACTTCTGTTATCCATAAACAAGCCGAATTGCCTGGTTGTGTATCTGAGAAACAAACTGGCTGCGACAAGTAAACTCAAGCCGAGCTTGCATCGCCAAAGCCTTGCATCTACCCTGATACAGGGTTGGTCCACTGAACTGGAAAAGGCAAGAATCAAAAGAAGCATAACTGCACTGGTTCACACATGTTCAAGTTAAAGTTTGTGCACTAAAGAAAAAAAAAAAGGATTTATAACAACTCAATGTAGGATAAAGTGAAATGGCATTTATCTTTTTAGCTTCTCCAAAGACTCATACAGCAAGAAAAGCTGTCCCTGTCTGGCAGAGACATCTGAACTGAGAGCATATAGAGATGTTCAAGTGTGTTGAAATAAATGCTTGGTTTTAAGATGATTAACATTTCAGTGAGAGAGAAAAACATCTCACAAGTAAAAAAAATAAAATAAAATAAAAATTGGAATCTATTGCCAGAGAGGCTAAATGAACCCTGTGTGTGAAGATTAATTAAGATTGCATTAGTGAGAGATGACACATCCTTACCTTTACTCTGTGAGGAGAAGCAGAGGGAGAGCTGGGAAAATAAGTCAGGATTCTCAAACTTCTCTTCTTTGACTTTGATCCAGAAGCAATTCTCTGCCATTTCCTGAGGCACTATCTGCAATGACACAAGGATTCCATTATCGGCACAATCAGAAAACGTCATTCCATCAACCCGCCACTCAAACTTCTCCTCGCTGGAAGATAGGGTTTGTGAGTGTTTTCCTGTGTAGGGGTTGCACACATGACCTTGTGTGGCAAAAAGGGTTGGTGCAAAAAGGTCAAAAAGCAAAAAGAAGAAAAAGGTGAAGTTTGGCAACATATGAATATGACCACTCTAAACAATGTTTCAACAGGTCCAGCCAGAGTGAACTGAGGCATCAAAGCTCTGCATCTTGCAAAAACATTGTACACTCTTCCATCAAAGAGTCGGGTCAAAAAGAAATGTATCTGCAAAGCAACCAACCACATGCACACTGGGGCAACGGCAAACTACCAGGATGAGATTCTGACTCTTCGTTTCATTCCCACTGTGCTGCTCAGAAGAATAGAAACAGCAGGAGAGTAAAACTAGATTTGAAGATAAATAAGCCTAACCTGTTGCAGTTTTTTACTATCTAATGATGTGTGTGACTGCTGTGCATTCTGTTGAGTGCAACTAGGGAGAGCTCCTGGAGTATTTCTGTTGTGATGATTTATTTAGGACCTGGACTAGCAGTTCACTCATTCAACTGTTGTCATTAAACTCTGAAAACAGAAGTATTAAAAAAAAAATAGATGTCAGCAAAACGCCTTTGCGTTGCACACAGAGTTCCAGCTGGTACTCCACCATACTTCTGAAGGTCGTATAGTAATGTGGATAAGTGTAGCGGAATTGGAGAATGTAGCTGCTTAAAAGTAGGTTTATAAAACATTTTGTGACCTTGTTTTATGTGTGGCTTAGATAAAAAAGTGAATCTGCACCAGTGTTATTTAGTCCTTGAGTGTAACATGCCATGTCTTGGATTTCAGGGAAAAGTGTGCAAATGAATATGTGAGGAAAAAATAAAGATTCAAGACCTGAGACATGCACCCCCGTTACTTCTGCTAAAATCAATAAGAGTAATATCACTGACAGTGTGACACTCACTACAAACAGGTCAGCAGTCAGAAACTCAGCTGGAACCTTTTGGTGTAGAGTTGGCTTGTTCTCATAAATCCTGCCTGCAACAGTTTTTTTGGATATTTTGACTTCCTCCCACATCTTAAAGTATGCGCATGTTAGGTTAACTGATGATTCAAAATTGACTGTAGGAGTAAGTGCGTGTGTGAGTGTGTGGAGGTTGGCAGTAGTAAACGTATGTACATGCTGTATGTTCACACATACACCAACTGAGAGTCACAGCTTTAAAAAAAAAAAAAAAACTCTGTCCATAATTTGTAAGTCACTGTATCAAAGCCTAATGCAGAATTAGTTTGGACGTTTATTATGTTTCCTTTGGCCTGTTTTCTCTAAACGGAAGATATTGGTTTTATAATTGTCTTAATATTTGTTATTGAACCCATGGTCCATTAAGTGACTGTGGGATTTTCTTGCAGAGCCTGAACGGAATAACGATAGCCTCTCGGTGTTTGAGGGAAAGCATTTATTACGACTTGAGCTAATGAGCTAATGTGGAGCTTAAATATGAGTCTGTCTCATGGCGCTTTGTGCACCAGAAGTTATTTTCTTCATTCGATTTAATCCATGTTTTCCTTTGTTCAGTCATTCCCATATCCTTGTAAATATTTGTGATCAGCAGACTGATATTATGCTAAAATCTAATTATATAAATGGTAATGGGTTTGAGTTTGAAAATGAAATGGAAGCTGAAAACAATTGTTTGTGCCTGGTGTTTATTTCATCACGTGCACAGCGTCCTGTTTAATCTTGATTACTTATGTTCTGTATGCATGTATAGCAAATATAAAGCCTTTAACAGTCATTTTACATTTAAACTAAGTTCTCATTCCCCAACAAACAGTGGTGGGCAAAGCTAACCAAAAAGTCGCCTTCGCTAACCCATATTCTGCTAAGTGAAAAAAACAAGCATTTCTAACGCCAAACTGCTAAACAGTAAAAAAAAAAAAAAAAAAGTGGAAGCTAACACTAAACCGCTAACCACTAAGACGACTGTCAGTCTGTGTCTACGTCCAGTTGAAGCTGCGTTGACTACTGTGGTTTACCAATAATGTCCCTCCAGCTTGCCGTCACTGTGTCGCCCAATTGCATCTTGTCACGCCCACAACATACAGAAACAAGGTTGTGAATTTTGTTGGAAGACCTAAATTTGTTGAAACCCAATTTAGCTGAAGCTCATTCCCTTTAGGGGTTTCCAAAGTTAATGAAAATGCTACACACATGCAAAAAAAAAGTTTTGCTGTTAGCTGTTAGCGGACTGTTAGCCCACCATTGCCAACAAATATATCTGCCAGAATTGTCCCATGTGTGTATACTATTAGGTCGCACTTATTGTATTAAAATGTAAATAGCTATGTTAAAAATGTGCATGTACAATAAATACTTGTAACATGCAACCATGAACTTACAAAAACTAAAATAGTTGTACTTTAATGTGAACCAGTATAATCAAGCTTTTGAATCACACTGTAAAAAAAAAAAAAAAAAAAAAAAAATTATATATATATTTTTTTTTTTTATTTTTTTTTTTTCTGTGTAAACCATATCTAGTTTGACATGTATGGAGTAAAAACAGGAATAGTGTAGCTTCCAAAACAACTCGATGTTTCACTCTTATAAAATGCTATATAGCAATCAAAGTAGACAAATGTTCGTGCCTCTATCTGGCACAAACAGAGAAGAATGATCAGTCATGTGCCACTTCACTGACAAAACAAAATCAGATTGTTTTTTTTTTCCTTAGGTGGATATGAATTTAATTTGCATCAATAAACTAAATGTCCTATGGAGGCAATGTTAACATTTCAGCACCTCTACATGTTTATGTATATCTTGATGCATGCTCAATAATCCAGGTAGAAAAATCCAAAAAAGTTCAATCTGGTCCTCTGGACATTCAAAAAAACAAAAGCAAAACAAAGCAAAAAAAATTCTAGAAACGTTTCG
>NC_056501.1:13124142-13140695 GCF_014905685.2 Nematolebias whitei | reverse complement strand
CGAAACGTTTCTAGAATTTTTTTTGCTTTGTTTTGCTTTTGTTTTTTGAATGTCCAGAGGACCAGATTGAACTTTTTTGGATGTTTATGTATACTTTTAACAACATACATTTATAAAGACTTCATGACCTACACAGGTATGTATAGGTTGATACTTTCAATTCTTGAAGCAAGGATAATCCATGTTGGAACATTCATCAAATAGGCAACAATGAATTGCATTCCAAGATTAACTTCTCTTAAGACAACATGCAGTTCGATTTTACTGCTCTTTGATTCCCCAAAGCAGCTACCTTTGGTTTTGATCACAGCTCTGCAAACTCTGACCATCATGGCAATAAATGTTTCAAGAAAGCTGACTGCAGTCTCTGCTCATGCAGTTTGAAGACTTTCTGAGAGCAGTTGTGCATTTGTTGGCTTCACATTTCGAACATGCTAGGTTTACGTCCAGTTACTGATTCCATTAGATGTCTGAAAGCACAATGTGCTTCCTTTGACCTAGCAGTTGGTCTAAACAAGTCAAAGGTCTGTAACATTAAAACCTTTTATTCATTCATTCATTAATTCATTCAGTCATCCTTTATTTATACAGGTTAATCTCATCGAGTCAAAAGGACTCATTTACAAGAGAGACACTTTTAAACAAAAAAACATAAATGAGGTACACACAACAATTTGAAAGCATTTAAAATGAAAAGTATATAAAATAAGTGATATAAAACAAGATAAAAAAAATGTAAAAAATGGTACTATAAACAGGTGCATGTCTGAATTGATTTTTGCATTGAACTAAACAGGTGTTTAAAACCCTTACAAAGGGAAAAGTTGACAATGTCAGATCGTTATGCAAGGTGTTCCAGGTTTCAGGAGCAGAGTAAGAGAAGGCCCTTTTGCCAAAATTGGTCCGCACTGATGGGACACTGCAGGTAATTATGTCTTGAGAGTGCACGCTGTAGTTGTGCTGCTGACGTGACATGTAAGAGGAGATATATGAACGTAGCAAACCAAGAAGTGATTTAAAGATGAAAATGTACCAGTGTGAGAGTAAAAACCTGTTTTGCATTAGCATTAGAAATGTTATCTCTATTGAATGAAGGTACATTTTTACCTCACCTGATTTAAAATAAATTGTATTACAATAATAATGTGTTATGTGTTGTCATCATTGTATTTTCCTATAAATGGCAAAATTGCTGGGATACACTCGGGTGGAGCAGTGGGCAGCTATCGAAGGTGCCAGGGGAGCAATTTGGGATAAGGTGTCCTGCTCAGAGGCACCACAAGATGTGCAATGACTGAGGATCGAACCTGAGACTTGGGGTCTCGAGTTGGCTGCCCTGCCTCTACCCCATCTCGGCCCCCTATAAGATGGGCGGCATGGCGTCTCAGTTGGTAGAGCTGTTACCTCTCAGCGAGAAGGTCGCTAGTTCAAATACTGGCCCAGGACCTTTCTGAGTGGAGCTTGAATGTTCTCTCTGTGTATGTGTGGGTTTTTTCCAGGTACATCGGTTTCCTCCCACAGACCAAAAATGTTAGGTGTGAGTGAGAGTGTGAATGGCTGTTTGTCTCGTTTGTCTTTATGTGACCCTGTGATGGACTTGCAACATGTCCAGGGTGTCCCCCGCCTCTCGCACAGTGATAGCTGGATATGGGCACCAGTGACCCCCGTGACCCGAAAAGAAAGAAGCGGGTAAAAATAATGGATGGATGGACAGACGGACAGACAGATGGATGGATGGATGGATGGATTATAAAATCTGATTATGAAGTCACTGAACAAAGCTACATAAACTGCTGGAATAATGCCAAAAAGCGAATCTCAAATGTTGTTTGCATGTAGTAATTAAAGACTAAAGCCCAAAGTCGCACAACTATGTAAAAAGACATTACACTAATGCTAAAAATTCCTGAGGCGGTTTATAAATCATCTGTGGTAAAATATACCCCAGATGGAAAAGAATATACCATTGAAATTGTATTCAAATGTGATGGAACATTGCACAACCCATTCTTACTTCAATTATGCTAAGAATGTGCAAATCCAATGACATTTGAGCAGTGAAAATTGTTTACTGTTGAATCCTTTGAAATGAGTGCTGAGAGCAGAATAGTGTGGCATGTGGCTGAACGGCTGTTTGAGTAGATTAAGAGTGCATTTGAATAAATCTTCTCCTGGTTTGAACTTTCAACTTTGCATTTTATTGCGGAGACTTGCAAGATACATAATCTTCTGAAACAAGTGTAGAGTAAATGCTTGTGTGAAAGTGCAGAGACTGGATAATAGTTTATGGACAAAAAACATAAACACTTTTTTTATGGGTCTAAAACCTCTAACAGGTAGTGAACATGAAACTATGACACACAGATTACCGTACCTTGGTCCAGTTGACCCTCTTCATAACAGTTTCAGGCTTGTACATCTTCTTTGGCTCCAGCCCATAAGGCAGCTTGACAACTGGCAATGCAGGAGGTGGCGGAGGTCCACCAGGGCCTCCAAAGGGTGGTGGAGGAGGTGGTGGCCCACAACCTGGGGGCGGTGGGGGTGGTGGAGGTCCTCCACCTGGAGGTGGAGGAGGTGGAGGTGGTGGTGGTAAACCAGCATGGCCAGGGACAGGAGGAGGTGGAGGAGGTGGGGGGCAGCCACCAGGTGGGGGAGGAGGCGGTGGTGGAGGTGGAGGTACCTGACCCCCTGGGGGAGGTGGTGCTCCAGTTGCAGCTGAGCCTGCAGACCTCTGTAATAAACAACGAAAATGTCAGAGGCAGCTTATCTCATGAGAGGAGTTATCTTGAGTTGATGCTAATCTGAATCCTATAATCTAACAAAACTGTAACTCCACAGAAAAAAAAAAACATGAAATAAAATGTGCAATTAAAAACCTCTTCAGCTCTTTCAAAATGCGTTGACACATTTCAGGACTGAACTTCAGCATCAAAGAAATGGACACACACGAATACAAATGGGGAGGAGTAGATAACATGGACAATTACTTCCTGAACTCATTTTTAAAGAAGAGCAGGAATAATTTATATTCAGTTTAAGGGATTTGTAGCAAAGTGTTATGATCACAATAAAAAAGGAAATACATTTGAACAGCTGATGGAAAGGTTTAGAGGTTTTTTTTTTGTTTGTTTAATCATTGCAAATAGATATTGAATTTATGTAAGTGAGGTTTAAAAGCTGTGTTCTGCACAATATAACATAGTTACGCTGAATCACAGAAAATGTTTCAACGGGTCATTTATTTTTTTCTCAAAAATCTGCCTTTTTTTATTTTTTCAAACTTGCACACTGAAGGCAAAAATTTGAGTAATGTTAAAAGCAGTTTATCTGATATTCCATTGTTTTAAAGTGCATAAAATGCTGCATATTAGCCAAAAGTTGGTCAAACATATTCATTACCCTCCATAATATTATACATTACATAGTATTACATAGTAATACATTACATATATAGTAATACAATACATAGTATTAAACAAACACATATTTAAAAACTGATAAAGATTGCAGAAACGGTTAAAAGAATTAAGTCAGTACGGCAACAGTTTTAATTTACAACTGATGAGATTGTTGCTTTCACATCACTTGATCATTATGCGCGCTCACAGTGGTGAGCAATTAAACAGTAAACAGAGACTTAATTTTCACCTAAATCATGCCAGCGCTATCAAACATTCTGCATGCACAGAAACACGGTGAGAGTCAACGATGAGGCCAATAGAATAATGTTTATAGGGGGAAAAATATGCAAATTCCACAATTACAACACCTCTGCTTGAATAGGGTTTAGATTAGATGTCGGCTCTTACCAAAAGGATTTCCACTTCTCATTTCCAAAACCAATTCCCCTCTATGTATATTTTCCCTAGTCACTTGATTGTGTGCGGAAAATGTAATTGGCTTCATATTTAAAGACATTACATAGTGTTTCATTACATAATGGCATCGACAGATTTCCTATTAGGGCAAAAATTAAAAAGGTGTTCTGCAAGGAGCGCCTCACACAGATTGCTCAGAACCCCTCACAGAAAATCTGCATGCAGTGATTACATGACTGTCAATCTTTTTCAAACTAATGTGAGAGAATAAATGCATATTAGCTGTTGAATGAGAGCATAGTTGTTTTCTCACTCAGGAGCCTTTTTCTCTTTATCCACATCTATCTGATCTAATAAATTATAAGCCCCATTTTTACTGGAATTTACATTGGCTTCAATACCAACAGATGAAAGAACAAATCATTGTTTCTACATCAAAGGTAATTTAAAAAAAGGGGTTATTTTTATTTTTATTTTATTTTTATTGTTTAAGAATGAATTAAATTGTTGCGTTTTGCATTACAGAACAGGTAGGCCATTTTTTTATTTGCACTCAGTGTTTAGGTGTGTATCTGAAGTAGCAAATGGAAGTGAAGTCACTGAAGAAAATACACACATTGTGTGCAGGATATTAGACAGAAAAGCCCATTTACTATTCTTAGATAAATATTTCTAGGATTTAAAAAAAAATGTCTGTCATACAAGTCCATGTTGTTCAGCCATTTTAGAGGCTTCTCAGATATTTTTAAAGAAACTTTAATTTACCAGAGTCCATCTACAGCTCCGTGAAAGAAGAAAATTGATCTAATTTCAATTCTAACGTATCCAATTTGGATATAAACTTTTCTGGACTCAAAGAGGAGGTCATCTGGGCTGCTAATTAAATCTGAATGTGATGGGATTAAATGTTTACCCGAACCTCATCTCTGACAGAAAATTTAATCACAAGTGTTTGTTTATGAAAATTGCATATAAACAAGTATGTAATTTCAGTGTGAGGTCAAAATAATTTCTTGCTTCAGAAACTACTTTTCAATGACATGTATGTACCATATTTTTTTTGCTGTATAAGTTGGAATTTTTTTGCATAATTTGCACGCCCTGCAACTTATAGGCCGAAGCGATGTATTTATGGATTTTCCCATATTTATAAACCATTTTTTGGCTGAGAAATGAACGTTTTCATTCATTCTGACTGGGGGGAAAAAAAAGAACAGAACGATTTTCAGCCACTAGATGGAAGCAGAGTAGTATTAGCAGGAAGGCATGCCGTTGTATCATTTAATAGGTAAAAGTGACTATAATGACAAATTCAAAAAAGTTCAAGGCAAAAACAATTGGACTTTTTTTTTTTTTTTAATTATACTTTACTTTATACTTTATTGTTTTTATCTTGAACTTTTTTTTTATTTATTTACCATGTCCTGGATGACTGAGAATCTTCACCAGCTATTAATGACACAATTGGCTTGCCAAAGTCCCCCCACCTTTATTATGCTCGCTGCTTGGAGCAAGTCAAACCAGTTGCACCGTCCGGAGAAATGCAGCTAATTTGACCATTAAAGTGCATTTATTAAGTAAAAGTTTAACTGAGACACAACTTTCCTATAATTTTGAGCAAACAAATAATTGTTTTTAGGTGTTTATATTGTTACATTTCGAAGAAATGCGGAGGCATGGCCCTCTGCGCATGCTCATGGCTTCCGCAAATCAGGTTTTGAAATACAGCTGATTTGACTGTCAAAGTGCATTTATTAAGCAAACTTTAGATTGAGACACACATTTACTATAATTTTGAGCAAACAAATAATTGATTTTAAATGTTAATCATGTTTGATTCTTGTTAAAGTCCTCCCGTGCACGCACCCGCGGCCACAATTTGGCGGCCAATCGATTTTTTGGCACAACACCGGCCAACATTTCCGGGTTCGGCCCACATTTCCGGATTGTCAGCGATGATGCGTGACAAACGCGTCAGCGTTGATGTATAATAGCCGTGACGTATACGGCGAAGCGACATATTTATGGATTTTTCCACTGTTTTAGACATATTTCGACTGATGCAACTTATAGGGCGGTGTGACGTGAACCATGGAAAATACGGTATATATATATATATATATATATATATATATATATATATATATATATATATATATATATATATTAGTGTGTGTTTTCAATTTTAATTTAAATTGTTTTAATTTGATGTAAATTTCAAGATGAAGTGCAATCATGCAAAAGCAACATTTCCGTCTAATTATTGGACTGTATGAAACGCACAAATCATTCACTTCTTTATTTATATACTTGGATTTGATTGTGATTGAATTGGTTCATGTCAAGGGCCACACATGCAAGAAGGAGACCCACCTTGGCTTCAAATTCCCTGATGAGTCTGTGAGCTTCTTTGAGCTTGTCTTTTTCAAAATCTAACTGTGCAGACACAACACGCACCACAGATACACACCGTGGGAACAGGCAGGCACAACACAGATGTAACAAAGAAGCACAAACGAAGGTGGGTTAGAAAGATGCAGAATAGGAACACTAGTAAACTTCAACAGGTACAGAACTCACAGCAAACACAATAAAGACAGAAAAGATGCGAGGAAAGGAAAGAGCAGGTCTCGTACACAGTTAATGACGATGGTAGTACAGAAATATATTCCTATTATGTCAGAATGAGCTATTTCATGTGCAAGAGGCAGAGTGTGATGTACTTTTACACCTAAAACAAGATGTAATCTATCTTCAAAAGAGCATCAGTGTAGCGCAGTGACTGCATAAAAGGTAGACAGCACAGCATCACTGACAGCTGGTGCACCTTAAAAAAAACCTTCTTCCATTTCCGTGTTTTCTTCTCTTCTTCTGGCATCACAAAAACACTTATCAACTTTGCACTTTCAGATGTGTGATGGGCATTGATTTCACTGCACAGTCTTTGTTTTAAAAGTGTACCCATTGTTGCTTTGATATTTCAGTCTGTGCAACCTTGCCAAAGTAAGAAAACAGGAATGAATTCTGCAGCAAATAAAATGTGATATTTTTCATGGAGTCAATCCCACAGAAAACCTCTTACTAGTATAGACTGTAGAAGCCTAAATATTTAATGTGCAAAATGGAAAAGAGATGGAAACTTTTGAGTGTGAGGTAATAACTTTTTATTTTACAAAAAGCTTTGAAAATAGAGTTACCGTGCAATGTATAAAGTAGGGAAGCACAATAATGAATATTTGGCCGAAATCCATGTTAAATGGATGTTAAATGTTAAAACTTATTTGGCCGATAAATGATACCGATATTTTATATACTTTTATATACTTTTCTTTGTCAGAACATAGCGCTCATATTTAGGCTAATTTGCTACAAAAAATGTGCAACAGCTGTAAGAGCTGGTGACATATATTCAGTAACAGCCATATGATATGCATAGCACTTTAACTTATATTAAATGAAAAGTGTTAAATGTTATTTATTAGCATCAGTCACCTGCGATGCTGTCTCACTTGTGGAGGCTTGTTCCAGGTTCCTAGCTGCAGTGTGGGATCCTCTGCACTCTTGTGCATGAAGAACAGACTTTTTAAGTTCAAAGTTTTTGTCTATCCATTGTGCCGTAAGACTAATCAAGCTAACAGGGCTAACACGACGTCCAAATGTCTGTGGTAAAACTCATCCAAGTGCTATTGGCTATTAGATTCCCAATTAGGTCGGAAATGATGGCTTGTAACTCGGGTAAGGCTACGTCAGAAAAATATCTCCGAATGGAGACGATGTAGAGAGGATCAACGTATTCCAAAAACCTTCGGAATCTGATATCCTCAATGAAAAAACAAACTTCCACGCTACCGACATTTTGACTTCTCTATCTCTGCCGTGATCAGATCATGTAGGCGCATGTGACGTAATCACGTTGTGCTGGCACTGCAGGCATCCTTGTCACTGGGTTGTCATATAAAAATAGCGTATTTGATATCGGTGATTTTTTTTTATGTAATGGCCGATGTCCAATATTTACCTTTAAAGTAAATATCAGCCGATACCAATACCATGCTGATAATATTGTGCATCCCTAGTATAAAGCTTACAGAATGTATTCTATATACATTACTCTGAGATTAAAAAATATCGACTTTCAGATAATAAACAAAACAAGCCAAAAATATTTTCTGCAATTATTGTTTGCCCTATTTTATGTCCTGTATTGATAATTAACTGAAGCAACAGTGTCTATGTCCTGTAAGGACACATACTGCATTTTATGTATTTAAATAGTAATTCAGCTCTAAGATGGACCCATTTCACAACAAAAAATCCATAAGTGGTTACTTTATTGTGAGTTCTGCTGCCTTTGTCAGTTTAGTCAAATTCTATACTCAGTCAAGGTAGATGGAAGTCTGGTTAAAAACAGGAAGAGAGGTCTACTACACCTCCAGCTCCTCTGGGGGCCATGCTGGGTCAGCTACAAGCTGGCCAGGTTGTTAAAACCTATTAATGGGATGGTGCAGAGTGTTCCAGGGAACCTCTGCAGTGCTACATTATTCATCACATCCAGAGCCGATTCAGTGAATAGTTTTCCCCTCTGCCTTGAATGGTTGCAAGCAAAAGTTTAGGGAATAGTGAATGAGTTCTATTTCTTTGTGATTTCAGTGTCCTTTGTTGGTGTTTACAAGCAGAACCTCCACTCTGCTCAACTGGGAGATAATCAAACAGACACATCAAACATGCTGCTTGTTAAAATGCCAAAGTTCTGGAGAAAGACTCTCATTAAACATGTTGGGTTCACAAACAAGGTGAAGAGAAGCAACTCAGACATGCATGTGTTTTAATATCTGACAGGAATTCAGTTACAGGGATGAAAGGTTGGGGTTAGCTGCAACTTGATTCATATTCAGCAAAACGGCAGCAACCGCACAGCTGCTTTGATGGACAAACTGAATTCATGTCCTCACATTAATTTGAAGGTTCTGCACTTTGACGGGTAACGACTTCTCTAACACTGTCATTTGGAGCCCAGTGATCCTGAAGCAGCAGAATAGCTGCCTGAGAGTAGGTTGGAACTGAACCGTCGTTGTAACAGCATGCCTTGAATCAATGTGTTACTAGAACTGAATCCGAATATAGAAATGTATTAAAATAAATAGTTCACAAATTGATTAAATCTTTTAAGCAAGGCACAGTGACTATATATATATATATATATATGCTAAAATGTAGTGCATGTTATTTGGCCTTTTTTGCCTGTTTGAACTTCCCATGCTCTGTTACACAACTTTTGTAGCAAACAAGTTTAAATAAGAGGGCTATGCTCTGACAAAGGAAAGAACCTGACAATATTTTTTTTGCACTTTTGATAGGAGATTTGATTTGATCATTAAGATCGTATAACCACGTACTGGGCTTCTGTTTTAAGTTAATTTTTAATTAAAGAAACTGTCAACTATATTAATGCACTACTACTTATGTGCTTTTTCACTTGTCACTTGTGGACAGAATGAGTATATGAGAAAATTTACAAATTTACACTGTTCAAATGTTGTCAATGTTTTAGAGAGATTAAATGTCATGAAAAAATTTGACATTAAATATAATCCAAACTGAAGTGTTACATAATGTTCAGTCCCCTTTTTGGCATCTGCATTTAGTAACAGGTCAACCTGACAAAGATCATGCAGAATAATGTAGTATTTTAATTTCACAGCAGAGAAAGCTGTTGTTTTTTTTTTTTATTTTTGTTTTTTTTTTTGGAATGTCCAGAGGACCAGATGTAACTTTTTCAGATTTTTCTACCTGGATTATTGAGCATGCATCAGGAGAAAGCTATGTAGTCTCTGTAGGTAGATCTAAAAAACAAAAAAACAAAAAATTGGGATTGGTATCGATTATCAGCCAAATAGGTTTTAACATTCAATTCAATTCAATTCAAAAATACTTTATTAATCCCAAAGGGAAATTATTTGTTGTTGTAACTCGTTATCCTTATTTCATTAAGCGATGTTATAGATGCTGATGGCTGTAGACAGGAAGGATCTCGTGTAAAGGTCCATCCCACAGTGGATCCTAAGAAACTGGCTGCAGATGCCATCCGATCCGTCCACCCAGACTAGGCTGGCCTCTCGGTTCTCCCGGGCTGCAGGACCACCTGAATGCCGGGCAGAACTCCTCTGAGAGCGATGACCACTCCTCCCAGCAGTCTGACGTGCTCCTCGTTGCTGTGGACAGCCAACTGTAGGTGCCGAGGGACGATCCTGTCCTTCTGCTGTCCTGAGCTGTGTTTCCTGCTAGTTCCAGGATCTCAGTGGTCAGGCACTCGAGCACAGCTGGCAGGTAGATGAGAATGCATCCACAGAACATCCTTTTCAACTCATTTGAGATTTGGGGCTGTAGTTGAGATATTATTTGAGCTTTTGAGATGTTAATCAGCTGCTGTTGGTTGTAGAAAACTGTCTTGTTGCCATGGTTACGCATCATAACAAATGTCCAAAACTAAAAAGTTTCAGTAAAAATCCTTCCAGCTGCACAGCATCTGATACCAGAGGAAACCACCATCCAAAAAATGTGATTTACATCTAGAAAAAGAGGAATTAAAGTTTCCTAAAGCAAAATCTCAGAATGAAAGTAACAGAGCTGCTCCAACATGCAGCCACCTTGAGCGGCGCAATTCTAGAACATACTGGCATATCGAATATCAACCAAAAATTCAATACTGTGCATCCCTAATTTGTTCCTTCTTTACTAGAATCTCGTCTTTTATTTTGTCTTAAAATGTAAAAATATCAATAAATATTTTTATTTATAATATATTATTAATATATTAAAAATTTATGTTTATGTTATGAGTGCTTAGTGTATATTTAGTTGATGTTTTTCTTAGTTCATATCTTAGATGTTATTACTGTTTTTCTTAGACATTTTATTGTTGGATGTAACTGGGACCCTGTGTACATAATTTCGCTCCACCACATGTACCACATGAGGTGCGAATGACAATAAAGAAACTCTGACTCTGAAATGTTCAAAATCATTAGCTATTTTTAGTTTTATAGCATCATTCCTACTGACCAGAAAAGCGTCCTCCATCAAACTTAAAGTGGTCTGCAGGCCACCAGTTGAGAATCACAGTTGTAGCAGATATTGCGGCTCTGGACACGTTTAATGTAGTGAACAAAGGAGCAGAAATGGCTCTTTTGATCGTAAAGGTTGCAGACCCCTGCACTAGATTACCATTAAAAATATTTAATAAAACTTGTATGTGTCCTGTATTTAAGTTCTGGATGATGCATTGGAGACATTCAGTGCTTGCATTTTGTGCTTCTTTAAAAACAAAAAATTGACACAAATAGAAAAATGTTGGAATCACCCAAGCATTGTTCTCTCTCTACACTAGCTGGTAATGTGCAACAACTGTCAACAATACTCGCCTACAAGAAGATGCTGAGAAAAAGGTATGAAAGTTTGAAAAATAACTGAAAACACTTGAAAAGACCAAACAAGTGTCACTAATCAATACAAAAAAAAAAAAAAAACAACTGAGAAGAAAAATTAGACAAACAGCAGAGAAGGCTTGAGCTTCAAATAGTAAAAGAATTAAATGTGATAAAGGATGAGTTGGAAAAAATAAAAAAATGTTCATGCATGACTTTGGCTAGAAGTACCCAAATGGTAAAAACTGACAGTATTTTTAGAGAGCGAACAGTAAGACACACCTAAGAACCTCAAGTACGCTCCGTTAGAGCTGTGAAATATCTGCTTCAACCACATATTGCAGGTAAAGTTATTTAGACTTTAAGTGCAAACACAAGCAACACTGAATGAATTTTGACATTTAAAAAAATGCACCTCTGACACAAATGTAGCTATACAATCTCTCAATGCTATATTATATTAAATTCCTAAACCAGAAATGCAAACTGCCCTTTTTATCCCAAGGTAGCACTAAAGTGTTTAAAATTGGGTTAAAGGGGAAATAGCAGACATTTTCAGTGCACAAAATGGAGGGTTTTGCATGGGAAGAAATGATGTGGAAGCCAGGAAAAGAAACGCAATCCATCTCAGCGATGATAGAATTTCATAGGAAAAGCTTCAATAGGGCAATTCTCTCTTACAAAGAGCTACAACTTAGGAAGGAGATTGACCCTTTATTAAATCAAATGCTCTTGCATGGACGATAACTCCCACTTACAGCACCTTCACATCTGTAAGTGGTGTGAAAAGATATCCTTCTGACCAAATCAGACCTTTTCTCAAGGTGCCATTACTTCTCAACACTATGATTTTTGGAAGAGAAAAAAAAAAAGGTGCATTTTCATTTGTGAGATTGTTGAGGGGGAGAAATGACATAACTGACTTTTTTTTCTGCTTTTTTGAGCAATGCATATTTTAAAGACCTTTTAACAGTTTTGTAGAGTGGTGGGATTTAGCTTTGTGGATTTACCTGGGACTCCAGGGCTTGAATCTTCTCCTCCAATTCCTTGATTTTTTCTTCTTTCTTTTGAGATTCTGCTTGGGCCTCCTGCCGAGCACTGAACTCCTCATCAAACTGCAAGAAAGAAGACAGCCATGTCTGCGTGCAGATAACAAATACGTACACGGATGTAAACGCAAACAGGCACATGTAGGTGAGCAGCAGGTTGTCTTCGGAGCAGTCAGAAGGCACATCAACAGAATGCAAAACACACCATCTTACACACTCAGGACCATTTCTATTCATAGCCTTTGTGGCCCTAAAGCCCCATTGTCCTTTGTCTTTGTTAAAAGTTTCCTTGTATGTTGATGGATCTAACCTTTGCAGAAAACAAGCCATGTCACAACAATGATTTCATTGGCCCAGCAGGATGCATTGTGAAATGGTGAGACTTGACTCTTAAGAAAAAAATATTCCAGGACCCCTGCTGTTGAAAAAGGTGTATACCCAGGCTCAATATATTTCACTCTTAATGTTATGATAAAGAAATGGTTTCAATGTTATGCTTTTAATGCAGGGAAGTAACTGAAAAAAAAAAACAATAGCTCAAATTAAAACAAACAGAGAGGGCCATCTTTGGATGCAGAATAGCATCAAAAGGTTCTACACATAGCTTAACTCTCCTCGGCCCAAATAAGTATACATCAGAACATCCCCATCGATTCTTGTAATGCTGATACGGATCATGTAGCGTCACAGCCAGGTATTGATCAGGGCATGCAAAATCAATAGCTTGTCTGAAAGCTCTGGAGAAGAAAAAACTTTGTTGATGGGAGTTGGCTTAAACCAAAGAAAATCTACGGGGGTGATTAATGTCGTACCTTTTTGGAGTATTCCACAGCCTTCTGCTCACTTTCTTCTACTTTGGCTTTATCCACACACTGATCTGAAAGTTAAGACACAAAACACTTAAAATACTTTGACTTCTAAGATATCTTGAGAAATTTAGTATTAGACCTGGATCATATTTTCAAAATGTATGCGACTGTGTATGAATTAAATGTCATTTTGGACAAATTCTTTGGGCAGAGAGGTTTTTAAATAAACCTAAAAATTAAATAATGTCTTGTTTCATTGTTTTTCATCACAAACAGCATCCATTACTCCCCAAAGTATCTTTATAGAGTAAAGGCACTTAATTGTATCCTAAAGGAGTCATTTTAAACCTAAATATTGTGAGTTATTCAGACTACTTACAATTAAATGCATAAATCTACACCTGAGACATTTTCTCCAGCAGTTACCCTTCATTGTGGCTAGCAGTTAACTTAAAATATCTATTATTAAACTGGAATGAAAATGGCATAAAGGAGACTATTGAAAAAAAAACTGAAACGTTCTCTGGACATGTTCGGTAAATTACACAAAAACTCGATAAGTCCTTTATACTCGTGACTGATGGATCATTAAACAGCCAGAAAATACTAAGCTTTTCTAAAAATCCCTTTATTTACAAATCATTGTCTAATAAAATGAAAATCTGAAGGATTTTTTTTTTTTTTTTATTATTAATTATTATTTTATTTTTGTTGTTGTTGCTTAATCATGGCTGAGTTTTGGAAAAGGAAAATCAAACGTACGTCTAAAACCCCAAATATTTTCTTCCTTACAGTTTTTTTTTTTATTATTATTTATTTTATTTTTGAGACCATGAATGTTAATGTCTTGCTTGCTTCCTTATCTTGGTCTCTGGGAATTCTCGTTTTGTGATATTCTCATTGTGCAACATGCACTGTTGTTTGTCTCGTTTGTCTCTATGTGTCCCTGTGATGGACTGGAGACCTGTCCAGGGTGTCCCCCGCCTCTCGCACAGTGACTGCTGGACATGGGCACCAGTGACCCCCACAACCCTAAAAGGAAGAAGCAGGTAAAGATAATGGATGGATGGATGGATGGATGGATGGATGGATGGATGGATGGATGGATGGATGGATGGATGGATGAATGGATGGATGGATGGATGGATGGATTTATTTCTTTATTTATTTAGGTGCTTGTTTGTTTGCATGTTTGGGATATCTCTGAAAACATTGTTGTAGTTGATGTGAACTTATAAATGTTATCAAATAGATCTTTGATTTTCCACAGTTCTTCTCTAGCAGCAATTTAAAGACTGTGGCAAAACTGCCACAGTCACAAAACAAACAAAATGTTTATTTATTTATCAGTTGTTTAATATGTGTTTAATATTTATTTATTTTTATTTGTGTTTAAATTGTTTGAAATGAAGGAAATAACTAAGACACCGTCAGGTTGAAAAAGAGATATTTGGCCAGTGTGTTAAAATTAAATACATCATAATATTGTTCACAGTTTTGCTCAAATGCAGCGAGGATGACGCTTGTGCCCTGTTCACTTGTTTGTCCTTTATTCGTTGTATGATTACACAATGTGCACCATATTTTATTCTCTTCAAAAACAATTTAAACGTGACAATATGAATGCGGAAACTAAAAAGTCGAATAGGACAAACATTAAAGAACCAAATGTTTCAAACACCTAAGTGCTGTGTTGCATTTTTGTAATAAACATGAATAAAAATATAAATTTTATTACAGAGCGTGTTTTCTAGAAATATGTTTTGAAATTTTTAATGACCCTTTGCTGCTAAGGTGAAAAGCAGTAGAGACACAAAACGATGTTTATTTCTTGCCCGTGTGGAAAATATTATCCCCGTTAGAAATGCAGTTCAAATAAACTGTTTCTGTATGATTCCACAAAAACAAAAATAATTGAATAAAAAGGTCAAAAATGTTTGTTCATTAAATGAATGAGACACAGGGGATGACATAGACAGGGAAATCTCACGGGATCCTTTTATGCTTTTCTTTCTTTATAAAGGTGTTTCAGAGGAATATCTCCTGAAGCACAATTAAAGAAAATATTGGTGACATGAGGCAATTTTAACATGTAACAATCTTCACTGTTTTATTAAATTCACCAAAACCAGCTTTGCAAATAAAGGTGGCTTTATGACCCATAAAAAATAATAATAATAATAATAATTAAAAACAACCTGTTTAAATGAATTCTGAAGTTACCAATAAGATGTGTGAAGTCCACATCCAATCGTTTGCTGTAGCCAAAGTCAGGGTCCGTCCCACTGCGGTGCAGAACCACCTGAGCCACACATTCTTCTATCACCTTGTAGTACTGAGGCCTGCGAGGTCAGGAAACAAAGCAGGACAATTAGACAAGAAAGATATGACTGACACAAACCCCACGAGGCTAATTAACCACAAATGATTCTTTTCTCCAAGCCAGAGGTCACAAAATGCTATGTCAAAAAGGGTGCTGCTGAAGAAAATAGGTACCCCATTAAACGTGGTCACTTGTTCACCCCATCATGAAATTAGCAGATTAATGGCTACACAGAACTCAAGCATGTGATTTGTCTGTCCATTTCAAGGTGACTGACGGTAGTCAAGGCTACGCTTGCCCTCTTGCATAATTTGCAATCTTCTTTGCCAATTAGAGCAACCATAAAAACCCAAATGTAAATCCAATCAGTGTAATGTGTGTAATTGAAAGCACAATGACCAGGAAAACATGTCAGCCAGTTAGGAGTGTGACTGAGTGCTCGTCGTCAAACAGGGCATGTGATTCAGCCCGAGAGCCCACCGCCACCGCGCAGGTTGGTATGTGACCTTTTCTGTGTAACATTATCAAGTTTAATTGCAAGTGACATTTAGCAAATACAATGTCGTCTTAAGATGAGCTTCAAACTGAGAAGTAATTATTTTCTAACTATGACACAGACGACAGTTTGATGTTCAAACTTAAAGCAGAAATCACTATTTTCTATTCTTCCCAAGACTCAATTTACTGTAACTCACAAGTCAAACTCTAAAACAAAGCCGTAGATGTTTTGAAACGGTTTTAAAACGATGTGTTAATCTGACCCACGTAAGTACTTTATATCAAAAATTAAAAATGACGTACAAGAACCTTTATATATATATCACTCAACGTCATGAAACAGTGAAAACAGCAGGACCATTCTGGTGTGTCTCCTCACAACACTAATGAAAAAACTACACTTGAAGACACAAACTGACAACTCTGATGCAGAATTTATATTTGCACAAAAAGGGCAGAAAACAGTAGGACACTATGCATGAGTAATAAATATAAACAGAGCAATGTTTGTATGAAGGCTGGCCTTTTTTTAATTTAACTTTTGGTATACAGTTAGGTCAAAAACCTGGTTTTAATTTAAATCTTTGTGAATTGTTTTACTGGGATATATGTACACATTTGTTGGCCATTCT
>NC_056501.1:13112886-13123742 GCF_014905685.2 Nematolebias whitei | reverse complement strand
AAAAAAAACAACAACACAGTTCCCATCACATTATTCTACAGCAGAGGTGGGAAACATTTAATTTTTCCAAAGGTCCATATCAAGACGTTTAAAGCAAGGGCCGCATAAAGAATCAGAATTGATTTTCCTTTATGATAGATAACCTAGAATACATTTTTTTTATACTTGTACTTGTTGTAGCATAGTTAGTGTGCTTTATAAAATCACCTTTCCAATATATTTTAGGAATATAAGACGTGGTTGAGTGGTTAGAGCAGTCGTCCTCCAATGCGAGAGTTGGGGGTTCGAATCCACCAGCAGTCACATGCCGAAGTGTCCCTGGGCAAGACACTGAACCCCTCATTGCCTCTGATGGGTGTCCCATCAGTGTATGAATGTGATAAAGCTCTGATTAGTCTCTTTAGAATGATTTGTTCAATTAGCTTTGTAGAGATCTACTAGAGTGCTGTGTGAATGGGTAAATGAGGCACAGCTTGTTGTGTAAAGCGCTTTGAGTATCTCGATAAGATAGAAAGGTGCTATACAAGTACAGTCCATTTACCATTTACCATATTCTGTAAAATGGCTCTTGTGACAATATATTATAAATAATATTATACACGTTAGCTTAACATGTTATACATGTTAGCGGAAATATGCAAAACAAACTTATGTATTTGTGTTTTGAAGTCTTAATGGTTCAGTCTATTCTGAAAACACAGTGACTTTAAAAATATTTTTAAAAATGTTTTTTTAAGTTTTGCGTAAGATGTTTAATTTAAATCTCCTTAAGTCTTGTTGATAAATCACTGTTTTTGTTTTGTTTGTTTTGTTATTTTACCAATTTATTTTTTAAAAAATGTTGTTTTCTTTTGAACTAAGGACAATGGGGGCCTGATGGTGATTGTCCAAGGGCCACTTTTGGCCCTCGGGCCTTAAGTTGCCAGCGTCTGTTCTACAGAGTCTATTCACTACTTGGCCAGATGTTATTTCAAGTGGAAAGAAAAACAACAAACACTGATCAAGACCAACAAAGGCAGCTGTGTATCACACACACACACACACACACACAATTAGGAATAACAGGCATTTAGCAACAGTTCAGATGTTCCTGACAGTTGATGGTTGGTTTGGTGAAAAAAAATGTTTTAAGTGTGACTGACTAGTTCTGGTACATCACATAAATCTAAAATAGGGATGGGGTCAAGCATTAAAATTAAAAGAGAAAACATTGAACTTTAAAAAATAGTTATCTGATTAAATTACTATATCAGATTGTCTTTGTTTGTTTTCTTTGTAAAGTGTAAAAATCCAAGAAAGAACAAATAAAAATTGTATTCCTTAATGTGCTTATGATCTCTAATTCGTATAAATGCTAACCATATATTTTTAACTAAAGTTGCAAACTTCCAATATGAAGTATTAATTTATACCAAGGGACAAATAACTACTGAAAATGTCACAAATCCTTGGTAAGCAAATATACGAAAGTTAAATATGTTTGACCTTCTCTATATTGACTAATTCATGTAGACACATATAAATAAGTGAAAATCAGACGTGTTCAAAAGCCCAGAGTTTCCGAGCAACTTTGATTAGATAAGGAACTCAGTTTGACCCAAGCTTGGCTCTCTGTACTGCATAAAAACATTGGGCGCTGATTATTACAGCTGCTAAAATGTGATAATTGATTACAGGAGGTAAACAAAGTATCTGTTGCCAGGTGGGTTTGTTTTGTCCAAAAAATAGGCAGAAACTAAATAAGTCAAAGGAAAAAATGAGCATGATAGCACTTTGTTTTGATCAAATCTTAAATAAAAAGGAGTTAATATCACCCATATTAATTATGTTAGATTGAAAGTCTATTTTCATACGAGACTTTGTGGGTGGACAGACCTTATCGTGTGAACAGACAAGATGAATAGCACTAAATTTCAAACCAACGTAAACAGGAATAAATCAGTGTTTAGGTGTGCTGTTTTGAAACCATGAAATGCCCTACACTAAGCTCGAGCCGGTGGAGTCGCCCACTCATGATTGGCACAGGCTGGTGAAAGCTCATACAACGCCCTACATGACTTAAGCACTGTGGCACTCAGCTTACAACTGTCACAAATGCACGCCGTGTTATTATCTCAATAAGCCACCCTATTTTCCTTCCGTCCTCTATCCTCCACCGCCACCAAACAGATAAGAGACTGGGTGGAGATAACTAGAGACGGAGAGAGTGACCCAGAACTGTCAGACCCTTTCACAGTGGGCAGGGCCAGGCTCCCGGAGCGAGCATATGTCCCCAGTATCATCCCCAACCTCTTCTTTTACTTTGGCACCTTCATTTCTTCTAGTGATAGCTTCTAGTTCAGCACGCCATGCACTTGATCCAGCTCCGCTCCACATAACCAGGGTAATCCCCATATCACCAGGCTCCAAAAGAGCACATATGTTAAAAATTTCCTGGGTGGGTTTGATGTGTTCACGTTCATTAGATTTGCATGGAGAGATAAATGATCAAAAACAAACCCAGCCCTAGATAGGAGAAAAACAACTACCGTATTTTTTTGCAGAATAAGTCGCATCTTTTTGCATAAATGTTCAAGTCCTGCCCCTTATACACCAAAGTGACTAACATTCTTTTTTCTTCCCCCCTTATTTATAACCCAAGTTTTGGCTGAGATCTGATGATTTCATTCATTCTGACATGGAAAATATTGAACACTACCATTTTCAGCCACTAGAGGACCCTCGAGAAATATGGCAAGTCAAGTGTTTCATTAATAAGTAAAAGTGGTTATTGACACACTTGGCTTGCCATACCAAACCACCTTTGTCTCGCTCCTGAACTCCTGGAGCAAACATCAAATCATCTGCATTTTGCCGCACTGCCCAGGTGAAATGCAGCTGATTTGACTATTAAAGTGCATTTATTAAGGAAAAGTTCAACTGAGACACACCTTTACTATAATGCCAAGCAAACAAATAATTGTTTTTAGGTGGTTATGTTGTTAAATTTTAAAGAAATGCACAGCGAGTCCTCCCTCTGTGCGCTCTAGCAGCCGATTTTTTAAATGCAGCTGATTTGACCAATATAGTGCATAGGCCTGTCACAATAACAAATTTTGCTGGGCGATTAATGATCTCAGAAATTATTGCGATAAACGATAATATTGTATGAAATTTGACAATAATTAATTGTCAAAATTTAGAAGAATTAATTTTTTTGGTGTGTAGTACCTTTTTTGACCACCTGATGGCAGTATAAAACAGTTTGACCCAAAGGATGGATAGTTGAGCAGTGTGTCTCTTTAAGAAAAATGGGAGGGAGGGCCCTTGACGTGATATGGGCTGACATGGTGACATGGTGAACGCTCAATGATTTGAGCTCTTTAGCATAGCATTTTTCACACAAAGCTTTTAATTAAAAAAATTAGTAAATAAGTTATTCAGCTTCTTTATGCAGAGAAAAACAACTTTTTTACATGAAGGAACAAAGGCACGGGTTTTACCATGAATTGTAGAGCTTCGAAAAGACGGAGGTTTATTCCTGGGGTTGGCCTGTTAACTTATCTTGTAGCTTAGCTTCTCAGCTTAGCTGCTTTTAATGATCCAAAAAGGTGATTTTGGATGGTTAAAACAGATTTTAAAGAGAAAAGAGAAAGAGAGGGGTCAGTAAATACCACCGGAGTTGAGCCGTGTCGTCAGTAGAAATGATAAAGCTGGTAAAAGAAAATGAGGTCGATAATTTTCATTCATCATACGATTAATTGATTTATTGTTTATCATGACAGGCCTAATAGCGTATTTATTAAGGAAACGTTAAACTGAGACACACCTTTGTAATTGTTTGTAAGTGTTAATCTTGTTAAATTATTGTTAACATTCTCCCATGAACACTCCCATGGCCGCCATTTGGCAGCCAATCAATTTTTGGCACAACACCTGCCCACATACCCGGGCGGTCAGCGGTGACGCATAATAGATATGACTTGTACATGAGTCACTTCTTTGTTGAAATCAGGTCTCTTTATTAAATGAGTCTTCGAGGCTTAATGGGATTAACATGTCTAAATAAAGGTTGAATGAATGACTTATACGGCGAAGTGATTTATGTATGGGTTTTTTTCTTCATTTTATTAGACATATTTGGACTGATGTGACTTATACAGCGGTGTGACGTGTACGGCGGCAAGTACGGCAACGTTTTGTTTAGGTGAGCGCTCTTATACAGTACAGACTTACAATATTCAATGAACTTTTGTTTACTTTCACAGTTTAACAAAATATTAAAGCTTCTCAATGTTGATGACAAAAATGTATCAATAAATAAATACATATTATGCAAAAAGAATATGATCACAAAGTTCAAACAGCAAAACCATCATAAAAATCAATTAATAAAAACTTTAATACAACCCCATATCACTTCTGCACATCTAGCTTTGTATTTTTGTGTAAATGGCAACTTTACATGACAATTTTATATTCACCCAAACTAACCACAAGCTCAAAATCTGCCAACTTTAAAGGGAAAGGATTTCAAAAGACTGCATCTACTAAAAATGCTGCTAACGCTGTAGAACTGCAGCTGCCGTCATTGAAACTCAACAGCTGTGACGTCATAGTGCATGCCTGGTTCTAATGTCTGTGTGTTTCATGTTTAAAATGTTTTACTTAAAAAGGTATCTTTAAAAAGAACGTTAGTTTGTCTGAGCATTGCTTCTTATTGCTAACTTACTGGGGTGTACATGAGACTCTGGAGCTGAGGTGAGCAGGCTAATACAAGATAGTTAATGGGGATTCTATCTCTCACTTCCTCTGAGTAGATGAGGAATACATAATTCATAAATCCAAGGGAACAGCAACTTCTTGCTGGTAAATTCATCTACCTCCTTCCATCCCTCCTTTATCTTAAAACTTTGTTCAAGTTTTATTTCTGGGAAAAGTTCTGACACAGCATGGAATTAATCAGAGGCGCTCCGTTCAGAGGAGTCACAATCTTAATTTACAGTATTGGACTTGTCAGCTTTTGGAGTGTTAAATAAAAAGCAGACCCATTATTTTAGAATACCTTAACTCTTCATAAAATGATGCTTCGTCTGCCAAAGCACTGAGGCTAACGATCATTCAAAAAGTGTAAAGTCATAGTCGGCATGTACCTTTTCACGGATGCGTGCCACCTCAAAGAGAAATACAACTAATAATGCGTGTGAGCATAGGTACAGAGATGAATGATGCACCATTTATGTACCTGATAAAATATCACGTTTAAGTAGGCAGAAATGCAGAGAATTCAAAACTAAACTGTCTTTAAAAACATGAAAGTCTCAAGTTAAGGACAATAATAAAGTGTAAGTAAAGAACCAATGTAATCATAGAAGAGAAAATGCTAGCTGTGATCTTCACTTCAGTTAGAACAGTCGGTTACACTGACTAAAATAAGCTTTAGATTATAAACAGAGCTAAGATATGGAGAAGTCTAGTCAATAATCAATGTAAACTAAATCAAGAAGCACGCCACAAAATGCATCTGTCCTGAGAATACAGCAGGTGGCATGAGCTTTAGCTCCATCTGACTCTGAAGAGCAGATAGCAGCTAGAAAGGATGTTCTTAGAAATAGTATTGCCTATCACAGCTTTTCCTTTTCAATTCTGTTTTGAAGCCATTTGAGTTCTTAACTGTGTATTGAATTAAAACATCATTTCTTTAACAGGCACCAGTTCTTGCTAAACATTACACAGTTTATAATAGGAAAAGAAAGTTGTATTTGAATGCTTACATAAGTTTATGAAAATGTAAAATTAGCGTATTGTGCGACGGGTAATTGAATTTAGTAAGAAAAACAAAACTATAAAATACTGATAGCAACTCTGTCATCAGTAAATACAAGGCCAGACAATTTAAAAACAGAACTTACCTGATGTAATAGTCATTCCTGATAAGCAATAGGTGCTGAAGGATTGACAGAAAGTAGGTCTCTGAGGCTGTGTCTTTCACCATATTTGACAGAAGATGGTACACTTCATTCATATCAGTGAAGGAGCAATGTTAAGGAAAACATTTTTTTACAGTGTTCCATTTTTCCCCCCTTTAAATAAATCAGGTAAGTATCAGGGCTAACTTCTTCAGAAGACATCCAGTCTGACATTACTCAACTCCTGTAAACATCATCACTATTTTATTAGATTTTATTTTCATTGAAACTCTTTATTTTCTCCTGTTCTTTAACTCAGCTTTTCTGACAGGCATCACTGTGCAAAAGTCAACAGAAATATAATTCGTCTTATCCATTGTCTCTCTGGGGAGCTATGACAGTGTAAACAGCTAAGTTGAAAAGAGGGGGACTGGCGTTGAAGAGTGCTCCCACAGGTTCACCTGTCATACCAGACTTCTTTAGGAAATAAAAAGCTAATTACAAAGAAAAAGACACGAATGCTTAAAGGTTCGGGGCCAAAAATCATGAGGTTGTGACATTTGGAATGGTAAAATTAAAGCAGAGGTTATCACATAAAACTGGTAAAAAATGTAACACCAAAAAGGTATATTATTAAAACTGCAGACGTTATTGATGATGTGTCTTAGTTTGCTTAGTTCAAAAATAAAATAATGATGCATTTGACATTTTAAAAAGCGGTAAAATTAAAATTGGGTTTTTATCTCCTAATGTTTAGATCTAATATGTACATTTCTTGATTATGTTACACATTTCTAATTCTATGAAATAACGAACCTGAGATTATGATGCATCAAAGTTAGTTATGGAGTTCCTCAGGGTTCAGTGCTTGGACAAATAATCTTTACCTTATATATAATTCCATTATGTAAAGTTATTAAACAACATGGGATACATTTTCATTGTTATGATGATGATGCAACAGTTATATTTGTCCATGAAAAGAAAAGAAAACTGTTTGATAATGAAAATAAATACTCAAAAACAATGCAAGACCTATTGTACATATAGTACAAGCCAAGACGGATAAACTGTATAGTGAAATGCATTTCAAAATACAATGCTTATGCTAATATTGTTTGTAATTAGCATGAAAATCTATTTAGAAAATAATAAATGTGAGTTCTGCTGCAACCATTTCATTGTGTTTGAAAAAGCTAGCATTCAGAAACAAACAACAGAGAAAAAAGGATGATTTAGAGTGTGACAGGTTTGCCTGAGCTGGGGGAATTTTCCTATAAAAACTAATCTTGTCCAGAAAAGAAAATAAGCCTCTCACATATGCACCTTTGCAAAAACAAGTAGACTGAGGAGTGGGTCCTGCTTGCTTGCCAAGTGTTGCAATTTAACATAAACTGTTGTTCCTATGTAACCTGTGATGAGATGTTTACAGAGAACATGGAGGCACCATATATTGTGTTCTCCCTCTCTTCTGTTTATGATACAAGGAATATCTAAAATAAAATAAGAGAAAAGTAGCCAAAACGAATTTGTGATCTTAAGGCTCTTACAACTGAAAAAGACCAATGCCTTTAAATAGCAGCTAACTTTTCCTTTTAATTTCAACAAAGTCAGTAATTAAACTTCTATTCAATATTCTTGCAAGAAAAACCAATGGAAATCAAAGCTCCTCTAAAATATCTGTCCTCTCCCTTGCAATACCAGCATAAGAAGTTTGGGAGAATTACCAGTCCACTGAGATTCAATTATAGCCTCACCATGGCCCAATTTTCAGAAGGCATAAAAAGTAGCTTGGACTGGAAAGGAGCCAAACCAGCTTCATCTATCACTTAACAGCAGACAAAGCCTGATGTAAAACACCAATCTATTCAATCTCAGTCCTTTTTTCCCCACTTTTAGTCTTCTCTTTGCACTATCTCTCCAAATAATGAATAAACATGAATGGCAGTCAAGTGTGATGTAGGCCAGTCAGCAGTGGGGTCAATCAATCACCATTCCACAGTTCATTAATATTCATTAGGGGCCTGGAGTCATCTACTCAGCACCTGGACCTGGAGCCGGACACAGAGAAGACGAGTCTATTCAGGTTAATATTTATGAAACAGCCAGGAGAAACACAACACATGTGCAATGCTCAGGTGGTAGATTTACCTGTGAGACATTACCTATGTAGGTTGATGTGTGTGTGTGCATTTGTGTGCACACAATGCAGACAAAAGGACAGAGGGTAACCTAGGCATTCCAATCATGCCCATACTTCACAGATCAATACCACATTGTCCTTGGAAGCAAACATTAAGCCTTCTAATTTGTGAACCTGCTCGAGCACATCATTAATCCAGGTACACCTTTTCTCCCCTCTCTCTTGTCTCCAGACACACATACACCTCCTCCTACCCTCACTTACATGTGTCAACAGAAACTGTCACTCACTGTGACACTTTTGTGCTCTTACAAGAACTGTGGGATTTGGAGGAAGAAAAAGGTTGCAGGAATGAACATCTGCATAACAATGTCAGCGTCTGGTTCGTCTGCTCACGATGTCAGCTATTCAGACATGGCCTTAGAGAAGATTTGTGAATTATTAAAGAGTTCTTCTAGGATGCTTGAAAAAGTTTTTCCACTAAGGACTAAATTACTGCTATTCTTATTAACTTGTGTCCTGACTGTTGGGAGCAAAATTGTATTAAAATAAAAAAAAATAATTAAAAAAAAATCTACCTTTTTAAACTTGTCCACAAAAACAAAAGGTACAAATACTTAAAAATGCTCTACATAGCTCTAAACTAGCATAGAACAAAAAGTGAAGTAAAGAAAAGAAATAGACAGGTGGATAAAAAAATAAAAAAGCTGAGGAGGTCAGAGGTTAAGATGACAGGGTTATTTACCAACTATACCCGGCCAGGGATGGAGCTGGATATTGTGCGCTGACTCGTCTAATCCTTCTCTAATGAACAAAGCCATGAGGGGGATTTATGCTGTAAAGCTTGACCAAACTCACAATATGCACTCACTGTTAGTTGTGTAGGCCTGTATATCACACCTTTGTGTATTCACACAGACAAAGGACAAAAGGATATTCCATCTCAGCGCGGATGTCATCCAGGCGATGGGAGAGTTCGATAGCATCTTCCTCCTTGTTCTCGTTAAACACCCTCAGTTGGATGTCGAGCTCCTCTGTCTCTTTTATCTCCTGAAATTAGTCAAGACAAAAGTGGTGGATGTGTTACAAATTGTCACAACGCACTTTAAGTCCAGCATGATGCAGATTGTAGCAATTACTTATTTAATCGTTGCACTCCTAAATTTGGGCAAACTTTGTATTCTCGACTAGTGCTGGTGATGAAAACCTCTACAGGTTTTCAGCAGAACACAGAAAAAAAATAGACCTTGAACTTTCTCAAAAGGTATTTCAGACAAAACCAATTCCTGCACACCTGTTCCAACCACAAGGGGCTACAGGGGTGCTCCTCAACACTTCTCTATGAATCACCGGCAGGGAAGTTTACACACTGAGACAAGACCAAACGTAACCCAATTTCTGTAGGAATCAATCACCTTGCGCTGTTTTTTTAGGTGCACCATCTGTCTCCACCAGGCAACTTTGGTTTAGAGGGAGGTGCATAACAACACAGAAAGAAAGGAGAGGAGGAGGAAAGCCAAATAACTGCATCAAGGACTATTAGAACAAAACATGTGGCACTTTCTTTTTTCTATGGGCTTCGCCATTTCTTTGCCAACAGCTACACACGTACTCCAGAGCATAACTCATAATTAGATGGAGTGTCACGCAGAATGTGAGCAATAAAAGTGGTAAATGTGGGATTCATAAATGACTGTACATGGAGGCCCTTTCAAATCAGAGGGCAGAATTGAAGATAATTAAAGTAATGACCGTAAAAATCAACAGGAGCAGCTGGGATGACTTATTAACAACTGGCTCTGTGACACGTTCACCCCACTTGCGACAAATGAGAGTTTGAGTGATGAGCTGGAGCTCGCTTGCCTTGGGCTCATGCGAAGGTGTGCAAAGTGAGGTTGCTGATAATGATGCCTGTGTGCAGAGGTGCGAGCTACGCATCACATTTTCTACAAGCCTCTGCTACTACAAATCAAACTAACTGTGGCAGGTCTCTCTGTTGGGAATTTGCATCCCAATTATGTTTAGTATTAAAAAAAAAATCAATCAGTGGATTCTAAACTTAAATCATTTTATTTGAATGGCTACTTAAACAATTACTAATCATGTTTGAAATTTAAAATGCATAACAAAACATTCAAGACACTTACAACAAAAAAATATTTAAATGTTTTAGTGAAAAAAGGAAAAACAAACCTGAACTTAAATTACAGACACTAAAAAATGTTCAGTCAATTGAATCACTTGTTTTAATTTTAAAAACCAAGAACAAAAATCAAAACAATTTATACATATTAGGGTAAAAAATAAGCCAAGAAAACTTACAGGAAGGATCTTTTTTAGACCGCATCTTAAGAACTCATTGCGTAGATGTATCCGAAAGTCTAAGTCATCAGGCGACGTGACGAGGGCATTAATCAGCTGCATGCAGGCTACCTGTGGACAAAACAAACAAATATATATAAATGTATGGATACACAGACACATCCATCCATCCATCCAGGTTCAGGTTAAGTTTATTTGTCATATGCAAAATCAACAAGGTCAACAATGCAATGAAATGCTCAGGAAGAGAACAACCGTCTCGTCTCGCCAAAAATAAAAAATGAAGAAATACCAAAGTGTGCAACAAAAATATTAAAAACATACTAAAAATACTACTAAAATACTAAAAAAAATACTAAAAATACTACTAAAAAACTAAAAAATATACTAAAAATACTACTAAAATACCAAAAAACATACTAAAAACACTAATAAAATACTTAAAAACTAGAGGGTGAAACGTTTCTATAAAAAAGACACTGTCCAGATGACCTGACTGAGAA
>NC_056501.1:13106894-13112876 GCF_014905685.2 Nematolebias whitei | reverse complement strand
GAAACGTTTCTATAAAAAAGACACTGTCCAGATGACCTGACTGAGAATTATTGGATACTAAAAAAACTACTAAAATACTAAAAACATACTAAAAACACTTCAAAAATACTAAAAACATACCCCCCAAAAACACTACAAAAATACTAAAAACAAGGCAACAAAGTCAGTCCGTCCATCAATCCAATCCATCCATCTATCTATCCATCTATTATATACATTACACACGTACACGATTTTCATTATAATGTTTAGTTTATGTCCTGTACTTGTGTGTTTCAAAATGATCATTTCTCTTTCCTTGCCCTCTTGAAGAATACAGAACTGAAATAGTAACAATGAAGAGGAAAAGGTAGCGAAAGAGACAAAGACCAGATGAAACACAGACACTCCAAGTCTTGTGTTTTTATTGACTGGATGTGCATTATTAATGGATGTATTGGTAAAAGAGAGAGGGAAAAGAGTTTGTGTGCTGGGTGGGTGGCTGGGAGGATGAGAGGGGGTCAGCAGGAGGAAATGGCGAATGAATTAAAATGAGAAGTAAGGTGTTTCAAGGGAGCAAGCCGTGGTTAAGACAGTTTTTCTTTGACAGACGATCAATAAACAGGTTGAAGAATTCCCATGGACTAATGTAAAATGCTGCATTCTTAAACCTTGACCCAAACAGTCGGTTGGTGTGTGTTATTAATAAGAGTCATTGCAACACTGACTCTTTAGTGTTGTCATAACTTTTAGGGGTTTTAACTCTGCATCCTGTTTCTGCTGTCTCTTATTGCTAAACTTTGAACACAACTGAGCCAAAATCTCTGGTAATATAATGTAAGTTGAATGGTAAGATAAATAGAAAGCTCAATGTATTGTTACTTTATTGACATAAACAGAATCATTAAACAATTTGCAGGCAAACGGTCCTGAAGGTATCTGCTAGGTGCTACAACAAGCAGGAGAAGATTAAAAAAATGAAAGGAGAAAGCATTCTCTTGATGCCATTTCCTTTTGACATAACGGAAATAAACAGTTTTAAATAATAGGTTACTGGATGTAAATGTACTCTTGAAAAGAAAAGCTAATATTAGAGTCAGGTGTTTAAGTGTATTAAGAGTTTTTGCATTGTAGTAACATTTGCACACTTTGAGTAAAAAAAGGCAACTAAAGTAAACGTTTAAAAAAAGCTGCATATGGCGGCATGATGGGCAGAGCTGCCGCTTCTCAGCGTGAAGGTTGACAGATTCAGTCCCGGTCAGGGGGCTTTCTGGGTGGAGTTTGCATGTTCTCTCTGTGCATGCGTGGGTTTTCTTCGGGAACTCCGGTTTCCTCCCACAGACCAAAAACATGCATGTTAGACTGATTGGTAACTAAATCGTCCCTAGACGTGAGTAAAAGAGTGAATGGTCAGTTGTCTCGTTTGTTTCTATGTGTCCCTGTGATGGACTGGAGACCTGTCCAGGGTGCCCCCCGCCTCTCGCACAGTGACTGCTGGATATGTGTAAGAGTGACCCCCACAACCCAAAAAGGAAGAGGCGGGTAAAGATAATGGATGGATGGAAAAAGCTTCATATCAAATTATTTACATCCTTTTCAAACTGGGAAAACGGGGAATCCTTGGATGTTCTGTATCAGCCGAACCCAGTTCTGGAGGGCAACCATTGTCCGCTGCCCTGGTCGTTATTATCATCGTGCTGCTAATGGGACCACGTCGCTAATAGAACCACATGACTAACAGAACCATGGTGCCAATAGGACCATGATGCTGCAGATGTATTTATTTTTCACTTTGGCGCCTTGTTTTTGTATTTTTGTTGCATGCTTTCGTATTTCTTGTTGTTTTTGTGGCGAGTCGAGACGGTTCTTCTTGACCTGAGCATCATTGCATTGTTGACCTTGTGTTGATCTGAATATGACAATAAACCTAAACCGAACTGTACAAAATCTATGAGACAGTAGTTACATAACGGCTGGTAAAAATATGTGTTTTTACTTTAAGCCTTTTCACCTTGGATATTTTTTTCCTCATGTTCCAAAAATACATATTTTGAACCTGGAATCACAAATATTCTCAAGAATGTACTAACAGGGTTATTTTCCTAAAACATGGCAGGCTCCTGATAGTAAGAAAAGCTTCAGAAAATTAAATATTTAAATATTGGTGAGCTGAAACCTGGCATTTTATTGAAACTACTAGAGCCCATACACAATAGAAACTCAAGAGAAGGTTTAGATTACGTCCACGGAGAAGGAGAGGTGTCCGTACAAAGTAATTAAAAGTGTTAATGCTTGACATTTTTAAAGTTAGAATGCAGAGTTTGTTTCATTTTCAGTGCACAAGTATACCCTGAACCCACGTTTTAATCACATTAGCAAAGTCTAGTTGTGTGGGCCATCACCAGCTTTGGATTCAGTCTTTTTAATTTCCTTGAAACTCCTGCATCAGCAAAGCATTTTAATTTACTTGACAATTAGCAGAGCTTCATTTCATTAATGGCAAAATTTAAAGGAAAAACAACAGCCTACTAATAAAAAAAATAACCTGTTTCTCTTCCACCACCCGCCTCATCAGTTTCCCTTCATGTTTTTTTTTCCTTCATGACTTCTCAAGCCCTGCAGCTAAACTAATTTCTTAAGTAATTCCCTGCTTTGGTTTCTACAAAAGCATGTTTTAAGTGGTGTTTTTTTGTTGCTGCTGTTATATAGCTTTTTTTTATTTTTTCTGCTCCTAAACAACAGCAGTGAAAATGAGGAGAGGTACGATGCTTTGTTGCCCTTTCACATGGAGTCCTCCGAGACTCAACTTGACAGCAACGCAGGGAGACAAAAAGCAAGGGGAAGTATTTGTAAGATGTGAGAAAAAGATGAGTAAAGCAGAGAGAGGAAGAGGAAATGTGATAAAGAAAGAATTCAACCCCTTTTTTCATTGTTTAATTTTATCCATTATTTGGAGTTAGCAAGAAGAAAGAAGAAATTCAGTAGAGGTGCTCAATGACCCAGGTATTATTTGATTAAAACAGCAGCAATGGAGCATTGAGTGCATTTTAATATGCATGTGATCACATCTTGTCATGTGCTAGAAGGGCTGTGATAAGTTGACTTGAAAACAGAAGCCATAGAAAACTCAGTACAGTTGAAGAGATCGATATATAATGGGCTAAAGGCTCAAAACTTTCTATTTAGTGTTGTGTGCACTCAGATTTTTTTAGATCCACTGCTTAGTTTGAGTGGGATTTCATACTTAAACTTGCTTTAAAAAGTGTATGTATCACATCACAACAGTTGTTTGGTATTCAGCACAGTGTGTTGTGAAGTTTTGTTTAGTTCGTTGGATATGTTTTGTTTGTAAGGTTGTGCACATCTTTAATTACTCACCTGGAGCTGCTGGGCCTCGTGGTTCTCCAGTCCCTCCACAATCGGAGCAAACCTCTCTTTGTTGTTCCTCTCTGCAGCAATTGTCATGGCAGCCAAAATTTTATCCAGGCTGGAAGAACGCAGGGAGCAGGCAAACACAGGAGTCAACAAACACGTTTATAACCTAACAGGCGACACATTTATTCACCATTTGTAGCTCAAACACCGTGTATCTTATCTCCTCTTGTGTGTTGGTGGGGACAATCTCTCAGCCAGTCTTCGGCCACTTTGACAAACTGATCTCCATCTCTTTGTATGAAATCTACTCTATTATGGCAGCAGTATCCAATTTTGATTTATCAGCAGTTGCTAAGGTGAAGCTTGACAAAAACAGGGTTTTGCAGCAAATTGGGTGTTTTATTTTGTCTTTTTTTGGAAAAGTGTCTGAAAGCAAATTGCATTTGACCGACTAATGTTCAAACATGGCTTTCAAAAAAAAACAAAAAAAAACAACTAATAAGTACGTATAAGAACTTAAGGCTGTGTAGCTGAGAGTATCGCTCAATTTTCACCTAAACTGAGAAAGAAAAGATAATCCTGCGTGACAAACAAACAAATGACTCAAGTAAATTAATTGTTCCTGAGCTGTTATGTGATGTCATTCTTGTACATTACAAGTAATAAACCCATTTGTTGAGGCATAAGAGGCTTCCCCTTCACTGATTCAACAAACAAGTTGATAAGAAATGAAGACTATGTCTATCAAACCGGTGTAATCCTACATGCCAGATACAATCCTACGGTACTTTGTGATTAGCAGCTGAGTGGAGGGTACGTAAGATTATGTGTCTGACCAGTAGGACTGCATGTGCAGAGTAAGCCTGACATAAAGATAAATGGAACAACTGTGCTCTCTGATAGACATAACAAAGTCACAGAGAACCAGGAAGAGCTGCATACTGAGTAGCTTTAAAGCCAGTTCAGACGAAGCTACAAAACAGGGAAGATAGATCTTCTTAACTTGTCGTGTTCTCTTTTGATGCTGTCAACCGAAGTGGGTGCTGAACATGAGTCAGAGTCACAACATTGGTTGGCGGAGAATCTTCTAAGCCAAAAAAAAAGTGACACCTCAGCTACTTTGGCTGTCATTTCTACAGGATAAGGACATTTAAATGCAAGCCTATGATCATTGCAAAGATTTTCTTGTTTACTTCAACCTATTTTTGAATTATTTGAGTGACAAGAGGGAGAGAATGAAAAAACGTGAAACAAAAAAGATATTATATGCAAGCAGTATATCATTAATATAGTAATAGTGTGTGTATGAATAGAAAGTCTCTGAGTGTTGAAGTGAATGCTGAATGGAAAATGACTAATTATTAATTTACTGCATTAACCAAACTGTACATACTGTTTAGGAATAAGCAATTTATAAGTATGTTAAGCTTAACAAGTTGTATTTGTTTGTAATTGTATTAAATATGAACAAGTTTATCAGAATCAGTTGGAATTATTATTTTTTTTTTTTAATGAAATCAATTGGACCTGTATTCATTTGGACAATCACTTAAATTACTTTCTTTAATTGCAAAAACCTTGAGGACTGCTGTTCTATTTAGTAAAATTGAACGATGATTATTAATTTAGCAGATGGGGTCGAGATAGGGTAGAGGTGATCTGGGCCCCGAAAGTCACTGGTTTGACTGAGGTTAGTAGAAGCCCTGGGACTGTGGGACAAATGGATTGGGTCTTTGAGGGACTAATGACTCGTGCGCGTAAACCTGATGTCTAAAAATTGTTTCATATTTTTGCTATATTTATATATATATATATTTATATATATATATATGCTGCATTTATTTTTTTTAAGCAGAAAGGATAAAAATTGAAATTGACTTGGATTAAACTCACTGAAACTCAAGCTTTAAAACAAGTTTGGGAAGTGTCAAAACAGCAAGTGCAAAGGCTTCTTTGGATGGTCAAAGATGTGAGACACATTGCTAAACTCAGCTTGTCTAGCAGAAAATGTGGGTTTGTTTATTTCCTCAGCTGCATACAGACTTGACTTTGAAGTGCAATTGTTATTCTAGTCTAGCCCTACGGGAAACAATGAAAAACACTCCCATAACTCCAATTTATAAGCTGTCAACCAAGTTGGGTCTGTGGAAAACTGAACTGCCCATTTTTTTCTTAAATAAAGAGACTAAGATGCATCATTTTGTGTGATTTTTCTACACTGAGAACATAGGTTGATGCAGTATGTGTTCACGCAAGATAAGCACATGTGGATGAATGCAGCGCAGATCCTATAGGAATATACGGAACCAAGACGGAGACCATTGAAGCAACATGTCTTTTTGTGACCTGCTCAAATTTTCTAATAATGTAACCTTGTTTCCAAATCAACTAATAGGTACCAAGAAAGAGAGGACAACTGTATTTTCCTTCAGGACACACAGACAGATAGATATGCAAATAAGATTTTCAGTATATGTTTCACTTTCTGAAAGGACTGACAAAAAATATTTAACTTTTTCACAATAATTTATTTTTTGAGATGCACCTGGAATATTGAAATATTTCAAAAAAACTTCTTGTAATATATATATATATATATATATATATATATATATATATATATATATA
>NC_056501.1:13098603-13106884 GCF_014905685.2 Nematolebias whitei | reverse complement strand
ATATATATATATATATATATATATATATATATATATATATATATATAATATATATATATTTATTATTATTATTATTTTTCCCTGACTAAAACACTGACAGACTCTTGACTTGTCATGTCACACTGTGCCATACTGGGTGCATGCTGGTTTGGTCTGTACTCAACTTGCACTTTGGTTGGGTGGTCTTGGTTTTCATGAGGACAGAAGTTTATGTAAAGAAGAGCCTTGTACACTTACCCAATGAACTGAACCCAGGGACAATCAATACAACTGTGAAAGCTTTGTCAAAGTACTAGTACACACACACAATTTTCCCAGATTAAAACAATTAAAACAGTACTGACCTATAAGCTGGCTTTTCAAAGGCTATCTGTGCACGTCTCTGGGATGTGTATGATTGTGGAAACAATCAGGTTAAATACTTTCAACTTACATGTTTTCTTCTCCAATAATGCAGATAGCTGAAAGAATTTTGACAATCTCCGTCATCATGTTGGTCTGCCTGGGGTCAATTGCTCTTGCCAACAGCAACAAGCTCCGCTCGTCTCCCAAGATCCTTTGCAGCCCATACTGTGAAACACATGGCAGAAACGAGGCAGAATGAAGAAGAGGTCCGTTGGGTAAAAACTAATGAGCGTTTGCATTCATAGAGAACTTAACTTCAAGTAAATTGTGAATTTTACAAAAAAAAAAAAAAAGTCTTATGTGGATGGTTATAGTTAGACCTAATCTTGTGTTAAAGAGGGACAATGAGGCCATGGGAGAAAAAGGCAAAATGATGAATTGATTCAATTCAGGACAGCACTACAGGGACATTTACTTATAGTCTCCTGCACCTTTCAGTCTCCCCACAACTGAAGGAGTGGGCTGAGATGACCACATGTGGGGATTAACTCCACAAAAAGATATATCAATAGTTCATCTAACCTTGAAATGTGTGTCACTTTTGAAAAATGAACCAAACCTTTCCAAAATAGGATAATTAAAAAGTTCAAAGTTTTCAAATTATAAAATTAGCTTTGCTTTAATCTACCATTAGCCTCTGATTGTCAAAAACAAATTAAAAGGAGGTTTGAAACCAAAGTATTACATATAATTGTTATAACTTAAATGCACTTAATTTGTTCTATTTTGAGAATAATTATTTGCATTTCAACTCATTTTTTACAGTTTAAATATTGATATTTTCATCTTGAGGTAGGCTAGCTGTGCTTCATGTAGATTTGCTACGAATAAATAAGGTTGGAGATTATATTTATTTCTATATCTTATTCATTATTGACTCATACTAACCTTATTGTTCATGAAAGCCTTCAAGCACTGAATCAGTTTATGCTGGTTCCGTTTATCAATATATTCTTGCCTGGAAAAAAAACAAAACAATCCACAATATTTAGATTACATGAACACAAACTGCTTATAGGAAATAAAAAGAAATAAAGAAACTTTTAGGCTTTAACTCACTGTTTCTTGTCCAGCAGCTTCTCCAGTGAATCCAGAAGAAGGCCGAGACCCTCATGTCCAAAATTATTAACCCAACTGGAAAAAAGAGAAGAAAACAATCGGAAAAATAAACCTCTTGTATAATCTCTGTTGCTTTTTTTTTTCTTCCTGCTGGTTCACTGTAAGCCACGCTGATTTAAAACAGAAAGCACAAACAAACAGCAGTGCATTATTCTCATGAGGGAATCTGTCAGACTAATATCACATTACAATGTAACTGCAAATTTTGTCTATTAAGAGCATTTTCTTCAGAGAACAGTACAAAACTAAATCATCCATGTCTTTTCCTTGATACTGAATACAGTCTGTACCAGTTTGACTTTAAACTGCACACATTTACACATAAATGAACACCCATCCATCCTAACCATGTTCTCATCTCTAAGCTGTTTGTATCCAGGCCCGAAGTGAGCTACTATTTTACTGTGCCACAAGATTAAGCAATGCAAGTAAGATAACACTGTAATCGATAATGGATCGAGAGAGATAATTGCCTATAAGCCGTGGCATATCAGGAGACAGCAAATGATCCAGTGTAGATGAGCCTGTTTGTCTAAGACATGAGGAAAGCCAGGAGGAGGGGAGAAGGAAGGGACACACAGTGGTCACAGTCAGATTATGCCATTAGCTTTACTTGTTTTCAGGCCCCTAACTGTCAATGACGCAAAATGCATGAAGCAATTTTCTCAGCATTAACGGGGCATAAGTCAATTATCTATTCCGCCTTTTTGACGATGATTTGAAATAATAATGGTTTGAGTATTAAAGCCGTTTGTATTGACTCAGTGAGTCGGAAGAGACCCTGAATTAAAGAAAGGATGCATTTGCCCGAGGGGGAAAAAAGTAAAATGAGGTGAGGGATTTATTTTATTTTTTTTGTGCTTTTTTTTAATTTATTTTATTGTTTTATGTTAAACTAAATAAAGGGGAACAAGCAGCACTTTTCTCACTACTACTCAAATTTAACTCAAATGCAAGCAAAGGCAATTTATAAGTTGGTAATAAGGATTGTGATGAATAATGTTGTGTTGCTGCAATAAAAATAAAATGCCATATTCATGAAATCTGCTTTATCAAGAGTTTCCTGATGTGTGTATATATATATATATATATATATATATATATATATATATATATATATAGATATATATATATATATATATATTTTTTTTTTTATTTTTTAATTATTTATTAAATAACTTACTTTTTTTCATTCCTTTAAGGCTGTTTTTTTACACATGCTAAAAGGCCATGAAAAAGAAGACAGAACAAAATAGACCAGTTGACTTTAGGAAAGGGACTTGCGACCCGTCCAGGGTGTACCCCGCCCCTCGCACAGTGATTGCTGGACATGGGCACCAGCGACCCCCGTGACCCAAAATGGAATAAACGGGTAAAGAAAATGGATGGATGGATGGACTTTAGGAAAGACAATACAGCTGGATATGTTTGTGAGGAAGAAGAGGGACAACAGATAAATAATTTTAGGCTTTAAAAAGAAAAATATACCAGAAAACAAAGTATCTACTAGTGTATGTAGGCTGTGTTGCTTGATTTAACATAGTCTCTTTTTTATATATAATAAACTAAAAAAGAGAGATAATTTATCAAATCCTAATTGTAGTTAGAGTGCACAAACATGCTGAGAAGTCAGTCTTTTGTTTAAATGCCAGCTCCAAGTGTGCATGTTGTGTAATATAAACGGACATGCACAAAAGAGGGGCAGAGATGATCCATGCTGTATTTTTTTTTTCATCAAAATATGTAAGTCTTGCTGCAGGTTGCAACATAATGTTTTCCACCTCAAGGTTTTCAATTCACTAAATATTTTGAGTGCTCTCTACAGCCCATTCTGCTTAGAATTTTCTGTCCCCTCCTGCATGCCTTCAGGTGCATTTCAGCTTGCCTTCGACATACCCCACAAGTTACCACAAAAATGACAGGGAAAATAAAAATCCCGGTACATCTAGCGTGTCCTGAAGCTGTGAAACACTCCCACTTACTTTATTACAGAAACTGACTCTTCGAACAGAAAACTTTGACAAACACAAACAACTGACTGAATTATAAATCAATACAAAAATAAAATATCCCTGCCACCTTTTGCGCAGCACTGATTATACTAAGATAAGACTATTTTTAGGTGGCTTCTGCAATATGTCTTTGATTTTTAAACCAACAGAGCAGCAGAACCTCATATGACCCAAAGTTACTGAAAGATATAAAGTTCAAATCCCTCCCCAATCGGTCTGTTCCTCTAAGTCAGGCAAATATTCAAAAATTGTATTAACTTAGGGGAGAACTCGTTCATGTAATATTTATTGCCTTAATCCCCTACTTAAGTGCCACCAAAATGCATTACTTTCTGCAATCATGTATATTCCCCAGGCAAAAGACAATATTAATGGTTGGTTAAAGGCAAAAAAAATCCTTCGCTTTTTTAATTTCTTTTTAATTCTGCTCACTTCCCATAATTATATAACTGTTAGGTTAACTGCTACAAATGGTAGCCATCAACATTTTCAATTTTCATTCTGTAAAACAAATAAAATGTTAACAAAATGTTTACGAACAAGACTGGTTTTCAAGAAACAATGCAGTTATTTAATTTTTAATAGTAATAGTGCAGCCAGTGCATGCTCAACCTGACAAGAGACCACAAAAAGAAACTGTACAGGATATATATTGAGGATGGAAATCATTGGTGAATCGAAAACAGCTAAATGGCAATCAGCAAAAGTCAGGTGAGTCATGACACCAGGTTTGAAATCCCCTGGACTAAACCAAAAAGAATAAAATTAAATAAAAATAAAAGAATAAAACAGAAAGTAAACTAGTAAGAGACTTCACCAGCATAAACTAGTAAGAATAAAGAATATGAAAAAGGGCAAAACACAGGCTCTAAGTCAAAATATGTCCAGACTAGATCAAACTAAACTCGGAGACACAAACAAAACATGTAACTTTAAAGAACCAAAAAAGGCTAACAAAATGGCAGCAACCCCTTCTTTTTGTACAGTTGCAGGTGGCGTCTATCTCCATTTGTCGAGAGGTGGGGTACACCCTGGATAGGTCACAAATTCATCAAGTTCTGGTTTAAAATTGTAAATAACTTGAAGGACTCTGATAACATGTTTACAAGCTCTGAATGGAGTCATGTTACTGAAAATCTGAAACGTCTACAACTGTCTAATATGAGAAAAAGCAAAAAGGCACTATACTGCAACCCAACAAACTTTGAGAGACTTTTTTTATACCAAGTTCCAGTTGCTTATTTTTGTTTAATTTATTTGCAGAGTCCTTTATTACAGCAAACACTGCTTTCCATCCATACATTATCTTCCGCTTATTCCGAAGTCAGGTCATGGGGCAGCAGCTTGAGCAGGGAGGCACAGGCATCTCTTTCCACAGCCTCCTCTTCCAACTCTTCTGGGAGGATTACAAGGCGTTCCCAGACCAACCGAGATACAGCCTTTCCAGCGTGTCCTGGATCTTCCCTAGGGTCTCTTTCCAGTCAGACATGTTTAAAGCACCTCCCTAGGTAGGTGCCCAGAGAGCATCTTTACCAGATGCCCACACCACCTCAACTGGCTCCTCTCGATGTGGAGGAGTAGTGGTTCTACTCTTGAGTCTCTCCCGGATAACTGAACATCTCACCCTATCTCTAAGGGAGAGTCCAGCTACCCTGCAGAGGAACCTAATTTCAACCGCCTGTATCTGGGATCTCATTCTTGCGGTCACTACCCAGAGCTCATGACCATAGGTGAGGGTAGGAACGTAAACCGACTGGTAAACAGAGAGCTTTGCCTTACAGCTCAGCTCTCTCTTCACCACAACAGACTGGTACAGAGTCCACAATACTGCAGACGCTGCACCAATCAATCTGTCAATCTCACGAGCCATTCTTCCCTCAATCATGAAAAAAAAACCCGAGATACTTGAACTCCTCCACTTGAGGCAGAACCTCACCCTCGACCTGAAGAGAGCAATCCACCCTTTTCCAGTTGAGGACCATGTTTTCAGATTTGAAGGTGCTGATTCTCATTACAGCTGTTTCACACTCGGCTGCAAACCGCTCCAGTGAGAGCTGAAGATCACGATGATGCCAACAAGACCACATCATCTGCAAAGAGCAGAGATGGAATCCTGAGACCACCGAACCGGAAACCCTCCCCCCCCCCCCATGGTTGCACTGAGAAATTATGTCCATAAAAGTTATGAACAGAATCAGTGACAACGGGCAGCCCTGGCAGAGTCCAACTCCCACCCTGAAGGGGTCCAACTTACTACCGGCAATGCGAACCAAACTCGTGCACCGCTTGTTTAGGGAAACTCTGTTTTGTGATTTTTTTTAATCCTGATTTTTAGAGACTATCACCGCACATAGAAGTGTATTAGGTATTTAAGGGAAGGTTGATGATTAAATTCACAATAAACATCCAGGAAACTACCCAAATCGTTCATGTATCCAGCATATAAACAACGGGTAAAAAAAAAAAAAAAAAATCATTGACATGAATTGTTGAACTGTGTTGTTTCTAAAAGAGAACAACAAGCAGCAACTATGCTTCACATGCAACTCCAGCTAACTTGAGCTCTCTTCACCCATGCTGTCTCTCTGCTTGGCTCTACTAATAATATCTCAGGTCTCTTGCTCCTGCTAGCTGGCACAGATCTTTGACGCAATGTGTCACAGCAGTGCACATGTAATGGTGGTGTGTGCAGTTTGAGATCCTAGTTTCTCTGCAACTTATTTTTCATGAGAATATAACAAGAAACGTTATTGGGTTACAGCAAAGAAACCTTTACAGAACCAATTGGGGTCATACTGTTGCTTGGTATTGGTGCTAAGGCAAATAATGCAGCCTCAGGACTATAAAGCTGGTGTCAGCACTCCACAAATGTGATTCTGGGGGCTATCCAAGCAAGCACAAGAACTGCAGCAGCTTAGTACTCAAAAGTAGCACTCTGAACTTCAAGTTAGAACAGCTTGATTTCAAAATGTGTCTTTAACAAAGACATAGCATCTTCAGCATACATCACTATTTGTGTGTATGTGCATGAAATGTGCATGTCTCTTTAAAAATATAAATCAAATACTGAGTGCAGTCATCTGACAGCATGTCATGATCCTTAAACACTTTGAAATGTCTCCCCACAGAGTAAAAAAACACTTTTGTGTGCTTGCTCTCTTCAACTCCAAGTATTCAATCCTACACAAAATCCATCCGACTGAAGGTAGGCAGAAACCAGGAGAAGTGTTAGATAGGCTGCTGCCTAAGCTGTTTACATTTAATTGTTTTGTATTGTGCAAATTTGTACCTGCTGTAGCTGATCAGGAAACAGATTTATTTAACACAGTGTAAAAAGCACTGCGAAACAATTGATCTTCCATGGAAGAGGAAACAAAATACCATGCATGTCTTTGCACAAGCTTTCATTTTGCAGTGTGGAAATATAATTTTCTTCTGGTTTTGGTATTTTTTTTTAGATGTTGAAAAGTGTTTGTGAACACCTGCTAGAAAATGAGCACCAAAATTTGTGCAATTAACACTAAGGCAGTTCTGTAGCAGTACTGCAGCACAAAACGATTTTTGTTGGTAAGGAAAGGTGAATTATATGTTTTCTTAGCAACCAACATGTGGCAAAGTGGGATTTTTCTTTTTTTTTTTTTTACAGACTGCAGTACTTTTTATGCCTGCAGAGTTTTCAGCAAGAAATTATTGCTTTTAAAACCCTTTCCAGGCATCAACTTTTAAAATCAGGTCTGATACATCTGTGATGTTTACTTCTGTCATTGATGAAACATGGAGGTGAAACAGGGAGCTGAAGTGAATGCACCCAGGCGTTTATGTTTAAAGTGAAGGAAGGGACGCGTAGTATGTCGGTTGAACCAACAACGCTGTTATCAGCCAACTTACTCCAAAGCTTATAGTGATATACCGTAATTTGCATATGCATATAAATGTATAAATGTTAACAAGCTTACTGCATAAGGCACATTATACATCCATCCTCATCTACTTGTGTCTGTCTGTAACACATCTCTCTTGTAAATGAGTCCTTGAAGCTCAATGGGAACTAACCTGTATAAATAAAGGCTGAATGAAAAGGAAAAAAAAATGACCTTGATTTGTGACCTTGACCTTGAAGCTGGGGTGATGAAACGTACAGTCGTATGGACCCAGGGACAAATGGACAAAGACTATACGATAAAATCTTACAGTTGTATTCAATCAACTGGTGTATAAAAAGTGGTGTGTACGAAGTGTTAGTATTCCTAGAGAAACCTAATTTGTTGTTTTTCATCAGTTGCTTTACACTATCAGCCATTCAAGAAAACTACAGCAATCAAAAGTCAAAGCCAACAAAAACTGAACAATTTGGATTTGAAATTAACTGTTCTGTAATATTTTATTTTACCCCATTAAATTGTAATCACTTAAAAGTCACCACCCACCTTTAGTTTTCAAAAGGTTTACAATAAATATAAAAAGGCACAAGGTTTACTTGTTGGGAGCTGAAGTTGCACTTACAGTATCACCACCCAAAGGCAGCACAGACTTTATTCCACTCTCACCTCCTCACTTTTGATTTTTTGCAACTTGGTGTATATTTACAGCAATCTCCTCAGTACTATCTTCACCATTTAGGTTACTCTCAGGCTCAAACTGAGGTCAAAAAGAGGTGATATTTGTTTCACGATGAAGTGCAGAGGACAACTGCCTTTTTTCTCAGTACCACATATTGAAAATTGCATCAATGTACACACACACAT
>NC_056501.1:13005116-13098203 GCF_014905685.2 Nematolebias whitei | reverse complement strand
ATATTTATAATTAATTTATTTTACTAAATAATACAAATATAAATATAGACTTTTATAACATTTTTATGAATCACTATGGAGCTGACTATACATATACACATGCGCACCTCTATGTATAATTTTTAGACCTCGAGGATGAAGTTTATTCATTTGAATTTATAAGTCTCATAAGAAAGGGCACACATCTGACTGCTTGATCTGATCGCTTGTCACGTCCGTTGTAAACATGATAAAACAAAACATTTATGTCAAACATAAACCTCCAAAGGAAACTAAAGATGCTCTAAAATATGAGTAGTTGCAGCAACCTGAAAAGTAAAATATAAAACATTGTTGTTGTTGTTTTTTATTTATTTTAAATAATAGAACATAAGTGAAGCAGATGGGTACAAACGTTTGCAAAACCAATATGTTCTGTAATACTTAATCCCTTCTTGCTCTATTATTTTTGACAAGTGGCAGAGAAAAGTAATTCTGGGGCATGTTTGAATGTGCTTCATAGTAATGATTGAAATGAAGTCAATATCACTCTCATATCCTGTAGCACTAATGGACTCAGGTTTAGTTAAGCTCATAATTCCATAATGAATTTTAACAATCATTATGGCAGGAAATTAAATTACATGTCTTCCTCTGTAATATAAGTGATAGGAAAAAAGGCAATGCACTTCATCTACAAATGTTCAAAGGCTTGTATTTTACTGTCCCAAAGTAGCTTATCCCCTTGAACGTTACTAAGACATATTTTTATACTTTACAACTCTACATAAGTGAATATTAAAACTGACACGGAGTCTGATTAAGCTTATCTGCTATAAAATGGGTACAGAGGACCAGCCATGGATGATTCACTTTGATATACTAACATCAAAAATGACAAATTTCAAACAGTATCATTCATCGCCAGCGTGTCAACTCACTGAAGATTCACTGAGAGCCTCTAATCACACTTTAATTCTGCGCCAGACAAGATTTCAAACCTAAGCTGTCGAGAGAGCAGACCAGTGAGACGTTTAGAAGCGCCTACTGATTTCAACAGTCACAACAGGAGAAGGGCAGATGGATATCCTCCTTTGTGCTGGTGTTAATTGACTATTGTGCACACAGCGGAGAGAAAACGGCCAAAGGAGGAAGAGTGAGAGACACAAGATCCCGAGTTAGTACCTCAACTTTTAAAAGATTAATGTCAAGGAAAACACTTTTTGGCACCTTATAATTATCTAGGATTTCCACTGCATGAGTTCTGACTAAACAAATAGAAAATATTAATTGCATTAAAGCATGAAGATAAAATCCCTAGAAATTTCACGACTTTTATTTTCTTGTGATTTACTCCAACGAAGTGCGTATTCATCCAGTCCAGATGTATGATGATTGGTTCCACAGCTAAGCATGTGTTTAGTCAAACCTAAAATTTTATAAAGACCTAAATCATTATGAACATTTGTAATTTACCAAAACTAGGCACTTTTAGTCCCAAGTATAATAATTTGAGATCACAGCTGTTTATTTGTATGGCTATGTAAGGGCGGTTCAATGGCAATAGTGCTTAAAGTGCAATGTGCTTTACTGTTAAAAAAAAAAAGACAAAGTTTGCATTTGTCACTCATCAAGTAAACCACCACAGCTTGCGTTCTGCTGTGTTCCCAGCAGAATCAGAAGAATGTAATCTTTTATTTGTTGACGCCATACGATAAATAAAGGTCTAAATTGCCTAAAATAGCTAAATTTGAACAGTACAATCAGCTGTTTTGAGGGATTAAAAATTCAGGGTGGTTTTTAGTCCTGTTTTTGTAATTATAAAATGAACAATACGCTTATTTTCACTTGCCAACTAAATTTCCATTTTTTTTTTTTTAGATTCACATAAAGTTGAGTTTATCAGAAGTTGTGTGGAAAGCAAGCCTTAGTGTCACTGGGCATTATATCAAGAACCTGTTAAATGTAGCAGTTCATGTCAAATTACGACAGGTGTCAAATATGCAGCACAAAAAATATTGACAAGGTGGAATTTGGAAGCAATTTTGTGAAGAACTTTGCTCTCGTATAAAATGAGTCCAACAGGGTATTAGCGTAAACCCATCAACACGATGCACAAATTTATATTAGCAGGCACAGACCTAAGTTGTGAACTACTAAAAAAAAACATTAGTATTGGTCAGTAAAACCCTCAGTGCCTAACAAAAAGTCTAAGCTGCAAAAAGCTGATTAGGCTGATTCAAACTCAGAGAGATCGCATGGAAAACCAGCCAAATCATCACAATAACTCACATTGGCAAGACCAATAAAAAGAGAAAACTGGGAGTCACTGAATGTGGTTGGCCTCAAAAAAAAAAAAGACCACACAAGATGTTGCTCAAAATAAAATGTTTTGACTTTCACTAAATTGGTTTTATTCAATGAAAAGCTAGAACATCTAAAACACAAATCACATTTCAGAATTCAGGCCAAATTAACCAGTTACTGCAGGGATTTGACAGCAACCGAACGCTGTTATACAACTGCTACAATTACTCCCTACTCTATTATATTAGACAGTTTAATAATAATGCATCCAAAAAAGTCATGTTCAATCAAGCAAAAAAAAAAATACAAAAAAAAACTGTAAAACAAAATAATTTTACAGTAAAAATAAATGTATATGGACAAAATACTAACATTTCTTTGCAATGTACACAGATTATCACACGTTCAGAAAATGCAAACCAGACAGTGAAATGAGTCTGAATAAGGCATTAGGCTTGAACAGCGCAGGCCTTCATACCCTGTAAATTAGAAAAAGGGATGACTTGTCATTTTCTGTAAATTGGCATCTCACTTCATTTGAGCGGATTAAGACATTAATTAAAAGTGTTGAGGAAAGCTGACAGTTTTTTTTTTTAAATTAAGTATCAAGTATCCTAATGAAAAAAGTAAAAGAAGTAGAACGAAGTTGGGGATAAAATAAATTAACTGGGGAAATGTTAACAGAAAGAGAAGTTAAAAACATGTCAGTTGGGAAGAGGAGAGCAGAAACGAGAAGGCTGTGGATGCTCAAGGCAATGCCATCTGTGGGTGGATCTGCAAAGGCTGCATGCCACACACCTGTGTGGGACTGCCTGGGAGATAAGGCCCACAGCAGAATGGCCCCACGGCCACCTGTGCTGCCAAACAGGTGCGCAGCCCAGCCAATTAAACTATTAGACAAACACAGGCTTCTGGGAGCAAATTAGCAAGTAGTCCAAACATCAGAGGAAAAACAAAAGGCAGTAGTAAGCACTCACAGTGAACAACACAACAGGACTTTTTTTAGTGAGACTTTGAACATTCAGCATTTATATTAAACAAAGAATGGGTTTGAGTACAAATTTCATTTCATTTAATTATTTATTTAAATTAGGACAATGCATATTAATCAACACGTCAGCGGTAAGCATCAATGTAGCGGTAAATATGCCAGCATTAGCACAACAGCTAATTTTCATCCGTTGTCCTAAGGCAGGTAAGAACAATTCATCAAAATGATTCCTGAATGCATTCAAAAGTTTTAGAATTGTTGACGGGAATGTAAATATGAGCTGCTTTATTGCTGATAGCAATGCACTGAAAAAAAAATAAATAAAATAAAAAGTTTGATTTGTACAAATCCAAATGGAAATAATACCTTTGAGTCATCAAGGCATAATTCGTACAGAAATGCAATCACAGAGAAAGCCTTGGCAGCATGTAAGTAGACACGCCGCATACTATTGTAAAACAGGTCAAGAACATCATTCATGTAAGCTTTTACTTCAGAATCGACAGGCTGATATCATTAGGTCAGTGTGGGATTACATGATAGGCTTGAAGTAACTGAGACAGCCTGAACCCACAGAGGGACTGAGGCCATTTCTCCAACATGCTCTCAGCAACACGGCTGCAAAGTACAGTGACAATATGAGACATAAAATACTGATGAAAAGCTTCTCTTTAAAGACAAACTAGGGTTACTTCTTGTATTTAGATTCCATAAACTTCAATGCATGTGAAATTATTTTTAAATGTATTGTTTAAATATATGTACATAAAGTAATTATTGGCTTTTTTTTTGGCTGATGTTATTTTTAAATGCTGTTTTAGAGAGTCAATGCAAAAAATCTTCGTTCTAGTGCACAGTTGCTAACATGTTCTTGAGTGACAAAAATTATTATATTATTTTACTTGACCGAGGGATTTTTTTTTTTTTCCCCAACCCCCCAAGATAGATTTTACAGATAATGGAAATCTGTTGCAACGACAGAGAACTTTAATCCATGTATATATACATACATACTCAAATATTTACACTCATATAGTGGTAGCCATCTTGGATTTTGATGTAGCAACATAAATTTCAAAAGGAACCGTTTTTACACCTTATTGGAGCAACACACCAAAGTAGAAGTTAGTACCTCACTTAATTTTCAAGTTATCATCACAACTAGCACAAAGGAACAGTGGGAGGGAGGAGTGGACAGACTATATTTCTAAATTCCCCTCTTCGCTCTATGACAAGGGACAATAAAGGGGTAAATAAATAAATAAGAAATGGGTTTTTGTTCACACTGAAAAAATTATAAAAATATAAAATAAGGCAATGTACAAAAGTGGCATTAACATAGTGGAGTTAAATGCAGACTTCCCGTATGTTGTGATTCAAAATGAATGAATACATTCAAATTAATTAAAAGTAATATTATCCATGCTTCAAAAAAAGTAGGCACTTTCCCCAGGAGAGAAATAAGAGACAAAAAGATTTGTAAATGAGCTGTGTTAGTTAACACCTACATGCCCTTATTGTGCACATAACCAAAGGTGGTTTGCTGGCTGAACAGCACCATCTGTTAGTTTTAACTCGTTACTAAAGATGGTCAAAAGTTTAGTTTTTATAAAAAGCCACAACAAAACTCTTGCCTCAGACTTGCTTAACGTGTAACATCTCACTAAGAACATACTGCTCTGCAATCAAAACAGATTTTTTTAACTACTTATTTATACATTATTCTGATTTACATATGCTGGTATTATTAGGCGTGTCACAATAACAATTTTTGCTGGGCGATTAATTGTCTCAGAAATGACTGAGATAAATAATAGTATTGTTTGAAATTTTAAAATTAGTCATGTCAAATTTAAGAAGAAATGTTGGTTATTTTTTGTGTGTAGTGCCTTTTTTGACCACTGGATGACAGTATAAGACCGTTTGAACTGAAGGATGGATAGTGAGGGAGTGAGCAGCATGTCTCTTTAAGAAAAATGGGAGGGAGGTGCCTTGATGTGACATGGGCTGTCTCTCGTTCCTGTTTTTCGGTTCTCAAAATGGTGAATGCTCTGAGTGGTTTGAGCTCTTCAGCATAGCATTTTTCACATAAACTTTTAATAACAAAGTAAAAAAGTTCTCAGCTTCTTTTTGCAGAGAAAAACAACTTTTTAGACAAAGGCATGGGTTTCAACCGTGATTTTTGGTGCTTTGACAAGATGGAGGTTTTTTCCCGAGGTCGGCCTGTTAGCTTATCTCATAGCTTAGCTTCTCAGCTGCTTTTAACGATCCAAAAACGTGATTTTGGACAGTTAAAACAGATTTTTAAAAGAAAGGGAGGGGTCAGTGAAGAGCACCGGAGTTGAGCCTTTTGTCATCCAGTGTCCAGTAGAAAGAGAGCGGCACGAAGAAACGATAAGCTGATAAATGAAAATGAGGTTGATAATTCTCATTTATCATGCGATTAATTGATTTATTGTTTATCGTGACAGGCCTAGGTATTATGTTAAAAATATTTGTTTAGTGGACTAACTCTTGGTTGAAGTTCTTCCAGCCACTCCTATCAACCTGATAGGTGGTCCTTGATGATCACACCATCAGACTAGAAAGCAAACCCTCAGAGGCTTCTGTTCGTTCCCTTTCTTCAACTGGACCCTGTGATGTGAGGGGCAAACTTTCAAAATCCCTGCAATTATTTATTTATTTATTTTTCTAGTAGGTCAGCAGAGGCATTTCTCTATATTTTATTTTCTGGTCATTGTAAATCTGCCCGTACGGTCAACAGTTTGTTATAAAGCAGTAAAGAAGCAAGTTAGTGGTAAATGTTTTTGATAGCTGGGACATAAACAGGCAGTTATGAATGAACCAGCAAACTAACAGTAATATTTATTTTTTTAAAGTGCATATAAAAAGGTGAAGATAGTGTGAAAAGTTATGAAAATAACTTATTATTATACATTATGATCCAAGCACAGTGACTGCCAGCGACTTGGAACTGATAGACCTTTTTAGTAAATGTTACTGTGTATATACTGTAGTAGTGGGGGTGGCCCATTTTACTGGTTTAAAAAACTATTTATTAAAATACTAATAGGTCAATTTGGAAACTTGTGTGAACTTTGTATAAAAACATGCTCATTTCAATTTTTATTTTTCTTCATATGTTGGTAGACTAGTTTGAGAAAAAAGGGTTGGTTGAAAAACAAAACGTTCATTATTTGATAAAATACATGATGTTTTAGAAAGAAGATGGATTTATTGAATGTACTGGGTTATTAGCATTGACCAAAATGACTTTGACATTTGTCTTTTGAATAAATTATAGTATTTATCAAATGTAATCAGTGCTATAATACACAACACAGGTACTTTTTAAGTCTCTACATATCGGCATAAAATATTCCAAAGAATATCAGAACAAGTTGTATCAATGAATAAATATGTTAACCTTGCAGAAAATCACTTTACTAAACTACAATAAATGTTGGACACTGTTTGCTGTTTATCAACCTTAATGTTACCAGGTGTTTTAACCAATCAACAGCTTCCTTCTTTCATAAAAAAAGGATAAATCAATACAGTTCAAATTTAAAACTACAAAAATTTAAATTTAAATTTCTGTTTTCAGACATATAGGCCCAGGATGAGTTATTGGTTTTAATTTTTCAAAGAGATAGATTAGAAGGCTAATTATTTTTCAAAACCTTACTAATTGCTTCTCAAACAGAGTAATATCCTTCAGTAAATTTGTGCAAAGTAATTATTGTGCAACAGTAAAATGTAGCACTAAAAAACAGCTATTCCATTACACTGAAAACATTCATAATGCTGCCCAAGATACTGAAAACGTGAAGCTATTTCCAAAATCATGGACAATCGTATTAATAAAAGAACAATTTATTGTTAGTAGTGAAAACTGTAGTTACTAACCTAACAGGGTTACTGGTGAGAGACACTCTGAGGGATTCCAGGCAATTGAGCAGCTTTTCATCTGTGATGCCAGAGCGCAGTTCATGGACATATTCTTGGGAAGAAAGAGTACACTCATGCTTGCTGTTCCTTAGACCACCCTGAAAAAGAAAAATCAGTAGAATTATAATTATTTGCAAGTTTTAACTGCAACTTAATCACCAACAACATCATAAAAGCAGCAAAGATAAACTGAAATAAATATAAATCATGGAATATGCTGGAGAATTCCTTTATGTCTAAATAAAGCAACACCCTTATAATGGACTCCACCAACAGAGCTAAAATCAAGCTCTGTTGTACATGCAGTCTACAGCAGATTCTGCTTGGAGTAAATAGATTCTTGTGTTTAATCTCCATCGGGATATGTTGCTACACAGATGCTTACACAATGAGACTATCTGCTGGCAGCACTACACACACTTTCAGCTCAAAAACACATTAGCGTTCGCTCTTTAAGCGCACGATAAAAAACAGCTTTGTACTATAATGAGCAATAGTTTGATTTCACCATCACTAAGTAATTCAATTGTTTGACTAACATTACTTGCAAGCAAACAATCAACCAAAATGAAACAAAGCTTTGTTGGTAAATTGATTATTTTCTGTCAAATGACTCTTTCGAAATTGGTAATTAATGACACTGTTGTTAAAATTATGTAAATGATAGATCTGGGTATAGGGTACCATACAAAAACACAAGGAAACACGCTGCACAGGAACCATCACACATGCTTAAAACAGGCTGATTGGCAAAAGCAACCCCCACTGTATTCATCCCTAGATTGCTGGTTCCCCACAAAGTGAGCTGTGCTAATAGGCATTTTGGGAAGTAATAAGCAAGCTCATTTATCTGGAGAAAAGAGAGGTCTGCTGCTTTGCTGCAATGCGCAGTCAACATGAATGAACCTTTTTATTTGTGTGCGTGCATGAAAAACCAGAAGGATTCAGCAAGCAGCCAATAATCTTGTTCTTTTCATGTACGTTGAGATAAATGTTTGACTGACTAAACAACAAGAAATACATTTCTGAGACATGCTTATGTAAAAGTGTATTGTAAAACTGCAGAAATGATCAGTGTCAAAACTAAATTCATTCACGCAGAAGAAATTGAGTCACACCCTGCTTTGTACCTTGTGGTATTAGCAATATGTGTTCATCTTAATCTCAAGCACCAGGATATGTATTTGGGATAGAAACAACAAGAAAATTCATAGTACTACATCAGATTTTGCAACTGTTGTTAACCGAACATAAGCACAGAACTGTTCTTTTATAATTACCAGCTGCACAAAAGATGGTGAAATGAAAGATGGAGGAAGGTAAAAGGATCAAGATATTACAAAAAAGATGTAATATTTACAAAAAAATCTGCTTTATTTAAAGATCATATATATATATATATATATATATATATATATATATTTAAGGTAATTAGGATCTTGAATCAGCATTTGTAAGAGTCACTTTTAAGTTGTGCTTTAAAGAGTTTCTGGCAATGAGGGCTAAAGGATGTAAATAAAACAATTCTGATCCAGTTGGTTGGGTCTAACTTAAGGACTTCTATCACCACAGGCAAAACAAGAAAATTCACATTATGTCACATCAAATAATACAAAGAATACAGAACCAGCATAGTTTGTGTAAAGTTTTCATGTTGTCAAAAACTGAAGAAGCAAAATAAAGCATGAGCATTATTGTTTTTCAGTCTGAACGTTGTAGGGAGTTAATGTAATACACTGCATGTCTCCTGAAAACGTCATTGTTAAGTTTTGCACCATCGCAGCGGCGAGATCACTAAACCATTTCTTGTTTTTCTTCAAGAAGTCTAGGGCTTCAAAGACACGCCGGTGTCTGCAGTGAATCAGATAATAAAAGCAAAACAACTTAACTGTGGAGGAGTAATGTGTCAGAGATTTGCTTTTGAACGCGAGAAAGATAAAAGAAAGGAAGATATTGAGTTAAAGTGATGGGTTTTATGAGGACCTACCCTGCTGTCTCACTGAGGTTTGACGTTGGTTGTAGAAGAATATGATGAAATGCAATATATCATTTTACAAAGAGCAATTTACTCCTTTTAGTAAAAACTTGTCAAAGGTATTAAAGTGTAATGACGATTGAGACAATACATGTTTGTCTCAAACCATCCCTATACAGACATTACCAAATTGCTGAGTGCATTTATTTTTAAGAATCATTTAGAACAATTAACATAATTTGAATGAAACATGTTTTTGTTTTTTTTGTTGTTTTTTTAAATTAGATAAGTATGTCTTGGAAACAGTAAATTACCATTCAGGAGTGAGATTCCATTTATGTACATGGCTGACTAGACAACCACATTTTCCATAAAGTACATCCTCAGTAATAGACAGTGAGAGGCAAATGCATCACTCTTTTTTATTTATCCCCTGACTTCTCAATAGTTCCCAGCAAGCATACCACCATGTCCAGAAAGGCTGGAGCTCTGGTTTCACCACATGCCCTGACCTGTGGAAACCAAAGACAATGACCATAAACTGCTTTTTCATGACCCTAGCCCAAATCAATAGACTCCATTGGGATAATATCAACATTACACCACTATACTGGCAGCAGAGAAACAATCTGAGAAGCAGAAGGGGAAGTGGTGCAAATACCTGCTGGTTTCTGAGTAATGGGAATTTTCTCTGTCACATTTATGAAAAATGGTCAAGAAAAAAAATGACCCATGTGAAAAGTGCCAGGGAAGATGGAGTGGAGAAGAGAGGTCTGTGTTAGTGGCGTAGAAATATGTAAAAAGTTTTTTGTTTTTTTTTTAAGCAAAGGATGTACAAGGAAGAGTAGAAGTAGAAGGGTACAAAAAGTCAGAGCAAGAAAGGGCAGGCCAAAGAGGCAGATCATCAGGAGATGCTGTAACCTCTACAGCATAGGACAGACACAGCCTTTTGACCACAGCCCTGAGCCTCATCTCCTGCCGCTTACTGAATCTCCTATTTGTCGATAATAGTATTTCCTGCCAAAGAAAATAGTGTTGGGAGCAATTACTTCAGTGAGCTTGTCAATTTCATTTTGGGGGGTTAGGGGTGTTTTGAGGATCATTCCCTTCTCCTCTATCACCTCTGTCTCCCTTCCTGTATGCCATGGGGAGTGACAGAGTGCCTTGCCATCTATCCAGGGAGGAACATGGAGATAATGCCAAGTCGGCTGCACCTCAACATGTCATCTTCACCTGTAATGAGCCTATAACAAGCTGGCATCTTCTTCAGTGCCCAGTGCTCGGTCCACTCAGGCAGACTGATAGATACATTATTCAGGGTCTTTGTCAGCTTAGTGGAAAACCACATAAGCAGTAGCGTGTCTGGCTTGGAAGCTTGTGCTGGCAGATACAGTAGCTTCCAGGTCAGTCATGTTAATTCCATTCAGACTTCTCTGTCTCCTGTAGACAAATGCATGTACACAATTATCAAACTGTTTTTCCAGTACTGGTACAATGGTCACAATCAATACATAATAGCATTATGGTAAGGACAAACAAAATCTGAATTAATAACATAGAAATGAACTAAACTAACTAAATGAATTAGTATGTTCTAGGCTATGAATATGTGTTGTATATATTTATTGCACATATTATTTTTCTTACTGTTTTTCTTTTCTAACTGTGGATATATATGTAGTAAGTGGTTGCTGCATAGTCTTGATTTCTTAATAAGTAAAGTCATACTCATTCTACTTGCTCTTTTTAAGGGCAGACGCCTTTATCCTCCTCTCCCTCTCTGCTTTGCTTTGCTCTGTCCTGTCTTTAAAACTGCTTAGAGCCTCTCTTTCACAAATTTTCCGTATCATAATTTATGGACTTGGATTTGGTCAGTTGATCCCTCAACGCAATTGATAACATTTATTCGAAGAGAAGACAGGCTTTAGGTGAGACAATTTGCCCTGTTGACACGCACGCAGCTAGATATCTCATCGACTCGGAAGACTTGATGATGTGTCCATCTCTGCTGTCATTCGTGGATTTTAAGGATGCATATATAATTGGATTTATGATAACTGGTTCCTGCTTTTTGGATTCGGCTGGTTCCTGGTTTATCTACAATCAAGGAAGTTGTCGGCAGCAGGCTACCTGCCTTATATGATGGCTTGGTTCGTGACTCGAGCACCCAGACTCAAATGCTTTTGGTAGGATGGATCAGATCTCAGGGATTACTCTCAGGCACGGTCCATTGGTATGGCCATTTAATTTGGACATTTCGGAACCGAGTGGACTGACACAGACTCAAGGTAGATGTCAGTACAAGTTTTGCCTGTCCCGAAAACAATCATGTTTATCTGAATTTGGATCCCTGACTGGCCTTGACAGGCCATCTTATCTTAATTTGCCTGGAAGTTTTGTAAACCTGATGCTCTACCCCTCCCTTCCCTCCTACCGAGGAAATCTACAGGTCATTCAGAGGGGCCCAGCTGAATAAACATTACGTCATCATTTCAGGACTCTTTGGAGTCATCCTTGGCTGTCCTTGACACCCCCCCCCCCCCCCCCGAGAGTGTACGGATCTCTCCAGAGGGAACTATTTGAACTGAGAGATTTTATCTGAATTCTGCGTTGTCTCTGGACATGCTCACTGCCCTTGCACCCCACACCCTCACACCCCCCACACTGCGGAATGTCAATGACATTATGTGCTCGGGTGCAAGGTTTATTTTTTTCATTATCATGCTGTTAACCTTCAGCCAAAGATTAAGAGCATGTTAGGATTATTTCTGTCTCCAAACCCCATGTGCCATTTTTCACCACTTTTTATTGTCTGTCCAAACAGGTCTCACTAGCTATGTTTACATGTGCAAAATTCTTTGACCGGATTGAAATGTTTTCAGATTAAATAATTCAAATGTATTGCTTACATGGGCACAATCTGTTCATGACAAGCGTTTACATGCAGCGGGCTTTGTTCTGAACAGAAGTACTGACATGTGCAGAGTGGTAAACTCTCCTTAAAAAAACACTGAATAAGAAGTTCTACTTCCGGAATGAACGTAAACATACCTGAGCACCCAAAATGGACCCACGACAGGTTTTAATGACGGTGGAGAGGTTGCTGCACTCCCTGTCTGAGCTACAGGTAATACAGATCATTTTGAGCTCTTTCAAAGTTTCTAGTAGAAATGTTGTGTCGCTCACCGACCAGTTTTGCTTCCCCCATATGCTAATATTATTAGCATTAGCCAGGCGGAAATGGCAAAGTCGCACATGCGCAATCAGGTCAGTTTTTCACGATCAGAAAAAAAATTAACGGATCAAGTGTTAACATGCGCACCGTTCGGGTTATGAGTCAGTGCAAACCACCCGTTTCGTTCTGATCACAAATTATTTCGGATCACGCTGAATAAACAAAAAACAACCTGAACAGGGTGTTTACATGACGTGTTTTTATTCCAAACGGCCGTTTGATCTGACTACTTATGTCCATGTAAACATAGCTACTTGTAAATGAGTCATTGAGGCTCATTGTGATTTATCTGTCTAAATAAAGGTTGAAGGAATTAATTAATTAATTAATGTATGCCAAATAAGTATTTTCCAAGTCTTACATCTTTTTTTTTTACTAATAAAACAATTCTACTCCTTACCTCTACCCACCAAAAAAAACAAAGAAAACATTCTAAATTAAAGATGAAAAGTAATTACTGTCTTTTGTGTGTCAATAATGGAAATTAGAAACACACTTCACTACACGGTGTAAAAATTAGATAGTATCTTAGTAATTAAAGCATATGTAACGCATGATAGCTGTGTTATCAATTAATTTCCTGTTAATTAGGGATTGATAAGATAAGTTGACGGCAAAACACTGAAAACATTTGATAATAGAAAACACTCTTGTATAACCATATGTTCACGATCCAAGTGAATAAGAAAATAAGTATTCCAGACAACAATAACAAGGAGAACAAAGTTAAAGATGTTACACTTTAAAATTGAACAATACTACATTTAACACAATCTAAAGTCTGGGATGTGGGTATGACAGCAGTGACGGTAAAGGTCAACGGGAACACGGATCAGTTGAGATGCTGCTTGGCTGGACAATGAGTTTTAGTAAGCCCCCCCTTAAAGGACAGAGTTCTGCTGCTGGCAGATAAGACATTTCATCTAGCCACCAGGCTGCGGGGCTCCCAGCACAGTGGGGGATTTCCCACCAGACCATGTGGCAAAGCATTTCATCTCTTTCTGTCATCACCCATCTACAATTCAGTCTTTATACTTCTTTCCTAATTTTTTTATTTTTTTTCATTTCACTTTCTGTCTCTCTTTCCGTCCATAGTGAGGTCTTTTAGAACCCTGGATGACAGCTACAAAGAAATATGCTTTTATCTGTACACACCGGGGGCTTTTTTTACCCCCTATTTTTTCTATTTATTCTTGCCGTCCATCTTCGGACTGTTGTGTACAGGAAGCTAAATCAACTGACAGCCGTATTCCTGAATGCCTTGGGAAATACAACTTGCAGATAACAGACACAATTAGGCCTGCAACACCATCCAAATAATTATGTTGGCACCATCACAGCTTTTGCCTTGACAATGTGATGTTGCTGTAAAAAAGCAGCAAATAGACAAGAAAACAAAAGGCATCGGACTGGGTAAAAATAACACAGGCATCATAAAATATCTTCCCGTGTGTGATGATCCCTATGGTCCAGAGCAACTAGTGACAAAAACAACCACCAAAAATACTCACAATAGCTATTAAGAGCAAGTTTCTGTTGCTACTTACATTGGTCTGATTTGTTAGTATGCTCTAACAAAAAAGGTTAGATGGAAAGCTGAATCTACAGTAGTTCCAACAAAGAGTATCATAAAAAATAACTCATAACAATAAAACAGTGGTGGGATTTTCTTCTAAAAACACATTTTTACAAGATTTGAAACTTAATAAAAAATAAGGATCAATGTCTAGGTTTTGGATGCCATGTAGCAATAAAAAAGTGCTTTGATGTTAACAGAAAAAGCCAGGCATAAATTCAGATAACACTTTCAAAAGCAATAATGAACACAAAGAAATGCTTTTTATTTTCCAGACACATCAGCTGTTAACACATCTGGGCAGCCAAATGGAAGGTTAATCTTTCTGCCAGAGGCTCGATCGCAATAAATAAAATCTTTATTTATTATGTTTTTATTAAAAGGGTTCTCATAATGCAAATATGTACTGTAATAAGTTTAATTGTTCAAAATCACTGCTTTATAAGGCAGATGTTTAGGAAGCATTGTTTTACATACAGCATTAAAAACCCTTTCGTTTTGTTCCTCAACACACACTACTTCCTGCAAACATTAAAATTGAATTTATTTCAGTATTATATTAATTTTGGGGCAGCTGTGGCTGAGAGGTTAGAGCGGTCATCCTGCAATGGGAGTGTTGGGGGTTCGATTCCAAAGTGTTTATACAGGTTTGTCTCATTGAGCCTCGAGGACTCATTTACAAGAGACTTGTTTTTAACAAAGAATGATGACAACAGTAGACAACAATGACAACAGTAGACAATCATAAAAGAAAGCATATAAATTGAAAAAATAAATAGAAGAAAATTATATTAAAAAAACAAAATAAAAACAGCTACATTGTAAAGCGATTGATTGATTTATTATTGATTATCTTTGGTTGATTCCCATCAATAGACAACAAGAGTCAAATTACATTTACTCAATTATTTCCGTATTATTCTTAAATACCACAATGTATTACTTTTCAAATATTTTACCCATAAATCACCTGATAAGAGTTAAGTTTTACCTAAAAAGGATGAAATACTGTAAAGCTCCGTATGTCAGATTGTGAGCAACATACATTAAAATAATTCTGAACACAAGTGTGAGCATGTACTAGTGAGCGTGTTCACTTACTTTTTTAGATTCTGCTTGTTTGGGGTGCAGAATATTCCCTAAAGCACCTCTCCCTGTTCTTAGCAAGACTCAAGTTTGTGCTGAATTTTAATGACACTTCTATAAAGATGGGAGCAGATGTCTGCCAGCTCACAGTCAGGTAGAAAAATGTGAGAAAATAAATGAAAGTAAACTGACCAAATACCCGCACAGATAAGACTTGAGTTATGCATCTATTTTCAAAAATACAGTATATATTAAAATAACTAGAAATGGTCCACTGTTAAAAAATGGAAGTAGAGTGAGGCTGGCTTTCTTTAACACTGAGGAGCAAAGTTTGTGCTGAATAACAAATTAACAACATTTACCCTGAAAGTTGCAGATTTTGTGTGGACATTATTTGAAGCAAAATAATTTTTATCAAAACTCCCAGTCGCTCAAGATGTGTTGCCATTTTGGGAGGGACAAAACTAAGCCTCAATGCTAAAAAAAAAAAAATGTGAAAAGTGACAAGAATCTACATTCAGTTAGTTTGTCTTAAGTCTTACATCTTTAGTTTATACAAAACAAAACAGCAGGGTTAACATATCATTATTATGTTTGATTAGGTGGGCAAGACACTAAATTGGCTCAGGATTTGTTCTTAATCATTGACTCCATAGAGTTTTCAGTTTGGTTGTTCACTATAATCCTGCTCCCGGTGTAAACAAGACTTGTTCCACGGTCAGTCAAAATACTGCGCCACATAGAAAGAGAAAAAAAATTGGTTTAGATTTTATATCGTTATTATTTTGGTTAGTCTGCAGTGTATTTTATTTTGAAAAGCGATCACTGTCCACACAATTTGAGCGCTTCAGTGTTTCCCCTACCGTTATACAGGAGAGGCGCACTGCACCATCAACAGAATCGAGAGTCCCATCTACCAACACACACACACACACACACACCCATCAGCTAGCAGCTACATGTGCACTAGCTAGATAGCTAAACAGCGCACGGCTCAGATGTGTCTGTCTCTACTCCCTCCCCCCACAAAACTGTTGGTATTAGCAGCACGCTGCACAGTCTCCGTCCGTCACCTCCCTCCCCTCTCAACAAAAATCCTGAACAGATGAGCGCCCCGCCATGGCAAGTTATCTAGAGGAAACACTGTGCTTGATTGGCTTATTTACAGTTGTTTTTTTGTTTGTTTTGTTTTTTATCCATTCACCCGTAGGCTTTTAAACACATTTTTGCAAATTCCAACAACAACAAAAAATGCTATAGTGCTTCTTTAAAACGGGAACAGGCCTAATGAAGAGACAGAAGAAGGCTCCACAACTATTGCCAAAATAAAAGCTGCATTCAAAAGAAAACAGAGTCCTACGGGTTCATCATGTCAGGTGATCCACATGATCCAAGTTCTCTGTGCAATGTGTCGACGCGTTATCCACTGAAGTCCTAAAACCTTTTGAAAGGAAAAACCTAAACATGAAGATCAGAAGCAATTATTTAAGGTGCCACTTCATTAAACATGTCTGCATTGACAGCTTCATATTTAGTGGCAAACTGCCTTGATAAGGCATTATATTAAATAAATCACAAAGTAATATATTCTGAAATTACAAAATATAAAATTAAAATACTTATATTATAGAGGTACAGTAGTCCCTCAATCCTTTGCGGTTCAACTTTCACAGACTCACGCTTTTGCAGGTTATCAACGTAAGAATGTACATGGCACACGATTGGCTGATTGAAGGAAGGCGACCAACCAGAGCATTGTGCTGAGGGGCAGACTGGCAATTGGGAGCACCGGGATATTTCCTGGTGGCCTGGCCCGCTCAGTGATTGCCGAGGGGCCCCCTCCTTTCTCTTTCTGAGGCTGTCTGTCACAGCAGAGACACACAACAGGTTTTGCGCACACCTGTTGTGTGTCTCTGTTGCTTTAGCAAGAGTTACTGTATATGTACTCTATCTATATCTATAAATAGATAGATGGCATTAGGGATCAACTCTAAACTATCATTGTAACTATTTTGAACATGTACAATATTTTAAGGATGTCTTTATAAAATACAATCAAACTAAATCTAATGCATTTATTAATTGGTGGGCTTAATTGTTGAAACGTTCACAATAGTGACTTGTCACTACATTTTTTTTTATTATTATTTGTTTTAAAGGAACAGAAACATAAATTATTACTTCTTCCTGTTCCATACTTGAACACAACGTGAACTACACATGTAAATATAGAGCAAAAATTCCACATTCTAAGTATTTAAACATGAAGTTGATATAGCTTACAGAAGTGTGTGCAACACTGCAGACAGACTTTTGATTTGTTTCCTTCCTGATAGTAAGTACAGTTTTGATTTGGCCTCCCTTTGACCTTTTGCTGTTGGCCTTTTGTAAAACTCCAAGTGCCACCATGTGAGGTTAATAAAACCCAGCTTGTTTGGCCTTGGCGCTGTGTTTCTACAACCGATGGGTGCCACAGTGATGGCACAAACCCTTACACAACCCAAGGTCACAGCCTTGTGTTGCGCAAGTACGATAGAAGGTAAAATCCATCTCCACCAATACGGCCTGAGAGAAACACAACAAAATGAACACACTGAAACTCTAATTGTGTAGGTGCTAGCAGATCCATCTAAGTCTCTCTGTCACCACAGGAAATTTGTGTACTCAGTCATTTATACCTTTGTATATTTATTTGTGTCAAGTAAAGGTTTTTGGGTCAATTTTAATTCAGCAGCTCCTGCTGCTGAAACAGCGTGCACTCTTATCAGCACTATACACAAAACCAACAAACCATCATTTCTCACATCATCCGCTCCAACCGGAGGACAAATTGCAGAGAATGTGCAATAAATAACAAAGAGGCAGGATGACTGAGGACAAAGACTGGGCTCAGGTAAAAATGACTTGGCAATTGGCAGAGACATTAATGATGTCCAATCCCCACACAAGTTCTGTGGGCAGATTTTGATGGAGGGGACAAGCATGATTTATGGCGATGACGGTCCTCAGAGAATGGTGATGGGCTTTGCCAGCAGCACAGTGGCAGTGGTGGTGGTGGTGGGGAGTGGGGGAGGAGGTGTAAGTGTAACTGGATTCATATTGTGTTTGGAGCCCTGACCCTCATTTTGTACAGGATAGGAGTGGGAATAGGATGAGTCATGATTAAATAAACACATTTGAACTTACACAAAAACAAATTCCCACATTCAAACTTGCAAAGCAAAAAAAAAAAAAAAAAAAAAAAACTTCACATTTTCTGAACCTTGAAGCAGTGGGTTGGATACAGAATTCAGTTATTTCCAGAGCAGTCAGCTTTGATCTCCTTCTTATGTCTGCATTGGGGCTGTCTCGTCTCTAATAACCACAGATACATTTCCTCTTCTCTTCCCTGTTAGCTAGATAAATAGGATTTCAAATTGTCTGGTGCGAGCCTATCAAAAAAAAGAAGTGGGGGGGAAAACACGATCTATGAAATATCTTCCCAGGAAAACCTACACTGAGAGATTATCTTTTCATCACACAGACAGCACATCTAACAGAGAAGGGTGAGAAAGGTGAGCTGTAAACAAAGTAGAACAATGTAAATATGTGTTAAAAGAAAAAAAGATTAGGGTTAAAAAACAAACATATAAAAGTAATCTAGAGAATTACATATAGTCATTAAAATTCATTAAACATTCAGTAGTAAAGCATTATTTTGTCTTAAATATACGCATTCCAATTTTATCTCAACTTAGTTTATAGGTGGAATTTATTTCCCTTTGCGTGTATAAATTCAGGGCAGCACGGTGGTGAAGTTGGTAGTTGTTGTCCCTCGCATAGAGATTGCTGGTTTTAGGCACCAGTGAACCCTGCAACCCGAAAAGAAAGAAGCTGGTAATGATAATGGATGGATGGATGAATGGATGGATGCAAATGACTGCATTTATGTTTGTCTGTGAACATTTAATTAGAAAGACAACAAAATAACTGGACAACAAAATAAACTACTGAGCAAAAATTTTAAACCGAACACGGGTATTTGTAACCAAACTGTTGGTTCTGAAATACTGTTTGTGTTTGTAAAGTCCTTTCCTTTGGTGTTTTTTATAGCTTTAAATAAACGAAAACAAACTGTTTTTGTGACAGACTCTTGGAAACAAAGTACCTAAAGATCCCGTTCAAAATGTATGACATATGAAGTTGTCAGTTATGTGCAAGTACAACACTGGTAATTCCTTTAGGTTAAGTATTTTCATATCAAAATAAATTATTGGTAATAAGTGGCTTTAAAAAAATGTATGTGCACATGTATGCACACACAAATAACAAAAAAAAAAAGATTTAAAAAAATCTGCCCAAATATAAAAACTAAATTTGAAAGACCTATAGAAATCATATTGCTAAGTATCACATTAACCTAACATGAAAAGGTTTGGTATGACTAAAGATGTGTGCACAATGTATGAATAAATGAGCAATACAGTACATCAGATTTTTTTAGATCTCCTTAGAAAAATAACATTAACTAACTTTTTATGTATGTGAATGGTTCTGTTCAGTGCCTTGACATAGCTTCTGTCATGACTTGGCACTATATAAATAACCTGAATTGAAATAAAATGAATTGAATTCCCTCTATTCATGTCACAAACTTAAGGTAGCTTTCTTCTAAATCAACCCATTTTGCATATATTTACACCAAGAAAACTAAAAACCGTTTCTTCTGAAATCCATACAATTACCTTGTCTCCAATGAGCGACCACTACCTATTCAAAGGCAGTAGAAATAGCCATTCATCAAGGCATCTGTGTTCAGGCCCTTCCTAATAAAAGATGGAGAGATCTTTAACAGTCCATAAATAAAGCCTCCTAACTCATGAGAAAGCACTTACATCAGCAGAGCAACAACTAAATGAACTTTCTCCTAGGTTGGGCTCGACTACTCCAACAAAGCAAGATTAATTTGATTGTAGAATTGAGCCTGATGCTCCAGGTATGGCATCCTGCCTAGCTGCTAGCAAGGTGCACCGATGCCTTTCATGTACCAGGATTATTGGGAAATGGCAACAGTGACATATTACATAGCAATCTGAAAGTGGATGCTGTGGCCTAAGTGAGAAGAACATGTAATTCTTTACCTGTCTTAGATAATATTACATCCAGACCACATGCCGCACACAATTAAATGCAAAATAAATTAATAGTCAATGTGATAGCAGGCCAAAGAGATACCATCTGCACCTCTAAATTAATTTGTAGTAACAATATTAAATCAACAAAAATGCTAGGCATAATAAGGACAAAATCAATTACAGCTCAGTTCCAGCTCTATGCACAGGGAAAAGTAAAAAAAAAAAAAATTAATAGAAAGTAGACAATGGCGATTCCACTAGCAAAAGATTAATTTATAAGATATTGGAAATACAATATCCTGAACTATAACAATTAACAATGCGTGAACTCACCCAAACTCAGGGATATACTCTAGGACATTCCACTGCTTTCTATCTAATTTATGGTGATGGAGGCCTTCATCATTTATATATGAATTTATTTATGTATTAACCTTTATTTAACAGGCATATCCCATTGAGATCACAGATCTCTTTTGCAAGGGAGGCCTGGGCCTGAAGGCAGCCTAACATGAATGTTTTTGGTCTGTGTGAGGAAATTGAAGTACCTGGAGAAAACCTACGCAAGCACGAGAAGAACATGCAAACTCCACACAGAAAGACCCCAGGTCCAACTGGGTATTGAACCCAGGACCTTCTTGCTGTGAGGCAACAGTGCTAACCACTGAGCCATCATGCTGCCAAAAATCATACCTATAACATATCAAACTTTACCCTTTACCCTAATGTAACCAAATTATACCCAAACCACATCTATTGATAATGTATAGTTCTTCTGTTTTATACACACGCAGTATACATGTGAATAATTTTTATTTTCATTTGCACAGTGACGCACTGGTCACAGCAATCTAAGACATGCAAGAAGGTATATACATACAGTATATGCGATGATCACACCTGATTCAAACCTGATTTTCATCCTATTATATGCAGGTGTCTTCCTCTCTCATTAGCAACTAGTACAGGGTTATTCAACTAAATTGATCAAGGGGTCAGAGTTACTGCAAGCCAAGAGCTCAGGGGCAGGACATCCAGCAATTATCATAATTAAGTAAGTTTGTTTTATGATTTAAAATCTAGCTTTGTTTAAAAATGAACCCCTTGGTGAGTCGAACTGAGCACACCTGTGGGTCTGATTTGGCCACTGGGTCAGCAGTTGAATAGCCCTGGACTAGTATTTAGTCCGAGTGCCTTCCACCCAATGGGACGGTCTTGTAATCCCGAGGTTGCAGTGGCGAGACATTCAACTGATGTTATTCGAGCATTGTCCTTCCATGGTGTCAAGATCCGTGGTTCCGTTCTGCCTGTCCTCCTCCGTGCACCTGAACCGACTGTTCCGGGGCCACTCTTCAGAGGCTAGGTACGTTTTTGCTGAGCTATTATTATTTCCTGTGTTATGTTAGTGTATATAACTAATTTTCATTTTTGGCTCCTCAAGCCATCCGGTCCTCTTACATATGGGTCTGACTCCTCGCCAGCCAGCCGGATCCTGACAGAATGCTCGAATAAAATGGGTCCCAGCAGGAGGAGTTCCTGCCATCCACTTAATAATGTAGAACTGTTCCCACCCGGTCTGTGTGAGTTCCTCCTTGCTCTTCAATGGGCGTTGGAGACGTAGTCCAGAAATCCCTCCGCGCTCTTCCATGGACGATGGAGACGTAATCCTTTCTGTCTGTCTGTTCCTCCACGTTCGTCCATGGGTGTTGTGAAATTCCCTCCACGCTCTTCCATAGACGTTGGAGACGTAGTCCTGAGTCTGTATGTCTGTTCCTCATCGCTTTTCCATAGACATTAGAGATGTAGTGCTAAATTCCTCTGCACTTTTCTATGGGCGTTGGAGATGTAGACCTGCTCCCATCCATACTCTTCCATGGGCATTGGAAGTGTAGTCCTGCTCTTCTTGGAGCCCTATTTAGGGATGTCGTGAGACATCCATGGAGGAGGGGTATGTGATGATCACACCTGATTTACGAACCTGATTTTCGTCCAAATATCAGCAGTTGTCTTCCTCTTGCCTCAGTGACTAGTATTTAGTCCAAGTGCCTTCCACCCAACGGGATGGTCTTGTAATCATGAGGTTGCAGTGGCGAGCCTTGCACCCGCCGTTATTTGACCAGTGTCCTTCCATGGTGTCATGAGCTGTGGTCCTGCTCCGCCTGTCCTCCTCTGTGCACCTGCTCTGATTCCATCCATCCATCCTTCCTTCCTTCCATTCATTCTTCCTTCCTGACTGACTGACTGACTGACTATATCACTATGTGTGTGGGTGTGTGTGTGTGTGTGTGTGTGTGTGTGTGTGTATATGTGTGTGTGGTTTGAGCAACAGTCCTCACACTATATAAATCTTGTAGTAATAGTGTAAGCCGTAAGTCCTGAACAATTAAGACTTGAGTTTCAAGCCCTGTGGTAGATTATTTCCTCAGTTAATTTCACCTGAGGGACACAGCTCAAGTCCATTGTACTAAGTGCTGTCTGGAGGTACCAGTTTTTCCACTTTGTTTTGTTCTTTATTTTATATTCTTTCTTTCTGTTTAGATGTTGGCGCTAAAAGGCCTAAATTGGTTTTAAAACTACATTTAAAAATCTGGGTTTTGTTTTAGATAAAACAGTTTACTAAACTAACACAACACGTTGCAAATGATGCAATGTGGTATAAAACAAGTAGCACTATTAGTAAATTTTACAAGTAGTACTATTAGTACAGTAGCCATGCATCCATATGTTGTGACATATAAAATTAATTAACACCAATAACATTCTTAGATATGCTGTATGTCAATGAATGTATATCTAGATATGATTTGTGTTTGAAAACTGAAGTATTTTAAACACAAAAGCTGAGCAATTTAAGATGAAGGAAATACAATGCTGGCTTCCTTTTCCTCCACCAAAGACACACACATACATACACCTATACACCCATAACCATCATTGACAGGTGTGACCTTTCAGCTATGCTGGTAGCAGCAGCCACTCTCGCCCCAAGACAGTAGCACTGGATTAGTCACCATCTCTGAGGATTGTGGCGCCCTGCACGAATGCGCATGTGAGGCCCAAACTCTCTACAGCATGGCCGAAGGGCCTGCTATGAAAAATAGAACACCTAATGCCTGGAGATAGAGACATTCATCAAAGACCAGGGACCCCGCCTGCCTGCTTTGTGTGCTGCCTTCCTTCCCGATTCTCTTTTCAGCACTGAGATGTTGAAGCCACTCACTTAATTTAGTCATAAAAGAGGGATGCAAAGTTTTATTAATATTGTTTTATGAATGTTTATTATTCCCAACCATTTCCATGCAATGTTTTCCTCTCTCTTTTTTGTGGCTATTTCAATGAATCAAGTGATTTTTCATGTTTAAGGTAAAAATATGAGTCGCATGATGATGAATATCAACAGATGTATGAAGCTACGTTACACTCCATTCAGCACATTTAGAAGTTGCCTCCTAAGGCCAACTTCTGAATGACAATTGCCAGAAACCCACTGAGAATACCAGGGGGAGACCAAACATACCATGGGAAATGGTAGCCATGCCAACTAACGCCAAGCAGCCAGACCAGTTAACCTCAGTACTGATCTACAAAACCCTGAGGTATAGCTAAGTCATGACATCCCTTCATCTTCGTCTTTACTCTATTTCCACATTCCCCTTTGTTGATACTGGAAAGTCACAGAGGAATACTATGGTTAAAGACAGTGCCCAGTGTCTGTTCGTGGCCAAATTGAACAGGACAAAGCACAATGTAGATTGTTCTTAGTAATAACAGGATTTGGCGTTTTAAGGGGTAGGCAATTGAAAAAAAAAAATCAAAGTTTGCCCTGAAAATGAAGCATTGTTGAATGACGATATTACAAAATGAAATGGAAGTCAATTATTGCCGATAGCATTGAAACTGAATGCACAAATGAACATGAGGAGGGAATATTTTACCAAGCGTGTACAGTAGGATATTAAAATTTATTATGTGTACCTGACATTAACAACTTTGTTTTACCCCTTTGAGCATGCATCAGGAAACTTTGTTTTACATTTTTCAAATGGGTTCAAAAATATCTGTTGACATGGATTTTTCTACTTGATAGTGTATGTTTTTTGTTTTTTTTTTACATGGAGGCCTAAATAGAACAAATATTGCAGTAGCCTATGCCAAAGGCTAACAAGCAGAATTCAGAGGTGCACGTCTTATTTCTCAATAATCCCTTAGCTTCATGTGCCTTGTGAGGCCTCTGCCTTCCTCCATGCTTCCATCTATCTTTCCATACACCTGTCTCTGATGTTTTTTTGGTTTATAACTGCAAATTTATAGATGGAGCTTTAGATCAAGCTCCTGCTCTCAAGCAAATCTCTTCAAGGAGAAAAAGAAGAAAAAAAAAGTGAGGGAATAGTCAGGCAAGAGTTTACATTTCAACACACCCACAGTTGTTTACAGTATATTTGTATTTGTTGTAAACAACCAATGAGGAGGAACAACACAAATATTCAGGTGGAGTATTACTAGCCAGTGCAGACACACTGCAGGGTTGTTTCATGTACCAAAATGTGTTCATTTGCTCAACTGACTGAACATTGCATCAGGCATGGAGATTGTGTTTGTCTTTGTGTATCTGTGTGCTCCTGCATGTGCTCTCTGCCAATGCCAAGGGCCTCTCAGATGTGGGGGGTATAACACTCTTCAAGAATAGGATTTAGTAACACATATGCAGTTCTGGCATTGAAGCTTCAAAGCAGAGGCAGTAAGAAATCCCTTCTGTACACATACATACATTTATTTTGCTGTGTACACATGTGCATGTGTGGTGTACATTGTGCCATGACAAAACCTATTCTCTATTTAAAGGAGATTTATTTGAAAGGTACCATATTATAGAATAGGAGGCTTCATAAAAGAAGATGCTTAAACAATTTCTTACATCAACAAAATATGAATAAATAAAAATTAACACAAGAATGAAAAGATACTAAAGCTGTAAAGAAAAGATGTAAGTAATAAGTTAGAATCCTCAGTTGTAAAGAAGAAATGTTCTAAAAAATATATATAAATGGTGTCATTAAATTTAAGGTTGTACCAAAGTTAAGTAATTCACTATTATTATAATAAATGTGTGAGTGTTTCTCAATAGGAAACCTATATACACTTGCAAAATAACCCCCATATTCGTTCATTTAGTCATGCTTTAAGTTTAGCAATATTTGTTCAGCAGCATAGTATCATGCAAAAACATATTCATAGTTGAGTATATTTCACAAAAATGTTTCTTGCAGTATGCATTAGCACTTGTCTGCAATACATTTTGGACGTGAAACATGGGCTTCTGCAGTTTTACTTCGAATCTTGCAAGAGTGTAATAGAACGTGAACATTTTACTTGCCCCAGAATCATTCAGTGTTTCATCTTATTTCATTTAGTTTGGTTGACCATAAGTCTGTCTGGTTCTACTACCCACGCCAGCCAACACAAACAGAAATGCATCCTCCAAGGAATGAAGAGTAGGAGAAGATTGCTCAAACTGCTCAGTTGGCTATTCTCTGTCAGCCAGCCAACAACCCAAGTTAAAAAAGATTTATCATTTAAATCTGAAAATTACTTATCTAAATTTGTTTGGTGATGGCAACAAGATTTTATGATTTTTATTATTATTATTTGTTTTAATCCAAGTAACATTCTGGGCTTCTGGAGACTGACAAGGATAAAATGAAAGAGTCTGCCAAGATGCCAACTATAAAATTCTATCAGCAAACGAACTCTACTGCTCTGGGCTCATGCCCAGTGGGCAACAAAAAACAGAATGAGAAAAAGAGATACGGAAAAAATAGATGGGAAACAGAAGAGGATTTACAATGGGTGTCTGTCCCCCTTTAACCCCAATGTTTCCTAAGAGGAAAAAAGATGGTGAAATTACATTACAGTGGCTTCGATCAATAACCTCACAGACACATACTAAAATTATCCAAGTCTTTCTGCCTGTTCACGTAGCTTCATGTATAGTATCACCATTTAGAGCTACCATTGTGATGACAAACCTGTTCCTGATGCAATCATGACCTACTTAGCATCATAGCCTTGCCTTAAATTTATCTTTTACAGGTCACAATGAGATGCTATAAAAGCAAAGCACAGAATCAATAATAATAAGAGAAGACATATTCCAAGTGGGGCTGGTGACAGCAAGTGTATCAGCACCCTTTCCAAGCACTATTTGCCTTTCAGTGGGTGAGCAAGGCCATGCTGGAGATTAGGTTTCAAGAGAAATGTGGTGAGTGAGTATGACTTGCCTGTCACTGCATCTACAAACACCTCTGAGAGCTGTCACAATAATGGAATTTTTGTTTTGAGGTACGATGGTAGCAGAGCACAAAGATAAACAAGAATGTAGGCTATGCTGTCACTGGAGCTGTGAACAGGGATACTAAATTATCAAACCAAACTCTACAACTTAAAAAGCATATTTTCTACAGTTTATGTAGATATTATGATCTGTGGGTGATAATCATGCAACCTTATGTTTATGCAACAACTTAACAAATCACATTTCTCTTTGATTTCACTGTAACTACGTCTACTACAAAATAAAATAGATTTGTCACAATTCAACGTACATAAGCACACAAGCAAATCAAAGCAACTTTATACACTTTATTTTATTTTATTTAGATTTATACTCACTACGTTGTGAAAAGAATTACAATACTGAAGTGTTTTCATGACACAGTGTTTGTTATCTGGATGGCCAAATACTTCTTTAAAGTCTTCAGCTGATCCAAAATGCTGCTGCCAGAGTCATAACTGGAGTTAGTGGGAGAGATTATATCTCTCCAGTTTTAGCTTCTCTCCATTGGCTCCCTGTCAAGTTCAGAACTGAATTCAAAATCTTACTTCTAACCTACAAAGCCCTCCAAAACCTAGCTCCATCTTATGTTAGAGATCTTATTGTTCCATATTTTCCTAACAGAGCATGTCACTCTCAGACTGCAAGTTTACTTGTGGTTCCTAGAGTTTCCAAAAGCAGAATGGGAGGAAGATTTTTCAGTTATCAGGCTCCTCTCTTGTGGAACCAACTTCCAATCTCTGTCCGTGAGGCTGACACATTGTCCAGTTTTAAGACTGGGCTTAAGACTTTCCTTTTTGATAAATCCTATAGTTAGGGTTGGCTTGTTATGCTGCCTTAGGCTTAGACTACTGGAGGACAAACTGACCACATTTCTTAAAATGAATGGTTAAAATTTGAATAGTTTTCATTTGATATTACTTATATCTTAACATGTGATTCTTGTGACTTATGTTGTGACTTGGCGCTATGTAAATAAACTGAATTGAATTGAATTGATGACAGAGTAAAATGTGTAGAATAAGAACTTTACTGTCCCTCATAATAAATGATTGAGCTTTGGGTTTTAATTTCAATTATTTCTAAGGTATAGTTCCTACCTTGTAAACAAGCAAAACTTGATTAACATGAAAAAAGGTGCATGTAACTTGCTATGCATCAGTGACAACAATAATGTCCCATCATGAATCCAAGTCCCTGGGGTTTAATCACATAAATACAATGATTTAAAGGAGGTGAGCATCCCCTTTCTGAACAGGAGAAACATCAGCTCAGTCTGGCTAAGACAAGCATCACACTCATGGACAAACAATGGAACCAAGTACTGTGGTAAATTGGCCCAGTATAAGCCCCATAAACCATTTCAGATAATGCACAATTGGTTAGTGGGCAGAAATAATTAGGTTTGTCGCTTTGTAAATGCACGCAATTGGCCATTTGGTGAAATACAACAATTGCACATGGGCATTGGAGTGTGAACCTTTTTAAGCATCTGTAAGAATTGTGGGACTGGTGGGGTAGATGTGGGGTTTTACTAAAATGTTGTAATTACCTAACAAGTCAGAGGATGTTAAAAGCTAAAGCAATCAATCCATAAGTACATACCTCAATCAAAAGTCAAGTAGCCTGCAATCCTTCCATGGTCTTTGCATTTCAACAATATTTGCCATTTTTAATGAAGACTTTGTAAATCCCCAGGATCTAAGAGAGCTTTACTCTATTTCCCAGGGTGAGGACTCAGTGCCGGCATGAGTTGAATGCTGCTTCCCAAGCGGCTCCGAGAAAGCACCTGGACTACTTAATGAAGACACCCACACACAAACAAGTAATTGACAACTTTGAAGCTTTTCAGCTTGGGCTCAGTTTGAATGCAATGACAATAATAACCAGCAAACAGTGGCACACAAACAAGTGTGAATATTAATGCTGCACTTAGCAAGATATAGGTTCTGGCAACACTATCGGAAACATCCAAGCCAATTAATTAGAGAACAAGACTTGACCTTCAAGGTGAATCCACTGCAGTTGTTTGTTGTTAGGAAACAAGGACAGATTTTTTTCTGGTGAGATTAGAGGAACAGCAGTTAGAATTAATGTCTGTTTAATACCGGATGACATTTGAATGCACATATTTAATGATGGCAAAGAGCAGAAAAACTAAAACTTCTGAATGGCATAAACAGAACAGACCACTTAAAAATTCCAGAAGCTTGTAACCCATAAACCTTTTGGTTTAGATTCTTAATGCAATGTGAGGCTTTACAACGTGTTCAACTTCACACGTCAATGGGCTCATGAGATACACATATTGTAAATGTCATCATCAGTCAGTGTGTGCCAGAACCTCTGTGGCCACTGATGTACCCAGCAGGCTGCGAAGACCATGTGGGGAAAAACAGACAGAAAGATTAAAATCTAAAAACAAACAAATTTTAGCACTTATTCAGTTAAACGCACACCATGGGACCTATTTTTCCTCTATGAAATATCCATACCAGTTCTATAACCACAGTTTAAAAAATGCAACTAATATTAGCTTCTTCTCTTTGCTATGACACCCATATGACAAAAAAAAAACAAGAAAACAGAGATATGAATACGTTAGATAAAGAACAATGACAACCACTCATTGCTGCTATTGTGTTATTGTTGCACAGCTGCTCCTGGTGTTTTTCTTTTTACTAACAATAATGTATAATTCTAAATGTCATAAAATCTATAAAAGCCAAGCCAGGTGTTTTATTTTTCTTTTAAAAGCCTTTACATGTAGTCTGAGTTACCAATAACACCAATCAACTGATGCACTTTTGTTTATTTTTTTATTTTTTTTTCTACATTTGTCTGTTGGGTTTTTTTTATATATATAAATGGCAGTTTTGTTTTAAATTTATATTAAAAATAAAACATAAATTCTTCACTAGATAAAAAATAAAAAAAGTTTTTTTTTTCTTTTAACATTAATATGTAAAATTAATTTAAATTAAGCATACTGAATAGCAATTTGAACAGCATAAAAAGCTGACTGAGGTACACTAGTTAACGAGCACGGTCTCTTTACAATTTACAAAATAAAAATTCAAAGAATTAGGCAAGTGGCAATAGAATTCAAAATTTACTTCTAACATACAAAGCCCTCAACAACCTAGCTCCATCTTATAGCCTATTGCAGATCTCATTGTTCCATACTTTCCTAACAAAGCACTTCACTCTCAGACTGTAGGTTTACTTGTGGTTCCTAGATTTTCCTAAAGCAAAATGGGAGGCAGAGCTTTCAGTTATCAAGCTCCTCTCTTGTGGAACCAACTTCCAGTTTCTGTCCGTGAGGCTGACACATTGTCTTATTTTAAGATTAGGCTTAAGTATTTCCTTTTTGATAAATCCTATAGTTAGGGTTGGTTTGGGTTTCCTGAGCTATCCCTTAGTTATGCTGCTATAAGCTTAGACTGCTGGAGGACAAACTGACCACATTTCTTCACTCTCCTGCTGTCTTTACTTGCTCTACTCTACCTGATTTGTATTTCTACACATGTTGTTGTTTTTTTTTGTCTTTCTTCCACTAGGGGTACACCTGCACCTACATCTGGACCTGCCACTCTGTGTTTGTTTGTTTCTCCTTCCTGTCCTCTCAAACCCAGCTGGTCGAAGCAGAGGGCCACTTGTCCTGAGCTTGGTTCTGCTGGAGGTTTCTTCTGGTTAAATGGAGTTTTCCTTTCCACTCTTGCCATTGTGCTTGCTCAGGATGGGAAACTGTGATGAAGTAAAGATTCAAGGCGTCTGCTGGTTTTCCTTCCTTAGATAGATGACTTTTACTACCGGCAACTGGCTTTTTCACGTATGTGAGTGTTTTGGTACAGTGTCCTGAGACAACTTCTGTTGTGATTTAGCACTAAATAAATACACTGATTTGAATAGAAGTAAAAAGTTAAGACAATATTAATCATACTGCTAGACTAATGTAGAACAAACAATTGTCAATGTAAAGAAATAAAATAAAAATTGGACAACATTACATCAAATCTGCCATATCTATATAAAATTGTTTGAACTGGAGCAGCTTACAGAATGAGCAAAAGTGATGTGAACACTCAAGCCTGTTAGATGTAAAATGAATGTTTTCATGCATCTTGATTAACCTTGACAGAACTTAAAAACTAATTTTGTAACCCATTGATTTTTGTGCCAGCATAGAGTTATAATGAAATCCCCAAACGCCGGCACATTAATAAGAGAGATCAATCAGTTGCATCGCCCATGCTCAGCTATACTGTATGTTTGAACAAAATCAATACTTCCAGACAAGTGAAAGGATGTAGCAGATGTCGACTTTTACTCATCACTATTTATCATATAAACATACAAACTGCCCACACTAAACGTCATGAGCGGAACAGTTCTGCAAACAAGCAGCAGCCATTCTGGTGTCGGTTTTATTACACTGCGCTCCGTCTCCATATGCGAGTACTATAAATGTGTTTGCTCATGCGCACATATATTTGTGTGTGTTTGCACTTGTTCTGATTCAGAATTAAATGAGCATGTGTGGTTGTGTGAGCTGAAAAGATGACAGGTGGTGGGAGGGTGGTAGATCTTTGGAGACTTGTCACGGCGTTCCGGTTTATGAGCCAATGACAGGAGACACACACCCATCCACATCAAAGTTTATTACAGTTCATCACCTTCCCACCTGCAGTGTAATGACATTTAGCCAATCCTATAAAAATCCCAGGAAACCTGTGGGTATAAATCAATGCCTTCCCACCTTTCCAGCTGCTGCTTGCATCCATTATTAAAGCATCCAGATCATTTTGATAGAGTACAAGTTCTCTACTGACATGTTTGTTTGGTTGCCACCAAATCTGACATGGAAGCACAAACGAGCAGACATTAAAAGACAGGGAGAGTGCACACATCTAAGCACAGACATACAGCAGACCATATTGTTACAGCGGCACAACACCCCCAGCCCCGTGGAAAAAAGGATCAGGGTGTATTTGTGCTGACAAACAAATTTCATTAAATCCCACCCGTTTCATCTAAGCAACTCTGTTAAGTGTTCAATCTGCTTCCACCTGGTAGAGGGCTACACATACTCCACCTGTCTGGGACTGAGGTTTGGTTAAGCTTTTCTTTTTTCTTTTTTTTTTTATCCACATCTGGAATTCACATATTTCTATTGATTCCTCAGATATCTCTGATTCTTATCAGGTGTATTGTTGAAATGTTGTCGACAATATGTTGTACTGAGAAAGAAAGGTTTGTTTCTGCTTTGGTGAGTGTGTAAGCCTGCATGTGCACTTCCTTGCGTGTGGCTTTTGTCTGAAATTAATAGGCTGGTGTTAGGTTTTCAGTATAGTCTGTGACTACCCTCTGCAGGCAGTCTGAGTTAGCGCCGCACCAGAGAGAGTAGCAAATGCAGGGCAGATAGAGATGAGGGTCTAAATTAAAGAATAAAAGGAAAGAACAGTGCTAGAAATTTAAATGCTGCAGCAAAATTGTATAATAAAAGCAAATTTATTTGACGAATAAACTGCAAATGATTGTTTTTAGTGTATCTTGACTGACAATAATTTATCAGGAACATTAGTTTCAGTGTTGAATGAATAGATTTCATCTTGGACCCAGTGATGATGTCATTTATGAGCTCCATACTGATATTTCACTACTTACTGAAAGTCATCATTCGTAATGAGCCATCACTGGAGGGAAAAATGTTTCCAAATGGGTAATAGCAATATTGTACATATTTATGTTGATGGGGGAGTGTTGTTTGTCAGTGGCAGTGCACTTCTCAACAATAACTAATTTGAACCATTTTTTTTAACTTACATTACTTTCTAATATTATTGCAAAGGCATTCTAAGAACATTAGATATTTTAGAACATTTATGCATTATAAAACAAATTATAGAATCTAATAAAAGACACGAGACAAAATTTAATGTTCATTCGGTATTTCGATATGAGTGTTTTGAAAGACTAATGTTCGATGTGATCGTTGTTGAACAAAATGTTTTCATAACACATTGAAGGAATGGCTTGGTTTCGAGAAAAACACAACTGACAGTAAAAGTGTCAACAAACAAGAAAGCTAACATATCAATACCATTAAAGGCATGTGAATAACACATCTATTTAAATTCCATCTCTGTGAAGACGGAAGGCACATCAAGCTCTATTCCCAGTAGGTTAAACTATAGAGGCTGAAGTATCTCATCAGTGCACATCAAAAACAATGCGTCTTTGAATGAGCTGTTGAAAGACAACAGCCAGTTTCCTGTCAAGGTTAACTACACTAAAATTAATGACGTTATTTACTGCACTGACACAATGCAGAGAAGCAGGTGAGTAACAAACTAAATATGGCATTTAAAAAAATAAATACAATTTCTGACATGGTGCGTTTTGATTTTTCTCAGTTGTTGCAATAACTAAAATAGTTTGGGGCAAAGAATATTATTAAAGAGGTCGTAGTGAACATAGTGCTACAGAAATTTTAAATCTCTCTCTAACAAATGCATGCAAACACTCTCCTTCCACAGAGTCTGACTAGGCCACTGACCTGGATCTGAACACATGTTAAGTACAGAGGTCAGCTGAATGCTAAGGGTCTCTCTGCTCTGTTAAAAAAGAAGAATCAGCTTATTAAAAAGTGAACTCCAGAAGAGGCATTCGTGCTTTGCCCCCCACCGCCACCGCACACCACCACTTTACTAAGCTAATTAGCTCCTTGGGCCAGGAGATGGTGTCAATAGGGGAAACAACATATTTCACCCTGTCAGCTTCTACTGGTGACCTCGGCTGATCTTTGGATACACTATTAAAGTAAACGCCCAAAGATGTCAGTATTGCCCAGGAAATTTGGCTCATCTTTATAAATAACTACAAGCTGATGTCATCACTTGGGTTAAAGGTCTCAACTTCTTTAACACAAAATAATCAGTTTTTCTGTGCTCCTATGAATGCGTTCCCATTTGAATCTTGACGTGGCCTTTGATGGCAAAAGCCGTTTTTGATTGAGAAAGGCACTGATCTATAAATTAACTATGCTTTATTTTTAGTAATTTATTTTATTTGGGGCGGCTGTGGCTGAGTGGTTAGAGCAGTCGTCCTCCAGTGCAAGAGTTGGGGGTTCGATTCCACCAGCAGTCACCTGCCAAAGTGTATCGGGGCGAGACACTGAACCCCTCATTGCCTCCGATGTGTGTCCCATCAGTGTATGAATGTGATCTAAAAGCACTGATTGTTATTTGTAGAGATCTAATAGAGTGCTGTATGAATGGGTAAATGAGGGCACAGATTGTGTTGTAAAGTGCTTTGAGTATCTTGATAAGATAGAAATGTGCTATACAGTACATTTACCATTTTATTCAGCCATTTTGTGATTACACCTCACCACTGAGGAGTAAAGGTCGTTATACAAAAAGTAATTACTGAACATTCACTTCAGTCGACTCTTGACAGAACTAGTTTTTCATTAAAAATTTAGGCTGATGTTTATTCTGAGAAATAAAATTGTGATTCAGAAAAAGAAATGACTCGGAAGGCTGCAGGATGTTTTCAGCTTCCCTCCTTAAAACACCTCTTACTGATTACTACCCCCTGTGCTGGCTTATGGCATTGAAGCTTAGACCTTTGATTAGAAGAGACTCCCCCCATAATCACAAGTGTATGATTATGGCATTAGGCCGGATTCTTCACATCAGAATTTGCAATCAAGAAATTGGTGTCGAGGATCGATACTGTGCAGCGCCTCATCTGATGGCAGGGAGAGAAGCAAAGATGTGTGTGGGAGGAGGAGGCTTAGGATCAATTAGGAAGCGGCTGGCACATACAGACATTACTTTTAATCTTCTAATGCATCTGCACAAAGACCTGGGGTTGAGCGTTTGTTGGCTTTAGGGAGGAAGGAATCGATCTTTTCAGCACGTCTTGACGCCAGTTCGTCCTGGGCCGTTTCAACAGCATTTAAAACATAATGAAGGCAAAGAGCCTAAATCCGCTTACCTTCCCTAAGTGAAGAAACTGTATTTGGTGTCACACTTTGGGTAAGGCTGAAACATCTTAATCCTTTGAAATAGTTTCTAATACATTTGAATACCTGGTTAATCTCTCAGATGTACTGTAGTCTACTGTACCACTGAAGGCTCACCTGCTGTGGCAACATCTTGTTTTATCACACAGACATTTCAAGCACATAAAGCAATACAAGTACTGACCTACCCAATGTTTCAAACCAGATGTAAAATTTTTTCTTTGAATAAATTAGTCATATTAGATAAAAGTTCATGCTCAATAAATCAGGTAGAAAATTGCTAGAGATATCCTACTTTATCACGCTGAGACCCCCGGTCTTGTCTGCACAAAGTCGGACTAGTTTCTGGCCTGGTTTTGTACAGATGAGACGGGCCCAGATGCTCTGAGTGAGCTTCCCAGTGTCAACACCCGATGAGGAGTAATTTTTATTTTTGCTGGCTTCCATCACGAAGATAAATTGCGCTTTTCACCCATTTTTCACCATCAGAAACAGATAAGACCAATGACGTCACACAAAGTCACCCCACTGATAGACTCTGATAGGATGTGCTCCTGGAAGTGAAGGCGGACTCAAGGGACAATTTAAACTGCGGCGTTCTGTTAGACAGGGCTTCCGCTTCCGCTGCCGGGTTAAGATGAGTTGGACGGATGCCTCAGCGCTGAACCTGTAACTTTCTCCTGCCTGACGAACATTAAATTGGTGAACGGAAATTATATCTCTTGATTTATTTGAGTTAGAGCGACTTTCCTCTCCATTTGGGAATAAAAGAACCAGATGCTGGGGTGGGGAGTCAGACTGGTTTCAGGAATGGACCCGGTCCAGATTCTCATAAAATCCAACAAAGTTAAGTCAGATCATCTGAACGGTTTCTTTTTTTTTGTTGTTGTTGTTGTTGTTGAGACGTTTCGTCCTTCATCCAAAGGACTTCATTGGTCCAAGGAGCCACAACAAACTGAGTCAAGTGGCTCCTCGGACTGATGAAGTCCTTTTGGATGAAGGACGAAACGTCTCAACAAAAAAAAAAAAAAAGAAATGTCCAGATGACCTGACCGAACATTGTTGGATTTTCTACCTGGACTATTGAGCATAACTTTGATGTTTTGAACCACTTTGGCTATGGCTGCCTCAGAGGAGTTGACGGGGGACAGAGCAGGCCCCAGAAACCATCTTATCACCAGCAAACTGGTTGGTTTACTATGTGGATGTGCTGCTTGTGGGACACAGTTTGTTGTGGCTCCTCGGACTGATGAAGTCCTTTGGATGAAGGACAAAACTTCTCAACAAAAAACAAACAAAAAAAAACTGTCCAGCTGACCTGAATGAACTTTGTTAGTAATAGACTTGTTAAATACATTATACACCATCTATTGCAGCGAGGGAAGTAATAATTCATTTGATATTCTGAATATGATGTTGCCAATATAGTGAAAATGAGGAAATTGTATGCAAAGTCCTTATCAGTGTAGTCCATGTGGAGTGTGTTGCTCATTCAATTAATCAGGCATCATTTAAAGCAGCCGGCTTGGTGACAGGGGACCTAGTCACTGGTATAAAAAAAGTCGTTCCCAGCATTCCTTCTCCATGTCCCCTGCACTAACGCACTGTGGCAACCTCCTAACTATTCAATTCCAGACCCAGACACCGGCAGTTTACGCAGTCTGCCAGCTCCTTCCCAGTCCCTATCACTTCACATTCATTAGACCCCACACCTCTATCAAAGGCAGAACGAGGCAAAGCTGCAGCTCAATCTCATGTTTAAAACTTGCCTCTGAGGAAGAGAAAAGTTGGAGCGAGAATGCGGGCAGAAAGAGAAAACGTAAAAGTGATGAGGGTGAAGGAAAGACCCAAAGCCTTCCTGAGTGCCGCCTGAGTGGTACAGCTGAAAAATGATAACATCAAGTGAGCAAATGCTTACTCTATTTTCATGCAGGAGTACATTTAGAGGATGTCTGTGCACATGAGTGTGTGTTCACATAGGACTAACAAAACAAATAATGCATACGCTATATGCAGGTTGCCAAATAACAGGTTGAATGTAACATGCAACAGCTTCTTCAACACTGGATGCTGCCTTTAACGTCTTTCTCTTTTACATACATTTTCATGAACTAAAGTCATTGATGGAAAAAAGACTAAATGAAAACAAAAAAGGAGACCATTTGTATTTATATAGCATTATATCTATTCAAAAAACATTTCAGAAACTGACTGACAGTACCACAAGAAAAACTTCTCAGAAGAGATAGCAATACATATTCGTATACACTTGTACTGTATGGTGGGCATGCGTGTGCAGCCGACAGTAAAAGAAAAACTAATCCCGCTGACAGACTCTAAACCTGACCTGAACGGTGACCCCAAACAGCAGCAGATCATGTAAAGAAAGATGGACAAGCTGGCAGGATGCCTGCGCTTGCCAACATCGACTCTTTTCCAAGCCCTCTCAAGGACTGAGAAAGATGCTGCTGAGATTCGGAGACCAGCAGCAAAGAACCACCACCCCCACATGTTTCTAAGAAGTATAAAACAACGTTCTGTCCTGCAGCCAGAGAAAGTTTTGACTTAAACACAGCAGTTTGGCGATTAAAAAGGTGAAGCGAGGCAGAGAAAAAGTGAAGGAAGTTGGCAAATGTTTAATAGGATTTCTGGAACCGTTTTGTGCTTTGTGTTTTATAAAATCAAGAAAAAGAACAGTGGGTGTTTAGATTTATTTTCTTGTAAGACAGATGACTGCAAAATTCAATATTTTGTAATTGTTTGGCAGATGTGTGGTATATTTGAATTCAAACGGTTTCAGAATAAGAATAAAATAGTCAAAAAAACATTAATAATAAGAAAAACTGTCTTTGCTGATGCTTCTAATGACAACGGAATGAACTTTCTTATCTTACAGTTTTTCTTTATTTTTTTTTCTTAAAAGACTGGCCCACATTCAAAAAGGTGGCATCAGTTAATATGAGCAGTAAAATTTCAAACTCTTTCCCCTACTGTGTCGACATATATTGACATTTACAAATACGCCAAAGTAGGATAAATAAGTTTTGAAGGAAATGGCAATTGTGAGAAGTACAGTATTTGAATCAAATGGTACGATGAAATGAGGAGGTCCTGTGAGTCCCAAATAACTCTGGTGTCAACTGTGGTGTCCCAATTAAGAGATGCAGGACCAAAGAGGCTGCTTGACTGGGCTGAGAAAATGGTACACTGACACTCCTGCGTAGAGCAACAAGAGGAGGCTGAACTGAATAAATGATCATTTCCAAAAATAAAAGCTGAATGCAAATTATTTATCATGAAACTTTAATAAATCACACTTTTGCTGCTAGTATAAAAATTGTGACAAATATTCAGCTCTTGTGATATTGAGTAAAAAAAGCAGCTGTTATAATAATGGGGCATTTTATATTTAAAATCATTGTTAAGTGTTGTGGGTTAGCTAAATATGGTTTATTGAAAACAGAATAAAAACAGTGTGAATAATTGATCAAAGGCTTGTTTTAGAAACATTAATGATAGTGCTGAGAAAATTTGGAGCAAACATCTTGCAAAGATGTAAGAAAATAATAGTCCAACTGATCAATTTCCTTTAAATCTAAATATAGCAGGATGACGCTATTTCACTGTGACTAAGCTTCCTGATATTTTTTTAAGAAAATGTGCAAAATAAGTAATAAAGTAGCATTTTTACAATAACCTTTTACTGCCTCAGTTACTATTCATTAGTTCTTCTAAACTTAGCTGCCAATTACGACTTTTTGTTACAGCAATGAAATTATTTTTCAAGTACCTACTAAAGAGCTGTCACTATTTTTTTACGAACTTTCTGTTCTCAGATCTATTGAAAACGACCATCTCTAATACATTACGCAAAAAATGGACCTTAAAAAAAGAAGTTGCTCTAACAAGCCTACTGTTTTCATTAATTATTATTTTTTATGAATGAACATAAATGGAGACATGTAAGGTTGTAAAGAGTAATGCTGCTCAAACTGCAGAGGAAACAAAATAGAAAGAATGTTTGCAAACGAGGTTTCTGACAAAGGACTAAAAAAAAAGAAAAATAAATCTGACTCTACACTGTTGCAAAGATCAGTTTTATGGAAGAAATATCCGTCGTAAAATGGCATCATCTTTTATGTTGACAAGTTGACAGAAGTGTGATAGTGTAGGTACAAATGCAGGAGAAGATGAGATGACAGCAAACATGTCATCTTCAACAAATGATTTAATATCCCCTTAGACGGCTTGTCATCTTGTTTTGGTTTTCAATTTTTGTACTTCTGCATTAATGCCACTTTACAATATTACAGATGCTAGCTCCCCAGTAAAACAAATGTCTCACATTTACAATTAATTTCATCTCCCAGAAAAGCAAAAATAAGAAGGATCACAGCACCAAAATCTGAACTAATGTAGATTTTAAGACAAGTTGGCAGGCAACAACGGTCTAAAATATAAATACTGGTAATCATTTTTTTTCTATACTTATAAAATACTTCATAAATATAATATTACCGGTAATAAGTTTACAAATAATTAAAATGAAACAGTACAAAGATGGGGGAGTGGTTGCGCAGAGGTTAGAGAAGGTGGGCCTGTGATCGGAAGGTCGCCGGATTGATTTCCTGGACCGACAACATCAAAATGGGTGGGAAAGTTGATACACCCATACCTGCCTCCATGCTCATTTGTCCCACTCTGGGTCCTTGAGCAAGGCCCATATCCCCACCATCTGCTCCCTGGGATGCCCTAAATGGCAGGTCTCTGATCCACACAAGGCCAAGCTGATTCTGGCAGATCCTGATCGCCCATTCCATGGAGAGTACAGGTTGCTTCCATCTGAACACAGGTATCTGTTGCCCAGACGTATGAGAAACAAACTGAAAAACACATTCATCCTTGTAGCGATCAGGATTTTCAATGAACAATGATGATTTCATGTTTTGTTATTTTAATGCCTCAATGGCTTGTCTAGTATGGATGTTTTGAATGACTACAGACTGTGAAACAAATATCCCCTTGGAGATAATAAAGATTCTTGAACTTGAACACAGAGGGCTGTGGTAGCTCTGTGGTCTGTGTTTGCATCAGGAAGGGCATCCAGCATAAAAACAATTGCCAAGTCTTCGCTGTGGCGACCCAAGGAAGGGAGTAGCCGAAAGAAGAGAAAAGAAGAAAAAAAATAGTACAAAGATCAGGGTTACTTTGGCACTATTTTCATTCATGATCAAGACAGACTTTGTAAGTACATGGGAGCAAGCAACTGTCTTCGAAGTGATGCAACACAGAGACAATAAGCCAACACTCAGTAACTTTACCATCACCTGAAAATGTCAAGCGTTGTCCACCCACAAGCAAACAATACTAGCTCATGGATGCAGGTGCACGCTCATGGTTGTGCAGAGGTTACTTATCTGTATGTCAACATTTATTAGGACAAAAGTGCAGTCTGTTGAGGAGAAGAGTTGGCCGACTAGAAGATATGTGTGCCTGCCTGCCTTGATTTTCACCTAGTGCCAACAATAGATAGTGAAGTTAATGAGGTTGTTCCATGGTCCTATCTATGCCAACCCTGGTGTTCTCTAACAGCCTTTATAGTATCATTTCCTTCAACGTCATCAGGAAGTCTGCAATTTTCTCCAGAACGACAATGCCTCCACATTTCTGGCAGGCTGAAATCTAGGACATCTTTTCTTCAAAACAAAGCCATTGAGGACCAAATGGACTGAAGCAATGCTGTGTAGTGTCAAAGACATTTGGCACACATACACGAGCAAGTCACACACACCCAGTTCCAAAGACGACTGAAACAGAGACTTAGGTTGTAGAGAAAAAGTGGCAATAATGCAAGCAAAAGGTAGATTATGACAATAATGCAAAGTACATGCAGTTTTAAAAGTCAGCATGTGGGCTGTCAAGCATGAAAGATGAATCATTGTGTCTCGACACTGACAACGAGTGACACGAAACTAATCTTAAACACAAGGTCGGATTAAGGACACAGGCTAGGAAAAAATCTCAAGGCAACCAGCATACACAAAACAAACAAAAAAAAAGACAACAAAGCTGTTAAAGGCATTATAACAACCTCTAAATGTTTTACTACCATATGGAATCAAATCACTCTAAATGACTAGAGACTGAAAAGAGCATCAGCTTTAAAGTAAACGGAAAATATAGAAAAGTTTAGGTTTAGAAAAATTCCCCAGTACAGATAACACAACTTTCTTATGCAGGTGTATAGTCAATAAAAATTCCCCTTCTATATGTATTTTTTACGATAATAATGCAATTTGTAAATTATAAAGTTGGTGTTACTATAGTCTAACCTCATCCAATCATTCTGGTGTGATCTATAATTCAACAAGGGCTGCTGAGGTTCCCTTATTATTACCAACACACTAGAATTCCAAATGAGCTCAGAACTCAACCTCACTCTTTGTCATTCTATCAGTCTGTCTCTTTCCCTCTTTCTCTCAGTCTGCCTTGTCTGTCTTTGTGACTGTCTCTTTCTGAACTTGACAACAGTGCATATTCCTACATTCATCCCTTGCATTCATTACAGTAGCTCATGAAAATCATCATTACAAGTCACATTTTACAATGATTATCTTTTTGCTCTAAGAAAAATTTGGCAATCATATCAATGTAACTCCAAACAGCATGACAGAGGGTGAGGGAAATATCGTCGCATTAAAGCCTGTTTGATCATCCTCCAAATTGTGTCTGTAACAATGCCCAAGTTGTTTTGCAAAGAATCAGCTAGAAAAAAAATCTAATAAGCAAATAAGCAAAGCTGCGCTGCACTTGTATGTGGAGCCTGGGCAGAGGAAAAAAGTGCATTGTGGTTCTTGTTTTGAATTTCAAAAGAAAAGTAAAAAAAGGCCTAGAATTCTCTTTATAAACTCATGCATTAATTCTGCATTTTACAATCAATTATAGAGATCTGAATCACAGATTCATCTATGGAGAGAACATCTGGAGAGGAGTACTTCAAGAAGACTATTGTATAAAAAGGACTCTTCGGTGGAAAAGAAAATCAGTACTGAAACTAAAGTCAGCAAAAATGTCAGACAGAAAAGAAAGACAGGGTTAGGGGTTCAATTAGGACAGAGGAGACAGTCGACAACTCCCTGATTGATGGTGTTGCTTACTCATCACAGTTAATACAAGAACACAGGGACACACAGAAGGCAAGTGATGCCTACACGTAAAGATTCAAAAATACAAACGTGTACTTTGTGGAGTACACTCATATAAGCTCACAGAAAATCAAAAACGAGCAACAGGAACGCAATCTCATCTGTTTTTCAAATACTGAATAGAAGTCTTCTAAACACTGAATCACAAGCAACCGATGCAAAAGAAAAAAAACACCTGAAGATGAAATATAGTGGATATGAGAGCCCATATATTTGTCTCAATTACCATGGTTATTTGTAGGGATGTGCGATATGGCATAAAATTCATATCACGATATGTATTGTGAAGGGTGGTGATAACGATATATATCACGATATGTTTTTAGTATAAAACTTGCAATTAGAATGAAAAAAAAAAGCATAGGGTGTTCTTTTGCTATAATTTATTTTGAAAACTGCTATATCACAAAATAATCTCAATTAAGAAGAGCATTAAGAAAATTCTACTAATAGGTCCAGAGAGATTTTAAATAATAAACAAATCAAGTATTGGGCTTCTTTCTTGTAGTGCAAAACATTGCAAAAGATACCTAATGTAGTTTTAGCCATATGTTTCAAACAAAATAATATGTTGTTAACTCTTAACAGTTTCCACTATTCTCACTTAAGAAATGAACAGCAACAGAGAAACAAGTGCACGTAGAAACACTTCACCCTCCAACCCTCTAGTGGGCGTCTCCTTCCGCTTTAATGGAGAGCTGACACAAAATGGCGACCAGTTTCCTCTGTGGCTTTGACCAGAGGGTCTTGCAGTAAAATCACACAACACAGCGTTCTTTTCACAGATCAGCAAGCAGGTTTCTCTAAATCTGACCAACGCTTACTTTAACTTTCGACGGGAAAAAAAACTACTTTCAACGGAATACAGCGTTTTGCGCATGCATCCGAAGACGGCAACACTACGGCAAGCTGGCCACAGTTATCTTGTAGCATTGCTACTTAGCTCTCCAATAAATTACCACCGCTTACGCACAGTTTTCCCCTAAAAAAAAAGTAACGATTAAATCTGACAACTCTGATTTTACATCAGACACAGCATTACTGTGGTTAGCCGGTAGAAGACAGATATCTATCGTAGGCTAAATGTCTATCGTTTCTACCATGTACCGTATATATCGCGCATTCCTAGTTATTTGTAATATTGATTTCTCAAGAACACTTACCTGAACAGCTAACATCTTCACTGTATGAAGGAGGTGCATAGATTAGAACTTGAATTATTATTATTATTATTATTATTATTATTATTATTTATTGCATTGTTTATTCAAGACTTATTTTCTATATCAGCACCCCATTGGGATATGCAATATTGCAAGTACTCTATCTCGGTGTAGTTGTTTGAATGTCCTATTTTAAAGGACGTAACTGACAAAGGTAGTTAGGTGCTGAGCAAGACCTTGTACATTTGAGCTCTTCGTGCTCTTCTGATCAATAATTAAAATGACAGAGTTCAGTCAGTGACCAGGTGGGCACGTCTCTCATCCATATACTTACTCAAGTCTACAGAGACAAAGATGCATGCATTAATAAAAGCTTTTAACAGGCCCAGACCGAACTGAGAGCTGAACTTTTGCCCAAAACAAGAGACCAGAGGCCTGAACATATGCCTTCATTGTTCTGCACAGATCTGGCAGGGCTGCAGCTAGAGACCGGGGAAATGTGACACTTCCCCCTCACATATCAGCTCTCCAGGGGTGTAGAAGCTGGATTGTACACCAGGTTCAAAGAGATGTGTTGGAATGCTTGTGAAATTCCAGTTCAGTGGCAAGGGACAGAGATAGGGAAAGCTTCTGATCCACAAAGGCAGTTCACAGAATATGCAACACAAAAATGTGACAGTATATTGGCAGGATATGTCAAAGAGTTGCCCATCTTCTTTTCATTCAACCTTTATTTAGTCTCACTGAGTCACGAGGACTCATTTTCAAAAGAGACCTGTTTATTTCCAATATGTTTGTTTACAACTTTAAAGAAATTACTTTATTTAGGGTTTTTAAAAAATTGAACCAATAGATTTTGCTTTACCACTGTTTGAAATGTTAAGTCAGGACTACACTTCCCATCAGATTGTTTTCTTAATGAGAATTATCAAAAGGAAGGGCAAACTGCACTGCTATTACATCAATGCACCTCATGTCTAAAATCAACAATGCTTACAAACACGGAAAAAAAAAAGTTCTGCATAAACAGAATAATATCATGCTTGTACATACATGTAGATCATGATCAGCACATTGAGTCAAGCTTGTCATAAAAAATGTGGTAAGCTTATACACTCGGACTTAACAAAAGTAGCTTTTACAGAGCTACTTCAAAAACATAAGCTGAGCAAAGCCACCCATTTTGTGTGTTAAGTGATACAGACTTGAATGGCAAACAAAAGACACAGACAATCACCAGTGCATCCAGAGAAAAACTAACTAAAATGCATGCGCACACGTTCTCACGCAGGCATGTGGACACAAACGAATACACAAACGCCTAAGCCAGCTTACCATCTCTCTGCGGACAGGAGGAACACTCCCGCCACATCATTTCAGAGTGCTTTTCATCACAGTGTGACAACATGTCAGCTCCAGTCCCTGTCACTACGCCACACAGCATTGATATTCACCAACTGTGCAGCAGCCTGGGACACTACACAACCATGCCAAAAAATGTGACACAGGAGGAATAACTTTCCTGCATTTACTTGCCTACAAACACACACACGTGCTCATACTGAGGCCGTTACACCCCTGCACAAGTATGAGCATACATATCAATTATAGCCCTTGTAGGGTACAGCAACCATGCATTGACCCAAACACATCAGCCATACACTGCTGGGCAAATGCAATTCAACACATGCAACTCAAAACATCGACATCAAGATCAGATTGAATGATTTATTTGTGTCTGTGGTCTAAAGAACAACTCTGAAAGCATGTGTACATTACAGTTCCATTTTTAACCACCTGTCAGATAGATTGGCAAACTGATTAACTAACTGATTGACAGGGGCAATTATGCATATATTCAATCTGAATCCATTCCACAAACAGCACACATGATTTACTATTCAGCACCCACTCACATCTTCACTGCCAGAAGCAAAGAAGAGGAGACCTGGGGCAAAGCAGGCTGCGATGGGAAAACAGGTTTGTCTGTGTGTGTTTATTTTTTTATTTTTGACAGGTTTTACTGAGAACAGTGATGTGATTTAATTACAGTTATTTTTACCTCTGATTGAAAAATGTTGCAATAAAACAATGATTGGGGGGTTCCAGGCAAAAAGACAGCAGTGGCTGGTAAACAATTTCATTACACTGCCCTAACATGAGGATATTAGGATTTTTACAAATGCCTTTCCACTGAATGGAGCTGCAGTCTAAAGTATGAATCATTGATGATCTCCCTTGATGTGAAGGGGCTATGAAATTGATGAGGAATAAAAGAGGCAGCAAGCTAAATCGGCTTTACAAATATTGCCTGCACTAAAACATCAGGTAAGCATATAATGAAATTTCTAGCATAGCATAGTCCTGCACAAGAGTGTGATTATGCATCCTCTCTTCTGACTACACTGTATTTCCAGCACAAACATAGCCTTGAGTGTGAATACAAACACACAGGCTGGGGAGATGCATTCAGTGAAGCAATTAAATATCCCTGTGTGTCTGCATACAAACAATCAGCCAAATCTGACTCTACAGGTATCCTCTATGGAGAGCAGGTAGTGTGTATTAATCCATCCCTGTGTGTCCGAGCTGCATGGCTGCTTCACCAGCCTGGACTACTGGGCTTGTTAAAGTTGATTTATTAGGCCTCTGTTTACTTTGGCTTTCCCAGGCATGGCAAGGTCAACAATAATGGTCCTCTGAATGGGAATAAATTCTGACCTGGATATATATGGCTGGCGCTGCTTTATTCCAGCAACCTTTCATAGCATGCAAGATCAAATCACCCCCTCCTTCCCCACTCTTATGTACACACCCACACAGTTTCTGTCCCTTAGTAACTGAGGCATCACTCAGGAACATTTTAAATTGGTACCCCTTCTGCAGTTACATCATATTTGCACTGTGTACTCTCCCCCTACCACTTTTCAAGAACTGCTTTAAAAATAAATCTGTTCATACATGTAAGAGCAAGCAACTCTTACACCAATTGAAGTCTTAATTTTTACTCAGGATAGCATATGGATAAACATAGTTTAACATACATTAGCTGCATGGCTTTTGCAAAACCTGGTTTGATGAGGAGGTGCAACAGCGGACCTGTCTGCTGACTAAACTGTGCATCAGTTTCACATAAAAGTTGAAACAACAACCACCCACCCTCCATCTAAGGCTGACAAAACAATAAATCTGAACAACTCATAACTTTCCTGTTCAAAGATGGAAGGGAAAAACAACTTTTCTTGATATATTATTTACTCCCATCAACCCTGTTAGTATGGGGCAACACATACAGTGTACAAGTGAGGATTTCCGATGAGGGGCTACAGACTTGTGTGAACGTACATTTGTTGTAAATTTAAAGTCTGTGCCAATTCTGGCATGTACACACAAATGCCAACATTTTGAATGACAAAATCATTCGACTCATCTGTAAACAGTTTTCGTGCATCTGCCAAACTGCACTTTGAAGTAAATGGAAGATGGAGCAGAGAATGTGGGTGGGCAATTTCCACGCCTTTTAACATGAGAAAAAGCAAACACATTCTAAAGAAGAGAGGAAAAAAAATAATGACAGCAATTGAAAACGTGATTAGTTTTTCAGATTTTTTTTTAATTTTTATTTACAGCTGGGGCTATTGGTGAAATTGTGCTTTAATGTCAGTATGGTGCCACAGTGGTGCAGTGTTGCTTACTTGTGGACAAACGTAAACATTTAAAATCTTAATGAAGGAAATAAATCAACACAGGTTTTTAGGGCTTTTACAGAACTCTAGCTTGAATGCAAAGGGTTGTTTGATTTTTAAAGAGTAAACTGAAGACAATATAAACGTATTATATAGGGATACATGATTTTGGATTTTTGGTCGATATCCGATATGCCAATATCTTAAAACTTATTTGGCCGATAAACGATAACAATATTTTTAATATACTTTCCTTTGTCAAAACATAGCTCTCTTATTTAGGCTCATTTGCTACAAAAATTGTGCAATAGCTATAAAAGCTGGTGACATATATTCAGTAACAGCCATATGATATGCATAGCACTTTAACTTATATTAAATTAAAAGTGTTAAATGTTATTTATTAGCATCAGTCACCTGCGATGCTGTCTCACCTGTGGAGGATTGTTCCAGGTTCCTAGCTGCAGTATGGGATCCTCTGCACTCTTGTGCATGAAGAACAGCCTTTTTAAGTTCACAGTTTTTGTCTATCCATTGTGCCGTAAGACTAATCATGCTAACAGGGCTAACACGACGTCCAAATATCTGTGGTAAAACTCATCCAAGTGCTATCAGCTATTAGCTTCTCAATGACATTGGAAATGACGGCTTGTAACTCGAGTAAGGTTACGACGGAAAAATATTTCTGACTGCGGAGGAGTCCAAAAATCTTCTGAATCCAATATCCTGAATGGAAAAAAACTTCCACACCGCCAACATTTTGACTTCTTCCTCTTCGCCATGATCAGATTAGATAGGTGCGTGTGACATCATCACATTGTGCTGGCGCTGTAGGCATTCATGTCACTGGGTTGTCATACAAAAACAGCATCTTTTATATCGGGGAGTTATTTTGAAGGAATGGCCGATGTCCAATATTTAACTATAACGCTAAAACCGTCCGATAATGATACCGATAATATTGTGCATCCCTAGTATTATTTCCTGTATGTACATCCAGTCCTCTAATAAGAATTGCCATGTTCTATAAAGGTAGTTCATCTCAGGCTGAACCACATTTCAGTCAGTGTTGTTATTTCTTGCAACCAGTCACCCATGTACAAAAACTTGGAACATGTGTCATCTGTTACAATCCCAACAGTATATAGTCTTAAACTTACTAATGGACCTTTAAGTTAGAAAAAGCCCATTTCAAACTGGCAAATTTTATTATAGCCACTTTGTGTGTTGTAAAGCTGGAAAGAAGATGCCTCAGTAATCTGTCTGTTGAAAGTGAATTAAAATAAAAACAGATTTGAGAAAAGGCTGCTGAGTCCAGAAAGTTCAAAGAATTAGTGCCAGAATGGGCTCGAGAACAGTTTGCCACCTTTATTAAATGCCAGCCTTGTTCCTCTGACATTTGTTACAATTTCCTGTGTATCTCATGAATAAGACAAAGTCAAAGAAAAAAAGCTAGTGAAAATGTATTCAAGGTAATTTGTCATGACTGTAACATGATTATGAAGAGCTCCGCTCAAAGCTTCTTGACACAGTCATTGGCCTATCTGCAAGACTGACCTGAAAAAAAACTTAAAAGCAACTTTAGCAAAACTCCAACCCCTCTGAATCCTTCCTATGTTCCCTCATCACAAAGTAATCCAGTAATAACCAAACAAGCAGCTATTTAATATCCCCCTACAAGTACTGAAAATGTTCTGCAATGCCTTAGAGACACACCAGTCAGATTACCATAAACCTCTGTACCAATATGCTTAGTTTAATTTTAAGAAATTAACTCTTGCCTGGAGCGTACCTCCAAGCTCAGACGAGCTTGCCACCACTGCTGGCTCATCAACAGCAACATGCTGTGCTGCTTTGTAAGAGTTTATTGAACATTAATGGCCCTCTGAGAAAGTTGTAACAGTGTAATGATGCAGTTTAAAAATGTTATACAATTTTCATTCTCCCATGTGAAAAATGTAGATATAAAACAGTTTTGCGCGTATTTTTTTTTTTTAAAGAAATGGTCAATAAAGGGAAAATGCCAACAAATCAGGTTCACGAACATAAAAGATAATTAAATCTAAGAACTAGAAAATATGCTGCATGACTGCAAAGCCACCCACTGACTAGACCCTACAATGTAAAATAATTAAATGTACAGAGCTGTACCTGGTGTACTTATACAGACATGAAAGTATGCTGAAGAGAGAGGATGGATTTCACAGTGACGTAATTAATAACGGGGTCCGCTCAGTGAAGAGGCGATTACCAACAGCTGCAAGGCTTCACTCTCTCACAGCCAGACTTTTAGGCACATCAGCAGCAGTAGCTCTTGAGAGTTTTACTCACAACTTCTGCAGAGTGATTAAACTTTTAGCCTCATGATTACCATACCAAGTACAATCAAGTCCAAACATGCACACTCTACACATGCACTCCTCTCTCCCTCATTTAGAGCAGTCTTCCGCATGAATCAACCATTTTTGCTCCAACAACTAATGCGATGTGTTTTCTTCAACTAAAGAGGCTGGGATGATTGTGCGTGAGCATCCTTCCAGTCATTAGATCATGCTAAACCACTACTCTTGAAGCGGAGAGCTTTAACACCCCATAAATGCTCCACTCAGTCAACGGCTTTGATGAGGCTTTTGATATGCCTTCACGCCATTAGGTAGTCAAGAGGAATCTACAAGCATATAAAAAAAGAAATAAAGTCGATTTAATCTAACCCATACAATATCATCAAATCTAAGAGGGTTTTTACAAGCTTCAAGTCACTGCATCATTATTTTGCTATCTCATGATATGTGTAAAATTGTTAGGACTATATTGACTAGGCTAAACAACTGGGAATGTCTGTTTTCATTTACTAATGACACAATTTAGTTTAGGTTTTATATTGGAGTATTTAAGCTGCAACACATAACACATAACAAGCATACCGACACAGAACACATCAACATTTTCTAAAGAAAACTTGACAATGCTTATGATTTACTTTTGAACAACAGGGTAAGTTACCAGTTGTGCAAGGAAAGCATTATAAAGTGAGAGGAAATGAGGGAAATAACTGACTATGAAGAGAAAGATGAGATAACAAATAGAAAAGACACATAAGACAGGAAGCAATGATTAAAGTGACTGAGTTCAAAATGAAAGGACACACACACACACACACACATATATATATATATATATATATATATATACACACACACACACACACACATTTAGAACTGTTGTAAGGCAAAATAAAACACAAGATAGATGCGATCCACAGAGATATTTGAGCGAAGCTGTGTAACAAAAACAAAATCAAAAATACCTAAAGAAATTGCATTTCCTGCAAAAATGCATTGTGAATAAACATTGCACTTGATGAAAAACAAATAAAATTAGCTAAAAAAAAAGCATGCTGAATTGTAGCTAAAATTAAAGAACAAGCCAAAATTAGCAGAACAGAGCAAAAAGGACATATTTTGCTCTATTATGTTTCAATGAGCAAAAATTAGCACAAAAATTAGGAAATTAGCTTTAAAAAAAAAGCTGAAATTAGAAAAAAAATTGCTGAAAGGTAGCTGAAATGGCAAAAAAAAAAAAAAAAAAAGCTTAACCAGAAAGAAGCGGAAAGAGCTGAAATGAGTAAAAAAAAAACGTGGAATTACACAAAAACCCTAAAACTAGCATAAAAACAGTTAAATAGTAACTGAAATGGCAGAAAAAGCTTAAAAATGCAGAAATAAGCTGAGAGGATCAAAACAAGCTGAAATTTGCAGAAAGAAGTTAATTAGGCTGAAAGTAGCAAAAATGACTATGAAAAGCTTGAATTTACCTGAAAACCGCTGAAATTAGCTACAAATGCTAAAAATCTAGCTGAAAACGTAGAACACGTTTAAATTAGCAGAAGAAAGCAGAAAGAACACATTTGCTCAATTAGGCTGAAAGAAGCAGAAATGAGTGAAAATAGTGTAAAATATAAGAAAACAGATGAAATAAGCAAAAACAGGTGAAAAGTAGCTAAAAAACATCTGCAAAAAAGCTTAAATTACCACCAGGAAGTGGAACATTTTTGCTCAATTAGACTGAAAAAAGTTTAAATGAGTACAAAAAATGTGGAATTGGCAGAAAAAGCTAATTAGCATCTGCAGAAATAAGCTGAAAGGAGCATAACAAGCTCAAATTGGCAGAAAAAAAGTTAGAAAAAGCTCAAAAATGTTGCAGTTAGCAGAAAGAATCTGAAAGGAAGACACAACAGCTGAAAAAACTGCTGAAATTAGCTGAAAATTGCTGAAAAAATGTTTAAATTTGCACAAGAAAGCTGAACAAAGCTGAACCAGAACAAAATGTGAAAGGAGCAGTAAAAGGTTGCAAACAGATCTAAAGATTTGAAGGATGTAAAATGAGCTCAATTCATTTTCTACAAGAAAAAAATGGCAGAAAAGGCTAAATATTTCAAAAAGCCAAAGTTGCACCACTACCAAAAGTCACAGTAGGACTGTCCTGGAAGAGCTGAACGTTTTGATATACGAATTGTTGAAATAGTACAAAAAAATGTGGAACGAGATCGATGCAGAAAAATGGACAAAAGAAAAATGGATCACAATATTGTGAATGCTTCATAAACATTCAAAACCTATTTTGATCAAAGTGATCAGCCCAAAAAAATATTCATCACTGCTATCAAAGCAGTTCAAATTAATGTGCAAGACGCCTTGATAGACTTTTTGTTTGTTTTTTTTTGGTTACAATTATTCTTAAGGCTGCAAAGAATATTGCGCAGACAACGAAGGGAGTTCTAATAACCCATCCCAACTTGAGCACTTTTATCACCACAGCTTAATTCTTTCACACTTGTCTAACAGGATTGGCTCGAGCCACGTTAATTGTATTGCAGTATATATGAGACACTTCAAATCCTCTGCTTAACATGCACTCCACTCCAAAGGTTTGTCAAACCTTTTAGACTCTTTAATCAAATTGAAGTTAGTAGTGACGCCTTCTAATAAGGCTGCCATTGATGTTCCCAGGGGGAAGACAAAAACAAGATCAATGTAGCTTTTAAAAAATAGATTATGCCACGTGTCCAAAATATAACAAAAAAAAGCACCCCGAAGATAAAAAACCTTTAAAATGCAAATGCATTACAACACAGAATAATAAATACATCACAGTTTTAAACTTGTTTAGATGTTTCTATTCTTATTTATGGTTCTTGTCATATCAAGCTGCATTATTCCGTTTTATGAGACAATCAAGAATCAGGGGCTTCAAGATCTGACTGTCTGCCAATGCAAACAACTGTTTTTTTTTATTTTTATAAACCGACTAACATATCAGTCCTGTTTAAATAAACATTAGTCTTACATCACAGAGAGGTCATGCTAGGGTTGCAGCAATCACTCATCACGCAAGACCCTAAAGATTATTTCAAATTCAAAACATTTCTCATTTTCTGATGTTTTATTGTCTTAGATTTAAAAACGACATTGCAGAAATGAGCTATGCAATATCATAAGTCTTGTCAATTTACAAATCATTCTAGTCATTCAGACACTAATGCAGCTGGTTCTGTTATTGTTCCTCATGACTTGGTATGTTCACAATTTACATAAAACTGGACAGGAAAGTGGAGTATAAATCATAACAGTTTCATAATGTCTGTTTCCTGAAAACAATATGTTTTATCTAGGTATGTCGTTTTGATTGTTCATAAACACCAATCACATAAGATGCTTAGTGCATATACAATATACACACAAACCACTCGTACTGCTTCTTTCCTTTGCGGTTGTGGCAGCTAACGTTTATGTATAATTCAACTGTTACTCTTTAGACAATATTTTGCTGTACCAAATGTAATGTTTTCAATGTCTCTCACAGCAAGAGGAATCCTTCAGACCCTCCATAGTAAAATTTTCCACAGATATTTGTACAATGTGTGCAAGAACTTACTCATTGCTGTATTTTTTTTAAAGTATGAAAGCTGTTATAGTTGAAAATGCAACATTTTCAAGAAAAATAAAAACTTTGAAAAAAACAAAGCAGTATTTTGAAAGTCAAAAACTAGGGGTGCACAACATTGGATTTTTGGCCGATATACGTATATGTTAAAAAGTATTTGGCCGATAACCAATACCAATACCGATATTTTTCCACTAGACCTACTTACAGAGACTACATAGCTTCTTCTGTTGTGAAAATAAAATACTACAATATTCTACATGGTATTTGTCAATTTGGCCTGCTACCAAATGCAGATGCCAAAAAGGGGGCTGAAAATGATGTAACACTTCAACTTGGATTATGTTTAACGTCAAATGTATTCATGAAATTTACTCTTTCTAACACAATGACAACACTCGAACAGTGCAAATTTGTAAAAGTGAATAAGTAGTAGTGCATTAATAAATATACTTGACAGTTTCTTAAATTAAACATTTACTAAAACAGAAGCCTATTATATCAATGTTATTTTGATGGAATGGCCGATGTCCGATATTTAACTTTATCGCTAATATTGGCCGATACCGATACCATGCCGATAATATCGTGCATCCCTAGTCAAGACGGTTTTTAACTTTTGTAAAATGACAGCTTGCTGCTTCTGACGTTGTGATAGCCGTCACTTTCTAAAAACTAAACAAATGACAGGTACACATGTACAAACAAGAACATAAACAAATACTTTTAAAAAGTCACAATTAAATTTGCTTTTTCAAAATGAAAGTTTACATTTCTGCTCATTTTAGTCAAATCTTAGCCTGAACCTTTGCATTTGACAAAATTTATAATAAGCTCACAAATGTGTGATAAAATAAAATACTTCCAGATTTCTGCTGCTTAGTAAAACAACGTTTAGTTATCCACTACAAAAAATACAAATATATAGTTTATATTAAACTAATTACAATGCTTTTTGCCACATAGATTTTCACTCACTCTGATCTGCAGTTAAATTAAGAAGCATTTAAATCTTTGAACAAATCACAAATGCTAATTTGCACAAAAAAATGCAAAGAAATGTCACATGTTGTCTGACTATGACCTGAGATTATGTCATCTGTTGAAAGAGTATTAAAATCCCTAGGAAAAATAAAATAAAGAATGTTATTTGCTTAATTTCTTGAAGTCAGGCTATAAATACGAGCAAGCAATATCGGACCCTACAAACAAGCGAGGCTACTTACAAAATTAGATGAATGATGTTAAAACATGAGGAAATTTAGGACCTGTGACAGCAAAGACAACAATTTACTCAATGTGTCCACATGCCACCCAAGGAACAGAAAAAACAAATAATTAACTTGTCATAGGGAAATGAGGCCTATTTAAGTTACTCATTTCTGAAGGAGGAAAAAACGTTTTTTAATAACTTGATGTGATTATTATGGCAAAAAAAGAAGACAAATAAATTTATCAAAGTGAGATTAAGGGTGCTGAAAAGATTGGCTTGTCATTATAGCATATGAAAGGCCAAACCAAATCCTGTCAGTGACAGATTAACAAAGAAAATAAAGTGTTTCAAGAAGTGTGCAGGTTAGAAGAGTTCAACTGCACTGAAGAGTGAGTGACAAAAGCACCCTGTTCTGTCTAATGTGCTAAACAGTGGCATGCAGTGGTGCCCTATTTTAGGAAAATCTATTTTTCAAAGTTTTTACAAGCAAACTTGTGAAGTGACTCATTGAATTTATAAGAATGAGTTTAGACAAATTTAAATAAATTTCATTAAACTTTAAAAGATAAAACCTCTGTCTGACAAGTCCAGAACTTCCTTATACAGTATATATTAGACATTGCCTTCCTTTAATGATCACACAATGAAAATAGTTTTCTATTTAAACAGCATTGTTTATTTTTCAACATGTTTTTTTAGCAAGAGCCAAAGTAAAATTTTCTTACTTAAGTTAAAAAAAAATCTGTTTTTTTGTCTAGCTGTCTTGCGTTGTCCAAGCAAAATTAGAGCAACCAAGTTTATTAAATCTAGCCTTAACAACATTTTTGAGTTAAAATCTTAATATAGTGCATTGTAAATTTGTAATATTTTCATGGGTTTATTAAAAAACAAGGGGTGCGCCAATCGTTGTTTTCTGGCTGGTCAACGATCACTAATCTCTAAAAAGTCTAACCTGCTGATTCCGATTTTGGCTGATACGATAAGCAACACTGTCAGGTGTTATAAGGTCACAATGCACCTTCAATTTTCCAATCTTATTTTATTGAAAAACATACCCTTGAACAATATCCTAGAAACAAAAAAACAGTTAAATCATTTAATCTGGACCAGTTTCTTTAAGGGAGAAACGTTTCATTTTCCATCCAGAAGACTTCATCAGTCTGTGGCCTGCCAACCAGATCTGTCCCGTAAGTAGTCTTCACTGCTGTGTTTCAAGGCAACATCCTGTTGGAATCTCAGAAGCAGGCTTTTAACACATGCAAAAGGATCCATCTGTCCAAAACAATCAATGATCATGAGTAACAATCAAACGTTTTAGGCCAGAAGGCCGACTTGCTACTGACAGAAACAGCATGAGGACACCAAGGCCAAAATGGTTCAGAAAAAGGTTTTGATCTGGTTGACAGGCCACAGACTGATGAAGTTTTCCAGATGGAAGACAAAACATTTCTCCATTAAAGAAAATCGTCCAGATGAAATGATTTAACCTTTTTTGTTATCCAACTGGATTATTGAGCCTAACCAATATCCTAGAAACAACACAAACTTGTTTTAACTGCCCTTGAGGTAGTGCTCGGAAATATAAATGAAGTGTAGACGATTGTTGTTAAAACTACAAAAAATCTGTCAAATCGGTTTCTCATGTAAGCATTGGTCGATCTTTGATTTCCCAAAATTAAGGAAATCGGGGCCGATAAATCATCCAGCCGATTTATTGGTGTGCACCCCTATAAAAAAAATAGTCAATACATATGTTTTTTTGTTTTTGTTTATATTCCCTTTCCCTATATAAGGAGAAGCTATTAAAAAAAAAGCACTATTTGATACTCAAACATTACTTGTAAATTCATTCTGAAACATTTGCAGTGCTGATTGTATCTTATCAATTTACAACAATCAAAGCTCTGGTCTGTAAAACATATAAAGTGATGAACTTTCAAACGAAGACCATATATAGAAATATTTCTGCCCATTACTGTTGCTAATTTACACAGATGAAAACATGTATCCATGGCAACGCTGAAACCTACAAAGCCCAATTCGCCACCTACATAGAAAATTCTAATTTAACCCCCGCTTACAACCATCCTCTTAACATCCATCAGATGAAGCAGGTGTGCCATTTGAATCAGTAAAAATGTGTAATTTAAAAAAATCAGTTTGTGGCTTTAATCAATCCTTTGATTTCTGAAACTTGCCACAAATTAACAATAACTACATACTACTAGAAAACTGTTAAAGATAACTTTTAAATGATTTTTACTATTAAGTTTTGCTTAGGCTGCAAATGCCATTTGAAAAGCACCTACCATCAATATTCCTTAGGCCTTCAAGTGCCAAGATTCATGTTCTGTAATAAAACAGTGACTCCCCTGCCCTGATCTGGCTTGATGCCCCAGAATAATGTAAAAGATGTGTTTACTGAACCCAAAGAAATATGATGGCACTGAGCCATTGTTAAGAAAACCAAGCCAAAGGCACACACAACAATTCTGAAACAAAAAAACACCACAATCACTCTCTCCTTGTCCGAGAAATCTCTAAATTCAGAGGGGCAGAAAATCCCCAGCCAAATTTGGAGCTGCTTTGCTTACTCTTTGACGTCTATTTCCTACAAAACCCATAATGTGGCAGCTGGGTTTCTGACCAGCATTTAAAATGTAGGCTCATTTTATGTTCGTTTTGCTCCAGGGACTAATAAATTCACTTGATAATGAATTTGAGCTTTGTAGAATTGAATGTCCCAGTATAATGTCATAACTTTCTCCCCCCTCTCTATCCTTCTTCACTCACTCAACCAGCCGAAATCCTTTTGTGTCTGTGTGCACAGAGCACATACTGATCTCAGCGTGGCACAAACTGCATTCCTAGGGCTTTCTTTAGCTTTGAGCAAAAAAAACTAATAAATCTAAAACGCCTCCTCTCCCCATGCTGGGGATTAGGCCTCGATAGATGCTATGGTTTTACATGGGGAGAGGATAATACCTCAGAAATGGAACCCCGCTTTTGCAACATTGTAACTGACTATGACAGAAAAAAAAGTGCTGAAAGGCCACTATAGCCAATGATGACTCTTTAGGTAAGAGCTGGAAAGTAAAACTCTGAGAAAAACTGTTGTGGAGAAATTGGGGTAGCTTAACCTGCTCCTGCCATGAGCTGATATCACAAAGAGTTGATAATGTTGCATTTTAGAGTTTCCACTATAGACTAATTCTACAATAAAACAGAGCAATGAAAGCAAGGAGAAGCAATTTGTAGCCCAAAGGACATGTCTACCAAATGACACATGTAACATTGTCTGGATATAATTACAACAAAGCAGAAAACATAAGCATTAAACCAGCCATACATGCATCCAGAGTTATAAAAAATACTGAGAAGTAGGAACTAGTCACACTCATAACAGACTAAAGCCTCAAGATCACCAGAGGCTACACCTAATCTTAACCCCTCAATTTGGTTTTCAGTAGGCCTGTCGCGATAAACAATAAATCAATCGCATGATAAATGAAAATTATCGACCTCATTTTCATCGGCTTTATCATTTCTTTGTGTCTCTCTTTCTACTGAAGACACTGGATGACAAAAGCTCAACTCCGGTGCTCTTCACCGAACCTTCCCTTTCTCTTTAAAATCTGTTTTAACCGTCCAAAATCACGTTTTTGGATCGTTGAAAGCAGCTAAGCTGAGACGCTAAGCTATGAGCTAAGCTAAAAGGTCGAACTCGGGAAAAAAAACTTTGTCTTGTCAAAGCTCCAAAATTCACATTTGAAACCCATACCTTCGTGTAAAAAGTTGCTTATCTCTGAAAAAAGAAGCTGAGAACTTGTTTACTGATTTTTTTTTATTTATTTTATTTAAAGCTTTGTGGGACAAATGCTATGCTAAAGAGCTCAAACCGCATTGCACGCCTACCATTTTGAGAACCGAAAAACAGGAACGAGAGACAGCCCATGTCACGTCTAGGGGCCTCCCTCCCATTTTTTCTTAAAGAGACATGCTGCTCACTCCCTCACTATCCATCCTTCGGTTTAAACAGTCTTATACTATCATCCAATGGTCAAAAAAGGTACTACACACAAAAATTAACCAACATGTCTTCTTAAATTTGATATTACTAATTATTGTCAAATTTCAAACAATATTATCGTTTATCGCAATAATTTCTGAGACAATTAATCGCCCAGCAAAATTTGTTATCGTGACAGGCCTAGTTTTCAAGTGCTGCTACACTTTCTTTACGCCGTAATAACATCAGCAACACACTGCAGCACAAATATCCATGTGTGCACACCATAATACATACCCAATCACAAATAACTAAATTGTCTGTACAACTAGTTCACTGCCACAGCATGACAAGAAAAAAGCCCACATACAAGTCAGCACATCACATGCATTTCACCGAGGCAACATACCAACAACTGAATACATCTTTCAGTGTCAAAGACCACCTCCAGACATACTGGTAGGTAACACACTCCCTCTGAGCTGGAGCCAAGTTGGTTCTAAACAGGCATGTGGGAGTCAACACAGCTCAGCCCACATTGCAGTGTATTTACACAGGAATGTACAATCTCAGTGGGGAATACTTCACTTTTCAAGAGAAAGAAAAGTATATTAATAATTAGTGTACTTAAACATAGTTAATTTAACATGCCTGGTATATCTCTTGAAAACATTTCTTACTCTTTATTGTTTGCTTAAATATTTTTAAAAGACAATTTCAAGTGATCATGCAGCTGCAAAGATACACTTGATGTCTGTATCAAATGTTACTGTAAAAAGGTTTCTCAAAAAGGAATACTGCGAGACACGAGACTTGCAGCACTCAGTAAAAAGCCCTTTTTGTTACAGAGAGGTGAACCAGAGGACTAACCCTCCACCTTTTTCAGTCTGATGTTCAAAGTTGTAAGGAATCTCTGGTACAAAGGTGAAACAGTTACTTCTCTCCACCCTTCTTTAGTATGATGTCTGCCTGCTCACCATGCCACACTAAACAGAATGTTTCAGAGCTCTTCTCTCTTTAAACACTAAAGATCGGTCTCTCCACTCAGTACCACTTACCAACTTCAAGGTGATGCAAACGCCAAGGCGTTAACTCTACAAAGTACATAAGTTTCCGACAGAGACGCATGCTCTCGATGGAGAGCCGGGAAGAAAGTGTTAGTGGAGGAGGGGAGAGGTGACAGGCATGTGAGGAACACCTTCTGAAGTGTCAAAAGATGGGCTCAGCTGATGAAAGAGGATAGGCAAGAGGAAGGGAAAAGGAGGGGGGAGAGCAAGAGACAGAACAAGCTGATGTCACATCTGAGGCACTAGAGAGGCTTTTAAGTCGGGAGCATTGACTCTGTATTCCATGCAGGAGCTTCTCTGGTTGAATTTTAAGGTTTGTGCACATGCGCACATGTTTTTAACTCTGTGTGTCTGTGACAAAACGGGCATATTAAGTACATGCATGAATGTCTTAACAGTTGTTTTCCTTGGTTAGACTGAATAAGGTTGTCACTGAAAAGATGAAGCCACGAACCGTTTCCACACATGCGCATACAACTAGTTAAAAGTGGAAAGTTGGCGAGCAGATTTGTAACAATGGTATTCAAAAAATAAAAAGATATTAAATATGTACAAGTTTGCACCAAGTTTGCCAAGGAAGAGGAGGAGGGGAGAGTAATGATTAACAGTAATATGCACATAAGACCACCACTACTGAAACCAAAAAGATCAATTTATTGATCTGAGTTTGCAAAGAAAATTGCTGCAGAACAATCAATCTCTCAGGTTTTGTGAATCCAGTCGGGTAGCTTAGCCTGGAGGAGACTAGACAGAGGCTTCTATGTAGGCACAAGGGAGAGTCGGAAAGACAAAGCCTTGTCAATAGTACTCGGTTTTCCATCAACTCTGTTCCTTAATCACCCTAGTCTTAATGTGCTTTTCTATCCAACAGCCCACTCCCATTCCAATATATCCAACATGATCTAGACCTAAACAAACATCTACCTGCCTCGTGCTCACTCGCTCTCAGAGAGCTGCCCTCATCCATCTAAGCCAATAGCAAAGGTCTTCATTACAAGGTGTGTAGTAAGAGGGTTGAAGAAAGTTTGTCTGTATTGATAGTGCCTCCGTTGTCTTTTCCTGCTTTGAAAAAAACAACATTACTTCTTTTAGTAATTACCTACTCTGCCTCCTCACTTCGTGGTCAGGTCACATCTAGTTTAACGCCTTAGAAAGGCATTTAGCTTAGGAGGGGGAAAACACACTACAAGTTCCATTAAAATTAATAGAAACATGCATTTAAATTGGTTTAAAATATATCAGACAAAATTTCTAAGTGATGTTCATAAAACTGTTGCTATTTGCATGAGTATTAATTCGCCAGCTATTATAGCAGTTATTTTAAGAAAGATTTTGGATAGTGAATAATGTTTTTAAATAGCTGTTGGTACTTTATTTTGGTGAAATTAAACCAAAAAGCAAATGAAGAAAAACACATTCTAAAATTGAACAAAGGACTGGTAGTGGAGGGTAAGACAAAACCCAAACTGGCTTTGAGCCAGAGAAGTATGCATGCACACCTGAACACTGTTTAAGACAACTGTGGCAGAAACCTCATTGTCATTGAGTTAATTAGCAGTACCCCACAGTCAGCATCTCAGGGTGTGGGAAGGAGGACCTGAGGGAGCGCAGACTGTCTTTGAGTCGATTGGAGTAAATGGCTGGCCTCCCTGATGAGCTCCCATCAACCCTCGGAGCTTCCTGCTATCACGTCCCACTTAATGGTAATTATTTAGAAGGCAAGCACTCTGCTAATTTCATTATTTAGGTTTGGCAGTTGACTTACTGAGCCAAACACAAATAACCATGGCAATAAAATTCTGCAAAACCACCAGGCTTTCAATGTAGCAAGCTATTTAATAATGCAAATGTGAATAGGAATAGTCATAATTCACTTAATTGAGATGCACTATCACTAATTAGGACTTCATGCCGGGCTGTTTTAACACACGTCATATGCAAACTAGACATGTCGGAAGTTTTTGGTTTGTTCTTTTAAAATGCTCCAAATCTAGACAATTGTATTAATATATAATGAATTTATTATTTATACTAGTTATAAACATTAACATGTGTAGCAAGTATATGAAGGACATACATTTTACTTTTGTAAAATTATGAAGAAAACATCCAGTGAGTTATCAAATGACATTATAAAATACCAGTGGAAGGCAACAACTGTACAACTGTGAAATACAATAAAGTAATGAGAAATTTGGTAAACATGTTTCTGGCTGATAGCACGATTTGAGTTTTTCAAGAGATTTCTGAACAACAAATAGAGTAATGTACCATATTTTTTGTTGTATAACTCGTAATTGTTTGCATAAATTAGCACGCCCTGCGACTTATATGGTGAAGTGACTTATTTACGTATTTTCCCATATTTATAACCCCATGTTTTGGCTGAGATCTGACGATTTCATTCATTTTGACATGGAATATATTGAACACTAGGATTTTCAGCCGCTAGAGGGCCCTTGACTAATATGGCAAGCCAAGTGTCATTAATAGGTAAAAAATAGCTATTAATGAGACACTTGGCTTGCCATACCAGCCACCTTCATCTCGTACCGGAACTCCTGGAGCAAATGTCAAATCAGCTGCATTTCACCGCAGCGCCCAGGTGAAATGCAGCTGATTTGACCATTAAAGTGAATTTATTAAGGAAAAGTTTAACTGAGACACACCTTTACTATAATGTCAAGCGAATAAATAAACGTTTTTAGGCAGTTATCTTATTAAATTTCGACAAAATGCACAGCGAGTCCTCCCTCTGCATGCTCCCACTTCCGTGAATCGATTTTTGAAAAAGCTGATTTGACCAATGTAGTGCATTTATTATGAAAAAGTTACACTGAGACAGACCTTTGCTATAATTTTGAGCAACCAAATAATCGTTTAAGTGTTAATCATGTTAAATTCTTGTTAAAGTTCTCCCGTGCACGCTCCTGCGGCCGCCATTTGGCAGCCAATCGATTTTTGGCACAACGCCGGCTCACGTTTCTGAGTGGTCAGTGATGGCGCTTAACAAATGTGATGCGTCAGCGATGATGTATAATAAATGCGACTAATACAGGGAAGCAACTTATTTATGTTTTTTTTTTTCCACATTATTAGACATAGTTGGACTGATACGACTTACACAGTGGTGTGACATGTATAATGGCAGGTACAATAAATGTGAAACCAGGATGGAGGTTTCACTAGCAGAACGTGTTTCTGTGTTAGAAACACCTAAAAACGAAGATACAACTGTTTATTTCAGACACACTTTGCTCTCAGAATATGGTTATCATTGTCCACAAATCAAAGGTCATTTACAAACTGAACTTTTACAGTTACTAAGATGAATGAATAAAATCAGGCATGTCCCCATCTAGGTTCCTAGCTATTTCCGGTCAGTGTTCATCTCTTTTGTTTTGTTCCTTTACACCTGCTATTTTATTGACTGTTATATACAAACCTATTTGTAAATTAGTTATACTGATATTTTATATTGTGATAGTGATGTGGCGGGGTGTCTGAATGACTGGAGAGCACAGCTAAAATAATTAGATATGAAAATTGTTTAGGTGTATTTTAACGAAATGTGAGTAGGTATGAAATTACCTAGACCAGAATGCAACATAAAAATACTGACTATGAGCATGCACATTAGTAAGTGTAAAAAGGTTCAAATGCAATTTATAAAACATCTTCACTTTAAAAGGGTGTTTTCTGCAACATAATTAAAAATTGTGTACATTTTAAATAAATAAATATATATATATATATATAATAAATAAACAAGTGACAACTAATTCAACAATGCAGTGTTTTATATACTGTACATATGAGTGAGCAACACCAAGCTAAATTATTCTCCAGTAATGCTTCATGCCAGTGTGGCTGCTTGATAAATGGAAAACCTGCATGACAGAGTAACAGGATGGAGGGAAAAATCAGAGGATAAGAATAAAGAGCAAAAAGAGTTCAACGCCCCCACGGAATTGCAGCACATACAGACTTCTATTTATAGAGGTGGGACAAAAACTGAAGAATGACAGGCATTTTCTCTTTATCTAGAGCCTCGTCACATAACTAAAACACACCCAATTTTATCCATATTGATAAAATTTTGTGTCAATCATTTTACAGTTTACATTTATTTATTTTTTAATATGTCCTTGTTTTACATTTTAAACAGGCTGATTTAGGGAAGAGGATCAACTGATTCTAAATTTTAAAAAAGTTGTGAAACTGGACACATGTAGGAAATGGAGGCAAAAAAAAATTCCTATCAAACTCTATCTTCATGGCTGAGAAGAAGAACTCCAACATTGAAAAAAACACTTTGCACATAGAAGCACATAGTGAAGTAGACATTCCGCAGATGGGGGAGGTGACGAGAGCGGTGAGCAATGTCCTTGGACGCTCTCTAGGGCACTGTACGAGTTCTGATAAGGATGGAATAATCAGCCAGTGTCCTCCGGTGAGATCCGTAAACATTCTCGAGGGATGTCGGGGAATGGCCAAGGACAACGCCTGTGGGAATCCAAGAGTCCTGAAATGATGACACAATGTTTGTTCAGCTGGTTTCCTCAGGTTGATCAGTTGGAATTCCTAAATTGGGGGGGAGGGGTTAGACCATCAGATTACATGTCCACCAGGCAATTCAGATAAAATGGCCTGCAAGGCCAGCCAAGTGAGCAAAATTCCAATAAACACACGTTTGTTTTGGGGACAGGCAGAACTTTAGTGATATCTGCCTTGAGTCTGTGTTGGTCCACTCGGTTCCGAAAAGTCCAAATTACATGGTCACACCAATGGACCGTGTCTGAGAATAATCACCAAGATCTGATACATTCTGCCAAAAGCATTTGAGTCTGGGTGCTCGAGGCACGAACCAAGCCATCATAAGGCATCATAAGGCAAGCAGCATGACTGGGTCCAAATTTGCTGCCGACAACTTCCTTGATTGTAGGTAAACCAGGAACCAGCCAAATCCAAAAAGCAGGAACTAGTTATCAGAAATCCAATTATAAATGTGTCCTTCCAACAAATATTTATTTATTTTATTTTTATTTTATTTATTCATTCATTTTATAATAAGAATACATATCAATTTACATGTATGTAATTTGAAAACAAAAATAATAAAATGAAAGGCAGCAGATGAAGAAAAAATCTTATTAAGTCAGCTCCTTATTTATCTAATAAACAATTCAAACAAACATTTACTGTAAGTAACAAAAACAAATAAATAACTCGCTTAATTTTTCAATTAACAAACATTTTCAATGAATTACATTCATGTTTTTTTTTAACAATTTGATTTTTACCAGTTTCTTAAATACCAAGATTGATTTGGCTTCCTTAATATCTGTCTCTAAGTCATTCCATAAACCAACACCCTGAATTAAGGTAGATCTTCCCTTTAAACTAGTTCTGAACTGCGGTTTTACAAAAACATCTTTCCCCTTAAGATTGTAACAGCTTGATCTTTTCACAAAATACATTTGAATATTAGAAGGTAGTGTATTTGTATGAGCTCTATACATAAGTGACAAAATGTTATAATCCACCAAATCATAGAATTTCAACAGTTTCATTTGATTAAACAAAATACTTGATGGATGATAATAATGTATATATATATATATATATATATAAAAATAAATATAAATTATATATATAATTTATATTTATTTTGAACAAAACAATGTAACAGCTGCACGGAACCCACCGAGCCAAACCAGAACTGAAGCAGAACCAGACCTCCAGACCCATCGGTGAATCTTGAGAGCCGGTAGCCGGCCCACGAGGACTTCAAAGTGGGATGCGCACTGCCAAAGGTCTAGCGCTTCTTCCGGAGCCTGCTGGGACTTTTTTAATTTCTTTCAACAGGCTCACATGGACCTCTGAGCGGGGACGCACTGGTAAGTTAAATTTAGTAGCTACATATACAGTATTGTACGTATGTTGTTAAAAATCAACCTTTATTTATGCAGGTTAATCCCACTGAGCCTCAGGGAATGACATAGCTTTAAGAGTTTAGAACATTGCAAGAGTGTGGGAAGGGTTTCTAGTGCCTTAAAATATATATAAATACTAAAATAAATATAACGTCGCTACTTCGCAGATTTTCACTTATTGCCCGGGGGGGGGGGGGGGGGTTGTTCTGGAACCTAACGCCCAAAATAAACGAGGGACTACTGTATATTGAGAGTTACTTTTCATTTTTGATTATATTCATATGAAGTTTTCAACAGTCCAGAGGTGTTGTGGCTTTTCAAAAATAGAATCATCACTAATTGTGATGAGGAACTGATACTTGCTGTCTTTCACAAGTTGAGGGTGTTGTTTTTCACAAATTAAGGATAGTGTAGATAATTTCAGAAACAGGCAGACCATTTAACGTGTGTAGTGTGCGCTAATCAACCAGACAAAATATTATGTATAAGAGGAAAAACAAGACTTAATTCAATATAGAACCAAGAATAAGGTGGAAGAAAGACAACTTCTTCAAGATTTGGTTTGATTACTATTGCAGCTTTTGGAATTACAGATATATGTTTGTTGGATCCGTGTTGATTTAGGCCTGTGTGTTTAAATGCACCATATGATGATTCACTAGTTTGACAATGCCATTAAGAATAGAGTGAGTTAAGCGGTTTAGTACCGCAGGCAGATCCCCCTAACTGGGCCCTACTAGCTGCCCCTGGGCCCACCCCATGCCCTCATTATCCTCCTGACTCCCTTGACTCATCTTCCCTCAGCAGTACTGCTAATCCAGCCTGAGGGGATAGGACGAAAACCTGCCAGAGGAGTTTCTTCCAAGGATATGCAGTTGTACGGCACATCAACACACAGTGGTGTTGTAATCGCTGAGAAAATAAAACGGAATGAAACAGTTAGAACGCTTTTGCTGAAAACTTTATTGGCTAAAGACCGACCGACTGCTGCGCAACTTTGGTAATTGATTTGGATGTCACACAGATATCAAACACAACACAAGTGTTGGTAAAGTCCATTCTTCAACATTTCTATTGAGTTTTATGTTTCTAAGCAGTCCAATAAGCAACAGCATTTTATGCAGTCATTATTGAAGAATAATGTGCCACAAGGCTCTAAGGTTTAATCAATATGGTGTAGAGGCAGGGCAGCCGGCTTGGGACCCGAGAGTCCCAGGTTCGATCCCCAGTCACTGCACATCACGTGGCGTCTCTGGGCAGCACGTCTAATCCCCAAAATGTCCCCCGGGCGCTTTCAATAGCTGCCCACTGCACCACCTGGTGGTGGATGGGTTAAATGCAGAGACTAATTTCGCCATTGTATGGAAACATACAGTGCTGACATTGTGATGACATTATTATTATTATTATTATAACAGATGCCCGCTGTAAAACATGTTAATTTTGCTTTGATATTTTTCTCACATGTACAGAACATGAAAAGGAAAGAAGAAGTGAAGAGTTATGAATGAAAACACAATGTTAATTCTGAAAGATCATGAATGTTCAGCCTTATAATGTCCTGCAAATTTATTGCTCCTTTAGGAACACATGTATTTATTTTTATGAAGCTTGAGGCTATTCCACAGTGTATCAATCAGTGTGACAGAGAGTTGAAGATGCAAGAAACAAACCCATGAGCTGAGGAGTTGCGTGTGTGTGTGTTTGTGTGTGCATGCACGAGTGTGTTGGTTTTGTTTGTGTCCAGTTGCCAACAAGTAAAGAGCCGTCTGTGCTGAGCATTGAGTAGATGGAAGGGGTTGTCATCAGTTTTTATTCCCAAAACATGGGGTCAGCAGACTTGGAGTACAGTTCTCTCTCCTTGTTACCATGCATGCAGTTTCTGTCAACGGACCTGGGCCATCTGTCTTATTATCTGCTCCATCCTTGTTATTTTCCAAAAATTTTATCTCATGTTTTCCAGAAGGAGCTGCATTTTTGAACAGATACAGACCCCAACAGTAATTAGGAGGCGCAGTGTATATAACTTTGTAAAGGGAAAGTTTGTGAAGATTTCTAGATTTAACCCTCCTGCTGTCCTTGGGTCAAAGTGACCCACGAGGCCTCAGCTTTAAAACTGAACAAGGACAGCAGGACGGTTGAAATCAGTTGCATTTACTTCTAACTGCGTAAATAACTCCTAGTTTTTTTGCTTACATAACTGTGTGCGTGTGCATGTGTGAGAGATTGGCATGCAAAATACCTTGTCAGGGTTAGAAAAATATAAGTTTATTATTGAATACATGCCAACCCACTTGGAGGAAACAGCATGCATTAAGAGGTGTATTTAAAAAACTACTTTAAGAATGGAAGCTCTTTGTTCATACATTTTAAAGTCAAAAGCATTTAAATTGTTTACCATCAATTACATTTTTGTAATGTCAAAATAACAATTTGTGTAGATCTTTAAATAAAAGGAAAAAATGTAAGTCACAAGAAGAGAATTTTGAGGATTAATCTAAGAGAAAACAAACTCGTTCAAAAACATGGGGCAACACTTCTCTCTGCTAAAATTGAAAACTTTCAGAACAGATGACGAAATGTTTAAACCACGTCGATCCCTCAAAGGCCGATCATAGTATGACAGAAAAAATCCTGACAGAGATAAAGGAATTTGTAAAGAAAACAACCTCATATAAGATTCACAAGTTTGACAACCATGCACAGAGCACCTAATTATTTATATAAAGTGTAGACAGTGTCTTGAATTTAAGGTAATTTATTGACTCCCACTGACAAGTTCATATGAGCCACACTTTAAGCTGTAAAACTAAAACTAGGGAATGTTTTGTGGACAAAGGAACCATGATGTTTTCTTCTTAAGTTATTTGAAAAGTTTATCTTGATTTTAAGGTTACATAAGTCAATACAAAAATCAAATATGTGACTACTATTAACAGTATTTTTATTTCTATATTGTTTGGTATGGGCAACATTAGAAAACACCTTCTGAATTTCTGTTTCCTCTCTATAAATTACCACTGTCATATTTCCAATGAAATTTAATCAACTTATGTGCCAGTTATTATTAATCATAATTATAGCTAGTCAGCACAATGAACTTACAAGACATATGCTCGCAGTCCAGAAATCTGCTGGGCTGAATATGGTGAGGAGATGCAGCTCTATTTATTCCCAGAGCATTTTCACAAGTTATTTCTCAGTCAACAGAGACACAAATTCTTGTCCGTCAGGGAGAACAAAGCCCTGTAATTGCCTGCTTCCCCACTTGAGTCCTATATAGCACAATGTTAATAACAAAACTGATGAGAAATTCATTAAGGCTTCAAATAAAAAATCTCTCCATAATAATGGGAGAGTGCATTATAATTAAACTGATGCCTTACAGTTTTTATTAGGCCGTAGAGCCTGACAACTCGAACCACGGTGATGAATGCAATTGAGCGCTATTGTTTAAAAATGAATTCATGTCTAAGGTATTAACAGATTGTTAAAATAGTTTTATAATTTGTATTTCTCTTTTTTCAGGAGCTAAAAGAGGCCTTATATACAATGCAATAGCTGACAACAGAAATGATCTGGTTTATCTTACACGCTTAAATTAGTAAACTCGTTTAATTAGACGGCTGACCACTGAGAGGAAGGAGCAGGAAGAAAAGTGTGGTTGGACATTTCACTTCTTGCCTTAAACTATCTTTCCATCACTTTATGTAATTTGTTACTCCCTTATCATCTTGTGGTCTGATACTCAAACCTTCTACTCTGTAAGTCTTTGCGTCGTCACGTCTTCAAACTTAGAGAGATACCTCAATGGCTTTACATAAAAAGCAAGTTTCAAGAACAGCTTCCATGGAAAACAGAAAAATGAGACGGAGAGTTTTATGTGTACATCTATGCATGATGTAGCTAGTGTAAGAAACATTTTGTTTTCCAGCTGTCAACACTGAACTTGCAAAGCCCTTTCTGACCACAAATAATTCATAAGTCTAAGATCAAAGCGATTACAACTGCATTTATACCATCAGTCTCATATTCCCCAAAACAAAAACAAAGTCAAACCAGTAAATCAAATAAATACTCATTGAATGTACCACCTAACATAGACACATAAATGCACAAAATAAAAGCCTTAGATATAGCATGATATGAATGAAACTCTCCCAAGATTCATCGGTAACACTTAATGAATACTGACTCGACATTAAATTTGGTATTTGAAATTCTTAAAAACATAAAATAATCAGAGGACAAACTGACATCCTTCACAAGATTAATGCCTTAAATGTGAAGGTTTGCCCATGGCCCCTATTGACTTACGTAAATTTGAACACAGAGCCTTGGAAATTCCACTCGGGGTTTAAAATTTTAACCCCAGTGTCAAAATGGCCATATTTAGTAACGTAAAAAAATTTAAAAAAAACTTAGAAATCCAAGAAAGAAAGTTTGATTTATGTGTGTTCCAACTTAAGTACCTACATACTATTTATAGTTTCAATAGTTTTGACTGTTGAGGGTAAAAATTCAGTGTTGCCTTCTCAGAAAGACCACATTTATAAAGGTACTCCAAGGAAGTCAAGAATCTAAATTGGATACACTTTTTCCAAGCATTTTTGGTGGGACCGGGGTTACACTGAAGGACAATATGAAACAAACAGAATCACAGAACCAAAACTATCTAACAAAGTTAAGTCAAGTCCTCTGAATGGTTTCTTCTTGTTGAAATGTTTCATCTTTTATCCAGGAGATTTATTCAGTCTGAGGAGCTGCAACAAACTCCGTCTTATAAATAGCACCTTCTTGTAGCGGATCAACCAGTTTGCTGGAGCTCAGGTATTGGTAGTGGTAGTAGTGGTATTAATAGTAATAGTAGTAGTAGTAGTAGTAGTAGTAGTAGTAGTGGCAATAGTGTTAGTAATAGTGGTAGTAATAGTAGTAGTAGTAATATTTGTAGTAAAAGTAATAGTGGTAGTAATAGTAATAGTAGTAGTGGTAGTAGTAGTAGTAGTATTAATAGTGGTAGTAATAGTAGTTTTGCTAGTAGTAGTAGTACTAATAGTGGTAGTAATAGTAATAGTAATAGTAGTAGTAATAGTAATAGTGGTAGTGGTAGTGGTAGTAGTAGTAGTTGTTGTAGTAGTTGTTGTAGTAGTGATAGTAGTAGTAGTAGTAGTGGTAGTAGTTGTTCTTGTTGTTGTAGTAGTGGTAATGGGAGTAGTAATAGTAATAGTGGTAGTAATAGTAATAGTAGTTGTGGTTGTGGTAGTGGTAGTAGTAGTAGTAGTAGTAGTAGTAGTAGTAGTAGTAGTAGTAGTGGTGGTGGTAGTAGTAGTAGCAGTAGTAGTAGTGGTGGTAGTAGTAGTAGTGGTAGTAATAGTATTAATAATAGTAATAGTAATAGTGGTAGTGGTAGTAGTTGTAGTAGTTGTTGTTTTGGTAGTAGTAGCAGTAGTACTAGTAGCAGTAGTACTACTAGTAGTAGCAGTAGTACTACTAGCAGTAGTAGTAGTACTAGTTGCAGTAGTACTAGTAGTAGTAGTACTAGTTGCAGTAGTACTACTAGTACTAGTAGTAGTAGTAGTAGTAGTAGTCCACCCTCTCCCCTGCTGCCTGCTCAAACTATCTAACTAGTCTGAGGCAATCATGGCCAGAGTGGTTCAAAATATCCTGATGCATGCTCAATAATCCAGATAGAAAAATCCAACTATTTGTAACTTTTAAAAAGTATACAAATCCTAGGTTTATTGCACTGACAGGAAACTTTAGGTGCGTTCATACAACAGTTCTGTGAAACGACATTAAGACTAGTCTGTCTTCAAGCTGTCTCTGAACGTGTATGTCACAGATCAGTCTAACCATGTCCCATTTTTAATGCAAACTTTCAGAACTGAGGCTTAGGAGTGTTAGGGTGGCTGTGTGGAGCAGTGTTACAATAGTTAACTTGGAACTGGAAAGTTTGATTCTCCACCATGTTCACATGTTGCAGTGTCCTTGAGCAACAACCAGTAAATAGCTGTCCGCTGCTCCACATAGGTGTATCCCAAGTGTGATGGGTAAAATGCAGAAAACAAACTTTGTCGTTCTTTGGACACATACAATGATGGCAATACATCACACTTTCACTTCACTTAACATAAAGCAGTATACAGTAAATGGTTCACCGGCATCTCCCTTGTAACATTTTTAAAATATGACCAATATCTCAGTTTAGCCATTGTTTTAGTCAAAACCTAATTTTGAAACTGAATGCAAAGTTACTAAACTTTATTATTCCAGTTTCAATTTCCAAGTCCATGTTCGGAGCCAAAAAAAAACCAGCTTATTTTTTGTTTACAAGGCTTTTTAATTCTTGCAACAGGTGGTCACATAGACTGCATATCATCACTACATTACATTCATAAACTGCATTGCCAGCTTACCTTATCACATGTTGACTGTTGTAAATTGTTTACAACTTAAAGTTCTCTACTCAACTCTAACTTGCTCAGCAGCTTAAATGTGCTACAGAGACGAGCTGACTTTAACCCCTCCATGTTGCCTTGATCCATTCAAAAATCACAGCAACACATTCAGAAGAAAGCCAAAGTGCCTTTTGTAAACAAAAAATAAGGATACTGGCAAACAGTAAAAATAAAATTAATGTCCTCATTTTGGACTTTTCACAAAATATATGTACATTAGTTTGAATCTTTGTACTACCTTTGAAAGGACTTGATGGACTTTGGAAACTTGAACTGTGAATTGAACATATGGAGAAATGAAGCTATTGTCGGCTGACCTTAGGGAAGGGGGGAGGAAAGCAGGTCACACTAATGTGGACCAAATATCTCTCCCAGAGTCATTAGGATGATCAATGCTATTCTAATGAGATAACATCTGGAACAAAAGAACCTAATAGCAGACAGCTGCTGGGCAAAGTGAGGCAATTAGAAGAACATTCAGTGATGCTAACTAATTCTGTAGTCATTGTGCCCTGATTTTGGACCCCCATCCTGTTAACATCCAAAAAAACATGTTGAATATTTCACACCTCTAAATAATCATGATACAGTAGTATCAGTGATACCACACGAGAAGTAAGAAAAAGGAAGCAGAAATTCTTTAAAAACCTCAGCCTTACATGAATGCTTATCGAGCGGCACTAAATTGGTCAATTACGGAGAAAATCTGTTTTGAGGTAACCTTTCAGCTTATTAAATAAGCTATAAATCAATCTTTAGAGCAGAATGAGTGGCTGGATTTTAATGAGTAGACGTGTCTAATCCCTGTTTTCTCTCTCCTGCTTGCTTCCAGCCTATGTGTCTGTGCAGATGGAAGCATACTCATTTCTTGTAGTAAGTTCAAGCAAGATTAAAAATCATTTTGCAGTTCTCTAGAGGTTGGCACAACTCCCAAATGTAGAAATTGGAAGAGCATACCACAGGTTAGATATTCATGTTTTTATTTATTTATTTATGTATTTATTTATTTTCAAAAACAAAAAAAATAGAAGCAAAGTGAACAAAAAGATCTACCTCAAGGAACCACTGAACATAGAAACTGAATCCAATTAGTTTTTAGCATTAAAAAAATGTTACTGAAAGCAACATTAAAAATAATCTTAACAGCCTTCATAAAAAGAGCACGAGTCTTTAGCGATCATGAATCATAATTATGTACAATTTTTTTTGGTTTAAAGAATATTCCTCTGTTAAACCATGAAGCATCAATTATATATAATACAGGAAAAAGGAAAGAATTAATAATAAAAAATAACTTTAGAAATGTTAGTTATTATCACAGGCCCTGTGTTTGATTTATATGTTTCTTTATACAACACTGTAATGAATAGACTAAAACTACATTTAATTTATAAAAGCCTTTATAATCAGGCTCTCAGTTGTCAAACCTTCAAGGCCTTTTGGTTAATTTAGAGCAAAAATGTGTGATGGTTATCATGAAGACAGATCTAATGAGATCTAACATTGACACCTCTTAATTTACAGTCCTACCATCCACCATTTTGAACTTATTGTAAATCAAGCTGAAATGTCTACATTTTATTTTTTGCCCAACCCTTACCCTCCTGGGTAGATCATATTACCTACAAAGCTCTCAACAGCCTAGCTCCATCTTAGATTAGAGAGCTTATTGTTCTATATTTTTCTAACAGAGTACTTCGCTCTCAGACTGCAGGCTTACTTGCGGTTCCTAGAGTTTCCAAAAGCAGAATGGGATGAAGATCTTTCATTTATCAGGCTCCTCTCTTGTGGAACCAACTTCCAGTTTCTGTCCATGAGGCTGACACATTGTCCAGTTTTAAGACTGGGCTTAAGACTTTCCTTTTTGATGAATCCTATAGTTAGGGTTGGCTTGTTATGCTACCTTAGGCTTAAACTACTGGAGGACAACTTGACCTCATTTCCTTAAATGAATTGTTAAAATTGAATAGTTTTCATTTGATACTATTTCTATCTTGATGTGATTCTCGACCTGCCATTGTGTATCTGTTCCTCCTTTCTGTTCCTCTCAAACCCAGTCGGTTGAAGCAGATGGCCGATTGTCCTGAACCTGGTTCTGCTAAAGGTTTCTTCCTCACAAGGGAGTTTTTCCTTTCCCCTGTTGCCTCTGGGCTTGCTCAAGATGAGAGTTCTGCGATGAAGTTAAATTCAAATCAATCTGCTCTTCAGATAAATAGTGTTAACATACTTTTTATATATGTGAATGTTTATGCTGTGTGCCCTGAGATGACTTCTGTTGTGACTTGGCGCTATATAAATAAACTGAATTGAATTGAAAATATTTCATGCTGTAAGGGCACATATCTAGCATTTACACTTCCCATACATGAGTCTAAAGTGTCTGAACATTCTAAATAATTCATCCATCCATCCATTATCTTTACCCGCTTATTCCATTTTGGGTCACGGGGGTCGCTGGTGCCCATGTCCAGCAATCACTATGCGAGGGGCGGGGTACACCCTGGACGGGCCGCAAGTCCATCACAGGGTCACATAGAGACAAACAAGACAAACAACCATTCACTCTCTCACTCACACCAAGGGACAATTTAGAGTTACCAATCAGCCTAACATGCATGTCTTTGGTCTGTGGGAGGAAACCGGAGCACCCGGAGAAAACCCACGCATGCACTGAGAGAACAAGCAAACTCCACCCATAAAAGCCCCTGGACCGGGGTTTGAACCAAGGACCTGCTCGCTGAGAGGCAGCAGCTCTACCAGTTGTGCCACCGTGCTGCCCCTAAAGAATTCAAGTACGTCAAATTGGAATAAGCTTAAACGTGTTAATCATCAATATTACTGGTACATGCAATCTACATGAAAAAAAATAAAGATGCCTTGTTGCCATTTATGTTTTATTTTGACTCGTTTCTTTTTTAAGCACATCCTTGACTTTGATAGTTTTCATATATCACTAACACGTCATTCAAATAGATGTGCTGTCTGTATGGGACAGATACTGTACACACTAGAAGACTACATTAGTACGGGTGGTTAGGGAAAAGGGAGAAACGTATCAGAGTTTGAGTGCAGTCTACACTACAACAGCTCTACTCCTCTGAGAGTACAACGGTAGCGGTGAAAAAGCTTCCAACTAGCAGTAATTGGTTTTAAAATAATAGAATTCATTACAGTTATGGCGCTTGTTCAGAAATGCAAACAGGAGAAGAAAAAAACATTCACCAGAGACTTGGGCTGAACTGCTTCACTAAAAACCATGGGGAGATGAAAGGCATAATTCAAATGACAATTTTAGAACCTTTAGTTCATTTATATCAGAAACTCAGAAGACGTAGCAGGGATAATAATATCAAGATTTTTCCCATTCTTTTGTTCTAGTTGAAGGGCTTGGAAGGAACTTCTTCCTTCTCACTTTCGATCTTCTGTAGTGGCAAATTTCTCCTCCTCATACAGAGACGTGTGAGGTGACACAAACAACGTAGCAAACAACGCCCATCGGCAGCAGAGACAGCCAACTGAAAGCTAACATGGGAAATCTTGACAAGGCGGAAGAAAAACACCTCACACATGACAATGAATTTGCTGCTTGTCCTATTAATTGATGATGTAATTATACACATCGGGGGTCTCTGTTGTAAGGTTCTGTGCATTTAATCACATGCAGTTGCAGGCTATCTGTGACTGAAGGCCAACAGCTCAGGTGTAAGGAAGGCATTCCTTCCAATCAGGATTAAAAACATAATTTCTCAGGACCACTCAGGACATAAAGAGACAGGTCAACCACCTTGGTATGATTGGATGTCACCTCTCATGCTGTGTTCATTGCCAACACCAAGGACATCATCATTTAGAACACTATACATCTGCCATCAAATAGACCTCTGGCCAATATCAGACAATTGGTCTCATTCTAACAGAGTGCTTGATTTACTCTGACTACCAATTGATAGAGCCAAAATGCCTTTACAACGTATGTGAAAATAACAGCAGGGATGAAATTACTACTATTATGCGCTTTATTTTTTCCTCACATTTGCTTGGTGAATTACTACCTAAGAAAAAGCAACAACGCCACATGGTTGTGTATTAAAAATTGATGTGGCATGTTAGCACCTGAGATGAATGACAAGGTGGAAGGAGCTATAATACAGAAGACAGCATGTGCTGGCGGGCAAAGATATCTCTTCAGCTGCTCTTGGTCAGCAACATTTACACAGTCTGTATGTGTAGACATATTGCATAGTGTTGAGCATAATATAACCAGAAGGAAAGTCGATATATGAACGAGTGATGTTTTGCAAATTAAATGTTATTGGCGAGGGGCGTCATCGGTTCATCTGTGAGAAATAAATTCATTTTTTTATTGTCAAAAAACAATTGTTGTTAATAACAAAGTAACGCATACTTCCGTACAAGATCTCATCGTGTAAGTAAACACTGGAAATAAAAATGACCATGTGAATGCCACAGTGTCAATTTTGTATCTTCTTCAGGAAAAAATAAATAAACTGGTGAAACTACTTGTAGTCATCTTTTGTTCTTCTCTATCAATATTAGCAAAGTGAAAGTAGAAATCCAGGAAATTACACTAATACATATTCAAGAATGTCACGCTTTGTCCTCCTTAAATATCAGATTTTAACAAATAGTATCAATGCCTGGTGTTTCATGGCTTCAAAGAAACCATGTAGGTCAGTTCCTTATCAACACAGTCTTTTCAGAACTGTGTAGTGCACCAATAAAGCAGAAAATGTAATGGCCATCCACTCCCACCAAGTGCTGAACTTGAGTACTGCAGTTCTGGTCAGAGAACGGCAGCTGTTGCAGACAGACTGTTGCTGAGACAATGATTACGGATGATCTGCTCTTGAATTTAACGAAATCTCAATAATAATATTTTGCACACATAAAAACATCTTTAATACATGTTTTATATTACATTATTATTGTTTTGCGTACATCTTAGATCCTTGTATACTGTTCCGTTTTTATATTTTTGCTATTTTGGGTGTAACTGGGACCTTGAGGACACAATTTTGTTCTACCTCATGTACCACATGTGATGCGAATGACAATAAAGAACCTTGAAACTTGACTCTTAGCATAGTATATAGTATGTGAACAAATTGTACAGTAATTTACAATAAAACTGTACCTATTTTGGCAGCGTACACTGTGCATGAAAGCAACCAACAATCATCAGGAAAAGGTAGTGACAGCTAAATAAGGCTCTCATACTTCAGCACAGTTGAACTTTATTTTTTCCAACCAAACTTAAAGTCACAGTGGCATTTGTCATTACATCTAGCATGAGCTGACTAATTTACAGTCAGTTATTCTTCCACTCATTTATTCACAAAGCAGGAAAGATGAGCCACATAGTGAGTTAACAGCTAACGAGTGCTACGGCTTAAAGCCTACCATTTAAAACGATGGAAAATCTCTTTCAAGCGCATACAAAAAAAAATTCAAAGCCAGACAATAACACAGCAAGTGATCTTGCCTTGATCATGTCACCAATCTTTACAGCAGAGAACTATCTTGGGAATCAAGTGGAACATGGCTGCTGATGAGGTAATTTTGTGTCTTTACTGTTGTGCGTCCAAGTATGACAGAGCTGTGAAAGAACTGCAGCTGATAAGCAGAGACTGTACCTTGTTAGCACACGGTTGTGCTGAATGGATCAGTTGGCTAATTGGTAAGCTGCTACCAAAATTCTGGTAGGTTATAAGAAGAGTTAAGAGACTAATAAATACACTTTCAATGTAACTGAATTCCCAGGATCATTAAAAAAATGATGCAGAAAAACTGGTTCATGCATTTGTCACGTCTAGACTGGACTATTGCAATGGTTTATTATCTGGATGTCCAAATACTTCTTTAAAACATCTTCAGTTGATTCAAAATGCTGCTGCCAGAGTCTTAACTGGGGTTAGTGGGAGAGATCATCTCTCCAGTTTTAGCTTCTCTCCATTGGTTCACTGTCAAATCCAGAATTGAATTCAAAATCTTACTTCTAACCTACAAAGCTCTCAACAACCTAGCTCCATCTTATATTAAAGATCTTATTGTTCCATATTTTCCCTACAGAGCACTTTGCTCTCAGACTGCAGGCTTACTCGCAGTTCCTAGAGTTTCCAAAAACAAAATGGGAGGCAGAGCTTTCAGTTAGCAGGCTCCTCTCGTGTGGAACCAACTTCCAGTTTCTGTCCATAGGGATGACACACTGTCAAGTTTTAAGACTGGGCTTAAGACTTTCCTTTTTGCTAAATCCTATAGTTAGGGTTGACTTTGGTTTCCTGAGCTGTCCCTTAAGTTATGCTGCTATAGGCTTAAACTGCTGGAGGACAAACTGACCCCATCTTTTCACTGTACTACTGTCTTTACTTACTCTGCTCAACCTGTTTTGTATTTGTAATTTTTTTAATCCTTAACATGTGTTTTTTGTCTTTCAATACACCTGCACCTATATCTGGACCTACCATTCTGTGTTCGTTTGCCTCTCCTTTCTGTCCTCTCAAACCCAGCCGGTCAAAGCAGACGGACACTTGTCCTGAGCTTGGAGGTTTCTTCCTTTTAAAAAGGGAGTTTTTCATTTCTGCTGTTGCCATTGGGCTTGCTCAGGATGGGAGACTGCAACGAAGTGAAGATTCAACGCGTCTGCTAGATTCCTTAGATAGAGAACTTTACTAATTGGCTTTTCTATGTATGTGAACGTTCCTGTAAAGTGCCCTGAGACAACTTTGTTGTGATTTGGTGCTATATAAATAGACTGAATTGAATCAAAAATGTCATGTATTATTGGTTCCTGCAACAGCTGTTAAGTTGTTTTCCTTGCCCTTAAAAAAAACACAATCTGTCTGGTTTTTATTGCTTAAATATATAAAAATACAACTAAAAGTAAAGACTGCATTTGTAATGAATAAAAACGCACAAAACAAGAGAACTCAGTAAGGCAATAGCTGGAAGCATTTTATCACTTTGTCCAATGCAGATCCTCACATACTGAAACTGTTTTTGTTTCACAAATATCACGTTTAGATAAAAGGCTCCATCAGCCAAAGCCAATAATTTACTAAGTTTAAACAGATGTAGACTATCTCAGATTTAAAAAAAAAATACAAATAAAGAAATCAGGAGTGACTGGAGGAGCAAGCAACCATAAAACATGGGGATACACAGAATTTCACAGCTGTGTGAACAGTTAAAGCTGATGTGGTAAGATGTGATGGTGGGTGCATACAGAGAGTAGGGTTGTAAAAATATGCTATAAAGTTTATGGAGCCTAATGCAGCCCCGCAGGAGCCTCCTGCCGAGCTGAGCATGCCAACGGTGTTGTTGAGTGTGTGACAGAGCTGTGGGGGAGAGACGTACAACTGAGCAGAGCTAGTATTCACAAGCTCCATCACTTGTGTGGGGATGTGCATACAGTATATAAAATTTACAGAATATGCAATCAACAGAACTAAGAAGCCCTTATCTCCCTCCTGCCCCTGTCTGAAATATACAGTCTATTTCTCCTGCTCAGTATCTAAATCCAAACCATAGTATTCAAGACTCCTGGAAAAACACAGAAAAATTGTGCTACTTACCACAAGTGCAGGCAAACACATTCACAGAGAAACTATAAAGCTCTGCCACAGCCACTGTTCAACCCAATTTCAGCATACTGTGACCACTTCAGACTTTCATGTTCCCTTCAAAAATAACAAGATTCAGCTCTCCTCTTTTGATTGAAGAGGAATGATTGTTGCTGGCTTCAAAACGAAAAGACGTGGTGTTTTGAAAGGAGACGTGCGAATATACAGAGAAAGAATATATAAATATATGCTCGTAGGAAAGTGTTATTGTTTCTCTAGTTGGAGCTGTTGTCGACCTAATCTCTCCCACACAGTTCACCCTCTTGTCACAACTGAACTCTAGCTTCTTCTGCAGCTGGCAAAGGTCAGTTCAACCATGAATGCCTGAAGACAAGTCATTCAGCAAAAAGGCAGCATTAATTGAAAAGTCATTATGACGATTGTTAAGGAAAACATTGCATGACACGAGGCACGAGTCATGCCTTGTTATTTACAAGGAAATTGGGTAATCAGAGACCTAGCATTTCTATTCTCAAAGTGAACTTTTCTTAAGAACCTGTGTGGGAGATACAACCTTTTAACATGTACTGTCTGCACTAGTAATTGGGCACTTGCCTACAAATGTTTCTTGTTCTGCTTTGTCTCCCTGTAGCTTCAGTTATGGCAGAAACAGAGGCATAAACTGAGATTAAAACGTACAGCTTTTACAAAACCTATGCACTCTTTTCTTGAAGTAAATAAATATTGTAAGTCCAAGAGATGGGGGGTAGCGTCGCAAATTAGAGGTAAAATATCTGCAAAAGTATCAAATAGGATGTTGCATCTTTTTTTAATGTGTTCTTGTTCATTTTGATGGTAGGATCAAAATGTTAAATAAAGATACTTATAGTATCTTTCATCACTGATGTAGACCCTTAGAAATTAAAGTAAAAAATCTGGTAATTTATTAGCTTTTTGAACTAGCAAAGAATCCGAAGAACAAAAAAGCTGTTTAATCACTCAAGCAAATACAGTCTAGACTGCATGTAGTGAATATTCAGTGAGGTACAAAAACTGATTATCCAGCAAAATTAGGTTGCTGTTTTAAAATATTTCTTATTTTTATATTATTAACCTTTATGTAATCAGGCAAATCCCATTAAAATCACAGACATTTTTTGTAAGGGAAGCCTGAGTCTCCCTTGCAAAAAATTCCTTGCATGTTATGAAGTAGTCATTGTTTTATAGGTCGTTGTATGTTGTTGTTTAATTTGCTCCATGTATACATCTACCAAATGCCATAGACATTTAGTTGAATATCTCATGGCATGTCTATTGTATATTTATTCACATACAGAACAAATAAGACAAGTAGCAGTCACACACATCAAACATACATCTGCTCGGCCACTTTGTCATTCAAGAAAAAGATGATTGCTTACAAGCATCAGTCCTAAATATTTATTATGGCTGATTTTCTGAAAAAAAGAGTAGTGATATGACGAGTTGTTCGCTTAATTCAAGAAGTTGTTATTTAATTCACGATGTTTGCAGAGAGTGGTGAAGGCTGCACAGAAGTCTGTTGGGAGTCAGCCTCCCCACCATCACAGACATCTGCACCTCCAAATGCAGGAAGAGGGCCACCTGCATCATGAAGGACCCCGCTCACCCAGCACACACACTTTTTGCCCTGCTCCCCTCAGAAAGGAGGTTAAGGAGCATTAAGTGTAGAACCACTAGACTGAGGAACAGCTTCTACCCTGAGGCTGTTAGACTCATTAATATCTAACCAGGATAATCACAGTGGAAAAAAACACATCACGCTGCTGATCTGTTTCATGTTGCCATGTTAATTCCTGCTCATCTGCTCACACAGACTCATGTTTGTGCTGCTGTTCGGCGTATTGTTTTTATGCTACTAGTGCACAGTGCATTTTTAGTTAACATTTTTCTTAGTTCATATCTTAGATTGTATTACTGTTTTTCTTTTACAGTTTAATACTTTTGTTAACTGGGACTCTATGTACATAATTTTGTTCCACCACATGTACCACATGTGGTGTGTATGACAAATAAAGAAGCTTGAATCCTTGAATCCTTGTGTTCTACTGTACACAGCATAACAACTATTTAGCAATTTAGCAATATAAATATTTTGTGAGATCATACTTTTAACCTTCAATATTAATTTTCTAGCCAGTCCATGATACCAAGCGAACTTCTACAGATATAATGTAATTTCCTCGAGCCACTCCTGAGCTGTCGTGTTTGCAAGAGGTGACAGGTGCAAAGTCGAAGTGTCTGTGACCTCGAGAATGAAGAAGATAGCAGGTCAGTTTTCTAAAAAGAAAGAGGGAAGAAATGCTAGTTATTTTATAACAATAAAATTTGACTTGACATATAATGTCACGTATGCCCTTCAGCAGCAAAAGGAAGTTTTTTGTTGTTTAATTTTGAACCTTTTTTAAATGTAAATGCATTCTTGCATCAGACTGCATGTATTAGAAAACTGGCACAGTAAACACTTTATTGTTTGAGTCGAGGATCGTCTGAGTAAAATCAAACGGCATACACAGTTCTGGACCTCTATTGATACTTCCAACTTGAGAGTATTTCTGATGCATACACTTTGTGCTCCAAAACTCCCTATCAGCAGGAAGCAAAAAATATGTTTTTTCTTTAGATTATTTTAAAACAACCGAATAGGTGGAGCAGACTTTTTTTTTTTTAAAACCCTTTAAATTCGTAGAAGAATTCATATCCAACCCACCTATTTAAAAGTAAAATGTTCGAAAAATCATCCCTGACATGTCTCAGTCTACCTTTATGGCAGTCAGATGAACTCTAAAATAAGCTTTCAGCCAATCAAAGAATTATCTTATTCAAATAGTTCCCTTCAGAAAATGTTCCCTTGATCTTAATTTAAAATAGAATCTATGGTGAACACTGGCTCAGGGCATGGGAGGCAAACTCAATTGATTAATTTTTCATTGCCGTTCTTTTAAAGGACCAAGGACATGTGCCACATCAAATCTGCTCAACCCTAAACACAACATTTAATACAGTACTTGTTTTAAACAAAAAATATTTTGAGGTATGTAGTTTTAGGAGGTAAACAGTAATGGTAGTGGGATGCCTTGACTTTCTTTTAGCCTCGATATATATACAATAAATATATGTATATTTTTTAGGGAGAGGTTTAAATACATACAGTCATGCGTAATAGTTATACAAAAATACTGGATCAGCTAGTGCAACTATACAAAGATCCGGTGACCTTTCCTCTTAAGTTAGAAGCATTTTAGGCTTCATCAGTCAAACCTCCGCACTGACAACAACACACAGAGAAGCTGTTTACACAACTACATTTACCATCACAACCTGACATTTTAGAGATGACCAGCAGCTAAGAATTCATCTGCCCAGTTGTACAGGTATTGATCATTTCCTGAGGTCTGGAAATGTTTCATCACTGTTTTTTTTTGTTGTTTTTTTTTAACAAATGGATCGCGCACCCTATCGCTCTGTACGTCTCAACAGCATTCTGAGATGCAGAGTCTGTCGACCGACAAGACAAGATGGAAGTCTACTTTTAACACTGCAGCAGGCACTGACAGATGGACTTTGACTTGTGACGTAAACCAGGCTATTGCTTACGGACCCTTATTTTCTAAAACCATTGTAGAGGTCAACAAGATGCTGCAGCAAACTCTTTAAAGAGGTCAAAATTAGGGATGCACGATACTGGATTTTTGGCCGATATTCGATATGCCAATATATTAAAACTTATTTGGCCGATAACCAATACCAATACCAATATTTTTTTCCAAGACCTACTTACAGAGACTACATAGCTTTCTCTGTTGTGGAATTAAAATACTACATTATTCTGCATGGGCTTTGTCATTTTGGCCTGCTACCAAATGCAGATGCCAAAAAGTGGGATGAAAATGATGTAACACTTCAACTTGGATTGTGTTTAATGTCAAATGTATTCATGACATTTACTCTCTAATACAATGACAACACTCGAACAGTGCAAATTTGTAAATTTTTACAAATCTAAACTCCACCTGTTCACAAGTGACAAGTGAAAAGTGCATAAGTAGTAGCATTAAGATATATACTTGATAGTTTTTTTTTTTAATTAATAATTAACTTAAAACCAAAGCCTTTTATATCGGTGAGTTACTTTGATGGAATGGCCGATGTCCGATGTTTAACTTTATCGGTAATATCAGCCGAAACCAATACCATGCCGATAATATTGTGCATCCCTAGTCAAAATAAAATGGGTTCTCTGAGTCTACATGCAGGAATATCATAACCTTGCTGTTCTGCTCAAATTTTCCTCAATTTTGCTTTCAGACATCCCAATAAAAATAAGCCTTGTTGTAGAGCTGTCTTACACTTCTGCAATGGTCAGAATTGATGAAAGTAAAATCATAAGATTTTAATTTGAGATCACGTTTTCCTAGGAAAGGAGAAAGTGGTGCTGAATTTCTGAAAAAGAGGAGTTAGACTTCCCTATGGACAGTTCTAACACTTTCCTTCTAGCACATCTGATCACACTTACTGTATCAATGCACACTAACGACATGAAAAATGAAAATAACAATCTGCCAGCAAAGCAGGGACTTCACTAGCCCACAACTGGCCAACGTAGCTAAATACATTGATTTTCTTTTTCTAATTCAGAGGAGTTTTTAAAAAGACAGCTCAACATTCTCAGTCTTTAGTCTTCAGAAATGTCACAGAGGTTAAAAGTTGCAGGTCAAACACTTCTGTGAGCTTTTGAGTTGAAAGAAACTTATTGAGAACCAGGACCTCTGGTATCTTTTAAATGGTTTTGCAGAAATTCTGAAACAAGGTCTCCACATCTTAGATGAGCGGTCATGATCGAAGCTGAAGTAATTTTGTCCTTTCTATTTACTGAACACAATATAGCCATTACAGCTGAAACCTACTCTATAGCCATCCACACAAGCCAAGCTGATAAACTCTTCGCGCCCACAGAAATAACCAGGCACAAAAGAGCAGTTTAACAAAGGCTGAAAAAAATGCAATCAATACAAAATGTCTGTGTAAAATGGCTCAAAGAGCAAGGTTTGTGTGTGAGCATGGCCAGCTCAGAGGCCGGGTCACAGTGCACCGCTTAACCTTGTGTGTTCTTCTGCTTGGCTTTACAATCCTCTTAATCCTTGTGAAGTTCTCAAAAGGCAACGAAAGAACCCTTAAAATGACACAATTTAAAGTGGTAATCCCACACTTGTCAAACCATTACTGTACGAGTGTTTTTATAGATTTTTTTGAAATCTGAAAAGAGCTCTTCAAAAACTAAAGGCAAGCCTTTTTATGATTAAAAAGTCTGTGACATTTAAGTGTAACAAAAAGATCATTTGATATTCTGACAAGAAAATAATTTAGATGTTTCCCCACGTTTCTGAACAAGTTTAATTAAAATGACAACAACAAAAAGAACAAGAAAATTGCATTTCCTGCGTATTGCTGAAGAAATTGCAGAAAAAAAGCTGAAATTAACAAAAAAAACATGCTGAAATGGAAGAACAAGCCTAAATTAGTTGAAAGAACACATAGATTAAATAGGTTTAAAAAACCCAAAATTAGCACAAAAATTAGGAAATAATTAAAAAAACGCTGAAATTAGCAACAAAAAAAATTGCTGAAAAGTAGCTGAAAGAAGCTTAAATTATCAGAAGGAAGTGGAAAGAGCTAAAACGAGCTAAAAAAATGTGAAATTGGCTGAAAAAGCTCAAATTAGCATTAAAATAGCTAAATAGTAGTTGAAATATAAGAAATGGCTGAAACTAGTATAATTAGGCTGAAAGGAGCATGACATGTTGAAATTAGCTGAAATAAGTTAATTAGGCTGAAAGCAGCAGAAACTGCCATGAAAAATGTGAATTTATTTGAAAAAGGCTAAAATTATCACACAAAATAAAGGCTAAAAATGTAGCTGACAGGGTAGAACAAGCTTAAATTAACAGAAGAAAGCAGAACACGTTTGTCCAATTAGGCTGAAAGAAGCAGAAATTGGCACAAAAAAGTAGAAATTATCTGAAAAAAGTTGAAATTAGCAACCACAACAACAACAAAATACAGCTGAAAAGTAGCTAAAAAAGCAGAAAGAAGTATAATTACCAGAAGGAAGTGGAAAGAGCAAATGTTTTGCTGTATTAGACTGAAAAAAGGTGAAATTAGTGTAAAAAAAAAAAAAGTGAAATGTGCTGAAAAAACTAAAGTTAGCATAAAATCAGCTAAATAGTAACTGAAATAGCAGAAAAAGATGAATATTGCAGAAATAAGCTGAAAGGAGCATAAGAAGTTGAAATTGGCAGAAAGAAGTTAGAAGAAGCACAAAAATGTTGTAATTAGCAGAAAGAATCGGAAAGGATCACAAAACAGCCGAAAAAAAAACCAGCTGAAATTAGTTGAAAGAATGCTTAAATTTGCAGAAGGAAGCTAAAAGAAGCTGAACCAGCACAAAATGTGAAAGGAGCAGTAAAAAGTTGTAAACACATCTAAAGATTTTAAGGATGTAAAATGAGCTCGATTCATTTCCTATGAGGAAAAAATGGCAGAAAAGGCTAAATATTTCAAAAAGCTAAAATTGCACCAAAACCAAAAGTCACAGCAGGATTGTCCTGAAAGAGCTGAACGTTTTGATTTATGATTTGTTGAAATAGCTAGAAAACTGCGGGACGGGTAACGCGCCGAAAAATGTATGGAAGTAAAATGGATCACAATAGTGATGCTTCAAAAACATTCACACAATAAATTTGCTAAGAAAATAAATACTTCTTTAACTCTAATTTTGCATACAATAGCGTTTACAACTGATTCAAAACATTTAGCAATAAATGCCTTCTTTTATTCTATATGGTACAGTAAACAGAATTGTTTCATGGCAGAATAAAAGTGTTCACTGTGGTTTAGTAAGTTCATTTTGTCCACACACATGCAATGAGTGCATCTTATGTGGATAAAACTGTGTTGAGTTTCATAAATGGCTAAAGCCAACTTCTGAAGAAAAAAAAAAAGCAAGTGAAATTTGCATCTGTAAAACTTATTATTGATCCTATAATAGGGGGTACACAACAATCTATTAAAAAAGCGAGAGCAGAAATATTAGAGTAATAATAGAGTAGTAAAATAATTTAATTTGTGTTCAATTTCAAAATCACACTCCCCAAAGGGCCACAATTCACATGCACAATGTGTCTTCTTTTTTATTAAAACCAATCAGTAACTTCAACAATTTAAACTACAATTTAAGTCATGAAAAATGACCTTAACTTCTTTTTGCAGCAAAATTGTGTGTGTGCGTGCATGTGTGTATGAGATCAGGATTTGAAGAAGATCAGAAATACATAAGGACACAGATTTAGAAGCCAAATAAATAATAGGCTACTTACCGCAACTTTGCTCCCAGTTATCTGCATGCAGCGATCAGCGGAGAAGGTTATTGTGCAAAAAGACACAAACAGCACAATCATTAGTAAGCTAGAAAATTGTCCATTACATGTTAAAGCATTAGTGCCTGTGTAACATCACAAAAATTCTACACACAAATAAAGCACACACCATAAGACTCAAACTGATACAAGCCAGCAAGAGAACTCGCATCGTAAAGATAATGTCTGCGTCGCTGCAATTTCTTCATATTTGACATTCTTAATGTCATCACATTAGTAAATTAAACCGCTTTTAAACTTCAAAATAAAATAACTTGCATATCATGTACAAGAATATAAAAAAATAATTAATTTAACATACTGATGTGATGGTTGGGAGGATAAAAATTGTTCTGGACTGTTATAGTCACAAATTCTTGCCCCAATATGATGGTTGGCTACTGTGAGCGCAGAACCTAGAAGGTCTCTCCTGCCTGAAATCAATCTGTTGCCATTACCATTGGTCTTCAGATGTCAAATTTGTGTGGCAGAACTACCTTGAACCCGTGCAGTCAGCACAATTCCCAGGGTTTAACCTTGTTATCTGTCAATAGTGGCAGGTAGCAGAAGCGATTTTCATTACTGCAACTGTGGGACTTGTTTCACAGTGGGAAGGTGTCTGTTAGCACAGCAAATGTATTCTAATCTGAGGCTGAGCTTCTCTCTGCAACATGCTTCTGGGGAATTGCATTTTGATTGCAGAAAGTTATAGGTCACACTGAGAACCTTGGTTTTTTATTCTTCTTTTTCCTTTTTTGAAGAAGTAATAAATAAATAAAATCGCATGAAACTTCGTTATTTGTAACTTCCAAACACAAGCGATGCTTATCTTTTCCATCAGTCTACCAAAAGATTAAACCAAATATAAAAAAATAAGATTAATGTGCTACCACATGCACCTCACTTAATAGGAAAAGCTGTGTTATTGTCTAAAACTGAAAAATAATTCTTCTAATAATTCTAATTCTTCGACAGTAAAAAAAATATATACAATTTAGAAGTTGTAGAATTTAATCCTATTGATGCAGCTTAATTAAACAACAAACATTATCTTTAGTGTGCTCATCAGAAAAAAAAAACTTGAGGAGAAATTGTTTTGTTCTGGCAAATCGGTACATTGAATTCAACATCATGTGGCAGATAGCAAAAATAGTAACGAGCTACAACTATATAGGGTCTCCTCGCAAAACTAATACAATCATTATATGATCTTTGTAGTAATATAATAACTAACTGCATGCAGCTTTAGAATAATTAAGGGCCTGTGTGGTCTCTGAAAATATATGACTCATAAAAACAAACAATATACAATGATGACTCAATAAATAAACCAGTATTTCAAAAATAATGCTACTGTATAATTAGCAATCCCTTTTTAAGACTACATCACATCTTCCTGGTATAAAACAAAGCATATGCATATTTAAACAATACTGTTTGAGCATGTATTATTTGTATTAGCAGAAGAATGATTGTATTGCAGTTTATGTTGCGTTAGCACACAGTTAGATAGAGAAAAGAATATAAAACAAGAGTGAAAAGGAAGACAACTGTTTATGCAACGCTGATGGTCAAAGACATTCAAAGAAATACTTCTTCAAAAGCTGAACTGGAGTATACTAAAGTACAACTCATATTCAAATGAACTGGGTCAGTACAGAATTCTTTTAGAAACAGACATTCCATTTTGTCTTGGAGATAATTTGCTAAACCCCTGCTGTGGTACCCCTAGCAAAAAAAAAGAACGAGTTCTTAATTTAGCCTAGAACCTGTGAAAAAGGGGTAGCATCACAAGAGAAAGAAGAGACTGGAAAAAAAAGCTTTGATTTTATTTTGAAAACTTATACTTTGCAACAGCAAACAAGGTAATATAATATAAAAACTTTTTTCCAGACAGCTCGTCCAAATCAAATGTGATATGTTAACGAGAATTAGTGATGGATACAGTTCAATCAGCCATAAAATTATGACTTCCTGCCAAATATTAAAAATGTTTTCCTATTTGGCTCTAAACACCATGATTCCTCAAGACTTTTGAGAAACTATATCGGGCACCTAAATATTGAAATCTTGTAAAAAGCAAGGTGGAACCTCCATAAACTGGATTTATTATGCACGTCCAACATATGCTCAACCAATTACATATAGAATATGGAGGTCACTTTTCAACCTTGATATTGAGGTTTTTAACTTGTTCTTGAAACATTTTTGCCGTGTTGTACTTTCATGACAGTATAAGGAAAGTTGGTTGTTTTAAAGGATTCGCAACCCTCAAGTTTGTAACAATAATTAGTTAATAATTAGTAAATCTTAGATCTGTTAGCGTACCATTTGACATTCGTTTAGCATATATCTTAGATCCTCGTATACTGTTTCTTTTTATACTTTATATTTATGCTATTTTTAGGTGTAACTGGGACCTTGAGTACATAATTTCATTCCACCATTCCATGTACTACATGTGATGCGAATGACAATAAACTTGACTTGAACTTGAACCTAATCTAACAAGGTTAAGTCAGGTCCTCTGGACGGATTCTTCTTGTTGCAACGTTTCGTCTTTTATCCAAAAGACTTCTTCAGTCTTCAGTCTAGACCAGGGCTGTTCAACAAAACTGCTCTGTGGGCCACAGTTCCACAGTTCCTAAAAGCCAACAGCTCGGGACATCCAGCGGTTCAAATCTTTATGTAAATAAACCAACGTTTACAATGATCTGGTACATTTTTAATTGTGTTTAATTTATTGCATTGAATCATAAATGCAATAAACAGAACCCAAAACCCATACCCAGAACTCCCCCCAAAAATAAAAAAAATATAACTTTTTTTTTTTTATTATTATTAAGTGGGCTGGAATGAAGTGGGTTGCCAGTTGAAAGCCCTGGTCTAGACTGAAGAAGTCTTTTGATAAAAGACAAAATGTTTCAACAAGAAGAATTCATCCAGACGACCTGACTCCTTGTTCGATTCTTCTACCTGGATTATTGAACATGCATTAGAATATTTAGTTGAGTTTGACATATTACAGTAACAATGAATGGTGGAAACCAAGGATTCCCAGAAAAACATTACCTAATGCACTGCAAGTCACTGCCTGCTGATCAGTAATGTAAAAAAAAATACACTTTTAGAAAAGCTATGACTTCACCAATTGGTTAATAATCTAGCTCTTATTAAAAAAAACATGCTTGTTGTTCTTGAACCTCTCTCTTAAACAAACACATATTTTAGTACAGATGGTTCAGTTGCTGCCTAATGTATCTCACCACCAGATACTGTTGTAAAAAAATAAAGATTTGCTATATGTATAGTAATCATGGTCTTATGGTTGATTGGTGTGTGAGAAATAAACTAAGTATCTGAAGCATGAACCCCATGGATATTGCTTTTTATAGAACATGTTTGACTGAGGTCTCCACAGATATATACACATAAAAGAAATTATTGTTTCGATTTTTAAATTTCTACTTCAAAAGTAAGTTGAACCAAAGAACAGTATTTGCCATTAGTTAAGGCAGAAATACGAAGTGTTAAATATGTATGCCAAAGTTAGAGAATTGTAAAGGCTGTGAAAATGTTGAGCTGTTCCATTTAAAATTGTTAAACAGATCTTTCTATAAAAAGAATAAATACACAAAATGGAATAAAATAATAGTGATGCCACTCTGCACAAATCACAAAAATTAAAATGTAAACTTAAAAGACTGAAAAGACCACAGTAAGACAGAAGAATGACCCAAAATATTCCAAAAGCACCAGTCCCACATTCACTCAGATTTAGATTTCCAAAGTAACATTTTACATTCGGCCCACAGTGCATGCTCATCCTCACCAACCACCAATATTATAAATGGCAACATGGAAGACTTGTTAACCCATAGTTTGGACATGTTTTGTCAGACAAGATGGAGGAACTGGCGTGGTTTCTAAAATGACTAATAAATCCATGTAAAGTTGCTTTTCAAAACTAAATTGTTCCCCAATTAAAAAGAAAGTATCGAACTTTTGGAGTTTTTTTTTTTTTTGTTTAGTTTTTTTGATTAGTTGAGGGTAAGGTTTTGCAAGCTATAAAAGGTTCATGAAGCAATATCAAGCAACAAGAAAGCTCCTGGAGAAACTGATGGGGAACTGCCGTGGGACGGTCAGTTAAAATTTTTGTCTTGACAGCACTATGTGTTTGGGTTCACTCAGCTACCACCATACCAAATTTCAGCTTAAAATGGCAATATATCAATGAGTTAAAGTAATTTTGTCTTTTAAGCTATGGTGAACGTCTTGGATTTTTATTTTTATTGTTTATTCAGTATGTGATGGGGAATGCTCTCAGCTATAACCTCACCAAATTTCAGCTCTGTATGTGTAAAAATAGCCGAGTTAAAGCCATTTAAATTTAGCTTTGGTGGCCATCTTGGATTTTTTTTATTTTTTTTATTTATTTTTATTTATGGGGTATTGGACTCAGCTACCATCACACCAAATTTCAGCTTAATATCTGGCTGATATTTTTCCTTTGTCACTCAGGTGGCCCTATTGGATATTTGATTTGCAACCAGAGTCTATGAAAAAATACTAATAAAAAAAGAGTCTTTGTTTGCCAATTACATTGCCATAGTAACTCGAAACGCCAATAAAAGTAATAGCACACATTATGGTGTCGAGCCGGTCATTTTGATATAAAATTTGTGGGGGTACACATTGCTGTTCGGACTGCATTAAAGTTAATGGATGAGTAAGATATAAAGTTAAGAAACCCTTGCCAGGTGGATAATAATAGGTGCTGCCTTTTACTAAGCAGTCCCCAATAAATTCAACTTTCACATAGTCTGGAATTCCTGGGCCTCATTCCAAAACAATTTGAAAATATCTGTAAAATCAGTAAAATAGTTGTTAAAACAAGTGAAGTTAGGATGGCTTTAACATCATCTATAAATTATTTAAAATACTGCAAAGTTTTGTAGCTAATTTAAATATACTTTAGAAAGTAAGATGAAATGTCTGCTCCTGTCTCTCGTGTGGTTACAGTTTTATGTACAAAGTCTCTCAATGCACAGATTAGTTAAACGCACGCCTTGTTGTCATACTCACAGCAGATCTCCACGAAACTATTACACTGAAATAAGTCATTTTACATGTTATATTACTATGAGACACGTGTGTGTGTGTACATGTATTTCTTTATTGTAACTGTGTGTGCAGTGTTGCATGAATCTGCATGAACAAGTACTTCATCCCTGACATTCAACCCCCACCCCTCCATCAGTCCTATTAAACGTGATAGCAGGGTGCAGACAGACATCACATTTTGTCCTCTGTCCTTTCACTACGGGGATTATGTTATTCATTTGAATAAAATATCTGAGCTCACAAAGCATAATGGGCCCTGTGAGGAATTCAATCATCTCAGATAATCATCATTATCAATAATGCCAGTTAATTACCATAACAATGAGGAAGGTAATAAATGATTATGTCAAGGGAGAGCTACCAGGTTCAGGAAACAATGGAGAAAGAAATTACTTTCTCCTTTTTAAAAAAAGATCTGAATCTCACCTCATAAAGTTGTCCATAATTTCATTCATCATACATTGATGGACAACTGCCAAACCTGTTGGTTATTAATTTTCAGCGTCTTTTTGTTTGACTGATATAATATGAACTGTACAAAATGAAATAATTGATCTATTTTTTTTTGTTAATACTAACCAAAAACTAAAAATACACATGGATAATATTTTAACAGGGTGTCTATATATATATAAAACTATTGATAGTATCACTATTGCAATCTCATTTTCTTTTGTCAACATAATGTGGAATGCATATACTGTAGCTGTAAAAGATGGAAATAATGTAAATATGAAAAGTGCTACCACTTGTTGGTCGTGTTAATTAAAAAAAAAAAATAATAATAATAAGTTTAAATAAAAAACAGGGGTGTCCAAACAGATTCATATGTGGACCAAGACCTTGAAGATGAAAGGAGTGTTGAGACACAAAAATGTGAATTAAATAAATAAGTAAATAAATAATAAAAAGTGTACATATTTTTACTTTATTCTTCTTTTTTATTTTAAATCAGCGTAAAATTTATTTAGGAAAAATAACAAAATTTACTGATTTTGGTGGAGAAGGTGTTCTAAATTATTCAGACATAAACAAAGTTTTATTTTTTTATTTAACTTAATTGATTTTATAGATTTATTGCCAAAAGATTGTACTAAACAATATTGCCCATTTTGAGAATTTTTTTAATCCATTTTGCTGTTAAACCTAAAAATTATTTAAAAAATGATCATCACTAAATTTGCAAAAGGTCTTCACATCTCTTAAGCCTTCAGGCCAAAATTATACCATCCCTAAACTGCAGTTGTGGGCCACACAAAATCACTCCAAGGGCCACAAATGGCCCCCAGGCCACACTTTGGACATCCCTGTTTAAAAGAAAGATGTGCACAGTAAAGCTAATAATTACAGTTGTAAGCTCAAACACTTATTACATGTTTAAATATATTTAATTGCTTCTGTACTTAATAGTTATGTCTCTGTCTTGCTGTTAATTAGTCAAAGGTAACGTTAACTTTTAGTACAATACTTTAATTCATGCTTTTGAATAAATGTTTTTATTTTTAAATGATGGCTCAGTTCTTTTGTTTGCATTGGTTTATTTTCCAGATCAGTAATTTAAAAACTAATAGTTTGAACTAAAAGTTTATTAAACTGATCCAACAGATTGCTTTGTGGAAGTAAAATAATCAAAAATACAATTGTTAAAAATAAATTTTAAATCATTTTGACT
>NC_056501.1:12944573-13004716 GCF_014905685.2 Nematolebias whitei | reverse complement strand
ATATATATATATAGCTAAAAACTATGGGAAATAACATTTTAAAAAATGCATGGTTTCTGTAAAGTTTAGGCTTTTCAATGTTAGAAATTGGTCATATTTACTGCTTTATTAAGCTGTTAAAACATTCAGTCAGTCACTTTGGTCATTTGTTCAATAATTTTTTTCCGGATCCGTTCAGATATGTTTGCAAAGCTGACACAAAGAGTCAAAGTTTACATGTGATTTTTGTTATGTCTGTTATTTGGTTAAAGTCTATATTCAGTGAAGGTAGCAGATTTTATAAAAGTCCTTATGTCTGACTTTTCTCACATCGTGTAATAACACCATAATCGTTTTTATACGTGGTTGCAGTGATTGTACAAAGCATAGCAACAGTGGTTAAAAGAGCTGAAAATATATTTTTCCACACATTTTCAGATTTTTGCAAAGCCAGCATTATATTCCTGAGAGTTTAATTGCATTAATATAACATAGCTGTCAGCTGGAGAAAACGTGAGATTTTCCTTCACCTGAGGACATGGTCTTGCAGTCAGCACCGTTTGTCAGATGAAAAGCTGCATCATCAGACAGAAGTCCTTCTAGATTAACCATTTGTTCATGTTTTGCTATAGTACATTGCCATAATTATTTTTTATTCTGCGTTAACAGAATTGTGTAAGAAACAAAACTGCAGTGGATTGTAACGGACTGAAAACACGTTAACAAGGTCAAACAAAGTGCAGATACTCGGCTGCATCTGACTGCTTTTAAACAAAAAAGAAATTGTTGTTCACTGGGTACAAAACCATAACTGCTGCAGAAACTATTTTTCTGGGTTACCCTATAGGGAAACAAGTTTGGACCGCATATTATTCATTTATTAAGAGAATTTGTCAGATTTCCCAGAGCAGTGAGCGTGTCTGTATATTATCATGACTGCAGCAGTTCAGACTAGTGATGCGTTCAAAGTGACCTGTTTATGTCACCAGGTCCAACCTAATCACATTTCCATCACAAAATATTACAGATATGGGGTAAATTGTGCATGACACCTACAGGTTTAGTTCATGTCACATCTGTGGAAAGCAGTGCCTTAATAAAAGGGGTTTTGTTGGCCTGGTGGTGCCAAAACATGCATCATGTCATTTTTTAACAACACCCTGTGGGTGTTTTGGGAACTGAAGAGAGCAAGTCCTGAGGTGTTCACTAGTTTTGTCAGTTACAGATGTGTGGTAACATCAGCCCCTCAAACTACCCTGGTGTCAAAGTGCTCTTAAGTTTCCTCATGCACCAAAAGTTTTCAGGGAGCAACAAGTCTGGATGGAATAACCGTAAGGTTTGCACCTCGAGCAGGGGTCTGCAACCTTTATGATTAAAAATGCCATTTCTTCCTCTTTGCACACTAAATAAAATGTCTATGGAGCCGCAAAACCTACTAAAACTGTGATTATCAACTGGTGGCCCATGGGCCGCTTCAAGCCGGTTGCAGGGGGCTTTTCCAGCCAGTAGGTGTGATATTACGAAACTAAAATATCAAATTATTATTAATATTTATTGGTATTTTTATATTTTAGGGCAAAAGAAATGACTGGATTTATGTAAAGAAGAAAAAATATATAATTTTTTACCAATTATATAAAAATTGAAACACAAGTATGCAAGCTTATGTGAGTTTTCTTTTTAATTGTGGAAACAATTTATAAAGTATCCTATTATCAAGTAATAAAGCATAATGTTAAAAAATTAGGCCAATTTGTTGGACACGTAATTGAATTTTAAAATAAAAAAAAAATACTTGCATTTACTATGGCTTAGTTTTTTTCTTTAATTTTTATTGTTACAAGTTGACTCACCATATTTCTTCTCAGCAACTTGCCTTAAAGGTATTCCCCGCAAACCATTTGGTGGATTTGAGAAAAAGATCACATCGTAAGAGTGGAAGTGAGCCAAAACAAGTGGCTAACAAACGAGTAGCATGATGTAGTCAACAAGTTTTACTCCTTGTGTTAATGCCATCATTTATTCACATGCTGGAAAAGAAATGACAGGAAAACGTCTAAAACTATCCATTTCTTGTTGTTGGTTCAGCAACCAATAAACTTCAGTTTTATGTTAGTTTAGGTCAAAACTTAGAGCCGCTGCAGAGGGACCAAAGAGCTGCATGTGGCTCCAGAGCTGCAGGTTGCAGACCCCAGACTAGGATATTCTGTGCACGTTAAAACAGATTCACTACATTTACAACCCAGGTATCATTTTTATACTGGTCAAGCCATTCAGAGCATTACTTCTGAACGACTCAGTAAATTATCTCGTTTAGCCAAACTCTCCTACAGTCATATCGTCAATTAGTTACATTAGAACTAATATGTAATATAAGGTTTTAAACAACTCTTTTTTTTTGTTTAACTTGTTCCAGCTTTTTTTTTTTATTATGTTGCTAACAAAGAAATTCAAAACAAACCTAACCAAGAAAACCAACTTTTTTTTGTTTCAACACCTGATATGTTCCTTTTACTGCTGATATTGTTTTAAAGGTTTGAATTCATTGATAATAAGTAGTCTAAGTTGTTTAGAAAAAGTATTTTTTTAGAAAACCTCCAACATTTTCTGAAACAAAATAATATACTGCAGCTGAACCAAGAGGATGACAGAACTTGTATTCTTGTTAACCAGTTACTGAGGCAACACACCACTACCATAAGTAAAAAAAAAAAAAAAGTCTGGACCAACACTGACCATCCCTTAACATATGTGATTCTAATATCCCAAAGAGTTTTGACCATGGAGGAAACAATGGATAAAAATAAATCCAAAGTGCAATCACAGATATGATCTAAAAGCATGAAGAGTGAGAAAACATGTCATAAGACAGGATGAGACGCACAAATGACAAAGCAAGCCATGAAGCAGATGATTCAGTTACATTATGTCTATAATTATTTGCATTTAGTTCTTTAGACTACTTCTTCTTTCACTTACAGATTTGGCAGTTGCTGAGATGTACTGGACCACCATCTCACGCTTGGTGCTCAAGTCCTTTCCACGCAGAGGAGCTTTGCGTTCTTCATTGAGGTTCATATCCTCCTAAAAACACACCAACAGTGAAGTGAAATGGACCATTCCAAACTTTTGACAAATATATTTAAGCAGTTTATAAATCATACACTGGATGTATGGTTGGTTGCATATGATTCAGAAATAGCTGCATCCAAGAAAAGAAAAGGAAATGCTGTGCTACTAAATTCTGATTCTAAATGCAGACATGCATGACACTGGGGGGAGCAAAACAGTCATACACTTAAACTCAAAGAATTAGTCAAAATAAAAGCATTTTAAAATGTCAAACTTTGAACCCTATCATTTATAGTGCAACGGATTCATTAGCAAGAAGAATTTTTTTTTAGATGAAACAACATTTATTATTCCATTACCGCTATGATCCTTTTACATCAGATCCTGTTCTATGGGGTAAATTAATTTCTAACTATGTCCCTTTGTTAAAGTCACAGGCTACATCAGCAGAATATAATGGAAGTAATAATTAGTCCTTGAAATAAAAGTAGCAAGGCTGCAGCAATAAAAACTGCACACCGCACCCCAACTCTGAACAGAAGAACAAAATCAAACAACACTGCTTCTATTGAGGCCATGCAATCACATCTGATAGGCTGGATAGGCAGTATCTGCGTGTTATTGGGAGTATTATCTTCATGCTACTTTAATTCGGCATCACAAAGAGGTCTTTCATGTGAGAGACATCAGGGGATAGAGTGAAGGCCGGACAGAGCACTAAAAGCTAGGGAATGACATGATGATTAGAATGGAGGAGGATGTTTATCAGAAGCACTCTCTCACAAAGAGATGGTTGGAATGAACAGTGGAAAAAATATCCTCCTGTGAGTTTTAGGAACCTGAAGATGTGGAGCCATGCTGCCCTCTAGTGGTAGGAGAAAAAAAAAGCTTCAAGTAATGTCACTCATTTGATAATAATTGTAAACGTAGCTACTTTTAAATATAAACAGTAATATTAAATTTGTTTATAACTTACCAAAAGTAATCATTTGTCACAGAAGCATGGACATGAGTCCCAACCAGAGGGCAAAGTGACCTAAATTCATCCGACTACAATTCCTCTAGTAAATACCCTCCGAGCTAAAAAGACCATTAAGATCTTTTATGAAACTGGGAGGGGAAAAATGCAGCAAAAACTTTTTCATCACCCAGAGAAACCAGCAGGTTTTTTTAATTAATCTTTGAACCCTGCTAATTTATCTGCTTAATTGGCATTCAATAAAGGAGGCAAAATGTGACGGGGTGAGTATATTGGGAGGGCGGGGGTGGTGAGGGTATGAGTAGTGAGCCTGCGGGACGCTTGTCAAGGGGCAAACTGGAGGAATGAGCTCTCCATGTTCAGCCTGCAAAATGATTAATGCTCTTTTATTAATTATACCCTCACAGGCAACATAAAAAGAATCTCAATATATCATGACTATTCTGCTGGTGCAACTGAAATGGCTTGATCTGAGCTTCTGGCTATGCTAGTGGACTTACAAAGTAACATGCACGGTTTGTTAGCTCGTGCAGGTCTGAATTTTTAAATAGCAATAATTTGTGTGCATTTACTCTCACAATAAATATCCCCTTTATTGCTGTCCATAAGTAGCAGAGTACTGAATTTAAAACAGAAATCCAGCTGAAATGAAAAACAGATTTTTTTTTACAGTGGCCCCGAGATTTCAACGAAGAACATTTGCAAAAACGGAATTACGTTTCAAAACGCGAAATTACATTAAGGCAAACCGGCAGTGGTGAGAACCGGAAGCGGCCAAACCGGAAGTGGTGGAAGAAGAAAAAAGTGCAATTACATTTAAAAATAACAATAATAATTACAAATTTTTGTTAAATATCTTTTTTAGTTTACTTTTTTCATACGTTTTGCTACTTCTCTGTTCCGAATAATGTTAAATTTTACCTGTACAATATGTCAGTGTTGACCTTAGGAAGTATGACAGTATGACGTGACTTCACGTTTAGCTGTATCATTTTGTAATTTGAGATCATCATTTGTTCTTTTGTTTTTGTGTTTTATAAATAAAGTTAAAAAATTAAATTAAAAAATTAAAATAAAAATAAAAAATTAAATACAGTTTTCCCCACCACTTCCGGTTTGGCCACTTCCAGTTTGGCCACTTCCGGTTTGGCTTAATGCAATTCCGTTTTTGCAAATGTCATTTCTTTAAACCTCAGGGCCACCGTAGCTTTTGCCAAAATGTTGTGATTGTTGAACAATGCTGAATGTTTATCTTTCATTTAAAGCTCCCAATAAATTTTTAACAGGACAATATTCTTGGCTGCTCGATCATCTCAACTCAAGTGAGCAGGTGTTTCCCTCACTAAACAGCGGTCCCTAAACAAGCAATAAGTTAAGATGGCTGCACTCTAGGCATGGCGGCATCTCACCAGGGAAGATGCCAAGCATCTGTCGATTTCCGTGGATTGCGGTTCAGGCAGTCATTAACTGCAACAGTTAAGCAAGCATTTGTTTTTATTTTAATTTCTATCTATAGACTGTGTTCCATCAACTATAAAAAGGGGCACAACTGTTTTCTAAAGTTTTTATTTTCCTATTTGTTCGATAACGCAGAATTCCAAATGTTTCACAGCAAGGTAAAGGGAAGTCACTATCCACTTTTGAAGACAGAAGCAACATAAAATAAATAAAAATACAACAACTGAGCAAAATATTTAAAATCCTGTGGTGGCAATCACGTGGCTTCAAATTTAGCACAACCCAGAGCAGTAAAAGCTTTAAATCAGAGAGAAGAACAATTAATGGATACCATCAAATGCACTCAAGGCTGAAAATAGTATGAAGAGTCTGCCTTCAGGGAAATGTGGATCTGAGAAAAGTAAAAGTACAAAATGTTTTGCTTTAGCTGTGACAAATCAATTATATTGTCCACTACCCTCAAGTTTGATCCACGAGTGTGTAAGGGCACATGCCATTATTCTCCTGTGGGTTGGTTTTAATGTGCTGGCACAGAGTGGAACTGCTGAGGGATCACATAGGAGCTTATTACTGCAAGTGTTCATCCTGACAATGGCACACACACAGAGACACATAAAACCTCAAACAAGCCGCAGCAGCACGGCAGAGTGACGCTCTTCTCTCACTAGTTCTGTGTTTCTGCTTGCATCTCCGCTCATGCTCTTGAAACTATCATTCTCTGAAGTACTGCAACTACTGCAGGAATCAAATCAGTTCACCAGAAATAAAGAAGCGGGTCTTGCTGTTGCGCGTTTTTTTTATTTTATCCGTTCGGTTGCTCCATCCTGCAGGGGTTGCCACAACGAGAGAACTTGGACAAAAGACTTGGCTGTTGTTTTACACCAAAGCCCTTCCTAAAGCAACCTGGGCTCGAACCTGCATCCTCAGGATTACTGGACTCGCACATATTTAGGCCAAAAAATATATATAATAATTTCTCATCTGGGTAATAATACAGTGACTTCTTTTTAGAATCAACTGCATAAAAGATCATAACTTTAAATATTTTTAATTTTAATGACATAAATGTACAAAATTATTGTAAATATCAAAATAAGTACAGTACAACCTCGCTACTTTGCGGTTCGACTTTTACGGACTCGTTCTTTCGCGTTTTTTCAAAATAAGAGTGGACATGACACACACTTGGCTGATTGATGGATGAGCCACACAAGCGGCATGGATTGTTTATTTAAAGTATTACAGTACTTAAATTTAAATTGTTTATTTAAACAGAAGGTGGGAGATTGGGAGTGAAACTTGAACTTGGGACTATCGTATCTCTACGTCACAGTTTTTCACTTATCTCGGGGAGCGTGGTTCCCTAAACCCCGTGATAAATGAGGGACTACTGTTTATCAATTTCACCATAAAGTCAGTGTTTTATACTGATCATATTTTTTAAAAATGTATTTATTTTTAGATGAAATTGTGACACATGAGGATTTAAAATAAAACTTTGCAACGTAATGAATTTTGAAGTAGGTATTTTGGATTTAACTGTACCATGTCTCATTAGTAAGATGAAAAATAATAAACATTTTACCAGTAGACCTACTACTGCAAACTGATGAGTATTTGAAACCAATCTGCACGTATCTTGCCAACTCCTGTGCCAAAGCTTAAAACCATTCTAGACAATCATAAAAACAGCACTAAAAGTAGTTCTGGATCTTTTACTCGTTCTAATTTTGTAAATATCTCTCAATGATAAAGCTTAAAAATTCTGTAGAGTATTCTTTGCTTTTCCTTGCCACAGAGTCTTGCTTCCTATGTTTTACCAGATCCGTTTAATGACCTTTCAGTAATGGGCTATGTGCAATCTAGGCCATGATACACATAGCAGAAAGAGGAAAAAACACACTTTCTCTTGGTCATTAATGCACAGTGGGAGGCCTCACTAATATGGCAAGGGTCAGCCCTTCATTTAAAGATAGCTAAAGATCTAAGGCATGTAGCAGCATAATAACAATCAACAGCAACATGTGGAAAAAGTTTTATAAAATTAAATTGGCATTAGTGTAATCCATCAAAAGAAAACCATCTGAAATAAGACGGGCAACAGATACTGAGGAAAGGGTATTAGCATCAAAAGAGTCCACCCACCATAGTTGTTTCTGTGTTTGCTACATCAAAGCACAAAAAAAAAAGTTTACAGTCTATGAACGCAAGCAGAACTGGCATCCACCGCACACAAGTAAATAACTCTTTTTCTTTTAGATTTTATTACTGTAATTATACTTCCAACTCGAAGTGTCAAGGCCCGTCAAATGTCAGAGCAGCAAACATGCCTTTTGTGTCATCTGTCACTGAGCAAATTGAAGCCTGGGTTTAATGTCACGCCGCTGTGAGCACAAACATAGTAATTGAGAGGTGAACTGAGTGACAGGGATGAGCACCCAGGCAAGAAAACACTGAACGTGGGCCTGATGAAAACCAGGAGCACTGATCGTATTTCTCCAGCTCTGGCAATAAAAAAGTATTGTATGAGAAATACAGGAAAGGTAAGCACCACACACACACACACACACACAGAGTCGCTCAGACATTATCAACAATGGTACACACAACCTATGCAATGAAGCCAGAGTAATTCAGCTCCTCACTTCAAAGAGATGGGCTGAAAGCTTTTTGTTAGATTTCAATCCTGCGGAACATAAGGCCAAAAATGCATTTGAATGGAGAAAATCACAAGTGTGACAGAGCTTTGACCCCACAGATGAGTGAGAAGTGCATTTTAAAGTTTGGTGGACATCTGACTGTGGTCAGGGGAACAGAACTTCGAAACGCAACATAAAATGTTTACATTTGTATGGTTTAGTTTTTAATGAAGTACGTAAATAAGGGAGGGGAAGTTTGAGATTGTCATTATATGTTCCCATACAATTATGTAATTATGTTATTATGCAGGTATGTAATAATAAGTATGAAAATAAGTAAATGTATTAGAAAAAATAATTGTATTTCAATATTTGTCAGCACGTAAAGATAAAAAAAATCATTCATATAATTTTTACTCTTTTTGCCTTGCCATAGGTGTGGAATTTCCAAAAACTACTATGATATAATTACAGAGCCAAATAATTGCTATGAGTCAATACTGCAAAATAAATATACATGAGCAGGAACGTTTAATTAGAACTGGCCTTGCAGCTTAAACTCCCAGTCACTTTCACTGTTGTTGGAGAGTTGCTCTAGACATCTGATATAAATGTTGTTCTCTTTATACAACTTTACAAATTAGATCAGGGCTATTCAACTAAACTGCTCAGGGGGGCACAGTTTCTGAAAGCCAACAGCCCGGGGGCCGGACATCCAGCGATTAAAGTCATTATGTAAATAAATCAAGTTTTACAATGATCTGTTACCTTTTAAATTTGTTTATGTTATTGCATTAAATCATAAATGCAATAAACAGAATCCAACCCCCCCCCCCCACCAAAATATACGCACCACCCCATGGTCTTATTATTACTGAAAGACTGTTCAGTACAGCAGGACAGCTTCTCTCTCCCACAAGAACCAGACTGGACTCAAAAAAACTTTAAAACCAACTTCTTCTGAACTTGAACAAGAAATTCTTGCTGCAATATTAAAATTTGTCATTTCATGGATGTTAGGAGACAAGAGATGTCTCCGAATGACTCGACACTCGGGTCCAAGTTTTAAAAATGGTGTCAGGAAGTTAAAATATCATTCACTATTGACCCATTACAAGGTTGAATAGACAGTATTTAACTAGAGTTGATGACAAACTGGAGTTGAAATGATCAGAGCCTGTTCCTTTGTCAGGTCTAATGCTCCTTTATTCAGACTGACAACTTTTACTTAAATGTGTTTACTGCAGTTAAAACGACACATTGGTTTTGCTTTGTGTTAAATAAAAACTTTCAAAGGTATAATCATTCCTCTTTCTTATTTTGCTTCATGGCATTGAACTCTGCAGTTCATCCCTGAAAATCTGCTGCACAGAATCACAAGTCTAAGTGTGAACTGTGTCACAGGGTAAACACAATAAAAACATGTATTATCTGCAGCATTGTTCATTAAAATGGCTCAACACTATTAATGTATTACAGTAAATAAACATACGTAGGCACACAATGATACTGTAGACCATTGCATTAGGTAATACATTCAGCAAGTACTTTTAATACTTTAAGTATTTTTAAACTCAAGTACTTATTTACTTCTACTTAAGTAAAAATGTTAATGTGGTACTTCTACTTTTAATAAAAGTACATTTTTGTCTGTTTATTTGTACTTTTACTTTAGTACGGTGTTTGAGTAGTTTCTCCACCACTGCCCGTGAGCCGCCAGTTGAATAGCCCTGAATTAGATGGATTTAATATTGTGGCTTGTTAATGTTTAACTTCTTTTTTAAGGTTATTTCCAATGTGGAATAGTATAAATGTATGTCAGGTACATCAAATTATAAAAAATGACTAAATTGTTGAAAATTACTGGTATGAGGATGAGCATTGAGGAGAGGCATCATGACAGAGGTGTGCTGATGTTAAACAGCTGGAGAGTTGCCTACATTACAACCAGGCACATCATAATACGCTGTTCGGTGTATTGTTTTCATGCTATTAGTGCTTTGTGTATATTTACTTGATGTTTTTCTTAGTTAATAGTCTTAGTTCATATCATAGATCTTATTACTGTTTTTCTTTTATATTTTATTATTGGATGTAACTGGGACCCTGTGTACATGTGGTGCGAATGACAAAGAATATCTGAATCTGTATAAATGCTGTGCTAAAACTGACTGAATTTAAGAGACACTAAAATGCACTGTAATTTTAACAAAGCAACCAAGCAGGATAGCATCTATCTAAAATAAGCCACTCCAGAGTAAGTAAAATAACATTTTTAAGATTAATTTAAAGTACTAATTATTAATGGTGCTCATATTTGTTTAAAAATGTATTTAGTTAATTGATTTAGACAGCTATTGTGCTCTACAACAAAGTGGAACACCCTAAATAAAGTTTTGGATGCATGGGCCTTTCATTTATTTTGTGCAAGTACCAGTAAGTAAATAAATAAATAACTCCGTGACAGCTGATACAAGATTAAGTTTTTGCTGCTCTAAACAAAATAAGAGGAGCATCAAAAACAAGTGACAGAGTAAAAGGTAAAAAGTATTCTTTGAATGAATAGTATTGTGGGCACAGACACAATGGGATATTTTCTTGATACATATTTATGAGGTTTTTTTTAATAAATGTATGTAAACTGGATTCAGAGTGAACAAGTTTGTTTCAGTTGAAAGTATCAGCAGGACATCAAAATAATCTTGAACAAACCAACAATCAACTTCTCTTTGTAGTAATAAAAAAGTGATTTGAGCTGTACAATATGAATCAACTTATTAGTAAAAATATTTTGATTATTATTTACATCTAGACGAGTGAAAAAAAAAGGAATGGGAGTTCATTTTTTAGTAAAAGAACTTGCCGTACAAAACAACAGTTGTGACAATTAAAGTATTGATATTTTGCTATTCGGGGGCTGCATCATGAAATCACCGTGTTTGACAACACAATGCAGGCGAACTGTGTTAACACACTTAACTGTCTCTTCTAATTGTAGACTCCCAAAAATGTTTAGTTTACTAATGTGTCTTTCAGCCAGTGTGAAGAAGCTCTGCAGGTGTTTGAGTGAAAAGAGAGAGCTCACGCTGTTCTGACAGCCCTACTAAAAGAAGCGACCACAGTTTTTCAAACATGTTGCTACAATTTTTTTAAAAAAATTAAAAACGAACAGATGGAAAGCAACAAAAAAAGAGCAAAAGCACACACTTAACTATTTAAATATCACTGTGTCAAACTGTAACAATGTAAACAGTAGTGGGGATCTGTTCTGTTTTTTAAATATATTGGATATACAGTAAATTAAAAGTTAAAGTATGACTCAGCCTTAATTGTTAGTTTTCTACACCGCCCTACAATCTAGCTGTTTTTTTTTTGTTACATTTTTCTTTTAAATACCATTTTATTTTCATTTATTAAAACAATTAATGAATAAAAAATGAAAAATCTCAATTTGTACACATTCTTCATGATTGTCTCTTATTGTATTGGTTGTCTACTGTTGTCGTCACTCTGTTAAAGACAGGACGGCTCAATGGGATTAACCTGTATAAATAAAGATTGAATGAAAAAAGAAGGACCGACGCATCGCTCAAAAACAGGATTTATAGCATTCTACTGAAAAAAAAACAGATATAGTATTTTTATTTTTCCTAAAGAGGCTGGTTTTGCAACATCTGTGGAACCACAATGTGCACGGCAGGTGTTTTCATGGTGGCGAGTGCTATTTACTGCACTGAGGTCTGCAGGAGCAACAGCCTGAACATGCCCAACATCAACACACAAACTGATTCAGCCTGCTCAGCTGGGTGGAGTTCCACCATCTACATGCAGTGAAGGACGTCAAACCTCCCTGTTCACGAAGGTCAGAATAAGATGTGCAGTTCTGCAAAACATTTAAAATATTCACAACTACTACAGCAGCACACTGCCTCCGCTGCCGATTTACATTTTAATTATTTTATATAGGTTTACAGTTTAAACTTTGCCTTCAATATTCATATGTTTACATACAGTTAATACAAACTCTTGTCACAATTTTTCTATTTAGTGAAACACATAATCTAAAAATTCATATTTGTGCATCATCCCTAAAGTGTGAGCTTTGTAGTTTTCAAGCAATCGCATTTCTATATTTTTTTCATTTACACATTTAAACTCGGTCTTGTTTTTAATGGTAGACCGGCATCAATTTTTCATTGAAAACCGTCATCTTTTGTTCGTCTCTACGACCTATAAACCCTAATATCTCGATGGGGCAATATTATGCAGACAAATTATTGAGTGTAACAATAAGATGTTGCATGAAACATGATGGTTGTGAAATAAATAATTACTATTTCCATGTACCTTATCTCATCAATGATAAAACTAGAATTAATGAGCACTATTGAATTAAAACCGCTTTACAAACTTAACATCTATTCATGACAGAATTTTCAAGGGAAATTTAAAATGGTAAATTATTCTTGTGTGGCATTGGGAGGCATAATAAACCAGTGGAGTGTTAGGCATGAAGGAAGGAAACATTGCAAGAGAAACAAGAAGCTTACCATCATCTTTTCAAAAAGGTCAATGATTTCTTTTTCCGAGAGGTTCATGGATCTCTCGTCAAAAAGGGGCTGCGGAACAGGCAGCTCGATATGAGTAGAGCTGGGATCCGTCGGGTGCTGTATGAGAGGCTTCTCCTTCTTCATCCCAGTTTTCCTGAAACTGGTTATACGATCCCGCTGAAAGAAAAGCGATTTTCACATTTTAAAATACTGCATTTGACAACAATTCATAAACGAACTTTATGTTTCCACACATTAAAGGTCGCACTGTGTCCTGGTGTCAGCCACAGTTTACAGCAAACAGGAAACTCTGACATGGAGGACAGCTCTAAATATGTGACTGTATACCAAAAACAGAAGCTAAACACAACCAATGGACAGAATTTAGTTTTTCATATCTTTTGTAACACCTAATTTAAAAAGTTTGAAGCATCCAACAATGTTCAGTCAGGTCAAGTGGATGGTTTGTTTTTTTGTTGAGATGTTTCGTACTTCAACCAAAGGACTTCATCAGTCCGAGGAGCCACAACAAACTCAGTCCCACAAGCAGCACACGCGCATAGTGGACCAACCAGTTTGATGGTGATAAGATGGTTTTCTGACACACACACACACACCCCGCCCAATCCCTGTTGATTCCTCTGGGCAGTCATAGCCAAAGTGGTTCAAACATCCCTCAACAGATCCTTTCAGAGTATATCTAATTTTTTCCAGATGAATATGATACAACTTCTCTTTCGTTTCTCGTTTCCTCCTTCATCCCTGCTGCTTGTGGGACTGAGTTTGTTGTGGCTCCTCGGACTGATGAAGTCCTTTGGATGAAGAACGAAACAGCTCAACAAAAAATGGATTAATCCAGATGACCTGACTGAATTGTTGGATTTTTTTTTACCTGGATTATTGAGCATGAACGTTGATGTTTTGTACTATTTTGGCTATGTTGCCTCACAAGAGTCAACGGGGGACAGGGCGGCACCCAGAAAACATCTTATCACCATCAAACTGGTTGGCCCACTATACGAATGTACTGCTTGTGGGACTGAGTTTGTTGTGGCTTCTCGGACTGATGAAGTCCTTTGGATGAAGGACGAATCATCTCAACAAAAAAAGAAACCGTCCAGATGACTTGACTGAACTTTGTTGGATTTTTTTCCCTTGGATTATTGAGCATGAACTTTAATTAAGCATCATCTGTTGACTGAAAAACGATAAGAATTAGAGGCAGATTCTTCATCTGACTTATTTTTAGCCAATATTTGCTTTTATATTTTTTTTTGCAGCCATTATTTATGCCTGTGCATACTTAGCTGATTAGCAAAAAGGAACTACAGATGTTGCGGTTATAATCAGTTCACTACAACCAAATGCCTACCGGTAGGTAAATGTGTTTTATAAGAGACAGAGATAGCAGTGTGCGTCAGTCATCATTAAACTCTATTTAGAATACAGTTGAAAGCTAAACAGGAAATCACTCACCATTAAATCTTCCAAATGTTTTGATTTGTACTCGTGTTATTTACAGTAATTAGCTCCAACTTCAACTTGTGGTGTAAGTAAAAACTTGCTTTGTTAATTTCATCAGTTGACACTACTGTTATGAATGCATTTGATATGGTTTAGTTTGAAAGTAAAAAATACACATGGATCACATGCAGGGAATGAAGGTTAGTCGTATTTAGTAGAATGAAAGGAGATGGCATGCTGAATAAATATGGGTGGATGAACTGAAAACATAAAACAAAGAATGAAAACATAAATGATGTGACTAATACAACTATTAATTTACTGAAATATTACTTAATGGATCAAACATTCAGTAAGCTAAAGATTTGATCAGATTATATATAAACAATGAATACTTTAAACTGATTTAATCAGGAGTGCCACAGATGATTTCACAATAAATAATGTGTGAGCTGGCTACAAAAGTCTAGAAAGTTTTGTTCACAAAATAAGCCTAGCAGTGCTGAATAAAAGTACCATGAAAAATCATATTTTATGTATTTAGTACAGTAGTCCCTCACTACTTCGGGGTTCGACTTTCGCAGACTCGCTCTTTTGCGGTTTTTTCAACGATTGTCAACTTTAATATTACGCACATGATTGGGACGGTACGAGATTTAAAAAAATTATGAAAAAAATACTTCGGACAGGCGCCGCCATTTTGTAGTTTTCTTTCAATAAGCCTACACTGCATTGTGGATCAAAAAAACTACATTACCCAGAAGCCAACAGTGCATCCGGCTGCTGCTTTTTGCTGAAATGGAGGGAAAGTTTTGATCTGATCCGAACCCGACTAAAAAGTTCGGTCCTTATTCGTAGTGACTTCAGTGCTCAGTGGATGCAGAGAGCCATACGGAACCAACCGGGAATCGGACCAGGACTCATCGGTTAATCTGAGTGCTGCTTGCCGGTCCAGGAATCCTCTCGAGCAGCTGCAGAGAGCCAATCAGAACCAGACCAGAACTGGACCAAGGCTGGTGAGTAACAATATAAATATTGCAGTACTGTACAGTACATTTACGTATGTTGTTAAAATTACGCATGATTAAGAGTTTAGAACATTGTAAGAGTGTGGGAAGGGTTTAAAAAGCCTTATAATATATATAAAAATACTAAAATAAATATAGTGTTACTACTTCACGTTTTTTCCACGGGGGGGTGTGGGACATAACCCCCGCGATAATCGAGGGACTACTGTATTACAGAACTACTCCAACCAGTGAGAAAGGCAGATTAAAATCTCGTTTAATTTTAGCAAAACATGACTGTTTTTAGTTCAGGATGTTTTTGTAAATAAATGCAATACAACTTTTTTTTTTTCATGCACATTTGATCCATCTACATATTTCAGTTTTTAAAAAAATCCATGCAGTCATCAACAAAACATGAGATCATGTAAAACAAAACTAGTCACACCAAAGTCAAACCAAGCACCTTACCATATCATCAGCCAATGTTTTTATATGTATGTTCTGTTGGAGGAGGGCACAGGGTGAAAAACAATATTTGACAAAAAAAATACTTCTAAACGCTCAGTTAGAAGTGTTTTCACATGTAGTGTTCTCGGGCACTCATTTGCCGATATGAAACTATTTTAAGTTTCCAATAACATGCACAATCTTTGGAAAAAAAAAAAGCAAAAGTGCAATATGTCTTAGATCCACAGCAAAAAGCAATGAATCTATGACTGTTCTCAATATCTGCTTTTACTTTATATAATTTATATAAAGAAGCAAATGCTGAGTTGTCTACATGTGAATATGAGAACACTTGTTGATTCCAAATAATAAAGTGATTTTATATAAATGTTTGGGGACTGAAATGTAAACACCCAAAGACACTATTAAAGCCAACATATTACAGATACATAAAAAGACACTAAACGTAAGTAAAGGTTTTATAATCCCACAGCCACATGTTCATCACCTCAAAACATGTGTGGCTCGATTCAAGAAAGCTGTAAACCAAAAAAAGTAGTGCAGGTTCTCAAGGCACAAAAAGTTATTTTATTGCTGACATTAGTTCTGAAGAGCACCTTTTGTTGTGACAGGGACCAAAAAGATACCACAACTTCAATTAAGACAGATGTTTTTCTTCATCCCAGACACTCAATAAGAACGGCAGATGCGACAGAGTCGTGGCTCAGCAAGAGACGGCCATTTGAAACACACCTCAAATGGGAATCAGTAACAACGTCGCCATATGTTTTTGCACAAGGCTGTGAAGTACTAATGAGTTGGGAGATGTGGGGCTGTGATGGTCATAAAGCTTGCCTCCAGCCGTGGATTTCTCCACTATTCTAATCAAGAAGCTACTGATACTGGGGCATGCAAACAAATTGTCTTTAACCTGCACCTCCCTCTGTGCACCTCCATCAGCTGTCGCTCAGGGCAAGACTGTGCAGACACAATAACTACCATTTCTGTCACTACTTTTGTCAACAACAACTGAGCAACAGTTGGGAGCGAGAGCGATAACCTGCAGAAAAGTGTCAGTATCCTGCAGTTTCCGTATGCTTCACAAGGTTTTATTTCAAATCCAGATATCAGTCTTGTCATTTTCATCATGCATCATGCAAGGAGGATTCTGTCAGGTGGGTACCCGTAATTGCTTCACTATTCTTGTGCGGGCAGGTAACCGCATAAGTCTGACTAACTTAGACATCAGTTCCACTCAGGCACAATTAGTTGCATTTACTGTAGCTGCATCACTACTCACAACATCTGTAAAGCTAATAATTTGACCCAAACAACAACTTTTCCCATTACTAACTCAGAGCGTATGTATCATTAAGCCCAGCATTCTCTGGCAGTCAAAAACCGCGTGAAACAATAGCTAATTTACAGATAGAGTACTTAAACATTTTCTAATCAATTTAACAACAATCAAACCACTGTTTGGTTAATTGCCTTGACTTGAGGGCCTTTCTTTGCCCATTATCTTGGCAACATCGCAACATTGCAATTAAACACCTAACAATTAAGCTCGCATGTCCTCCGGGCTTCCGCTGCTTATTAAAGTAAACTTTTTCATCATATTAAATGTTTATTACCACACACATAATTTTTTTTTTTTAAATAACCTAATCAAATTAGCTTTGAGTCCCTTCTTAATCAAATATGATCATGCAGATCCTCAAAAATGAAAGCACAAAAGCAATATTCCACAGCTTTAAAGCCAATTTGGGCACACAAAACCATACCAGTATGCACATTTCACTCAACAACTCCTAAAATTAATATATCAACCTCAAATGATAACATAGTCGGCTTCTGCTCCTTGCTTTATTGAAAATCCTTACCAGGTGGTGCATGCAATAATAAGTCTTCTGAGATGGACTGAAGATAAAAACTTGTTTCAGACCTACTATAATTCTACGACTTTTAAAAAGAAGCACTCAACTAATTTAACTAGAGCATCTGTGTAGAGGCTTTTTAACTCACTCACTGGAACTGTCCCTATAAAATCAGAGGCCACAATGCCTTTGTAAAACGAGCTGCGAAGGAAATGAGATTTTGCTTTAATTGGTTCTAATAATACTAGAGGATTAGTCAGTTAGCCAATGTTTGCTGTGAAGGCTGTAATCCAATGTTCAACCGACAGTTTTTGGCTACTTTACTTAACTGCATTGCGTCTTTTTTAAGTCAACTGCAGAATTCTACTAACAAATATAACATTTGCTGCAAGCAGTGTGACAATAAAATCATTTAACTTAAGGAAAATTGCATTGTTTTAAGTTAATCGAGCCTACACAGATGAGTAAACGTCATTAATCCAGATGTCCAATTCAGTAAAAAAAACAATATTTCCATAGGATGTTAAATTGTTTGATTAAGTAAAAAGCATGGCAATACTACAGTGAAAGTACTAATTATGTATATCCTTAATTCCTCAGTCTCTTCAGCTTTTACAAATTATGCGCAGACATCAGTGGAAATAAAGCACAAGATTATTCATCAGAGGAGACCTTCTAGCCACCGTACGAGTCAGCAGACACCATCAGGACTACAGCATTACGTTCTTTACACGTTGCAGGGTGACTGACGTGATACTATACTTCAAAATATGTGTAGATAATTTAATAGCAGAGTACAAATTCAAATCTGCCGGCACTAAAAGATACATGTCTACATGTGGTTTGCAAAATGGTGCAGGAACTACTAAGCCTCAGCAATGAATGACATCAATTCTGAAAAAAAAAAAAAACCATTCAGTCTTACATCAGCATTTCTGCAATGGTCTGCTTGATTCACTTCCACTCAGACTGGCACAAATGTCAGCGCTTACTTTTTAATTACAAATGAGAAGTGGCACAATTTGTGTTCTGAATGTCGACTTCAAGACCTCAGACTGTCGCTCCTCTATTTCACCAGGGAGCACCAGAGCACCTACAAGTACGTGCTAAACAACCCCTTCCAAAAGACAAAATGCTGCAAATACAAAATGACAAAAAGCTAACTTTACAGAAGCATTTTACAGTAATTTGTTAAAAATTTATCTAGAGACAAAAAGGAAAAGAAAACTTGAAGCCTGTTTGAAAACTGAAGTTTGGCTAAACTCAATGTAATTGCATTAACGAGTTGTTTCCTTGTCACTGTCATAATCACTGAATTGACCTAATTTATCTCTGTGTAATTCAATAAAATGGACATCACTGCCTCAATTATGGTCAATTTGAGGGGAAGGCATCAGGCTGCACTAAATACCATATTTGTAACCGAGTTAGATCAACCAAACAAGTTCAATTACTTTTAAAAAAAGCTTTGGTACACTATCAGCGGCTGTCTTTGTAACTATAAAGCCCTGCATATTACACTGATGTGCAGCAAACTGGCTGTGAACCAGTGAGTTATTTTACATGTAAATACAGAGAGTCAAAGCGCTGATGATCTCTAAGTGTGTGTATAAACATTGCCTAGGCCTCACAAAGTGAAGGTTACAACATACACACTGGTATTTGCAGAGCATCACCAAAAAGCAAATGCAGTAGCATGTTTTAGTCTTAAAGTGACTTTATTAGATAAAAACAGACTTTTCATTAACAAGACCTACGGGTACTATAACACAAGGCCTCACTGTTGCCAATTCACTGAATTCTCAAATACCAGAGAAACAAGCAAGAACTAAAGGAATGTAAACAAGTCACTTATTAGGTATTTTCATAAAATGCAGTTTGTGAGAGCACATTAATTAATAATAGGCACAAAAAATGTACCTTTTGTGCTAATCAACTAACAGTAGCCAGATTTTAAACAACTGGGGCTTTTTCCAAATGTATAAAAACTGTTTTAGCCCTCAGCCTGCTGCATTTCCTGAAATCTAAAACAAAGTGTATATGAAGAAAAACAGGTCAGCTGGTTGGTATTGCTCACAGCTGTGCTTGTGTCACAGCTGAGTCTGGTCAGACAGAAATTTAAAAGCAAAGAAACAAAAAAATATACACTTTATCAAGTCAAGGTTCTTTAATGTCATTTGCATCACATGTGGTACATGAGGCGGAACGAAATTGTGTACACAGGGTCACAGTTACATCCAACAATAGCAAAAATATGAAGTGTAAAGAGAAACAGTAAATAAGGATCTCAGATATAAACTAACATATACGCTAAACAAACGCCCAACGGCACGCTAAAAGATCTAAGATCTACGCTAGTCACTGATAGTGCAAAACAATACACTGAACAACAGCAGCTCGATTCTCATAAGTTCGGTTCGGCTATAGTTCACACGTTTATCGTATTTTACGCCCTATAAGTCGCGTTTTTTTGCATAATTTGCATGCCTTGCAACTTATACACCGAAGCGATGTATTTATGAATTTTGTTCCCCATATTTATAAACCAGTTTTTGGCTGAGATATGAACATGTTCATTCATTCTGACTGAAAATATTGAACACTCCCGTTTTCAGCCGCTAGATGGCAGTCGAGTAGTATGGCATGCCGTTGTATCATATAATAGGTAAAAGTGGCTATTAATGACACAGTCAGCTTACCACAGCCTGACATCATTATCTGCCTGGAGCAACAGTCAAATCGGCTTCATTTTGATGCACCGCCTCAGCAAAATGCAGCTAATTTGACCATTGAAGTGCATTTATTAAGTCAAAGTTCAACTGAGACACACCTTTACTATACAGTCGAGTAAACAAATAATTGTTTTAGGTGGATCTCTTGTTAAACTTCGAAGAAATGGACAGCAAGTCACCCTCTGCGTGTTCATGATTCTGCGTATCGGCTTTTGAAAATGCAGCTGATTTGACCATTAAAGTGCATTTATTAAGGAAAAGTTAAACTGAGACAAACCTTTACTATAATTTCGAGCAAACAAATAATTGTTTTTAAGTGTTAATCTTGTTAAATTCTTGTTAAAGTTCTCCCGTGCACGCTCCCGCGGTCGTCATTTGGCAGCCAATCAATTTTTGCCACAACCCCGGCTAACATTTCTGGGTTCGGACCACATTTTCGGGTTGTCAGTGGTGACGACGCGTCAGCGATGACGCATAATAGATGTGACGTTTACGACAAAGCAACGTATTTATGGATTTTTCCACTTTATTAGACATATTTGGGCTGATGCGACTTATAGGGCAGTGCGACGTTTACAGCAGAAAATATGGTAGTGCGAGTGGAGTTGGGTTCGGAGCCACCCCCAAAACTAACAAACTGGGATTGCACTGGGAACCTGTGAAGCTGCCACTCGACTGAGCACAGCCATACCAAAGCATGCAACAAAATACAGAAACAGGCACCAAAAGTGAAAAAGAAATAAATCTACAGCAGCATGGACCTATTAGCAGAGTGGTTCTGATGACAGTGAGGTTATCATAGCAACATGGTCCAGTTTGCAGCATGGTCCTATTAGCAGTGACGTTTGATTAGCAATGAGGTTTCTCTGAGCAACATGGTCCCATTGGTACCATGGTACTGTTATGTGTTAATTCAGCAAATAGTAAGGTCACGTTTCTACTAAGGTTTTATTGAGATAAATGTTTTTATTTGTGATCATAGGTTACTTTTATTGCTCTGAGTCACAGCTTTGTTGCTCCAATTTAGGTTTCTGCTGTGTTTCTTCCTATCTTTTCTCTTTTGCAGTTAAATAAAATCGTTTCATTTATTTTAATAATTGTTTTTCATTTTTAGGAGAGTTAAAAGAATTGCTAATATAGAGACAGCTTAACTTCTACTGCTCTCCTTAATACAACTCATATGTCAAAATACATAAAGAAAAGGAGAAAAACAAGAACTCAAATGATAAAAATTTAAATAACGTGCTTTAAATCAAATTTAAGAGTAAATAATTAAAATAAATGAGTATTCAACATCTATTAATGAAACCTCTCTCTTTCAAAGAGATTAATTTTGAGCTTAATGGTAAAAGGTAGCGAGGGTATCTGCCACACATCTGAAGATGATTAAAACTAAAGGCACCTGAAATCTAAAGGCTTTGTCTGCCAGTCTTGTTCTGGGAATTTTGTTTGAACAACCAGTAGACCTGCAGTGAACCATTTAACATAAAATGGAGCCTTTTCACCAACAAATTTGTAAAAAATATAATGATGATGTTTGAAATGTATTCTAAAACGTACAGGATGTCAATATAATCAATTATGGCCCCTTAAAATTTTTATTTTTAAGTTTGTCTCGAAGCCTACATTTTCACAAAGTCAAAATAAATCATGGCATTAGCTTATTACTGCAGAGAGAATGGGCAAACAGTAAAGGGGTGATAAAATGTAAATACTAATAGTCTACAACATTTATCTTAAATATTTCATTACAAAGCAGATACCTGTCCCAAATTCACAGATAAAAATAGAATTAAATCCAGTATTTTATAATTGTTTTATTTTAGCTGTGTCTGCAAAACAAATCACACACACACCGGCCGTGACACAGACTCAAACTGAGACTAAAAATCTAAAGGGTAATTACTAGGGATGCACGATATTATCGGCATGGTATCGGTATATGCTGATATTAGCGTTAAATTTCTATATCGGACATCGGCCATTCCATTAAAATAACTCGCTTTTGCCTGCAGTGGCAGCACAACGTGATGATGTCAAGATGTTAAGTGAAGAATGGAAACTGTTAAGAGTTAACAACATATTATTTTGTTTAAAACATATGGCTAAAACTACATTTGATATATTTTGCACTACAAGAAAGAAGCCCAATACTTGATATTTTTATTATTTAAAAACTCTCTGGACCTAGTAGTGGAATTTTCTTAATTCAAAATATATGATGCAAAAGGACACCCTATGCTTTTTTAAATTCCTATTGCAAGTTTTATACCAAAAACATATTGCGATATATATCGTTATCGCCACCCTTCACAGTACATATTGTGATATGAATGTTATGCCATATCGCACATTCCTACTCAGGGCACTCTATAACATTCGACATTGTACCAGTTAGTAAAAGTTATTTATATACGGAAGCCAGCAGTCTGCGTTGATCTCTCTCATCCTGAGCAAGGAATTAATCTGCTAGTTTTTCTTTTTTTTTAAGTCTTTAATAGGGCATAGTATAAAAAAGCCTTTTCATTTCAGAACAAGTGCTGGTACTGTTTATAGTATCTTAAAACAGAAACTGCTGAAAAGGGGAAGCACACAAAAGCTAGTCCAGCGAGCACTGAATGGCTCCACAGTGACCAAATGGATCATGTGACAGAGCAGACCAACACAGCACTCAGTGCCTTCGGGTTATTTCTCTCTCAGATAAAAGAAAGCTTCAACTACTGTCTAAATCCGAGTAGAAAAGATGTATAACTATTATAAACAGGGAGTTAAAATATATTTTAAAAAATCTAAAATTGCCCAGAGCATCAAATACCACAAAATATTTCTTTAATTAAAGTTTAATTTTAATTAAACTAAATTCCGCACTGTACTAATGAATGAAAATATATTTTTGTCTAAACTGATGACATACAAAAACATCAGCAAGCTGTTGCTAGAATGGTAGCTGATGATATTAAACATAAAAAACGATATACTGGTGGTAACTTAGCAAAGCTGGTTTGTTATTAGGTTTTTTTTGGTGTGTTTTTTCAATAAAACTGAAAAATATTTAAATGTGGTGCCAATTTATGTTAGCACTTCTCTGTTCGGCACTATTCTTCACAGAAAATTGTTTACAAAAATTCATATACTATCAAAGTCTTTGATACAAATTTACAATCAGATTGCTAGAATGGCTAATACAGTATATGCTGTTGGGCGTATTGTTTTTACGCTAATAGTGCTTAGCGAATTTTTAGTTGATTCTCTTGGTTCATATCATAGATCTTATTACGGTTTTTCTTTTACATGTTATTGTTGGATGTAACTGGGACCCTGTGTGCATAATTTCATTCCACCACATGTACCACATGTGGTGCAAACGACAATAAAGAAACTGACTCTGACATACAGTAAACTTTCTGAAATATAGTTTTGCATTGTCTTTCACTTCAAATCACAAAGTATGACTCATATCAGCAATTTAACTTTAATTTAATTTCACAAATTGTATCAACACAACTCCAATTTTATATTTTCAAACGTACACAAATTCAATGTAATTGAAATAATATAACTGACTACGACCAATTCTACATCTCACCAAACTTAGTTAAAAACAAACTTGTAGAAGTGTATTTGTTTTGATGTAAGTGGAGTTGCGGCAGGAAATCTTGTTCCTCTTGGTTTACATTAAACTGTGCAAGAACTTAGTTACAATATAGTCTAACCATCAAACCGTTTCATGTAACTATGACAGATTTATAAGAAAGATTCATGTACTCGTACATGAAAAGATTATGCCTGAAAGAGTAATCTTTTATGCAGACTTTTTCTTAATAACTTGGACTAACTTGAGAGGATTAAATTAGACCAGTGAGTCTGTCAGTTTCTTCCACTGTTTGAATTTAGCACTCTGAGCCACTTCCTCTCTCCAACTTCCTGAATGCCATTACAGCACTAACATGTGGCCCGTTTCCTGACATTTTTCACACGTCCTCCTAACACTGCTGCACCTATATTTATTAAATGCACATTAGAAAATGCACAATTAGGAAATTGTAGGAAAAAGTAGCATGAGAATGCTTGTTGGGGGCGAACCACACTGGACACACAGGTAGTCAATAAAGAGGCCACATGCTAACACAACTTTTAAATTAATTTCTGAGGCTTTCCTAAATCTACTATATCAAACAACTGAAATCTTAAAATGCCACAAACTTCCCTGGAAACAGCACAGTCTCCATTTAAATATGATTTACAACATAATATTGTCAAAACAAAGATTTCTCACTGTCTCGATGCACACTCGATTCCAACTGAAAAGTTTATATTTTTAAATTTGGAAGGACTTGATGGGCTTTTAAAAAGAGTGACTTCCTTATTGTGTGCTTTTCTTTTGTAATCAACACATTTTCTTTCTGTACTGTATTGATATTAATCATTAAAATGACCAAAAAGGTCAATTTGAGGTCTACAGATTACACTATACCATATAAACTCATGTGACAAGATATAGTTACATGAACTTATTAAAGTTGCCTCTGTTGCAGTTTGTATCAAGGCCATGCTGGAACACAGCAAAGTTAGCTTGCTCAACAAAACATCATGCACTACTGTGAACATAACCTTTTCAATGAAAATCCAATCAGTTACCACTGAAACTCATTTGCAGTTAGCAGGTATTTATGTTACTGTGAAAACAGTAGGTCCATATTTGCTGGGAAAATCTGGTGCAACTTAATCTGCGTGCTGATATCTTTTAGATATAATGCTCTAATTAGCGTTGTTTGTAATTACATAAACTGTTAAATTTTAGTTTGTTATAGCGCTTATGATGTCAACAAATTTAATTTAAAAAAATCTTTACTTTTTTAAGATACAACTTTTTTCCATGTTTGCGTTTCTTTTCTTGATCCGTCTACAAATGTTTAATAAGAACATACACGATCTGCAGCCGCCCAGCAGGTTTATCCATTCAAACAGCAACATTTCTTTTATTTCAACATGGACTAACATGTCTCTCTTTACAGGGAAGCATATATTGATTAAAAACCAGGCTTGCAATAGCTAATGCAAATCACAGCCACTGTTTAATTTGCTGTTGTTAATGATGCTCTAAAATGACCAAATTAACTAATTTACTGACAAGTGAATAATCTGTTAACCTGAAATGCAGATCTAAAATGAATAATCTGCAAAAGTTGTAACTTGAATCAACTTTTTTTTTTCCAACCGTTATTTATACAGGTTGGTCTCATTGAGCCTTGAGGACTCATTTACAGGACAGACCTGTTTTAAACAGGTTGATGCTTTTAAGGTTTGGAACAAAATACAATTATAATAAATGACTCATGTCTTTTAAAACAAACCAGATCAGTCTCCGATTAGAAATGTAACTAATCATAAAAAGATATAGAGACATGAAGTCACTGGAGGGATCGTGCATCTTCTCTGGCCTGGGAACACCTCGAGATCCCCCAGAACGAGCTGAAAAGTGACGCTGGGGAGAGGGATGTCTGGGTTTCTCTCCTGGACCTGTTGCCTCTGCAACCCGATTACGGATCCAACTACAGTTTAAAGCTGTAGAAGGCGGATGGATGGATAAAGACAAACCTTGGTATATTGTGTGATGACACAACAATCCTCAGAATAAGACAAAAACACAGCAAGTGCAAAGTTCAAATTACTACAGTAACTTCAAGTTTCATTTGTTAACACTTTGTTCAGTTCAATACAAACATGTTTACAAATCTAAATTCAAGTATTTTAATGCACATCCACAACTATGGCGATGTGATGTTGCTATCAAAAACGTACTGACTGAAGTATTGCCCAAATAACTGGTACTGACAGAGCGCCAAACTATTTAAACCTACATGTGTTGCTGCTGCAATCTATCCCATCACATAGCTGCTGTTGCATAACTTCAGTGTTCCAGTTAAAACGGTGCATGATTTTCCACAAGCTAGCAAACTTTGCAGAGAAACAAAGGTCCTGACATCAGCTCAACACGACCGCGCATCATAAAAACTATCAAGTAGCTCCATGGCAACACCACTCTAGAAAAGCTACTTCTCAGTCTCTGTAGTTAGAAAATATAGTATAAGAATACAGCATGAAGTATAGGAATGAGAAGAACTTTGATATGTGAATACAGTTACCTATGTTAACTTTATTAGTGACCCATGTTTAGTCAATGCAACATGAGCCTTTTTTTTTTCAGTGCATGTCCACAGGCATGCTACTTGTACTGACTTTTAAAATTGCCTTTTATTAAATAACTGTTAAACTGTTAGTACAGGTACACACCGGGTTATAAAATCATTTTGCAGTGCAGTAGTCCCTCGTTTATCGTGGGGGATCGGTACCCTGAGGCCCCGTGATAAGTGAAAAACCACAAAGTAGGAATAATTATGGCCACGCCCACTTCTCTGCTGCAGAGCAGAGGTCTGACATGCTGCAGGAGGAAGCTTGCAGCTGGTGCTAAATAATTTTAAATTTATTTTTGAATTAAAAAAATCTGTGCCGATCGTGCGGCTCATCCATCAATCAGCCGATTGTGTGTCATGTCCAATCTTATTTTGAAAAATCACGATAGAGCGAGTCCACGAAAAATGAACTGCGAAGTAGCGAGGGACTACCGCATTTGGCACTGAACCCCTTTTTTCCTTTTAATTTTTACAAAATGAATTGATTTGACTAAACATATAAGCCGTATTGTTATGCAATATTTACAAAGATGTATAAAGATAAAAGTTAACAATGACTGATAACGTTTTTAAAAAACACTTTAAAGCAGACACATATAAAAGTGTCTGTTTAATCGTCATGTAGGTTGAAAATATGCACGGTCAAACATATACTGCCCCGTTGTAATCTGCACAGAGTAGGAAGAGTCGTCTCTCATTTTGCATTGTCAGGGCATTTTTTTACTCTCGTATACAAAGAGGGAATGTTTCTTAATGTCAGACCAGCTCCACTGAATTCTTTTAAATGAGCACCTTGCATTTGCCTGAAAGCAAAGCATACTTCCATTTTCTCTCAAAAAAGAAACAAACTGCTGACAGGTTTTAGGATTGTTACAGCGTTAAGGTATTTGAATGTCCTTGACTATGCTGAGTATCTGCATTATGGGCCCATAGCCCAAATCGTGTTGCTGTGATGTAATCGAGCCCAGTGACTTGTTGAGCAAACACACAGCTTTAAGTGTTTTTTTCTCCAAAGCTTGACGTGATTTTGCTGAAGGCAAATTAGAGGACTAAGAGGCAACCTAAACTACGTCCCACATTCTTTTATATGCCTTTTTAACCGACGAGTACTTATATTCTTTTAGAAAAATATTTATTACATTAATACAAACTTGAGCCCATAGTGTGCATAAGTGGGATAGACAAAAGAGGAGAAACTACGGCTCCACCCAGGGATGAATAATCACTTCCTCCGTCAGAGCCACGTTGAGATTTTTGCAAACAGTTTGGGCTTGAGGAGAATTGAGCAACAAGGAACATGACCGCCCATAGGACTGCTCTATGAAACTAAAAGCAGTCATCTTGCATAGACTGCTCTGAAGGGATTTGGTAAGTGGTGAAGTCATTTTAAACTTTGGAGGCAGGATATGCATAGCAGGCTGTCCTCACATGTTCTCAAAACAACACCCTGGCTCTGGGAGAACATGCCACACGAGTTCACTCTGGGATTTCCTGTCTGGCACGTCAAACCTTCCTCTGCCTTAACTTTAGTCTGAACAATTGGCAATTTCAAGTTTACAACATTCCACTCAGATAAACAGTAATTTTAGGTTGTTGTAGGTTTTAGGACAACTATATACACAAAATGCAACAATAAACTTAAATTTGATGTGGTCACACGTGGCATTTCAGTGCATCACCACAAACCTGCTGGACATTCAAATAAAAACTTTAGCCTATGTCAATCAGCCAAATGTTAGCTTGGCTGCATTTCACCAGCAGGAAATCCCACATGTTTTTTTGTTTGTTTTGTTTTAGGTGCATCATTAGGGTTAGTAAAAATGCCCACATGTCACAAGGTAAACTTATTTTCATAGCGTTCATCAAATTCAAGATGTAGTCTCTGCATAAAAATCATAACCCAACGTCTCGGCCTATGATGCAGTGGTACTGTGCAACAAAACTTAAAACGGTCCTGATGCAATCACAGACAAGCCTAAAGAATAAATGAGCTCAGCTCCATTTATTCCCACTCATATCATCAGGATCAACTGATGTAAATTACCCAAGAATGCAGTTTTTTTCAGATTTAGGAATCAAACCACTCCAATTACAGCCACCCCAAATAAATAACAGTAGCTGAGACTTGAAACCCCAACTATAAATGACTGAATTACATTTAAACATGTTTAATTACTCAATTAATCATAATGACAGAGAGTAATGATAATTATTGTGCAACAAAGCTAAGTCAGGTCATCTGGATGGTTTCTTTATTTCTGTTGAGACGCTGAGTCTTTCATCCAAAGGACTTCATCAGTCCGAGGAGCCACAACAAACTCAGTCCCGTAAGTGGCTTACTCACATAGTGGGACAACCAGTTTTATGGTAAGGTTTCTGGAGTCCACCATCCCCCCCCCATCGACTCCTCTGAGGCAGCCATAGCCAAAGTGGTTCATTGTTGTGGCTCGTCGGACTGAATAAGTCCTTTGGATGAAGGACGAAACATCTCAACAAAAAGAGAAACCGTCCAGAGGACCTGACTTAACTTTGTTGAATTTGTTTACCTGGATTATTGAGCATTAACTTTGATGACAATCATTGTGCTCTTTGTATTTATTTATGACTACTGGTTTTATCTGTAATAGCAAGTATGGAAAAATAAGCTGTTTGCAATTCATTTTAAATTTAATTTGAATTTGAGACATGAACTCAAAACCCCACACTTGATGTTTCATGGCCCAGAATGGGGTTCTGTTACTGAATTCAGAGTCCAATTCTAATCTTTCAGCAATGTTTTAATATTCTATGATGACAAAAAATTGTAGAAGGCCAAAATAAAAATTATGATCCCAGTCATGATCTTCAACAAGTCCAATCTCTCTAATCTAAATATAAATTCTTGAGCTCGCCAAACTATAAATCTAAATCTAAAACTTGAACCAGCTGATAGGGAGGCTGGTCCCGTTACAGCTTCAACTTGGTCCATGTCAGAGTTCTATGCATGTAGTCCTTGAGCTAATGTCAAGAATTTAGCAAAAAAGTTGACTACTGGAAAATGAGAAGTGACATCATGCAGAAAGTTTAATAGCATTAAAGTTTCCACACTAATCTCACCCACAAGCACATTTTTTTTCTCTTTAATGACAGAATTACTCACTGACTGTACTTTCTAAAGCTGCTGACAGCATGGTGGCAGAGCTTTGTTCTTTACACCCTGTTTAATGTGGCAGATGTTGGCTTCAGATATGCAGGACAGAAAGATACACTCAACACAGTCAACAAGTAAAATCACCAACCAAGTTGACATTTTAAAAGTTTCAAGTACACACGTCATACAGCAGCCGCAACAAAACTTCAGCCACATTGATCAGGTATGATCATCCACACAGGATCTAAGAGTGACACTCGAGACCAAGTAATGATTCGGGTTTGCCCCCTATCTGAACAGACTCGCTCCTCTCTCTACATGAACTCTGGCACCAGGCCATGCTGATGTTGGCACCATAAATGAAATAAACACCAACTGTTCCTTTAAGGTGTTATCTGAAACACACTGGCCGCAGGATGACCAAAGTTTTGCTTTATCAATTACACACACTCACAGCGTTCATAAAACCACCACAAACACCACTGACACCATCCACACAATAAGTCACCTAGTAACATTTCTGTGTACGTTGTACACGCAGTATTTATGTCCAGCTGTCACAACAGGAGTGCTCTTCAGAAAACTTTCAGGGAGAGAATTGATAAGATAATCATATGATCCACTTAGTGCCTTGAAAAAGTGAAGCACTCAGCGTAAAAGTAGATCTTTTGCTCAACTCGAACTGCTATTAACCACTCAGTGTGGGGATACATTAAAAAGTAATAACACATTAATGTCTCAGACTCATCCATCACTGAACAGAAATGTCCTGTGCTGACAGCATGTTTACAGATGTTTTAACCTACAGAGCAGTAGAACTTTAAGCAACTTTCTCAATAATTATAGGATTTCAGGATGTGACTGTTCTCTCAATCTCTACTTCCATGCAACACTGCTTCCAAATACATACCAGCTTTTTGTTTTTACCCTCATCCTCGTTGGACTTCTTTTTGGAGGGTTTATTCGGGTCTTCCCCACCGCTGGCTTGGTCCATTGTAGTTTTAAAGTTCCGGAAACGCGTCTCCCCCCAAAAGTTCGGCCTTTCACAAAACTCGCACGGGCAAAAACATCCAGGTTAGGTGTTTTCAAAACTCATTCCGTTCAAAAGTGGGAAAGTCGTGTGCTTCCAAACAGCATCCGAATGTTGAAGAGAAGGCTGCCTGAACCGGAGAGGTGTGGTTCTGAGAGTCCTGTTCTCTTCCCCCGGGCGCAGCGCTTAAGTCTGTTCACAACACAGCTTTCTGAAAGTACAACATTGTGCAAACAACAATTAACAACTACCTCTGACAGAATATTTGGGCGTTTCGTTGAACAAATTCACACGTGTTTCCCTGCGTAGACTTGCTTAATATTCAGTAGGGGCATCTTGCAAGAGCAGCCGTTTTCTTAACGGTTTCCTAACATGTAAACAAACGTGGCTAAAAGTTAGCTAAAAACAATAAACAGCAGTATGAAAACAGAAGCAACGCATTCATAAAATTAACTGGTTATTCTTTTAAAGGAAACAAACTTACACGGTCTAACTTCTTTATGATGAAGTAACGGAAATAGCTTGACAGTCTGAACAAGCTGCGACCAGGACGTTTTGCAACAAACAATACGGTCATTTATCAGCTTTAATAAAAGGCTGACATGATAGACAAAAAAAAAAATCACCGTTGTTCTCTGTGCTTGGGACACTTTACAGTGCTGGACACTTAGCCAAGCTAGCAATGAGCGAGTGCTACACAACAAACCTTGTTTAAGCTCAAACATTAAACACACTATCATATATATGTATGCTGTATAAATTGCAGCTCTGAAAATAAATTTAACGTTGAAGAAAACTCACAAATTTCCACCCGAAGCTTACCTTTTACAACCGAACTTGAACTTCAGGCCCACAAAAAAACCCGCCTCTCCTACAATATGATTGGTCAATGAGGTTTGCCTTATTTGGAAAGTCCAGATCCTATTGGTCAATTTGACTAGCTGTCATTAGGTTGGCGTGGCGTCGAAGGGGCGGAGACTAATATGACGGCGAGGTCAGTGTGGTTACACAGTAAGCGGATGGGAATCAGTTGTAAGAATAGAGCAGTGAGAAATAAAGGGCTGACTGTGTATGAGTGTGTTATTGTTACAGAGACTCGCGATCTCTGCGTAAGACTGTGATAAACAAGCAGTGTCTCTAATTGCTTTGCTATTCGGTGCCAAAATACTCAATTTATAATCGTCTGCTAAGGAGAAAACAGCTTTAAATTCTTGCAAAGTATGTGAAATAGCTTATTTGGTGGTTATTCCTTATAAAACAGTATGATCCCAGTTACTAGTTGGGTATGTGTCTCAGCAAATCAACAAAATTAGGTCTAAACATTTGTACTATTGACATAAAACAGGTTATAGTATGCTGGTGTCGATTCTCGGTCATTCCAGACATGGCAAAACAAAGAACAAATAAAAAAAAAAGGAAACTTATTTCTGTTCTGTAGTTCTGCATTGATTGACTGAAAATAAGTCCTGTTGTTTATTTTTTATATAAACCTTGTGATTAAAAAGTATACAGACACTTCTAACAAATATAAAATCACTTAAAGTGTCCAGTCCCTATGCAAATCTAAACCTTCATTTGCTTTACATTTGTATAAACAGAGTTGTATCAAAGCTGATAAGCCCTTTTCATGACAACCGTTAATATTAAGCCCTTGGTCAATTTCAAAAGTTTTTAAATTTGTTGTAATTAGCTTAATTTTGATGTATTTTGTATTAAACCAAAACTATTACAAAAAAATGTGTTGATGAGCCATTTCTTTTTACTAAACAGCCAGTTTGGAATTTGCAGGATGTTTGACATTTATAAGTCTATGACATGATTTTGCATTAATGTTGAAACCCACGTGCAGACTGATCACAACAAACTCCAAGATCAAGTAAGTACAATAACATTTATTTAACAAAAACAAAAGGGAGCTGACAGGGCAGCCAAAAGCTAATGACAAGACAGAGCAGGTAAAGATCATGCCACTGTGTGAGGGATAGTTAATGCATGGATACCAGGGGAGTGAAAACACAGACTAAATACAGACGCTAATGAAACGAGTGGGAAACACCTGCAGTGATTGGGATTCAGGTCAGGTGTGCATAGGGGCAGAAACATGAAGGAATATAGAAAAACTGGAAAGATGCTGAAAGACAGCACAGGCAGACACGTCTCATAACCCCCAAAGGGATGACACCCGACATCCTCAAAGGAAGAATCCCACATAACTCGGGTGGGAGCGGGGAGGAAACAGGACGGAGGGCACAAGGACCAAGGATGGGAAAAAAGAAAAACTGGCAGGTAGGAACTTAAGAACAAAAAAAAGAGGGCGCACCAACCCCCAAGAGTTCAAGTGGATGGCCAGGAGGCTGTCCAGAGTGAGACAGGTGTTTAGGTGGACGGCCAGGAGACCGTCCATCTTTGGGGGTGAGTTCAGCAGCAGGTGAAGAGACCTCAGGGGCTGCAGCTGGTATGGAAACCAGAGATAGGTCGTCGTCTCCGACGCCCACGGAGACACAGGAGTGTGAGTCTATGTCACTGATGCCCACTGAGCCACATGAGTGTGGGTTGTTGTCCCCAAGGCCCACATACATACTGGAGTGTGAAGAGACATGGCCAAACCTTGTGCAGACAGAAGAAGGTGGTTTTGGCTGCTCCCCCGGCTGAGGTGAGCTCGGCTGCTTCATCGTCTGAAGAGGTGTGGCTGCTTCAGGGACAGCAGAAGGCGTTGCTGCTTCAGGGACTGCAGGTGGTGTAGCTACCACAGGAGTTGCCAGAGGCATAGTTACCACATGACCTACCGGAGGCGGCGCTACTACAGGAGCTTTCGGAGGCGTAGTTACCACGGGAGCTACAAGAGGCTTGGGGCTCACTAAAGACGTGGGGTCTGCAGGAGATTTGGAGCCAGTAGGGGACTCGGGACCAGCAGGAGGTTTGGCTGGGCTCAGCTCCTCTGATGAGTGAGAACTTGACCGCTCTCCTGATGAGTGAGGGCTCTGGTGCCCCACTCCCATGCAAAAATTTAATCTCTCTCCCTGGTGGGTTTGAGGGTGTTCGGGTGGAGAGAGTAGCTGGAGTTCGGCAGACCCAGACTGGTTCTGTCATCAGCCCTTCTTGTGTCGCCAACGAGAAGGGAGGTCTGTGGATGGATTCTCTCACACAGACTAGTCGTAAGTACAACCAGGCTGATTGGTGATGGGAGTGATGGGCAGCAGTAGCAAGGAGTGCAGCCTCCTCTCCTCCTTCACCACCACATCAAACAGGTCCCACATCTCTGGTATATATTAGTCCAGGAAGTCGGGTAAACTCCCTAATAACGATTTGAGTGACCACATACATCTCCTAGGTATTATTGGAGGTGGTCAGTGTGTTGAGGTAATCGTACATTTCCTATTAATTCAAGGATACATGGATTTAGGATTTGAGTCAGGTGTGCATAGCAGCAAAAACACAAAGGAACATAGAAACACTGGAAGGTGCAGAAAGACACAGGACAGGCAGAAATTACTCATTCAATATATATGTTAGATACATCCATCCATCCATTTTCTTTACCCGCTTATTCCATTTTGGGTCACGGGGGTCGCTGGTGCCCATGTCCAGCAATCACAGTGCGAGGGGCGGGGTACACCCTGGACGGGTCGCAAGTCCATCACACGGCCACACAGAGACAAACGAGACAAACAACCATTCACTCTCTCACTCACACCTAGGGACAATTTAGAGTTACCAATCAGCCTAACAAGCATGTTTTTGGTCTGTGGGAGGAAACCGGAGTACCCGGAGAAAACCCATGCATGCACGGAGAGAACATGCAAACTCCACCCAGAAAGGCCCCTGGACCGGGGTTTGAACCAGGGACCTGCTCGCTGAGAGGCAGCAGCTCTACCAGTTGCGCCACCGTGCTGCCCATGTTAGATACATGTATAGACAAAATTCATATAATAGGTAATCAGATAATAAGAATTAACTGATGCATGCACATTACACGTGTTAAATATCTATAAAGTTGGCTTTTTGTACCCTGTCAAAAAGTAGTGAAAGTAGAGAAAATGGGGAATTGGAATTACCCTCCAACTGTCCATCCATTTGCCCATGCACATTATGAGCATCATAACTTGAAACATAAGTAAGGTCTGTTTTGGCGTGTGGCAACATTTAGGATTAGGAAAGATCCCTTTCGGAAAATGGGTTGCTACATCAAAATCCAAAATGGCTGCTGCCATATATGTATCAAATAAACCTTGTGAGCTGGATAACTGAAAAAATAAGAAACGTGCTGACTTGCTTTTTGGTGTGGCTGTATCCAAGCATTATAGAGGTCACTATCAAAAATTAGGTTTCCACATCAAAATCCAAGATGGCCACCTCCATACCTGTGTAAACTAACCACCCCTTTCATTTGCGGAAACTATACTTTTAAGCAATTTAAAAACTAGAAAGCGTAGTTTCCTCAAATAAGTGGGGTGGCTGAAGATTAATGTATGGTATCCAAGGCCACCAATGGCCACCCCCTGGCTCACCATTGCATCTGGTCATGGAGATAACTGCTGAGCAAATAAAAAATAAAAATACAAAAGAACTATGTCTATTCTTTCACACAAGGTAGTAAAGTTTATTTGCATTTCCTGTTTAAATCCAGAGCAGAAAAAAAATAATATTGAAAACTGCAAGCAATCCCTATTTAAATCCCTAACTGATGGGGGACATTGGTGTACCGTTGTTTTATTCATTCTCACTAGGTCAAACTGTCTCTCCCTCTAACTGTCAAGGCCTACAGTGTGGTTACAGTGCAGAGGTTTACTTACAGCACTTAGCTTTACTTACAGGGCACTCTGGTTTAATGTTACCTTCCTGACCACAATAGTTAAATGTCTGCTTAGACTTGCTGATGAGAACCTTTATTTTCCGTTGGCTCACTGGGAGATACGACTGTGTCCCTAGACCCTGAAGGACTACAACCACACCAAAGACATTTTACTAATCTTCTTCCTGCTGTGGTCTTTTATTGATGTTTAAAGTGGAAGGCCTTGCTTGCATTCTATGGCAATTAGAATGGTCTCCACAACAACAAAAACATCGGTGGGCAGACACTTGAGTATGGTACAGAACCCACACTCAAACCCTCAGATGAATGACTTACTGTATGTTTACCTGCTCTCAAATGAACATCCTTTTGTGCTCTTCTCCTCAGGTCAAACTTGTTTTACATAAACTTCTGAAGGGCCACTGTACAAAAAGAGAGAGTTTGTCTTATGTCCACTTCTCTATAATCTCTATTGGTAAACCTCTTTATTTCCTAATAATGACTGCCATACGAACGTATACACTCCACAACATCTCAGTCAGACTAACAAGTCTGACTGCCCACTCATACTTTGGCCATTGAAATGCTACAGGAGACCTCTTGTCAGTTACTACTGAAGGCCTCCTCTGGAAACTATGGACTGTTGTGTTAAAGAATCCACCTCCTCTGATCATCGTTTGGTCAGGTCCCTTCACTATTGTCTTTTGAAATTTGTATTTGGTGACATATTTGTTCTAAAATTAAAAAAGATTTCTGCAGCTTTATTGTGCCAGTTTATTTTTCTTGATAAAACTTTAAATTGTTTATGTGCCATGCCTACTGGCCACTATTTGGTGAATCTGTTAAATTCTTTTTTTTTTTTTTAATAACATTAATCTTGGAGCTAAAATGTTAAATCGTATTGACCAGAATGTGAACCAGAAGTTCTAAAAAGTGTAACAAAATAAAAACCTAGCACAACAACACAATTCCTTGGTTTAGCTATTTGATTTTTATCATTTAATACCATCCACGTTGTTAATAAAAATGACAAATTAAAAATATCAACAGTACACTGCCACATAGGAAAAAAATAGACTTTAATATTAATCTACTTTGCAGGAGACAATGCTAAAAATAAAATGGGCAGTTAAAGCTATTAATTATAATTATCTTTAATAGTCTAAAGTTAAGTGAGGCTTTATAAGATACGCAATAACAAAACTAGAAACTATTAAGACTACTAAATTAACAGTAATTATTTGGGAATAATTAATATATGCAACAAATACCCATTCTAAAAAATTCTACTTGAAATCCAGTAAATAAATATCCATGACTTTTACAGGGTATGATGATATGGAACTGTATCCAGAAATGTTTTCCTAAGCCTTTTAACCTTAGCAGTATCAGCATTTTTCACCAGCCTAAAATCAATTTTAATGTTGCTCATAAGTTGTCCTCTTGTAAATCCTGGGAACCACAAGTAAGCTGCTCTCAAAGTAAGGTAGGCTGTGAGGATTTATTTAAGTTTGGTAATTTGGGGTTTTGAATTCGAGTGATATTATATTCCATATTTTTACAGAGATTTAAAAAAAATGAAAGTAAGGAGAAAAGCTTTTTTTCTGTTTAGTTTTAATCAATACGTCAGTGCAAGATTTTCCAAATGTTAACAGTGTAGTTCATGCTCCAAAATCTAGGTGGATAAATCTAACAAGGTTAAGTCAGGTCCTCCGGACAGATTCTACTTGCTGAAGAAATGTAGCGCAATGTTTTCTAAAATAACCCCAATAAGTGGCGGATATGCAAGTAACAATTTAATTACAATAAATGCAATTGCCTGTATTAGCATTTTAATGTGAAAAAATAAGAAAATATTACATAGAAGCTATCCATCCATTCATGCATTCATTACCCAATTTTTCCTTTTTGGGTCATGGGGGTCACTGGTGCCCATATCCAGCAGTCACTGGGCCAGAGGCGGGGGAAACCCTGGACAGGTTTCAAGTTCATCACAGGGACACATAGAGACAAACGAGACAAACATTCAGTCTCACTTACATCTAGAGACAGTTTTGAATTACCAGTTAACTTAACATGCATGTTTTTGGTTTGTGGGAGGAAACCAGAATACCTGGAGAAAACCCACACATGCACAGAGAAAACATGCAAACTCCATTCAGAAACATAAAGTTCATGCTAAATCCAGGTAAAAAAAAAAAATCCAACAAAGTTAAGTCAGTTCCTCTGGACGGTTTCTTTTTTTTGTTGTTATTGTTGAAATCTCGGCAGCACGGTGGCGCAACTGGTAGAGCTGCTGCCTCTCAGCGAACAGGTCCCTGGTTCAAACCCCGGTCCAGGTGCCTTCTGGGTGGAGTTTGCATGTTCTCTCAGTGCATGCGTGGGTTTTCTCAGGGTACTCCGGTTTCCTCCCACAGACCAAAAACATGCATGTTAGACTGATTGGTAACTCTAAATTGTTCCTAGGTGTGAGTGAGAGAGTGAATGGTTGTTTGTCTCGTTTGTCTCTATGTGGTCCTGTGATGGACTGGAGACCTGTCCAGGGTGTACCCCGCCCCTCGCACAGTGATTGCTGAACATGGGCACCAGCGACCCCCGTGACCCAAAATGGAATAAATGGGTAAAGATAATGGATGGATGGATGTTGAAATCTCCACCCAGAAAGATCCCCAGCTGGGATTCAATCCGGCAACCTTCTCGCTGAGAGACAACAGCTCTACCAACTGAGCCACCGTGACATAGAAGCTAGGATAAAAAATAAAATAAATGTATGGGGGAGACTTGTTTTGCTCTGGACTAAAATACATAAAATATGGCAACAATGCATTAGTAAAATCTAAAAGCACAAAATATTCATTCTAAAAGATTCTGCACATAACAGAGGGAATATTGTGGATGAATGTTTTTAAGACAAAACTGCTTATGAAGTCATCTGTGGACAAGAAAGCCCTTTCATAGACTGAACTCTTAACAAGAGCAAGGAGATATCATCTTGGAAACTTGACAGAATGATGATGATGATAAAACTGTTTGTCTAACTTACAAGATACTTTTCTCTTGCCACTCAAGTATTTACCAATCCAAAACACAAATTTGCCCTTTTGTGAAAGTAATAGAATGACTGGAGCTGTATATAAAATATGTAGTTTGACTAAACTAAACACAGGGAATACTGTATTTTTTGCACTCTTTATTAAATTAATTATTTCTTAAACTGATTAAGTTTAAAATACGGTATGCTTCAGTGAGATAATTTGAATAATTTAGTGCAAAAATAGCTACACTCTACATATCCCAACACAAAATGATTAGGAGTATTGGGTCAGACATTTGGTATTGCAGTATCATCTGTCATACATCTCACTTCTCCAATATGAAGCAAGAAACAAAAATCGAAAACTACATAGTTAAACAGAACACTGTGTTGAACTAATTGCAACATGACCACAACATCAGTGCTGGGAGTTTTTGTCTATAAATAATACTTCTCTCTTTCTCATGTCTTGTTGCGGTTAACAAGTGCTACTTGCAGACAGTAAACTGTAAATCAGGCACTTGATCTTCTGGATCATGGATGCAGATGAGAATATGGAGCCAAAAATGAGCTTCTACGAGTGGGAAAATACTGAACAAGGAGTCCAGCATTTGCTGAGATGTTGTGGTCTGGGTTTGGTGGAAAGGCTAGCTGTCAAAGCAACAAGCGTCGCCTGCCTTCTTGGAAAAACGACACGTCTGGTTTTGTTACATAGACCAAAGAAGAAATAACTTGTTAGAATGCGTGAGCTGACCCAAAGAGCGTGTTGGAATGGAAATGTTTTCATTGACTGTTTCTCTAGTCACTACTCTTGTGGTCTGCGACAGACTTCATGGTCATTTTATAAGAAACATTTACCATGTTGTTGATGTTTAACTTTATAGTTCAAGCAAACACCTTGTATGGCTGCTTCCAGCAGAAGACTTGATGGCAAATTTAAATGGATTTTTATCATTATCCATCCACCCATCCTCTTTACCTGCTTTTCTATTTAGGGTCACAGGGATCACTATTGTGCAAAATGTAAGGCACACCTTGGACAGTGCACGTCCACCACAAGGCTACATAGACAAATGAGAGACAACTATTCAGACTCTCAGTCGCACCTAGTGGAAATAGTGGAATTGTAAAAAAGTTAAATCTAGTCTTCTGGACATTCAAAAACACAAAACAAAGCAGAACAACAACAAAAAAATGTAAATCTGAAAGACTTCTTCAGTCTGAGGTGCTGTATTCAGCTCAGTCTTATAAATAGCACCTTCTCAGAGTGGATCAACCAGTTTGCTGCTGACAACCAAAACCAGCTGATCACATGCTCAAGAAGGACCATCAGCCTAACGATGGATCATTAGCACAAAGATGGTCCTTCTTGATCATGTGAGCAGCTGGTTTTGGTTGTCAGCAGCAAACTGGTTGATCCACTCTGAGAAGGTGCTATTTATAAGACTGAGCTGAATACAGCACCTCAGACTGAAGAAGTCTTTCAGATGAAAGACAAAACGTTTCTATATTTTTTAGTTGTTTTGCTTTGTTTTGTTTTTTTGAATGTCCAGAGGACCAGACTTAACTTTTTTAGATTTTTCTACCTGGATTATTGAGCATAAATCAGGATAGTAGAAATGTAGTTACCAGTAACTTCACAAGCATGTTATTGGTTTGTGGAAGGAAATCAGAGTACCTGCAGAAAACCTACTTTTACACAGGGAAAACATGAAAACTCCTTTGTAACAATGCATGATTTTTTTTTTTCTTGATTTGTGGAACAAATAAAAACATACAGGTCATTTTGAATACATCATAACATAAATTACAACAGACAACCGATGAACTACAGAAAACTTGCAGAAAACTCAAGTTCTGTGACTGACCGACTTGACTGTGCATATAGGCCTGGAAAACTCACCAACAGACCTCCTTCACCTCCTTCTAGTGGAGAGCATCTGTGCTCCAGCATCAACGTGTGGCATGGAGGCTGCACAGCTGCAGAAAGAAAAGTGTTGCAGAGAGGGGTGAAGGCTGCACAGAAGACTGTTGGAGTCAGCCTCCTCACCACCACAGACATCTACACCTCCAGATGCAGGAAGAGAGCCACCTGCATCATGAAGGACCTCACTCACCCAGCACACACTTTTTGCCCCACTCCCCTCAGGAAGGAGATTAAGGAGCATTAAATGAAGAACCACTAGACTGAGGCTGTTAGACTCATGAATCTCTAGTCTGGATTGTCACTGTGGAAAAAAAAGGAAAATCACTGTACAATGCCACTTGTATGTTGATATGTCCTGCTGACTATCCATGCTGCTGATCTCATGCTGCTGATCTATTTTATGCTGCTGTATTCATTCGTACTCTTCTGCTCACACACTCATGTTTGTGCTGCTGTTGTTTCGGCGTATTGTTTTTGTGCTTTTAGTGTTTCGCGTATTCTTAGTTCATATCATAAATCTTATTACTGTTTTTCGTTTACAATTTATACTTTTGTTGGAGGTAACTGGGACCCCGACACAATTTTGTTCCACCTCATGTACCACATGTGATGCGAATGACAATAAAGAAACCTTGACTTGACCTTGAAATAAGTCTTTTCTTTATTCTCACATTTTTGCACTCATGCTGCTTCATTGTTTCAAGCTTCAGGAAAATATTATTTGTTAAGCAAATGAGCCTTTTCAGTAAATATTAACAGATATTTCATTGTAATCCATAAGTACATAAAAGGCTGAAAGTACTGTAACAACTTTATTTTTTTTTTATCATTGCGCTGTTCGTTTACCAATTAACTTGTGTCACAGACTAAATGCTGGTTCTGCTGGATTGTTCAATGCAATACACAGAACAACAGCTGCAGTTTTTATTCTGTTCTGTGTTTTTATCAGTGTTTAGTTTTCTGCTTCAAGGTTTAATATGTTTATTTCTGTTTTCAGGTTAGTTTGTGTTTCTTTTGTGCTCAGTTTGTTTTCATTGCCTCCCTCTGCCCCCCTCCAGTTTACTTGACCTTTATGGTTTCTGCTTCTCAGACCCTGTCCCACCCACTTTCACCTGTCCCCACTTATCACTATGCCAGGTGTGCCCACTCCTCTCATCAGCACCAGTTCATATTGTGCAGTTTGCATTCATTTTTCAGGGAGCATTGCACAGTTTTCATGTCATATCTGGCACTTATTCATGTTCTCCTCTCGTTGGCTTTGGTAATTTGTTTTACTGCCACAACAGCCTTTTTTTGGGTTTGGTTAAATAAAGTTTTAGTTTTTGCTCAAGTTCTTTGAATCAGCCTGAGTCCAAACTCAAAACTGTGATGGTTTGCAAAATAAAATTACATCCAGTGCCAACACTGATACAGCAACTCTTCTGGCTTTTGTTTTTTTAGCTACAACAAATTGAAAGCAAGTTGCTCTCAAGCCTTGCAAATAATTACACACAGCTGCGCTGGATTGGGAACATTACTTTCCCAAAGAGTCATTTAGCCTTTCAAAAATGTTTGGCCATCTAACAGGCGCATGTCGTCTTACAGAAAAATAATCGATCAGAATGATTATTCTTTTAACAGTGTGATGTTTTTCTGATGGCATCATTACCTAACTATACAATACTAGAGCTATTCCCAGTATTTACATTTTATTTGTTTATAATGTCTGAATTCATGAAACACTTTTATTTTATATTTTATATATATGAAAGTGTAAGTCTAACTTTGTACATACCATATATTTAAAGCTAGTTTTATGTTAGGAATTTATATTAAAAAAAAAATGTATTCACACAAAAAGCTCAGACGTTTTGGAAAACATTTGTATACGGTGAAAAAACTGTGGATACTTTTTTTTTTTTGCCTTGTGTAAAAATGAATGGCAGATCTGTGTGTAAATAAGTAAAAGTAAGCAATAGTTCTGACAGATACTGTAAAAGCAGTTCTTTGTTATAGAAACTATTCCAGCAATTTAATTTTAGATGGTTCAAGACTAAAACATTCCAAAAAAAAAAAAAAATAGGCAAGGACATTTTCTCTGATTGTTCAAAATATTTCCATATAAAAACATTTTTCAAACCCTTAGAGTTACTTGTATCCAGTTCCTTTTGAAGGTTGGTTTAGCGTGATCTCCATTGGTTTAACAAGTGCGCTGTTTGAAGGGCACTTGGAAACGTTGCTCAGGTGACAACGCCGAGACAAAGACAGAGGTATCTCAGAGAGGAGTGTGTCACCAGCCGGTCTCATTCGGAGCTAATACAATAAAAAATCGGAGTGTGCTTTCACATCATTTATGTGGTTTGAAGTAGATCAGCTGAAGTGGCAACACAGTCTCTGAACAATTATCAGTTCACAACAGCCAAAGAATAGCACAAATCATGGAGATCGCTCTTTGACATGCACCACAATATGATGATAGTGAAACAGAAAATGTTCATTTTTTAATAATGAAGTGCATACTAAATAAAAAAAATAAACTGAAAAGAATTAGTACAGTTGGCAGAGTTGTTGCCTCTCAGTGAGAAGGTTGCTGGATCAAATCCTGGCCAGGGGCCTTTCTGGGATGCAGTTTGCATGTCTCTCTGTGCATGCATGAATTTTCTTCAGCTACGCCACAGCTCAAAAACGTTAATGTTCTAAACTCTTAACTGTCCCTAAGTGTTGGGGAGAGTGTACATTTTTGTCTCTGTGTCTCTGTGATGGACCAGGCCAGTGTGTCCCTCACCACTCTTGCACAGTGACTGCTGGACATGAGCACAAGCAACCCTCACAGCCTGCAAAGAAAGAGGGTAATGTATATTTAAATTTGTTATTATTTATTGCAAATTTCTTAGTTTATATTTCTTTAGAATTCTTTAAGTTTTGGTATTTTAGTCAGTCTCCCCACCAGCACAGACATCTACACCTCCAGATGCAGGACGAGGGCCACCTGCATCATGAAGGACCCCACTCACCCAGCACATACACGTTTTGCCCTGCTCCCCTCAGGCAGGAGGTTGAGGAGCATTACATGCAGGACCACTAAACTGAGGAACAGCTTCTACCCTGAAGCTGTTAAGACTCATGAATCTCTAACCAGGATTATCAATGTAGAAAAAAAAAATCACTGGAATGCCACTTGATTGTTGATATGTGTTGTTGACTATCCATGCTGCTGATTTCATGCTGCTGATTTATTTCATGCTGCTGTGTTCATTCGTACTCATCTGCTCACACAGACTCATGTTCGTTGTATTGTTTTTGTACTGCAAGTGCTTAGCGTATTCTTAGTTTAGCGTATTTCTTAGTTCATATCAATTTATACTTTTGTTGGATGTAACTGGGACCATGTGTACACAATTTCATTCCATCACATGTACTACATATGATACACCTGGTGTCATTCACAAACTGTTCTCCCAGAACATACTGGACCTCCTGGTTTCCATCTAATTTGTTTGATTCTCCTGTTTGCTCTTGTTAGTTATACTTTTAACAAGTCATGACGCTGTTTTTGGACCACTGCATGGTTAATTATTAAAGCTTGACTTTTGATCCTCGTGTATCTTCTTCCTTTATTTGGGCACTTCAACAATTACTTACCATTAAACATGTCAGCATCACCTCTACAACAATGATAACAAAAGGTGCCTAAAATATTGAATGTTCTGCTTTTAATGTTCAGAAACGTACAAATAAATCATAATTTTAGACAATTGTAAATTCATTTAGACAAACATATCACATGAGGTCAGTTCTTGTTTTTCATGCAGGACAAGAAACAGTAAACCCCTGAGCTGTTTGTCATTGCTTCCTCCCTTTAAACAGTATTATTGCACAGTAACACTGTTAGACCAATCTGCACAGTTACACATTACACAGCGTCTGTTTTTCATTTTCATTTAGCCTAAATCAAGTTGGGATGTTGTTCCTGTGCCAAAGTCCAAATACATAAAAGTAGACAAGTTGAGATATCTAAACTTCTTTTGGGGCAACTTTCACACAGTCTGTTAAGGCATTTTATGCTATTAAGATAAAAATGACAGATTTGCTGATAGTGCCAATATGTGGCAGTTTTTAATATGTTGCTTCGCTTAAAAAGACAACACAGCTGAATGATAAAACTCATTCACTTTTGTTCATGGAAGATTTGAATAATGCAGTTACGAATGAGAATTAATGTGCACAAATCATGCAGGAAACATCTTGACTCAACGCCTATAAGAGCCCCAGCATTAGGTGGGCCAATTGTTCAGGCTGGGCTGAAAATAAAAATGATAAAGGACGCACTCTCAAGTGTTCCTGTTAAAAAGTGCAGACAGGTATTTCACTGCTGGCAGCAGCTCAGTGGTTCAGCAGCGGTACACATTTCTCATGTGGCCAGTTTGCAAACGGTTTTGAATGGACAGCCCCAACAGATGAATTTTGTTTAAAATAATGTAGACTCAAATCACTATGACCCATATCAATATATGAGATTCACATATAGGAATATTCATTTGTTTCCTATGACCATTTTTATGTTTATGGTTGCTGAAAGTTATCAGAGTTAGGTTTAAGGTACTGAGGGTGGATTGCCAGTCTCAGGACACAGAAGAAAGAACATTCAGGTTGTCGCACTATGAAAAGAAATAAACCTATAGTTGAGCATGAAAAACATGCACACTTCATTAGAAAAATCTCCAGATGAAATTCAAATTGGAAGCCGCCTTGCTTCGAGGATATAGTCCTAAACACATCATCATTATGCATACACATAGCAACAATAAGGATAAAACAAGGAAAAAATAAACATTAACATAAAGAAACTAAAGGAAATTTGTCGGCCTAGACAAGTTCCCCTGAGAACAGAGGAGTGCAACGCAATTAATAAGAACAAACCCTAATGAATCAAAGTTCATGCTCAATCATCCAGGTACAAAATCCAATAATGGTCAATCAGGTCATCTGGACAGTTTTTTTTTTTTTTTTTGTGGAAAGTCGCGTCGTCATCTATCTGGAGGGCTTCATCAGTCTGAGGAGTCCCAAGTAAACTGTTTTCCCCACTAAGCAGTACACTCCTTTAGTGAACCAACCAGTTTGCTGGTGATAAGACCCATCTGAAACTGTCCAGTTGACCATTTTTGGATTGTGTACCTGGATTATTGAGCATGAACTTTGATGTCTTGAACCACTTGGGCTGTGGCTGCCTGCCTGGGAAGAGTCGACGAGGGACAGGACAGCCCCCCAGAAACCATTTTATCACCAGCAAACTGGTTGGTCCACTAAAGGAGTGTACTGCTTAGTGGGGAAAACAGTTTACGTAGGACTCCTCAGACTGATGAAGTCCTCCGGATAGAGGACGATGCATCTTTCCACAAAAAAAAAAAGTCCAGATGACCTGATTGACCATTATTAAACATTAATAAAGATTTTTTTAAAGAGCAGATTGTGTGAGCCATATGTATATTCTCTCTTTGTGCAAGAGGCTTGTAAAGCTCTCAATGTGTTATACGCCGACTTACTAAACAGACAAACCTAGCTCTAATTTAAAACAATCACAAGTCACAAATAAATTGCTCCAAAACACACCTTGTAATTAAAATGCTAATTCAGTGAAGGAAGTTGTTTAAAAAAAATTAAGAAGAAACTCGCTAAATTTTACAAGAGGCATCACCAAATTAAGGGATTTGGATTCAAATGGGACAATTGGGATGATTAGACGTGACTGGATGTAAAATACAAAACTAATTACATTTTTTATTCACAACGTTGATCATGGAAGAAGTGTGTAAACACATCTCAGAGTAACACATGCCAATTTTGAATAACCAGCAGTTATTACCATTTGTGACTCACATCTTACGCATTAAAATGAACTTTCTCGACTCTTTTCTCATTGTTTCTCTGTGCCGTGCACATCTGATCTCTGCCCTCATAATGTCAGCAGCTGCGTGCCCCTGACCGAGGCCTTTAGCCTTTCAAAGCTTAAAAGTAGAAAACATTGACTGGATATTCTATGATAAAAATAAAATCTACGAGTAAAAAAATGTCAAAACTCCATGAGCAAACCTTTAATATGTGATAAACTGATCCACAATGTCAGCGCATAAATTCATTGAATATGCTGACACGTAAAAAGTCTCTTTCAAAACAGCCATTTGGAAACTAATTTCCACGTTGAAATACTGAAAGCAAATAGCATGAGTGAGACGCTAGAAATTATTTATTACGATTTTGTTTACTGCTTGCTTCTTCCCAGAATATGTAAAAAAGTTTATACAAGTTTATACAAGCTAGATTTATACAAGACAAATGACATAAGGGAGGACATAATTAGATAAAACAGCAGAACTAACTGAGCTAAAACATTAATGTACAAATCTAGAACTGGAAGTTGTTGAGACTTTACTGTAAAAGAAGAAATATGACCGAGCAGCATGAATTTAAGAGTGAACAGTACCACTTTACAATAAGGCTCCCCTTATAGATGGCTAATAAATAGATATGTTATTAATTCCTCTATAAACACTTTATAAATCATTAATAATTGTTTATTATGCATCAATTAAAGGCGAGAAAAAGACAAAACTGACCAGTTTCTTGCCAAATAGTGAGCCAAATCTGTTCACCTATATATTTCATTTAGCATTTTTATATTAAACATTTCAGGCAAAGTTACTACCTTGTAAACACAATTAGCATTTGTAAGCCTAAGTTTTTTTTAATATTATACTTTATCACTGCATTATAAGTATCTACAACTAATATTATATCCTAAACAATAGGTTTATTGTGCTTAGAAGGTAGTAACTTAGTCTGAAATGTTTAATATAGCAACTCTAGATGAAATATATAGGTGAACAGATTTGGTTCACTATTTGGCAAGAAACTGGTCAGTTTTATCTCTTTCTCGCCATTAATTAATGCATAATAATCAATTATTAATGATTGATAAAGTGTTTAGGAATTAAAAACTTATCTATAAACTATTTATTTGCCATCTATAAGGGGAGCCTTATTGTAAAGTCGTATAAAGTGAACTAAATAAAAACAAAAACATGTACAATTTTCAGAACGTACCAAAATTAAGCACACAGACAGAAAATACAACCACAGAGCAGGACGTGTACAACAATCGATGAATGAGATTTGTGCAGAACAGATGAGAAAACTCATCATTCAAACATTAAATGGGTCACAGAGACTTGGACTTTACACATCCGTAATGGTATTTAGATATCTTTTTCAATTTTTATACAATCGCAGATGAAATTTTAGGACTTTTGGAGATTTTTCTTCTATTGTTTAACTGACAGCTGATGATGTCACACTCTAAACATTTCAACACGTTGCAAACAAACTCTTCTTACAAGGCACTGTGTTTTTAGGCTGTTAGAGCATCATAAAACGGCAGACAGTTCAGAGTTTTTCTCCAAAGTCTTTGACCAAACGTGGGCTTATCTCATTCACTTGGAATGGGGCGGCTGAGTGGTTTTCATTCAACCTTTATTTAAACAGGTTAGTCCCATTGAGCCACAAGGACTCATTTACAAGAGAGACCTGAAGATTAGAGCAGTCGTCCTCCAATGCAAGAGATGGGGGTTCTATTCCACCGGCAGTCACATGCCGAAGTGTCCCTGGGCAAAACACTGAACCTCTCATTGCCTCTGATTGTGTCCCATCGGTGTATGAATGTAACAAAACACTGATTATTCTTTGTATAGACCTAGTAGAGTGCTGTATGAATGGGCTGCTGCAGGTTTCTAATCAACCATCAGCCCACACTTGAATCTGATTACAGGGACGACTCTGGAGGAGCATAAAAGCCTCAGCCAGACACTCCTTCAACGTCAGGACATTATCCTACCTATGTTGACTTTCAAATCAACTGCAAGTTGACATTTCAAGTTGGCATTCCAGTAGGATGGATCTGCAGAGGGTGGTTAAGGCTGCACAGAAGACTGTGGGGAGCAGCCTTCCCACCACCTCGGACCGCTACACTTCATGATGCAGGGAGAGGATGCTCCACATCATGAAGGACTCCACTCATCCTGCACACAGTCTGTTAAAGCTCCTTCCCTCAAACAGGCGGCTGATGAGCATTCAGAGCAAGACCACCAGGCTCAGAAACAGTCTCTTCCCTGCAGCTGTCAGACTGCTGAACTCGAGCTGCACTTAATTCAGCTTCATCTTCATCCATCCATCCATTTTCTTCCGCTTCAGCTTCATCTTACATTTGTAAAATTTATAAATTAAAACATCCTTGAATCCTTGAAGTCCTGGATTTATATCGCCTAGGCCTCTGTGCTCCTTGTGTTTGCTACTCGTCAAAGATTTTGTCCCGACTGCTCTCCAACGCCTTCAGCCTGAAGAACCAGCCACCTTCACTACTAAACCTGATCCTCTCTCCAACGGTACTCACCTGTTCTCAAATTAAAGAACCTCCTGGAAATGGAACCTCACAGCTCTCTCCTCGGAACCCATCTACAAGAAAAATACATTTTAAGTAAGACGTTCGTCTACGCTCTCATATGAAAGCTTACTCAAGACTCAACTCTATACTCAGCATGTCCTCTTCCTTATCAGCCAACCGAACCCTCACCTGTAAATAAAAACATTTATTTTTGTATACTCTGTGTTTGTCTCTTGTTCAATCCACCACTTGGGGTCAAAACACTAAATGAAATCATGTTCTAAATGAGGACACAGATTGTAGTGTAAAGCGCTTTGAATATCTTGATAAGATAGAAAGGCGCTATATAAGTAGTCCATTTAGGAATGATCTTTGGGTGTGTGAACAAAAGATGAAAAATTAAACAAATAATTATCTCATACAGACTAAATCACAGACTTTTGTTAGTATTTTTTTCCCCACAATCAATTTAATGAATCTGCTGTGCATGTGGGTTTTTTTCTGTAAACACCATTGTTACTTTCAAATTTTTTAAATATATTTCTGAAAAGTGTTCCTTCAAATAGGAGAATTTAAAAAAAAAAAAAATCACCCAAGCTTCATTTATTCACATTTTAGAAGGTTTTCTGCAGTCTGGTTTTGTGCTGGTAAAAGAAACCGAGCATCCCTGACACATTCTGTGTGAAATTCAACAGATTAGGTCCGATCCTGCAGCCTATTTTGGGATGTTCTAACTGTTGCAGTGAACTCCACCTCTGCCTCTCGGGTGTGGAGGAAACACAGCCAGTGGGCTTTTTACTGAGGAAGGAAGCGGGCAGCTCTGGGACAGGAAACACAAACAGATTTCCCTGGTGGGAAACCCTATTAGTTTGTCATAGGTTTACAGAGGAAAACAGTGGAAGCTGCAAACCCAACAGAACACTCGGCCGCTGACCAGTAATAATCTCATTACTTTACTAAGAGCACATGTGCATTTACACTCCTAAATATACCTCAACAGAAATACCACTGAAATTCAACTGTATTTATTATTGGTATTTTTCTTCTTTCATTTCTGTTTTAATAAATAAATAATGCTAAGAAATCTTTTAGACTTTGGGGCAAAGTCAGAATACACAAAGAAAATCCATGTAGCCGGATGGAAAACATGCAGACGACACACATGCGATAGTGATGATCAATTATTGTGATAAATCATAAATACTAATGTTAGTCTGCATGTCTCATTTCTTATATGTTTACTGAAATTTGTTTTTGATTAATACTTCTATAATACAAAATGTAATAAAAGGACACAATAATCCGGTTGAGTTTATGTTTAAATAAACTATAATAATGAATGTGGTAATGAATGGGTCCTAAATGCTGACTATATATAAAATATATATATATATCTTAAATAAAATATAGAGGAAGAGGACCCAGGGGAAGTGATCTTCGGTAACCAGAGCTGCGTGTGGTGATTGGTCAACTAATTCATTAAACAGAAAACTAAACCAACTGAGTAAAACTGGAAAGAACATCATAGCAACATAATTTGAAAAGCACATAGAAAACAAAGTTTCAATCTTGGAAAATTAATACCAAAATCACTGAAAGATCAGAACTGTTCAAGTAAAACCACTGTACCATCAGCAAACACACCTGACCCAAATCTTCGTCGTCATCGACACTTCTCTTTTCTCCAACCACCATGGCCAGTCTCCTCCTCACATTTATCACATTTCCTGTGTTCCAACAGCACAAGTCCATGGAAGCTGCAACGTCCAGTGGGATGCACGTACATATACAGTATACTGTAGTACAAAATTTGTCTTTCAACAGACATCATCACAGCAGCGATCTAATCTTGTGTCTGCAGTCATTTAGTCCTGCTCCTTTTCAATTATACAGTACTGATTGGCTTTGCTAACATACTGAGATCCCAGGGGCTCCCTCTGATCAAACAAAGCCCTGCTACAGAAAAATCTAAATGTGACTCTCAATGGGCCCAATCTCATAAGGAATGAACTCTGACTCGCTCATATAAAATCATATACATGATGTAATAAGTGAGGAATCCATCCCCGTCTTGTAAGATTCAATCTCTAGTTTGCTTAAAGGGGAAAGGATGCACGTTTGCATAAAGAAATGGAGAATAAAAATATGATTTAGGATATTTTAAATCTGTGACCAACCAAGACTGGGCTACATTATGCATCTGCTGTGTCAGTGATCGTTTGTCTTTTTTTTCTGATTGGACATGGTTTAGAGATTGACATGGTATACCATATATTGGTGTAGTGCTTTCTTGAGTAAAAGGTTAATTGTTTTGCCACAAGATGAAAGAAAAACTATCTAGGATGCAACATGAAGAGGCTTTTGAAGAAATCGGAGCGCATAAAATGCACTCAGCAGATTGTTTGCTGTTGTTATTGTCTCTCTCGAAGGCAAGACGTACGACCACCGGCCCCAACTGTTTCAACTTAATTGCGGTTGTGACAAGCAACCAAGTTCCTGGACTTTTTTTATTTAGTATTTTTGCAATTAGGAATAATTGCATTAAGCCAACACATAGTGTCGTTTGTAATATTTTATTTTATGTAGTTTTTTTTTTTTTTACACAATATAAAAACGGATAAATATGATGTGAGTCATGATAATCATGACCATCTGACATTATACAACGGACTGCTGCATGGTGCAGAGCAGTGGTTAACCAACAGTGACATCTAGAGGTTAAACATGAGACAGTATGTAGTTATTCTTCAGAAAAACTGTATTTTTTACAAAAAGCTTTAACTGTGCACCGTAACAACTCATTGTATGGCAAATACAGTAAAGCATACTACAGATGGCAACTCTGCAACAAAGACAATCCTGCAGAATATATTCAGCTTCTGGCCACGGCCATCCAATTAGTCATGCACCGCTGTAATTTGGTGATCAGTGGGAGCTCGGAGGCAAGAAATAACAACATAGATGGCTTCATGAGCCATGGCAGCCCAAACGACAACCATTAACCATTAAAGTGCATCGCTCTGCAAGGTCAACAACTCTGTGAGGGGAGCAAATTTCTAAAGCTGCTGTGTAATTGCATGTGAAACAATGCAGGAAACCCATAAATGCAAAGGTAAGTGACTGTAATTTATGCTTTGTAATGGTCAGATGCTTGTGTAAATTGTAAATAGAGGGAGGAATATTTTCTCAGGAATAAACGAGGGTGAAATTACAAAATTAGACACATGCTGCAGTGACTCCAAACCCTGAGCAGATTATCCGTTTGGCTGCGTTGTCGGAAAAAGTTCAGGGTTTGATAGTGATCTTCAACTACATTTGACTATCTAATAAAGTTAAATCTGGTCCTCTGGACATTTAAAAAAACAAAGCAAAACAACAACAAAATGTAGAAATGTTTCATCTTTCATCTGAAAGACTTCCTCAGTCTGAGGTGCTGTATTCAGCTCAGTCTCTTAAATAGCACCTTCTCAGAGTGGATCAACCAGTTTGCTGCTGACAACCAAAACCAACTGATCACATGCTCAAGAAGGACCATCAGCCTAACAATGGATCATTAGCACACTGATGGCTGTTTACTATTCACAGAGGGCTGAGTGATACTAGCAATCACAGCATTGTAAGAGGGGGACAGTTGAACCCGGAGGCCTCCACCCCTGTTTAATGATGGACGATTTCTTTTCAAAAAGATGGCCTCCTTTACTCCTCTCTCAAACCATCGTTCCTCTCTGTCCAGGATGTGAACATCTTCATCCCTGAAAGAGTGACCGCTGGCCTGGAGATGAGTGTAGACCGCAGAGTCCTGGCCTGATGATGTTGATCTTCTGTGCTGGGCCATCCTTTTGGCCAGTGGCTGTTTAGTTTCCCTGACGTAAAACTGATCACCCTCCTGACACTGAACAGCATACACAATATTACTCTGTTTGTCTCGGGGGACTGGACCTTTGGGACGAACCAGTCTTTGCCATAATGTATTTTGTGGTTTAAAAGCCACTGGGACGTTATGTTTAGAAAATAAACGTCAGCTGGTTTTGGTTGTCAGCAGCAAACTGGTTGATCCACTCTGAGAAGGTGCTATTTATAAGACTGAGCTGAATACAGCACCTCAGACTGAGGAAGTCTGTCGGATGAAAGACGAAATGTTTCTACGTTTTTTTTTGTTGTTTTGCTTTGTTTTGTTTTTTAAATGTCCAGAGGACCATATTTAACTTTTTTTTTTAGATTTTTCTACCTGGATTATTGAGCATGCATTAGGATACATTTGACTATATTACTTTTTAATTGATATTTTTTGTTGCATGTTTCAAAGAATAAAATCAGTTAAGTCAAACATTTAAAACAGGACATTTGAATTTTTTTTTTAACCTAAATAGGTTTGTACAAGAACTTAAATATAATATTGTGCAATATAAAATTATAGTGTAATAAAAATCCTGCAATCAGTGCAATAAATGTCTGTTTATGTAGTTCTTGTTTGCATTGATTTCCTATTTTTGTGAACATGTCTGCACTTTAAATACAAGACAAATTTGATAGCAATTTTTTAAATCATATTATTTGTATTTTCATGCATGGTTAAATTTGTTATTGCAAACATGTTTATTAATTTTGTCATTTAACTTTTCCCTATTGTGAAGGAGTGATGATGCACTTTTTTGGGGGAGACATAATAAATAAAAATCTGTGAATTCATTGCAGCATTCGAAAATAGGAGATTTGTTACACTGTACCGTGCACATGATTTGATTGTTCACTTTAAGCCGAGTACTTAAAATATTTTGTAAAATATTTAACTGTGACGAGCGACATTGGCAAACTATTCTTGGTAGTCAGTAATTCCAGCACACAGGACCCGCAACAACCCTCCAGGATGAGGCTGCAGACTAAAACACATCCATTTAAAAAGTCACAAGTTCCTCTTTTATCCCCCACACCAACAAAACGCTGTGTCTACCTCGCTGCCATTCTCACTTCTCATCCTATATAGCGTTTTACTGCTCCACTGGGGAAGCAAGGGAAAGGTCCTCAGTGTGAAATGGAGGCACAATCACACCCCTTTCCTTGAAGGTTATTACCTTCCGCTCTTGGCTTTTCTTCACGGCCACCATGAAGCCGATGGAGGAAAATGACAATGGTCAGGTTTGTTGAGTCAGAGCATTAAGCCACAAGCAGGAGAAATAGCTTCGACTCTGCAGGCTCTCCAAATCACCACACTGAGCCAACTAAATGCCACAGCAATAAGCAAAGAGACAGGCAGCATTTTTCATCACAGAAGGGGAGCTCATTTCAGAGCGAGGGAGACCGGCGCATCTTGTTTGGCTCTTTTCTTGGAGCGGCGGATGTGAAGTGTTGTCAAGGAACGGCTTCACAGCGGTGAGACAAAGCTTTCATTAAGGCCTCAATTGAGGGACATCAATACGACGCAGGACATCTGGGGAGCTTTTTAGTCCAGGTAAAGTAATGGTGAAGACAAATGGGCCTTCTGAATGATCATTACATTTTCAAAACACACAGCAGTCTCATGTGCAAAAACAATGAAATTAAAAACAAGATATTTTAACGCTATTATCCCCTTTCTCTGACACACATCTGGTTAAATTAAAAAAATACAGACTCCAATGTGTACAATTATGACTTCTTATAACTTTCACTCCTCTGTGAGCATTTAAGGATTTATTTACACTTCTCTAGATTCAGTGTTGGACTGTGTGAAACGCTGGTTGTTCTTCACAAAGCATAAGAACGCACTTCGGAGCGGACTGAACTGTTTGGATTTTCTCACGTCTTGAGAACTCTTGAATCATTGAATCCTAGAATCAAAGTGAAGCATTGTCTTGAGATGATGAATGTCGTTTTCTATCAGATGAAACGGAGAGCATGGAACGCAGGGTGGAAAGCAGCAGCTCGACAAAGCAGGACCCCCCCCCCCCCCCGCCCCCCACTTAAAGAAACCTTAAAAACAAGATCTGCAAACTACCTCTGCTGAAAAATTGATGAGGAGCTCGAGTTTGAAAACAGATTTACAGAAGTAAAAACAGACCGCAACACTCTCTTAGAATTTTAACAGGGTTTGAGATTATTTACTTGCAAGCCACATGCTGCTTTATTTATTTATTTATTTATTTCCATTTGAGTTGCCCTTTCCTGACCTTTCGTTACAGCATATTTCTGAAAACAATACTTTTAGTTCTTGCTAACTTTCGACACAAGCCTATAGAGCTGACACTTTCTGACCTCACAAATGTTCATGGCTGTAAAAGGATATGAAATATATATATATATTTATTATATATAATACAGTACAGTAGTCCCTCGCTATGTCGCGGTTCGTCTTTCACAAACTCGCTCTTTTGCGGTTTTTCAAAATAAGACTGAACATGAGAAAAAAATGAATAAACAAAATAAATTTGTACACGACACATAATTGTCGACTTTAATATTACTTAAGTGATTGGGACAGTACCGAATACTGTACAGTAAAATGTTAACAAAAAATAAATAAATACTTTGGACAGGTGCCGCCATTTTGTAGTTTTCTCTCAATAAGCCTATACTGTGTTTTCACTCAAAATGACTACATTTCCCAGAAGCCAACAGTGCCCTACCCAGAAGCCACAATGCCTTCTGGACTTTTCCCGTCCATGCTGGCCACCTGAAGCCGCCCGCCCCCCAAAAAAATAAAAATAAAATAAAGTGCTTCAGCGCTCAAGGACTACACAGAACTGGACGAGAACCGGAGCAGAACTGGACCCCCAGACACATCGGCGAATCCAAGATCTGCTAGACGGCGCAAGGACCTCCAAGCGGGGATGCACACTGCTGTAAGTCCAGTGCTTCCTCCGGATCCCACCACCACCACCACCCCGAGCCAGAGAAGGTAGTCCGCCAAAAACAGAACCAAATCAAGGCGGAACCAAGCCGCTGCTGTTCGGCCAAACTGGTGCGTAAAATTAAGAGTTTAGAGCAGGGCTATTCAACAAACTGCTCAGGGGGCCACAGTTACTGAAAGCCAAGAGCTCAGGGGCCGAACATCCAGCAGTTATTGTTATGAAATAAGTTTGTTTTATGGTTTAAAATCTAGTTTTATTTCAAAATGAACCCATTGGTAGGCCGAACTGAGATCACCCATGGGCCAGATTTGATACCCAGGGCACCAGTTGAATAGCCCTGGTTTAGGACATTGTGCGCTTCATCGCTCCAGGTTAGGTCTTCAGAAACTGAACCGAGTCGGATCGGACCCGAGAGCTGTAGGTGAGTAACATTTAGTAGCTGTAGGTTTAAGAGTTTAGAACATTGCAAGAGTGTGGGAAGGGTTTCTAACGCCTTAACATACTGTATATATAAAAACTAAAGTACATATAACATCGCTACTTTGCAGATTTTCATGTGGGGGTGGCGTTTTTTCTTCCAGAATGTAGCCCCCGCAATATATGAGGGATTATATGTCAATAAAGCAGCAACATTATCTTTGAATAATTAGACAGCATGTTGTACACGGTCTTCATCTGGTTAAAAAGCATCAATAATTTCATTATTTTATGATTAGTTGTTTTTAGGGAGCAATATTATGAGTTTATAAATCCTCGTAAAGAACATAAGAAAAACAGAGAGAGATTGTGCCTCAGAAACAGACTAAATGTAAAAGGTGCGGTACAGCACGCAGTCACCGACATCCTTCTCAGAAACATAAACTTAATAAAGGTAATGGATTTTTAGATCAACCTTGTTGTCTGCTGAATCCATCCCCGTGCACTCAGCTTTTCGACCACTTGGCACGGAGTTATTAAACCCCGATGATTCCCTTTTGATCTGGAAACTTATTATGAGGCATCATGTTTTCATTATCATGAAGATGACATCTTGATCGCGCTATGATTTATTCTGCCTCGTTCAATTCCTTTAAGATCGCTGGAGAAACGGGTGGAAACCCACACACGGACGTGCACGCACTCTGTTCCGAGGAGGATAGTGAACGTAAAAGAAAGATACATTCATTTCGGGGACAGAATCCATTAAACTCTCCCATCAGCCCTTCAGTTCTCTTTTGATTATTTTACTCATCAATCCATTTACTGAAAAAAATTATTACATTTTCTTGGAAACAAAAACCCTGACTTTATCCTTCAAAAATATAATATTTACTACATTTACTTGTGCTTGAGAGTTTCATAGTTCACTTTTATCCTTGTTGCATTTTAAAGATGGAGGTGGTGCAGCTCTTTTATTTAATTCCTGGAAATTAACCGCACATTTTTCTGAGTATCCTTGCTTTTTTTGTTTTTAAGTAAAATAGTGTGGCGTGAATTGTGCGTGACTATATGTTAAGTGCTTAAAGGCTTATTTAAATGAAAGCATAAAGCAAATCTGGATTACTTCTGCAGTAAATATTTAAAAGAGAAACTGTCAAAAAATCAGCAGCAGGAATGGACTTTTTAAAAAAAGCTCCAGTGAGCACCAGAACTTGGACAGTACTGATGGCCCTCCGGTATGAATGCACAACATGGAACAGTGATGAAAAATCACCCTGGGTATAAATTAAAAATGATCACACCAGTGTGACTTCTCATTTCCTTCTTTTCAAGGATAATCAATCACTAGGTATTGTAGCACCACCATCACAATGCCCAGTGTCTGTGAAGGAGAAAACAGACCAGATGATCAGCACTTCTGATCATCTTCAAGCCCAAAATGTCAAAAACACCAAAACATCAGATTATTCGCGTTACACAACAATCTGTCAAAACTGATATTCCGAGTGCAAAACCCACAAAATGAATTTTAAAGAGTTGTGTCATTACAAAGAAAATTACATTAGCACATTTGTTAGCAGAGTCAAGAAACTTCTTTCCTGAACATCCACAGCGATAAGTGCTGTTCACCCTTGGGAACCTTGAGTTGTGTGTCGAGCTTTTAGTGTTTGATCCTCTGAAATGATTGCAGCCAAAGCTTTTTTCTTCTTTTGAGTGACACGCAGCTCTTAAGCGAGAAGTTTCCTTTTAAGATTAAAGTAGAATGCCAAATTCATTCACATATTCTTCATAGATGTATTTAAAAACAACAACAAAAAAATAAATACAACTTTGTTCAACTGCTTGACACGAATGAACCGTTTACATCAACGTTCTTCAGAGCAGCGAGTCTCTGAAGGTGAAGGAACTTGGTGCTTTAGGAGAGGCAATGCTCATTTCTGGAATCACAATGCCATCCAGTGGCAGATCCGTCCGTCTCCTCTCCCCGTCTGTGCCCACATCAGCGTCTTTATTGCTGCACAGAGAGAGGAACACAGGACATCAAACCGACTAAAAGAAAAGCCGAATGTGGCGGCATTGAGGAAAAAAACAAACAAGAAGACTCCTCACATGAAAGTCGGTAGCTTATAATGAAAACAGCAGTGTCAAGGGAAAGTTTTATATATGTATGCAACATGCTCTATATTTTATGATATTAATATAGACTTTATAACATTTACTGCTACTTTACTGTTCATATTAATTGATATTAAAAAGTTCTATGATAATTTTCCCTATATTGTAATCATTCTTGAGACACACACACACACACACACACACACACACACACACACACATCCTAAATACACAACTACTGTGTTGTACTGTTTGCGTCTTCTTTTCACTTGCACGTTTTTGCAATCTGCTCAAGTTTTTACATTTTTGCACCTTACGCAGCATATCTCTGCTGCTATAAAAAATAGAAAAACTTGACGCTGCTTATCACATATCAGAACATGTTTCTACCTCATGTACCACCTACACATTTACTAGAGCTGTCATTTCTAACCCGAACCCGGAGCCTGGCCCCGCTCGACCCGGTTTAGGACCAGGCCGGGCCATAACGATGTGCTTAATGTGCGGGCTGGGTTGGTGTCGGGCTTTTGATTGCGTCAGCAGACACGTGCGGCTGATCATCCAATTATATGGCAACATGGCTTGCCATACATCACCAGCCGCACGCGGCCATTTGACCGTGCTCTGATCATCCTTAAAAGAGATAAAAAGTTCAGTTAAGTTTCAGATGGACTACTGCCAGAGATCCCTCAGTCCAAATGGACGTTCATTCAGCTGCGGCACTCAGCGGATGCGTGCAGCCGACGACCCAAACAGGTGAGAACACAAAATATCCGACATGTCAGAGCAGGGTCCGTGTCTGAATAATGCAGAATGCAGGCAGAAGTAGGGATTTAATGTGCTTTGACGGCCATGACAGGACGAACACCCCCTTAGCTCCGATCTTCTGCCCCCTTTACTCAGCCGCGAGCGTCCGCCGACCATTAATAACTATACACAGTCAAAGCTTAATTAAAAATGTCTGGGGGTTTGGGGTGGGGGGTGGGGGGGTGGTTGGGTTCGGACCTGTAATTATTGTTAATTCATTGGGTCAGTTGGGGTTCATAAATTATGGCGCTGCGGCTGGGTCGGGTCATATTTTTTGGTCCGAATGCAACTCTTACAAGTACTAATCAACACGTGTCTCTAGTCTTGCCTCTTAATTACTTGTTTAGATTAGGTCAGATGTAGTTTTGTATTCATTACAGGTCTTTTTGTGTTTATTGTACTGTTGTGTATCTGCGCTGTGTATTAGTTTTGTGAGGATTTGTTTACTAGTATGCGTCTCCCTCTTGTGGTATGTCCTGCTATCCTCAGTGTTTCTTCCTCGTGATCAGCTCCTGCCTCTGCCACCTCTTGTCCTTCCCCAGGTGTTTGTGTTTATCCCCTCGCTGGCATGTGTATGTAAGTCTGCATCTCTGTGTTCTTCGTTGTCTGGGCATTTCCCTGTCAAGCTCCATGTTCCGGGCTTCCTTCCGTGTTCCCTGCGCTATGTAAGTTTGCTGCGCCAGCCTTTGGTTTTTGTTAATAAAGTAATTCTTATTGTAAATCGCTGAGTCTACGTGATCTGCCTGCACTTGAGTTGGACATCTAACCACCAGTACGTGACAGTTTTGTGCATCTAATGTGCATTTAGAGTTGTTTTCAGACAGTCCACTTTGGTCTTGGCCCCGTTCAGATAAACTGGAAGCGTCTTCACTGAACCATGGTCAGCGTGCGACACTTTTAGCCTTTTCTAAATGTACAAGTTTGAGTCAACAAACACACAGTATCAACAAGAGTTGTAAATAATCATTGACAAAAGGAACAACTTGAGTTTTGCATAGACTGTTTTTCGAATAACTTCAATGCCATTGTCCTTGATCTGTAAACTTTTTTTATTATGACAATAACACATTTACCAAACTGCTTTGCTGAGAGCAAGAGGAGTGTTGATCTCAAGTTATATTCTGCTATAGGTTTGAGCTCTGTGATTAATGGGTTGGAAAATCGTCAGAACATAAACAAAGCCAGTTGGTCCACTGTCCTCAGGGTTTTCACAGTCTGACAAATACGACTAATTAACCCACAGAGCT
>NC_056501.1:12927675-12939573 GCF_014905685.2 Nematolebias whitei | reverse complement strand
TTTACATAGTTTCTACGTAAATTCTACTGACATTTCTTACAGTGTACTTATTTTGGATCGTTATGAGGTTAAAATCAATATATATTTTCATGCTCAGACCAGTTAATATGCAGCTAAATCCCACAAAGCTTTAAAAACAGTTAATTTATCCTGTTTAATACACTATACTTTAGTTGTCTTCATCTAAGAGAAGGATGGCAATGTGAAGTGGTGAAAAGGGTAATGTGTTGAAGTTAGTTATAACTTGTGAGAAAAGGAAACCAGGTTAATGGAAAAGAAAGGTCATGTAAAGCATTAAAAGTGTACACCGTTAAAGGTTTGTTGGTTAACAAATAAATGGAGACACAATCTGGATGTTGAAAGCAGCGCTTTGGTCGTCATTGCTCTGTTTTATTATTCTTCAGCTCGTGCACTTTACTGTTGCAGCGTGTCGGACACTTCGATCCTGTAACAGATCATATACTAATAATATTACTAATAATATTCTACTAAAAATATGTATATACTAATATATAATATACTACAAGTGGTGGACGTTAATGAAGTACATTTACTTGAGTACTGTACTTAAGTAATTTTTTCTGCGTATCTTTACTTTACTTGAGTATTTTTGTCTTTGGGAACTTATGACTTTCACTCGACTACATTTCAAAGACAAATGTTGCACTTTCAACTCCACTACATTTCTAGGAAGCTTCTTGTTCCTTTTGGCTCAGCTTTGTAATCCACTGTTGCTGTTTTTCTTTCCTTAAATGCAGTTAGCCAGTTGTTGATTCAGGTATTATGCTAAATTCATCTGTGCAGAACATTCATTGTTTTGTGAACTTCTATGTAAAAAGTATGGCAGAACTTTCAGTTATCAGTGTTACTGTTTCCTCTCCTGTGTTAAGTTGCTGCTGTCAATATATGCACGTTTACAGACAAACAATGCGATGTATGCATTTTTTTTCATTCAATCTTTATTTAGACAGGTTAATCCCATTGAGCCTCGAGGACTCATTTACAAGAGAGACTTGAAGAATACTGAAGCTGAGGAAAAGACTAAATATGCATCATCTGTTAGGATTACCAATACTTTACACAAACGTGTAAAATGCAGGGAATATATTTGTAGTTTACAGGTTTTATTAAGGCATGTGGTGTTGGAGTGCTTCTACATGTCAATACATCATCAGGTGGTTTCAGAGTTACAAGGTTCTCTAAAATCACTCAAAACAATACAGCAATGTACCAATATTAGAAAATAAAACTTTTAAATACTTGAGTATTTTTTTAAATGCATGTACTTTTGAATACTTACGGTAAGTATTTTCAAAAGTAAGTATCAGTACTTTCACTTGAATAAACTTTTGACTGAACAAATTTTACTTGTAGATGAGTAAGATTTGACCATGAGTATCAATAATTTTACTTAAGTACTAGAATTGAGTACTTTGTCCACCATTGTATACTACTAATAATAAATAATATACTAATAATTATAATAAAACAAACAACACAAACAGTTTTAACTACAGTAGCACTGTTTTTAAAACATGGTTTGTTACCGTTTCTTGTTGTGAATAAAGAGAGTGAAATATGCCTTTAGCAAACTTTTTTTTAATTATTATTTTAAGTTGACTTTTAGGGAATATCTGAGGACCCACACTTGGTGTTTTATTTATTTTTTTTCATTCCACCTTTATTTATACAGGTTAATCCCATTGAGCCTCGGGGACTCATTTACAAGAGAGACCTGATTTTAACAAAGAATGATGACAACAGTGGACAACGACAACAATAGACAATCATAAGAGGCATACAGATTTTTTTTTTTACAAATTAAAATAAGATGGCAAAAAAACAAAAGGAAAAGAAAAAGTAGCGAAAACCCCCCCATCTAGTTCCAGACCCGTAAAACGTAACGGCAATAATTTAATGTGTCAAAACAAACAAAGCATGTCTGTTAATAACAGTTCAACAATTTAACCATGGTAGAATAAAATCAAATGATAAAACCAGAGCTATTACAAATAATTGTCCTACTTATTCAGTCATACATGTTATAGATAGATCAGCTTTGTGGTAATTTGATGACAATTAAGTCGATTTGATCCATTTCAGTATAAAACAGTTTGTTGTTTTTGTGTCTGCCAGAAGATGGCAGCCCAGCCCAGGTAATAACATCACACAGCTTTACTGCTAAACCAGCAAAAATAAGGCTGTGGTTTGTTTTTTAATCATATCTTGGGGAAAAGAAACCTAAAACAACATTAAAAAGGATATTAAGTTTTTAAAGTATGTTTTAAAACAAAAAAATAAATTATGTGGTTTTGCTGTAAAACAAACACACCACATATTAACATCCCACAGCACTCCCACTGCTTCTGTAAACCTTGTGATGCAGATGATAAATTCATGATATAGCAAATCTGACACAAACTGCTGCATCGAAGGTTTGAGTGTTTGAAAATCATTAATTTTTTCATTCTTTTTCAAAGACTCATGCTTGATTAGCAACACCACGGTACCTGAATCTGTTTGTACCCTGAGTGACATTCCTGATTGTCAGGTGAAGTTTTGCCACAATCTTTGCTGCTTTCAGATGGCAGTGCGGTTATAGTATTTTGGAGATATAAATATGGCCTCTATGTTTAAAAAGGTGCCAAGAAATTGTATTTTTCTCCTGCATCATCTTCATTCTACAAAACATATACAGGTTTGCAAAAGATCTATGAGAACATAGACATGTGCATTGAGATGTCTTTTTAGCACACAGCCCTCAAACAGTTCTCCGCAGTAATAAAGTATTATGATAAAAGCTGTTTAACCTGGTCTTGATGCACGCATCTCTGCAGAAACGCACAAGTCCTCACATAGGAAGTGATACCAGGGAGACTGGCAGGCTGTTGAAGGAGTTTATGGCTGACTTTGATCAACAGGGAGTGAAAGGAAGTGCTGAGAATTACGACCAGGACACAGAGTTGCTTTGGGCCATCTGCATGAATATGTTTGCATAAACATGGACATGTGCAGGATGCATGCATGCCCCTGCATTGTAGATTCAATGAGCTGAAAGATAAGTTTGAAGAAGCTGTCAGAGAAGAATTAGAGTTGCCCTACATACAGACTGAAAAAAATAAAACACTCCATATGCCTCATCAGGACGGAGAGACACTGCTCTCATCTGCATGACAGATTTTACCACTTTGATAAAATGATTTAAGCTGAACTGCTGAGGAGGCAATAAGTAATCTCAATTGGGGAAAAATAATTAATGTAATAATCCTTTCTGTATTCTACACCTCCAAGATCTTAGGAATGTCCTCTTGATGATTCCTTTCATTTTTACCTGGAGCATAAAAACAGACATGATGATGTGGCAAAATAGAGTAAAGGAGCATGAAGTGAAGGCATTTAAATGCAGTAAGCAGTTTCATTCAGTGCACTTTGTACCAGCTATCACTTCTTATCAAGACAACCTATTGAACACATCCTCTGACAACAAGCTAGTGAAAAATGCAGAAACAACCCTTTGTTCAAAATTCCTTCACTTCTCGTAAGACTGCAATAACTCAAAATGCAATGGTTCAAGTGTTGACAAGACAAAATATTTATAGACCTGGTGGATGGTGAAGAGGTAAAGAGGCAGGAGGCTTCCCATGAGAACATAAGACATCACACACCCACATTTTGAGAGAAGAGACAGGTACCACCAGAAGGAGACTGGAGACCTGGAGCAGCATGGACAGGCAGAGGTGAGACTGGCAGCCTGGTTCTGTGAGCAAACAGGACAGAAACATCTGGTCAAACTGTGGGGACTGTAAGAGGAAAATATGTTAGTAGCCTGTACTGTGAAAAGAATGGGGTGAGGTATGATGCTGAAGTTTATCACCTTGAAAGTATGATATTGGAAAAAGAAAATGAATAATTAGTAATGGTAGAATGCTGCATAAAAAAAAATCCATGTCTCGTAAGTTGGTAAATGTAATAATTATAATCTAGCCGTTTTATTTTTCGTGACTTTTTTCTTTTACAGTCCTTTGGTTGCCATTTTATTATAATTTGTAAAAAAAAAAAAAAATGTATGCCTCTTTTATGATTGTCTATATTTGTCATCATTATCCACTCTTGTCATCACTCTTTGTTAAAGAAATCAGGTCTCTCTTGTAAATGATCCCCGAGGCTCAATGGGATTAACCTGTATAAATAAAGATTGAATGAAAAAAAAAACACCAAAAAAAAAAAAACCACTGTGGGAGTTCCTGATTTTCCTTTTGCTTTGAAGACACCAGATGGCACCGACAGTTTCCACACCTGAATATCATCTCCTTAGCAAGACACCAAGAGTACAAGAGGCAGTAGATGACTTCTCCTCGCCGCTGGAGCATTAAACCTGCCTCTGGTAGTTGTGCTTCTAGACTTTGTTATTCAGTGATCTTTGAGAAAGACTTATCTGTGTTCATTTGCTATTGCAACATCTCTCCGCATGACTTATCTGTGCCTGGACCTCTTTGACAGAACCCCTGGAAATCTCTGGTCTCCTCAGCTGCCTTCCTCACCTTCTGACTACACGCACAACTACCTAATATACAGTCATCTGAATCAGAATGCTTTTTTTTACCCTTGCACAGTAGTACAATGAAATTACTTTCCGTACAGCCGTCCTAAAGATGGACAAAAGTGTACAGGGGGCTGCAGCTTCTAAGATGTGCTGCCCCTGTAGCTTAGACAAGAAAAGGGGGATAAAACATAAGGAGAAAGGTATATAAAAAGTAAGACTGAAATCTTCCTACAGTATCATCCTCCTCCTGAAAAGATATCTAGCTCAGGGGTCTGCAACCTTTAAGATCAAAAGAGCCATTTTTGAATCTTTGTTCACTAAATTAAACGTATCTGGGGCCATAAAACCTGCTATAACTGTGATTATCAACTGGTGGCCCATGGGCCACTTTAGGTTCGTTGGAGGGAGATTTTCTGGTCAGTAGGGATCACATGAAAAAAGTAAAACATATCTAAAGATTTTTCACATTTATTTATATTTTTACAATTTTAGACAAAAGTAAACACCAGATTCTTGTAAAGAAAGGTGTTTTTATTTTTTTTACTTAAAAAAAAAAATTTAATTTAAGTATGAACTATGCAGACCTATGTTATTTTTTCAATTGTGGAAAAATGAAGTACCGGTATACTGCTATGAAGAAATGAAGCATCAAGTTAAAGTGAGTATGTGTTCTTCCTTATATTAGTGCTAGTATTAACATATTTGCAAAAGAAATTACAGTAAAACTGTTAAAACCAGCCATTTTTGTTGTTGTTGGTATAACAACATATAAAATTTAGTTTTATGTTAGTTTTGGTCAAAGCTTGAAAGAGTCCCTGCAGAGGCACCAAATAGCCAAATGTGGATCCAGAGCTGCAGGTTGCAGACCCCTGATCTAACACATGTCCTTGCTCCTCAGTGTTCCTGAAATGCCTAAGTGTGCCACAGTGTCTTGTGCCATTGTGCCACAGTGGACAGTACTGTCCACTGTGAATAAAATTACTTTCCATTTATATTCAGTCTTCAAGTTTGTTCACTCTTCAGTCTTTGTCTCTGGGTATTCAGTTGAACTTAACAAACATGCATTTAAAACTATTACATGTCTCTGTAAGAAATAAGCCCAATGCTGCTGTTCTATTGATGGCCATTCAGAGCATATATAGTTTCTTATCGACAAAAGCTCAAGTGAAGATGACCATATGAGTCCACACTGCCCAGTGTTTCCTTTCATCATGAAGCAACGTGAGCTACACAAGGCTGCTTCCACTTTTAATTATTGTTGCCCCATTTTTCACAGTTGTATAACAGAGGCTTTGGGGAGAAAACAACAAAATTAAAGCAACACAAGAATCCACAAAGCCTTCACTGACCTAGAAATTCAGACTTGGAACAAGAAGAAACCAGGTACAAACACGTTTGAAGTCAGATACTAATTAACCACCAAACGGGCCACACTAGTTGGAGTAACACCAGCCGCAAAAAGCAAACAAAAATGAAACCTGGTGTTTCAAACTTGCTGACTTGGATTCCTCTTTGTTTATATTGAGAATCAGGAGCCATTTTATGTTGTGCATTTAAAATAAAATCACTATCCTCTTTTTGATTTGTCAATATTCTATATTCTGGACATGCTCATTGATGAAGGTGGACGCTTTTCCCTCCACCTTTGCTCTTTGTCCTATGAACCCTATCGGAGCCTTTCTTTACTTATCTTCTGAATTGTAAATTATGGATCTGGTCAGCTGGGCTCTCAGCGTGATTGATAACATTTTCTCGACGAGAAGACAGGGTGAAGGACAGGACATTTGCAGCTGGATACACAATGGATTCCTGGGGGCAGCGGAAGATCGTGTGTCTGTCAGTATTGTTGGTTGAGGATGTAGAAGACATGTACATAATTGGATTTATGATAACAGGATTTCTGCTTTTTGGAGTTGGCGGTTACCTGGTATATCGACAAATGCAAAAACATTGGCAGCTGTTCTGGCCATTGTAAGGCTGCCTAGTTTGTGTGAAGGAATGTGCCGTGCAGTGAGCACTCAGACTCAGATGCTGTGTGAGCTGAGCCATAAGCTAGACGCAATTTCTGAGAATCACAGAACCCTTGTGGCTCCTGAAACTCGCTGGTGGGAAGGAATTGACTTTGGAGAATCTACAAGCTCAGCCCGGTGGTGCGGATCAAAAAAATTGGCTGTTTGAAGTCGCCATTGAGACGTACCAATAGAACTATAAGGCCGACAGAAATCAAGCAGAGTCGGTCTGACCCAAAATAACTGTTGTTATCTAAATCTGCCTCCCCCGTGTCGGCCTTGCTTTGGCCAACTAGCTCAAACTCTCTTGGATATTATGTGAATAAGAAGCTCTGCTCGTCTCTCCCTTAACCCGCTCCCTTCCCGAGGACATCTGTGGACCTGTGTCAGAGTTGAGCTGGCTGATGCACATTGCACCATCTTATAAGGACTATGGAGACTATCTGGCAGTGTCCTCGGACAATTCACCGCCTTAGTCGGCCTTCCTCATGCATAAATGTATTATGATGTCATCAGTATGTTGCTGTTTCTGTGCTGAAGTTTCTTTGCAACTTTCCCACTGTGACCCATCTAGGACACAGTGCGAGATATGATTTTTTTTATACCTCCCCTCCCCTCGTGTTTCTCTTTTCCTTATCTTAATGAAATGGGCAGTGCCTCCTGAGGCTGCGGCCTCAGTCACCTCTGTCTCCCCATGTCTGTTTGTTTATGTTTTTCTTGGACGGGCTATACTGAAATGTAATTTTGTTGTGCTTCGGTGCAATGACAATAAAGCTGATTCTGATTCTGTTGAGAAAAACAGACCTCTAAAGTTTTCATGAACTTCCTCATTAAGACTAAAATAAAATGACAGGTCAATATTATGCTGACAAATTTCCATTCCCTCCGAGCAGTAAAACAATTTACTTATTGATTTTTCTTTCCCCTCTTTGCATGAAAAGTAGAATCAATACAAACATTGTCAGTGACTGTAGTCTAAAAGCTCCCACTGTGGCACATATTAAGGTAGAATGTTTAGAACCTGTTAGATTTTTTTTTTTTCATTTAAATTCCTAGTGAAGCCTTATTTTCTATTGTGAAGCTTTTTTAAACCAACAAGGATGATTATAAAATAAATAGGAGACTTGTTTTTGTTTTGTATTGTAATTCTACAAATCCCCTTGTGAACTAAAGTTCCAAGAGTTATACTATAATATAACTTTTAATTTGAAGGCATTTTAAACTTATGCTGGGAAATAAGGAATTAAATTCCCTGAACCTTTTTTCGCTCTCAGCCCACTGTGCTCTTCTTTAAACCATCTCTTAGTAGCTCAAAGTTAAAAAATAGATTATATTATTGTACAGTTTGGTTACATTGCATATGTAAATGCTAAGTTTATCACTGGGATTTAATAAGATGAAAAAATGCAACAAATACACATGTGGCAACGCAGAATGAGCTTATGTTACTACTTGGGAATTTTTTTCAATAAAACTTTAAAATAGTTATAAATTTCATGTTTAAAGTTTTCAAACTTAACTCTACATTGCTACAAGCACACAACCCCCCCCCCCCCCCCCACTTGACACCTTTGACTAAAATAACCTTAAGACAAGAACTCCAAGGTGAAAGTTATATTTGGTGAATTTCAAATCACAAGATGTCAGCGTTTGCACTTGCCAGGAACAGCCTGAGATCCCTTTTTGGCAAAGAAGGAAGCACAGCAACATGAGACAAGCCCTTGAGATTTTCTTAAGTTTGAAAGGAAGCCATGTTTTATACTTCTGTATTTTTATGCTGGGTTATTTCCACTAAACCCCTGGGTAACAAATAAAGTGAATGAAGATGAGGCACAGTTCATAAACTGGGATTACAATGTGCAGGAGGCTTACCTCCATCTTTTTACCATCTTCTTCAAAGATATGTTGCATTATAAAGTTGGATACCAACAGTGTTTGTATATAATCATATGGGAAAAGCTCCAAACTGCGCTCTTATCTCAAACGTCTCTCTGGATATATTCCCTGAACAGCAGAACTTTGCAAATGTTATTTTGGCAGGAGAAACCAGAACATTTCCATAGTTACGTATTTACAAATTATGTCTGAGGGAAATGAAGACGGATGAAGAAAACTATTTTAATAGGAAGAAAAGTGAACATAGAGGAAAACAACAACACACAAATGAGGCATTTTCCAAATAAAACTACAAAACAAGTAACCTTCGATCAGTTAAAATAATATATTTTAACATTGTGTTACAGTGCTGAAAAAACAGTTTTTTCAATATCAGCACATGGTGCCAGAAGTACGGTGGCCATAAGTTGTAAATTAACATTTCAAAAAATGCAACAAAAACACAACAACATTTGAAAAAAAACAAAAAAACAAACAGAATAACATTTGAAAAAACAGAATTACATTAAGCCAAACCAGACGTGGTGTTTTTTTTTTTTTTTTTTTTATGTGTGTGTGTGTGTGTTTTTTAAAACTTTATTAACAACAGAAAACAGAACAATGTACAATACACGCACAACAGAGTTACATTTAGCAGGCTAGGTATTACTAATTCCACGCCAGTAAAACAAAAATGTATGTCAACAAAACTTAATTACCTTGAAGATCCTGCCGAGATTTTCCAGCGTCATATCTTCTTCCTTAAGCTTTAACAAAACATTGCTCTCCATTTCTACAGGCTAAAGGCTAGCCTGCTAACTGTACCTCTGTTGTGTGTATACTGTACATTGTTCTGTTGTTCTGTTTTATATTGTTAATAAAGTAAAAAAAGAAATACTCACACACACCCACAAAAAAAAAAAAAAAAAACACTTCCAGTTTGGCCTAATGTAATTCCGTTTTTTTCAAATGTGATTCTGGCCACTTCTGCTTTGACCACTTCTGCTTTGACCACTTCCACTTTGGCTTAATGTAATTCTGTTTTTTCAAATGTAATTCATTTTTTTCCTAATGTTGTTGTCTTTTTGTTGTGTTTTTTGAAATGTAATTCTGTTTTTTTCAAAAGTTGTTCATTTACACCTCAGGGCCACCGTAGAGAAGTCTTGTAATGCAACTGTTTTCCACAATCTTGGTTTTCTCTATTTATTAATCACTTGCTGTAAAGAGAATGATGCTTTAGCCAATGTGTGGATGCTCGTTTGTCTGTGATGTTAGCAAAATATCTCATGAACCAATGGGCAAATTTCAATGAAACCCTCACAAAGTAATCATCAGATGTGCATCTATAACTGGCAAAGTTTTGGAGTCAGTCCCGTTTAGGATGGCTGCCACAGGTAAGCAACCTTAGCAAACAGAAACATGGCTATTACTCGGCCAATTTTACAGATGCTAAGCTAACATATGGTGTGATGGCTGCATTGTCTCCAGCACTACACATCAGGCAACATCTTTGCCTAAAACTTTAGCAAAAACTGTAAGACTCGACACAAACTTTAAGCAAAATATTTCATTAATTGTTGACATATCCTAATGAAGCACTCAAAAATTAATTGTTGGATATATTATTGAACATTGATTAACTTTTGGAGTCAACCCAAGATCTTTTTGACATAAGCAAACCCCAAAATGGCTACAAGTCAGTAAATTTTTTGTTTCAAAAATTTGGTGTGGATAGCTAAGAGTTATATCTCTATAATATACCTTAAGTTCTAACACATATTTTCATAATATTGCATGAGAACAGAAGAGGACATTTACATGGTTTGACTTAAAAAGACCTTGTAAGTGTAACATATATGTATGGGTGAATGGAGGATGAAGGGTAACACTTGCTCCTCACTTTACTACACTTTTATTACTTGTTTTGCACTCTGTGAAGCAGGGCACCAGCCGGTCGCTTTACTGACCAGCAACAACTGAATTCATGTATTCACCCTTTAATAAGAAGAACTCATTGAAATGGAATCCGTTAATTACAGTGACTTCTATACCATAAGGAATGAATATTCATCCAAATGAGGAGACCAAATTTGTCTTTTGAAGTTTTATTACAAAAATAATTAATCAAAATAAGAATAAACAATGAACAAATTGAATGACAAAAATGATAAAGGACAATAATTTAGAGAATAACTTGTCTGACAAGTAGTAAAATATTTAATAATGAACAGTCTAAACAATAACTAATAAGTCATGGAGTAATTATTTTTTAATCTAAATTATTAGCCTTCCATAATAATTATTAAGGAATTATTTTGGCTCTCATGCGCACACAGATTTAGACAAAGTTTAACTATTTGATAAATTGCTTATTTTAGAATTTGGTTGAGGGATCCTATTTAATGTGACCAGATCAAGTCATTTGATATCACTGCAAGTCAGGGAATGATTGATCAAGTTGCTTCAGCTAAAATGGCATAACCAATCCTAAAGTGGCGCTCATGTCACCAGATCTCAGATCCTTACCGGGTCGGTTTGAGGGCTCGAGTTCACTCATCTTTCCGGGGTTTTGCTGTTGGATCAGACCAGGATACAACAGGAGGAGAGGACTTGCCAGGCACTGCCCAAGGTAGCCGAAAGTCACTGTGAACGCAACCAGTAATGACAAGTACCCAGTCTCTCGCATTCAGGGTTTTTCTGTCCGCCTGGCGGGGACAACTGTTTTTTCCAAGGTAGATTTGGTGCGGGGCTACCATCAGGTTCCTGTACATCCCTTAGATGTACCAAAAACCACAGTTATCTCACCTTTTGGTCTTTTTGTGTTTTTACGGATGCCCTTCGAACTTAAAGGCGCAGCACAGACGTTCCAGCGACTTATGGATTCGGTCCTGCAGGGTATGCCATTTTTCTTTGTCTATTTGGATGATATATTGGTGGCTAGTCTCTCAATGGCAGCTGTTTGTTCAGCTCAGTGAGCACGACCTGATTGTTAACCCAGCTAAATGCCAGTTTGGTCTGCCTGCTGTTGAGTTCCTGGGACACAGTGTGTCTGCTCAAGGAGCGGTTCCCCTACCTGCCAAGGTTGAAGCTGTTTTAGTTTTTCATTGCCCTTCCTCAGTGAAGCCCCTGCAGGAGTTTTTGGGGATGGTGACCTTTTATAACCGTTTCATGCCACGTGTGGCTCATCTTATGCACCCCTTGTATGAAGCACTTTGAGGCAAAAAGGGGACCAGCAAATAGAATGGACCCCTGAGAGGGTACAGGCATTCGATGATGCCAAAGAGGCTTAATGCTACACTTTTGGCCCATCCATCTCCAGCGGCTCCTGTGGCTCTGACAACTGATGCTTCTGATTATGCAATTGGGGCAGTTTGTGAGCAATGGGTGGATGGTGCATGGCAACCCCAGCCTCCTTACAATGACCCATTTCATGTTTTGGAGAGGGGACCTAAAAAAAAATAAAAAATAACT
>NC_056501.1:12911486-12927275 GCF_014905685.2 Nematolebias whitei | reverse complement strand
TTTCTACATTCACCTTATAATCTAGCTGTTTTTGTTACTTTTTTTTGTCATCTTCTTTGTAAAAAATAAATAAAATTTTAAATCTGTATGCCTTTTTAGAACTGTCTATTGTTGTCGCTGTTGTCCATTGTTGTCATCATTCTTTGTTGAACTCAGGTCTCTCTTGTAAATGAGTCCTCTAGGCTCAATGGGATTTACCTGTCTAAATAAAGGTTGAATGAATGAAAAACTGTTTCAGAGGTTAGTAAGGATGACAGCTGATGAGAAGGTGTGCAGGTTGTAGGCAACCTTCAGCTTTCTTACACTTTAAGCTCCAAACTTGAGCTTCACTGTGAGAAAAATGATTGTTCAGTAGTTTCTTGAACTCTGTTTCTGAACAAACTTGTTTGCTTTGCTCAGGAATAAATGAAGACGGACATCAGGCAAGCACATCAGGATGGGGAAAACAGAACTCGAAAGTGTCATACAAAGAAACTTGGTTTGAACTATTTAAGAAGTATTTTGGGGACCTTTTTGATGTTATGACTCCCCTTTGGTGTAAACCTCTTTGTTTATTATTTCTTAAAAGCATAAAAGACAAGAGTTAGCATTACTCAGACTACAGCTGACCGAGTTAAAGGACAGTCAATATGTGAAAACATCAGACATTATTCAAGTCAAAAGAAACTTTAAAGAAAACATCTGTCCAGATGACCTGACTGAAAAATGTTGGATTTTATACCTGGATTATTGAGCATGGACTTTGTTGTTTTAAAGAAAACAGTTTTGTAGTAGACAACCTAAGGGTCAGAGGTCATAGCCAGGGGAGCACATCTTCATGTTACATCCGCATAAAATGATCACAGGTTAAATCTCTTGATATGAAAGGCAATGGTCAATGTGCATTTTTTCCATTTTTCTATAATTTATTATTTTGACAATTGTGATACTGCACATACAGTATTTAATTTTATCAATATTATTTTTAGTTTTTTATCTTTAACTTTCAAAAGTTGCAGTTCTTTGTTTGCTGCTTCACAAGTACCTTTAGGCCTCTGCAAATCCCCCATTACTTGTTCCTCAGTTGCCTCTCTGTTATGGGAGTTATTTAATGAGAAAGTGTTCGCCACGAGGGATGTGTAAAACTAAAACAAGCTGAGTTGATGTTTTAAAGGAAGGGCAACGATGATGAGTCTCTAATGCATTCCAAAGGGAATGTTGACTTGGCTTTTCTCAAGCTTGGGGATACCTTAAGTACTGCTGTTGTCCTCACAAAGTGTGGCTATGATATGGACAAATCAGAGTCAGAGAACACAACCCCTTCGGGCTTTCAGTCTTTTGAGGACTCACAACTTTCAGTGAATATAATTTGATAACTAAAGTGTCACACATGAAGCAGCTGACACAAGACTTTTGCTATGTGACTGAATCTAAGTTTCATGGGATCTTTTCCACTGTTTTATCGTCACTGAACCAGAAGTTATGTGTACGGTAAGTTATGGCAAACTTGTCAATCACAATATAAACCAGCCATCATGCTTCATCTGTGTTTACATTTTTACTATAATAAAAAAAATAATCAAATTTACTAAGTAAAGTAAAATACAATTTCATATTTAATTTTTTCATATTGGCTTTTTGATTAGTTGTTTATTTGTGGATACAAAAACTGGTTCATCCCTTTATTTAGGTGATATTTTGGTGTTTGTGTGTGTGTGTGTGTGTGTGTGTGTGTGTGTGCGTGTGTGTGTGTGTGTGTGTGTGGGGGGGGGGTTATATGATTCACAAGTTTCCATTTTTCAAATGGGCCATCAGATTTTATATTTTTATCAGCTGGTGTCCCACAAGGCTCTGTATTTGGGTCCAGTTGTGTTAAGTATGTTAAAAATCTTATTACTCCTTCAAATGTGAGAAAATGGATTTCTGAGTACCAGCATTGTTAGTATTAAGTAGATTTTTTTTGTTCATATTTGTCAATTTTTGTTTTATTTGACATTTGCTGTGGATTTATATACATTTTTTATATGTTTTTATGGTTTTATTAATATAGCAGTCTTTTTTATATTACTGTTTTTTTAAATCGTCCTTCCTTCCAACTTCAATCAGAAGAAGATCCAATGATTTGTCTGTCAGCATCTAAAGCAGGAAACACTGAATTACATCAACAATCTGTAATGTGTACATAAAAAATACATACGTGGTTGATGCACACGTCACACAAATATTTTGTCTAATATGTAGGGACATCTATTGACAATAAAACTTAAAGGTTAATTTTCAGAAACAAGTATAGATAAGTTATAAAATGACACACTATAACAGGTGGTTGAAAATGATTGTGATGCCATTTATGAATGCTAAAAAAAGGAAGAAATAAAAAGACTACTACAATGACTTATCCACTGAAAGCATAGCAAACAGATAAAAAAGGTAAATATTACTTTTATCACATCAAAGTTAATAATGCATTTTAAGAAATATTAGTTTATTTCCATTTCTTTTTTTACCTTTACAAACCGAGAAACCTATCCAAAGAGTCTTAATGTCCACCATCTTCAAGTTGTTGTACAAAATGGGGCTCTGATTTCTGACAGGCTAATAGTGACATAACTCTGTGTAGCCTTTCTCCTAACAAAGGTCACTGTTTGTAGAAAGTTTCCACACTGAGGATCAATTTTTTAAATGAAGATTAGACCAATATTAATCCAGACATGATTGTTGCATTTGCCACAACATCCTAACATACAAATTTCTATCTTATCTTATCGTAGTTCTAGAATTGCACCGCTCAAGGTGGCTGCATGTTGGAGCAGCTCTGTTAATTTCATTCTGAGATTTTGCTTTTGGAAACTTTAATTCCTGTTTTTCTGGATGTAAATCACATTTTTTGGATGATTGTTTCCTCTGGTATCAGATGCTGTGCAGCTGGAAGGATTTTTACTGAAACTTTTTTAGTTTTGAACATTTGTTATGATGCGTAACCATGGCAACAAGGCAGTTTTCTACAACCAACAGCAGCTGATTAACATCTCAAAAGCTCAAATAATATCTCAACGACAGCCCCAAATCTCATATGAGTTGAAAAGGATGTTCTGTGGATGCATTCTCATCTACCTGCCAGCTGTGCTCAAGTGCCTGACCACTGAGATCCTGGAACTAGCGGGAAACACGGCTCATGACAGTGGAAGGACAGGATCGTCCCTTGGCACCTGTCCACAGCGACGAGGATCTCAGCAGACTGCTGAGAGGAGTGGTCATCACTCTGGGAGGAGTTCTGCCCGACATTAGGGCGGTCCTACAGCCCGGGGAAACCGAGGTGCCAGCCGAGTCTGGGTGGACAGATCGGAGGGCATCTGCAGCCAGTTTCTTAGGATCCACTGTGGGATGGACCTTTACAAGAGATCCTTCCTGCCTACAGCCATCAGCATCTATAACATCTCTTAATAAAATGAGGATAACGAGTTACATTAACAAATAATTTCCCTTTGCGATTAATAAAGTATTTTTGAATTTGAATTTGAATTATCGGGCTTTGTTTCAATTTGTTACTTTTCAGCCAAACTCAGTGTAATTCATATGCTTGATAACTTACTTTTACACTTTTTAAACATAAGCCTGTTTGTATGAAGTGAGAAACTGATTTGGTGACTTTAGAGATTTTAACCTCCCTGAAAGGACTCTAGCATTGTTCCACTGCAGCAAAGCCTTTATTCTCCACCCATGCTTAACTAATTTTCTCCATTCTTCAGTTTTGCCCTTTATTGATATTTATTCATCGCTTTAGATTTTCTTTGTGTGAAAGTTCCTCTGCTCAGTTCCTCCCATTCTTTCTTTCCATCTCAGGCAGTAAATAAGTGATTTTTGTACTCATTAAACTAGACACTTGCAAATAAAATAGCTTGCCGTCTACTGAATGTAGTAAAGTTTTATAATGAGATGAGTTAAAAAAAAAGACATCAGTCATTTATTATGAAGAGATGAACATATACAAATGGTGATCATTTCCCACCATCTCTGTCGACCTGCATTTGTGACGCCATAAAAACAAAAAGAAACGGCAACAATTTGAGTGTGCTTGGGCATGTATACAGTAACACAGTCCTTTCATTGTGTGAAAAATTGCTTGGCAGACAATAATGGGAGAAAAATCCATTTTGTGCAATCTCATCTCTGGTAATTCACTCTCAGGGCTGCGTAATGTGCAAACTTATTTACAGACGTCATCATAAGAAAGCCATAAATACAAAGAATGAGTAATTTCAGTCATACAATGGAGGGGCCTTCATATAACACTGATTACCATTAGCTGCATTTACTATTTACATGACTTTTATATTTATTTTTTCTTCTAGAAATTATGTATATGTAATCAATTTCCAGGCTTGCCGGAAAGCCAGAAGGTAAACCCATAACATTCAGACTATTTCCCTCAAAGTCTGTGGCTATTGATAACCCAGACAGAAAATTGGGTAGAAGGCATGAAGAACAAGCATTCATCTCAATAAGCAAGAAGAGAAATTGACAACTTTATCCATTCAGACAGAGTACATTAGAATGGAAGTCGCTGAGTGAAAAGCGAACTTCACATTATGTATTCGGCAATATCCTGTTGTTTATGAGCCAGGAGCATAAAACATTTACTGTAAGATTGACCCCAATGAATAAACCAATAAAGTAGAAAGCAGAGGGAGGGGAAGCCAAGGAAAAAAGAGATCTACACGTTTGTATGCAATGAGAACACCCCACCTGATCATGGTGGAGTGTCCAGTTTGTTAAGCCCGATGACTGTGGGTGTGAAGAGATGAGAATATCAGACACAGAGAAGGCCATTAGGTGCAAGTGATCATAACGTGTCTCAGTGTGGTTTTGACCTGGGAGGAGGTATTCTGGACATGCAAAGTTGATTATTTTTGCTTCAGTGAATCATCTATGTTCTCTAAAGATTCTGAACCAATTCACTTAAATGAAAAATTACTTTTACCACAGATGACGGGATGAACTTTGACTTATGAACTCTTATGCCTGTCTATGAAAGATACAGTGTAATATTTAAGAACTTTTACCTCTATATCTTACTAAATTTAGTGTATTGCTGTTTCTGTGTTTCATGTTGTTTAAAAGTTATGTAGAAAAAAAATGTATTTTTTGACTATTTATATGTACATAGTAGATATAGTATATTGCAAATTGCAGGCAAACTGCACATCAGGGCTGATTAAAGAGAAAGGCAATTATGAAAACTCAATAAAAGTCATTCAAACATCTACAAACTAAGTAATTTACTTGTCATTTGAATTAAACCATCACAGCCACAAACACATACCTGTGTCATATGAAAAGCAAATACAATTTTTTAATAAATAATATTTAAGAAAAAAAATCTGCTAAACTTTGACGATTACTTTAAAAAAAAGGAAGTTAATTCTCCAAGTCTTAATGCAGTTCTACTTTAAGTCCTGGGGTTCAGGTTGCTGTTCTGTTTTAAATTAATGGTTCCATTTTTTTTTTATCGGTCTTCTAATTTTGTCGATTTAACTCTATTTCCCGCTTAAAAAAAAGAACTAGTCTAATGTTGCTTAACGCGGTTTTTCCCTCCTGCTTTAAGGAAGTTAACGCTTTAACGTGTTATTAGAAACAGGAAACGAAGGTGGCTCTGAGTAACAAAAGGTGACAGGAAGTATAATTCAAAGACCTGATTGTTACCAAATAACTGAGATGGCTTGTAATGAAATATCTGTGTCACCATCAAGTGTTTAGAATATCAGCTTGATTACATCCTGGGGGACAATGGCTACTCCAAACACTGTGCACGTAATTAACAACTTTGCAATTAATGCTGCATTGAGGGTTGGGTTGTATAATCGCCTTACCCCTTGGTGATTTAAAAAACAAATATCAGGCAAAGCAGTGATGTGAAACAAACAAGTCATTGCCTCTCGTGGCCGTGGTGTATTATTGCTTTGTGCAGACTTTGACTGGAGACTGAAACGGCTCTTGGCATCTCAGGGTTAACAGAAAAATAAAGCTGTTTTGAGTATGGTTTTATATATTTGCCCAACTAAGGAACTTAAAGGTAAAACATATAAATAAAGAGCAGAAAGTAAAAAAAAAAACTTTAATAATTAACGACCTAGCAGTCCTTAAAGGAATTCTACAATATCTGCAAGAATTTGAAATATGAATGGAGAGTTATTGTGAAATATCACTGAACCCAGTTTTAGCTCAATATGTGCAAAATTGATAGAATTATAGCCATTTTTAATTTTTAAGGTCAGCAATCTGTGGTGACCATATTGAACTGGGCTGATTTTAAAATGTAATCAGTTGAAGTCGTACAGCCAGTGATTAGTTGCTGAAAGCTTTGTTAAAATCCATTCATCGACTCATGAAATGTTTCGCCAACAGTACAAACAAACATGGAACAGTTTGCCTTCTGACCCCTGTAGTATCTGCTTGTTAAAGGGAGAATTGAAACTTAAAAAAACTGTCTGAAAGGTTCTTTAAACATCATCTGACACCCAGAGGCTCTCACCTGTTCCTGATGGCCTCCTCCAATTTGTTTTGTGCTGTGAAGTGGAAATTAAGACTGATAGGCCTTGGAAGTGTCCCGCCTCAGACCGTTCTCTCCAAGAGTGTGCCACTTATTTATAGATGATGGTTACGGTGGATTAACAAGAATTCCCAGGGCTACAGTTCGGAGAAATTACTTTAAGGGCTTTTTGGCAGCGTCTGGTCGCACATTTCCCAGCACTAAACCCAGCTGAGCCTTTTGGCCGGGGTTGTAGACATCACGCTCAGTGGGTTAAGACAGACACACTGAACCCTGATAGTTACACTGCAAGTGTTTCATTACTCAATACAGAAACATATTTGTTGTGATCTGTCCTAGTTATGCAACATGCAGTATCTATTTTTTAATATTTCTAGCATGTTTTTTTGTGCTCTTGTATCTCCTCTTTTGATGCTTCTAATGAACATAGTAGCCACTTCTGGTGTTTATTATGCGGAAAACCATTTGGAGTGGATACATTTTATCAACTGCAGCCATTGTCTCATGAACCACCCGACAAATTTTAATGGACCTTCATAAAGTTATCGATGGATTAAGTACTAGGGAACACCTCAGGAACGAATCAGGAGATAATGGGTAGTTAACTAGTACTACTGGGGAACACACAGCCAAGACTTATTAGGAGACTGTTACTTAGTTACCTTATAAATCAAGAGGAACTAATGAAGAACTAATGTGTAGTTACCAAGGAAACCAAAGAGAAACAAATCAGGAGCTAATTGGTAGTTAACCAGTACTTAATGGGCGTGATTGGTTCCTCAGTACTTGGTATGATGCTTCACTACATCAGTGAACAAAATGATAGCCAGGCAATGATGTGGTACTCAGTAAGTGATAGACATAGTTAAGATGACAACAGTGCAAGATTATGAAATTGCTAATCAGTGGTAATTTAAAAAAATCAATAATCCTTAGGAAACAGTTTTTTTGACAATTACGAGCTGTGACCCCGCTGGTGCAGGGTTTATTCAGAACCCAAATGGAGAATTTCTCCTCTGTTTCTGTGGTAACAACCAAGCCTTATTAGGGGACTACTGGTTAGTTACATTGTAAATGAAGAGGAAGTAATCAAGAACTAATGGGTAGTTACCAAGGAAACCAAAGAGAAACGAATCAGGAGGTAAAGGGTAGGAACACACAGCCAAGCCTTATTAGGGGGCTACTGGTTTGTGTGTTCCTACCCATTACCTCCAGACTTGTTTATTTTTGGCTTCCTTGATAACTACCCATTAGTTCTTGATTACTTCCTCTTCATTTACAAGGTAACTTACCAGTAGTCCCCTAATCAGGCTTGGCTGTGTGTTCCCCCGTAAGTACTGGTTAAATACCCATTAGCTCCTGCTTCATTCCTCTTCTTTTTCATTGGTAACTACCCATTAGTTCTTCATTAGTTCCTTTTCATTTACAATGTAACTAACCAGTAGTCCCCTAATAAGACTTGGCTGTGTGTTCCCCCCTAAATACTGGTCAACTAAACATTATCTCCTGATTTGTTCCTGATTCGTTCATGAGGCATTCCCTAGTAGTTAATCAAAGTTTGTGTACCTTATTGCAAAGCGTTACCAGCAAATAATGAGTTGAAATCTGGTGTCGTAGTAGCTGATGGTCATTGATAGAAAAGATTCTATGTCAGAGTGTCTTTCTACTGTGTTAAACTTTGTACGTACCTTGTCACAGTATTTTGTCTGCTTGCTATCCTTCACCTTTTGACCATTTACATAATTGTGTACCCTTCGACTAGATGTCAAAACATGATAGGAGTGTCTGCCAGCTGGAAATCCTTCTTTAGCTGGCTCAGATTGAATGTATAGTATACATAATTGTTTTATTGTGTCACTGTTAGAGAGATGTGGCTTGTGCTGCAGGGACAACACTGTTAGATTTGGAGGGTGGCATGCATTTTTTGGATGTAAGGACTACATCCCTCTCCGTGTAAGTTTCTTTTAAGACATTTTGTCAAAACGTCAATCAGTTTCTGAGGAATTTTTCCTAACAATTGTCTGCAACACATTCTCTGCACAATAGTTCTCCTGAGATCCTGCACAATCGTGCACATCAATTGCAAAGTTGTCTAAAACGGCTTTAATGTTCTCCTTTTTCAGCATCACATGATTTTCATTTAGAATTCTGGCATGAATGCAAATCTATGCCGAGACTTTGCCTGACATCATCTGGCACAAATGTCCAGCATCAGCATGCTGGTTGCTACATCCTCACTTCCCTGCACCTTAATTTGAAGGTTCAATTGACATCATGGCTGGTCAGAATGTGAACCTTGAATTTTCTTTCCTGCTTTTCTTGTGTTCTGTGTTGATAAGCAGAGTCACTCCTATCCCTCAATGGTACACATCTTTTCAGTCACAGCCATTCAGAGTGCAGCCATGCAAAGCCACCAGACACTTTCAGGTAGAGGAGCGATATTTTCTACTTATCTGCTTTCTGAAGAAAATGCAAGCCTTGCTATACGCTTACAGAAAGGGTTAGAATAAAGCCTTCAGCCAAGTCTAAAGATGTTTCCACAAACAGAAACAGAAAGCTGTTTTCCTACTTTTTATATATTTATTCCAGTTTAGAGATTTTTCAGTCTTAGGTGCTTCACAGTGTCGAATGGCACGAAGGCAAAGAGAAAACAAACACATTTGGACTCAGGGCAGCTACTTCAAAGGATGCACCTGTTTACTATAACCATTACTTTAAAGTTTAAATACAAATGTCACCATGTCAACCATATTTATGTCTACACATGAAACGTTTGGCTGAGCATGTCGACTCCAAGCTGTCAAATCAAAATTATTCACATTTCTTAATCCAGAGACATTACAGTGTTTTTAAAAGATTATAATCCCTTTAGAATTGTCTGTTTCTGTGTTTGCATTTATGGCTGTGATTTGTTTTGCTGCATGAATACATATCGTTTGAGATTTTGTTCACAAACAGATGTCCTGACATTTTCTTTTACAATTCATGACAATCATTGAGAATTCAAGCACGACAAGATGATCTGACCTGCTGTGGTTCGTACAACAAAACTGGCTAAAAGGACACATAACACAACACTTGTTCAAAACTGTATCTATCATTTGAGACATATTTCCAAATTATGAAAATTGGTGTCCAATTAACTTTGTTTAAAGATGCTGGTGTTGAATTTCGAGGGTTGTTTATGGCCCATATTTGTGGACTGTTTAGGATTTGAAAAGGAGTGGCTCTTGATTTCATTGTACTTGCGTATAATGACAATAAAGGCATTCTGATTCTGATTTACTCTTCAGTTTGAGCTTCAAACCAGAAACTCAATAGTTCTTAAAACCTGATTAACTGTAAACCCAGAAGGTTTTATTTTTTTCCAAGTATTGTTCTTAAAAAATAAAAATAAAAAACTTGGTTTTATGATGCTTTGATAGTCTATTACAAAACAGCTGAAGGCACTTTTGTTAAATATATCTTTAAGTCAGAGCATCTTGTTCTTTTGTTTTTATCTTGCATCTTTTACATTTTTGGCTGTTTCCTTATCAGGGGTTGCCAAAGCAAGTCGTCCTCCATCTCACTCTGTCCTAACTCTTCTACCCCCATGTCCTCTTTAACTGCAACTCTAATTATATCTCCTCTGCCTTTTTCCTGGCAGCTGCATTTCTAACATCCTTCTACCAATATACCCACTGTCCCTCCTCTGGATATGTCCAAACCATCTCATCTCCTTGTAGCCTCACTGGTCCACCAACCTCCCTCTCATTCACGCACATGGACTCTGTCTTACTACGGCTGACTTTCATTCCTCTTCTTTCAAGTGCACACCTCCACCTCTCTAAGTTCTCTTCCCTGTTTTCACCACAGAACACAATGCCATCTGCAAACAAATAATAACAGTTTTTATTGTGAAGCACTTTGTGATTTTATCTTTGAAATGCTATGTATGATATGTTCAAGTTCAAGATTCTTTATTGTCATTCGCATCACATGTGGTACATGAGGTGGAACGAAATTGTGCACAGAGGGTCCCAGTTACATCCAATAATAGCAAAAATATAAATTGTAATAGAAACAGTACTAAGTATCTAAAATATAAACTAAGAAATACACTAAACTAAGACTATGATATGTATGAATTAACTTAATTTCTCTAAAACATGAGCAAGAAGAGTGCACATTTCCTCCTGGTGTGAAGAACATCTTCAAAATATTTTAAAAAATTCAAATTGAAAAAGTAACGGTGCGTTCCATGTTTTCATTAGCATTTGATCCTACAGGGAGTTTTCAGTTTGTACATTACAAACGAAAAGTGAAATTTCTATGCACCAATAACTGTGAGAGTTTTCTTAAAATTGTCACATTTTGTCCTTTTTGTAATGACATAGCTGATCCATGAAGAAATAATTCAATTATTCACTGCCTTTAGTATGGTTTGATGGAGCCTCTCATCCAAACCAGTTCTGAAGCACAGCAGGTACATTTTACAGTCACATCTTAAACAGTGACAGTTGGCCAAACTCAGTCACTTTACACACAGGACAATAATTTGACAAGGACGCCAAAGCGCATGATGTAAACAAACAAGACACGGCACGCCACAGAGCCCAATTTAACAGCAGGCGTTTAAATATCCTTTGTAAACCTCAGTGCTGTTGCAACCCTGTTGTACTTTGGAAGCAGGCAGAAGACCTTGGCATGGATTCAGAGGATGGCAGTGCTCAAGAGAAGCCACACACTTACACAGTTGGTGAAGGCAAGCCAGTCACCTCAGCAGCCATGTTTTCTCCAAACAGACTCAGTTGTCCCTGCTGTTTCCGTTTGTATCATTCCTTCTGGTTTGTAGCACTCCACAGGCTTGTTCACATGAAAGGTACCATTGTAAATCTGGGTCTCCAAGAGCTTCGGGAAGCAGAGAGAACTGAAGTTACAGTGGCAGCCCGCCATCTTTACAGCTTCCAAAAATAAACAAAGGCCGTGGTCTACAAAGTACTGCAGGCTCAGATCTAAGTACATTTTCACAGATTAAACTGTTGAATTTCATTTTTGCAGCAGAGGAACATTCTTTAGTTTCTTTGAGACTTTTACTATAATCTTGATTTTCAAAACTCATATCTGTGATTACTGGTCATCTTGCACAAACTGGAGCTTTGGAAATATGCAAGGACTATGGTTAAACTTTAATTACATGCGCTACAGAAGCATTATCTTGCTGGGAAAGACATTTTCCTCCTGTTTTAACATTTGAAATGAACTGTTTGATGCTAATTTGCGAAATCGCACGGTGTTCAATTTGGGTAATTTTTCACTTGTGTCAAATGCTTTCTTTGTTAAAAGCTGCAAAAGCAAAAAATAAACATAATTAAATAAATAAATAAACAGCACTGCAGTTATTTTTTTTAATGCAAATTGTCTCACAATTGCATAATTCAAGCATCATATTTATTATCCCTTTTCAAAAGAGCAAATTCTTAATAATAATCAGTGTTTTTAATTGAACCAACGTTTATTTGTAAAAATTCACTGCACTTTCAGGAGTCTGGGGTTTGCTGTATATGCATGCACATAAACTGACCCACCTACAGTATTGTAATAAAATGTTGCATGTCGCTGTTTGCGTTCCTTTGCTGTTCGTACGAGACATCTTAAACAAACCAGTATTCACTTATTTCATATTTATATTCCAATGAAAGCCTGCAACAACTGATGCACAAAATGTTTTCAGGCAGAAAAAGCAGAGATTTATCTACATCTGGCAGTGAATCAGACTAACAGCGTGACGTTGTCTGGGATCGTTATTATTTAGTGATACGTTATTTCTCAGATGTCAGTGAGAAACTGGTTGATAAAGACAAGACACCCCTGAAATGAGCTGGCAAAAGACCTGAATTCTGCTGTCATTATGGAGCTGATGAATATTAAGAGTACAAAAACAAGCTGCTTAGTTTCAGAACTGATTTTTTTTTTATTGATCATGAATCATTTTTGAACCGCCTCCCAGACAGGTGTATTGATTAACTGCTGTGGTCCACATGTACACACTAAGAATATTACTTCATTAGAGTTTGTTACTAATACATGATGTATAAGCAAAAATATGAAGTGGTTCAGTTTTAATGTCAACAATATTTTTTTCGTCATTCCACACTTTTTCCCCAAAATAACTTTTGCATAGTTGTCCTGTTTTAGCTGTTTAAATGTTCAAAATATTCAGCTCATTAAAGAAATTGACTGTTACAATTGTTTGTTTTTTGTAACTATTCTACTTTTAAAGCTATTTAACTTTTTTGTTTTATAAATATTATCTCCATGGGAATACAATAAAATCTTTTTAGCTCCTTCAAACATTTATCTTTTAAAATCGGTTTAGATGTTTTGTTCAATTTTAGTCTTTAGCTACTTTTAGATTTTAGCCAGCCTTTCCCTTCTAGCTAACTATTCAAAACCTTTTGCTTTTTGCCTTCTTTAGCTTTCAGCTACATTTAGTTGTTTTTAATTTGAGCTAGTTCTTGATTTTAACTTTTAGCTAACATCGTGCTGCCAAGTGTTTTGCGTTTTTACATTTAAGATAACTTGTGCTTTATCTGACTTTCTGGCATATTATTACTTTTAGCGAGCATTTGGTTTGCATTTAGCTACTTTTAGCTTTTAGCTATACTTTAACCATGTTTAGATTTCAGCTAGCATTTTGCTACTTGAGTCATCCAAGATCTTTGTCCCTAAAGGCTCTCGTAGATCTTTGTCCCTGATGGCTCTTGTAGTTTAATCTGCATATCAATCCAGATTATATAACAGAGCTTCTCCTAATGCTTGGAATTGAACTCATAGTTCTTAACTGGCATCACACTTCCTATATTTGGCTACTTCTCCTCCATCCCAGTAGGATAAACTAACTAAAAAGCAACTTTCGACTTCAGTGAAAGCGCATGAGAGATTGTGTAGATGGTTGCATTAACTGTGGACTTCAGAAAACACAGTGGACCAGCACCAGCAGAGGACATGGCACCAAACCAGCACAGACTGTGGAAACTTCAAGCAACGTGGCTTCTGGGCCTCTCCACTCTTCCTCCAGACTCTGGGACCTTGGTTTCCAAATTACATGAAAATTTGCATTAATCTGAAAAGAGGGCGCTGGATCAATGAGCAACAGTCCAGTTCTTTTTCTCCTCAGCAGGTAAGACAATTCTGATGTTGTCTCTGGTTCAGGAGTGGCTGGACTTGAGGAAAGTTACATTTGTAGCTCATGTCCAGGAGTTAATTAGCTGATTAGGGTGTGACACCAGGAATTTACAATATTGAACCTATTCACAATATGTTTTATTTTCTGAGACACTGAGTTTTGGTTTTTCAGTATTTATAAACCATAATCATCAAAATTATATTAAATAAATACTTGAAATACAGTATTTCACTCTATGTATAATGAATCGATATAGAGTTTCACTTTTTGAAATGATTGACCAAATATATATAACTTTATTAGGGTATTCTAATATTTTTAGATGCATCTGTATAATAAAGGTCCTTTAGCATTGGAAGTAGCCACAATTGACAAAAATTTAGAAAAAGACAGAACAAAACCCTCTTGTAACGCTGTGCACAGGTAAAGATGGTTACAGGCATTGTGACTTTCTGCTAGGTTTAGTTTACGGTAAAGTCTAATGAGATCAAATCCTCCCAGATGGGATCCAAGCATCTTCAAAATAATGAACAGAAGTTCACTTGTTTTGTTTTTTAATTAATTAATGTATTTATTTTTTTATTTGTATTTACCATTGACCGGACGATTGAGAATCTATGCCAGCACACCATAAACAGTGAGAAATGGATAGTAGATATTAAACAATGTCAAAGAATCAAAAGGTAAAAATACTTTAAGACCCAACATTATTTAATGTAACTTTATGATAAGAGTCAGAGATTCTTTATTGTCGTTCCACCACATGTGAACGAAATTATGTACACAGGGCCCCAGTTACATCCCAGTTATGGTAAATCCAGATTGAGGACAGAAAACATAAGAAGGACATTTAGAAGATAGATTTGAAAAACGTCAGTAAACACCAACAAAAAGACAAGTTGCCCCAATTGTTGTTCATAAAGTTAAAACCATCAGCCCAGAAACAACATGGTTGGGCACGAAGACAAAAGCTAAAATAACAATGTAATGTAGTGAGCACTATGTGTTCATTCATATTGCAAATGTTATACCTTTCTACTTCAGCCCAGCACAAGAAACAACACATGCATCTCATTTACATCTCAACACAGGAGGTGTAGGACTGAACATTAGTCTGGGCAACCTAGAGGGAAAAGAAGGTCATATCGATTCATATTCTTGGGAGATTTTTGTTCCTGCGGCTGCTTTTGATGCAAAACTCAAGTGTACATTTTTTTGTCTTGTACTGAAACTTTACTATCATTTCATTTTAATCCTTGAATGATTTTTATTCAGTATCCTCAAGGGGTTTCGTAACATCCCAGGTTTCTTCTTAATGTGGCTTCAGGCAACTTATTTCGCCCAAGGCTGTATTTATCAAATTGCAGGTCTGTCATTATTTATTTGCATATGTGGACCATGGATATGCAGTGGTTTGATTGCAAATGTCTCTCCTGTTTAACAATGCAAAGCCGAATAAATGCACATTTAATGAGCGGAACCTTAACGACGACTTGAAAAATTTATGAAAATAATGACCATTAAGGTTAAGGCCTTACTGAGGTTACCTCTCGTGTGCTTCGCCAATTGCTTATTAATATACCCCTCTTTTGTGTTTTTGATGTTGGCTGTCAAAGCTACCTTTTGCTGTCTTGATGAAAAGGAGACTTCACATTCTGCCAGTTCTGCAAAAAGATGATAGAGCACAAGGACAATGCAGCATTTCATTGTATTAATCCATCTCTCTGAGCGAGAAGAGACAGAGATCTTTCACATAACTAAAAGCTGCAGGCACACTGTTCAGTAAATCAAGATTCCTTATCAAAGTTTATGGATTGTTGGGCTGTAATTTCTGAATTTATGTTTTGATCCCTTTTAAATATTATGGTATTTTATGGACTTTGGCCGACTCTGTTTCATATTCACTCACTGCCAACAGAACTACACTGTTAACAGTACCATGCTGCTAACGGGACCTTGTTGCTAACAGTACCATGCTGCTAACAGGACCTTGTTGCTAACAGTACCATGTTGTTAAAGGGACATTGTTGCTAACAGTACCATGCTGTTAAAGGGACATTGTTGCTAACAGTAAACTGTTAAAGGGACCTTG
>NC_056501.1:12856891-12911476 GCF_014905685.2 Nematolebias whitei | reverse complement strand
CAGTACCATGCTGTTAAAGGGACCTTATTGCTAACAGTACCATGCTGCTAACTGGACCTTGTTGCTAAGAGAACCTCATTGCCAACAGAACGTCTCTGTTAATAGGATGCTGCTGTAGATGTTGTATTTCTTTTTCACTTTTGGTGCTTTGTTTTGTACTTTTGTTGCATGCTTTGATACTTCTTGTTTTATTATATTGTATGTTTTTGGCGAGTCGAGACGGTTCTTCTTGTCCTGAGCATTTCATTGCATTATTGACCTTGTGTTGACCTGCATATGACAAATAAACCTAAAAACCTAAAGTATTCTTGTGTTTTCTTGCCGTGTTACTGAGTTTCTTCCAGTTACACTTTCTCTAGGTTTTCCTTCAAAATTGTTGCTGGTTTGCTTTTTAGATCACCGCACCATTTCAGTCGTCTTTCCTTTTTCTGAGCACTTCCTTTATTTCCATTACCCTTCTCCCATTGTTATACTTTCAATTATTTGGGTCTGATTCTGTTCCCCTTATATCTACTGGAGCTGCATCAACAAGAACTTTCTGATTTGTTCACCTTTTATTATAAAGTGAAAATAAATGTATTGTAATCTCATTTTGTTAAATGTAATCAATAAATTTGCAAAAACATTTAATCATACTTGTTCAGACAACTGGGTAAATTTAAGCTACAACTGATGCCATGACATCAGCAACCATAATGGTGGAGGTTTCTTTCCCCATTAATATGCAGCTCAGGTTGTCTTTTTATCCACCTAACTATCATTTTGATTCAGACCGGATTTGTAATTTAAGGTTATGAATGACCCATGAACCACGCCATGAGTAAAAATACGTGGTTATGAAAGATGAGAGGCTTAATACAGGATTTTTCTACCCCCCCAGTATGTGACAGGAATTATTTCAGCATTAGTATCCTTGATCTCCTGCTCCCATTTGTCCTCTGTCTCCTTTGCTTTCCCCCAATTTTCTCCCAGGACACAAACCTCCAAGCGGAGACCATGGAAATACGATGTGACAATCTTGTTGGGATTGGAGGATCAGACGTCATTAGAGCGAAACTTTTATTTAGCACAAAGTCATTGAGAAATGAAACCAGGTCCATGTTTGTTCTATTTTCTAACTTAAGATCTTTGTCAAAGTCTTTTCTCGTTTGCTTCAACCTGGTTTTCCAAACTTTCAACTCTGAGGAGTTGAACCTGTCAAGCCTACAATAGTGTGAGATTCTACAACACAACAACTCCCCTTCAAAATTAAACTTTAAAGCAAACAACAGCACTGCAAATATGACCTATCCACGTGTTTGATACAAAGGCAACTCACACCTCATCTTTTTCAACACCTTTAAGGTGGAAATGGGTATAGCATGTTTTAAACAGGCAAGTTAAAAAAAGTTTAAAATATTGGTAACACTTTACAACAAGATACACAAAGTTTGATTAACTACTAGGAAACGCCTAAGGAACAAATCAGGAGCTAATGGGTCGTTAACTAGTACTTACTGGGGAACACAGACGAGCCTTATTAGGGGACTACTGGTTTGTTACCACAGAAACAGAGGAGAAATTCTTCACATGGGTTCATATGAGCATCTTACGAATATTTTTTTTAGTCTTTCGCCCTCCTTGGATGGCATTAATCTGTCCTCCAGTTCTAATGTTAAAAATCTTAGTGTTATTTTTGTTATTTTTGATCAGGACATGTCTTATATCTCCCACATTAAAAACGTTACTAGAACTGCCTTCTTCCACCTGCATAATATTGGTAAAATTAGAAAGATCTTCTCTAAAAATGATGCAGAAAATTTGGTTCATGCATTTGTCACATCTAGATGGAATATTGCAATGATTTATTATCTGGGTGTCCAAATACTTCTTTAAAATGTCTTCAGTTAATCCAAAATGCTGCTGCCAGAGTCTTAACTGGAGTTAGTGGGAGAGATCATATCTCTCCAGTTTTAGTTTCTCTCCACTGGCTTCCTGTCAAATCCTGAACTGAATTCAAAATCTTACTTCTAACCTACAAAGCTCTCAACAACCTAGCTCCATCTTATATTACAGATTGTATTGTTCCATATTTTCTTAACAGAGCACTTTGCTCTCAAACTGCAGGTTTACTTGTGGTTCCTAGAGTTTCCAAAAGCAGAATGAGAGGCAGAGCTTTCAGTTATCAGGGTCCTCTCTTGTGGAACCAACTTCCAGTTTCTGTCTGTAAGACTGACACATTGTCCAGTTTTAAGTCTGGGCTTAAGACTTTCCTTTTTGATAAATCCTATAGTTAGGGTTGGCTTGGGTTTCCTGAGCTATCCCTTAGTTATGCTGCTATAGGCTTAGACTGCTGGAGGACAAATTGACCACATTTCTTCACTCTGCTACCATCTTTACTTACTCTGCTCAACCTGTCTTGTATTTGTAATTATTTATTCTATCCTAACACGTGTTTCTGGTCAAAGCAGATGGCTGCTTGTCCTGAACATGGTTCTGCTGGAGGTTTCTTCCTTTTAAAAAGGGAGTTTTTCCTTTCCACTGTTGCCATTGTGCTTGCTCAGGATGGGCGACTGCAACAAAGTGAAGATTCAACTTGTCTGCTGGATTCCTTAGATAGATAATTTTACTAATTGGCTTTTCTATGTATGTGAATGTTCCTGTAAAGTGCCCTGAGACAACTTTGTTGTGATGTGGCGCTATATAAATAAACTGAATTGAATTGAAAAATATTTAGCCTAACCTTGTATTTCTAATTATTTAAACATGTTTTCACCAACATAATCCATAGATGAGTGGCCCGCTAATCAAGCAATGCTTCTGCTTAAGCTAAACCTAAGTGGAGCAGAAAGAGTTCCCATGACTTCCATCTCTATATAAGAACATTAAGAGCTTTTGCTGAACCAGTTCCTGTCTCTTCACCATGCTCATAATCACCCCCCCCCACACACACACACACACCCCTCATCTCACTGCATTTGTCAGTTTCGTTTTGCTGCTCAGCTGCAAATATGGGTCCGAGCCAGGCTCATCTGTTCATGTGATTATCTCAGTGGGGAGAAATCTCACATATCACCTTTGTTGATGGTCACTCTCTGGCATTTTCATTTTGGATTACGAGTCCCACTGACAATGTTAATAACGTTGTGCTTTTGCTGGAGGATTTCCTCTGGCGCTGGACTCTGTTGAGTCTTTATGGCCGAGTCAAATCATCAAGGGCAGGATGTGCCATGACGTATAAAATACTGTGTTGTGCTGCTCAATATACACAATGTGAATCGTTGGATTATGTTTCAGGATCAAATGCATCTTTGTTGTGATATTTTTAATATTTAAATAAACACTTTGCATGCACATTGCTTTTGTACTTTTGATGTTAATGGGGCAGAGGGAAAATTGATAGATTTTGAATGGGTAAGAGTTCGTTTTTAAGATTTCCAGCAACATCACATCTGCAGATGCCACAGTCTTCTCGAAAAACCTGGTTTCCTCATTGAATAATGTGAAAGGCCTATAGGAAAAGATAAACAGAGCTGCAGGTAAACAAATAAACTGTAAGCATTTTTTATTTTAATTGTTGAGTGTTCATTTTGTTCTAAAATCTGGTAAGACCACAGTGAAACCCTGACCCATGACATTTTTTTAAAGCTTCTGAGAAACAATGAGCTTTGAAGTAAAAATAAAAAGATCGCTTCATACCTGCTGTTGCAGAAAAGGAGGGATACGCTGTTTCACATATCCATCTACTTCTAAGGTGTCCTTGAAACCACAGTCATTAGAATTCAAAAAGCAAGCTTGAGTCTTAAACATTTTATGAACCTTCTTTATTAGGTAACGAGTGCATTTAGTTATATTGTGTAAGTAATGTGTTGCTAAAGTACAATTAGTGAATGCAAAAATATATATTTTTTTATTACAAAAAGCATTTTGGAAGTTTTTTTTTTTTTGTTATTGCATGTTTGACCTTGACTAAGTTCAAGGATGTACACACAGAGTTTGATGTCAGAAACATGTTTTCACATTGAGGAGAAAATCACGTGCTTTGAATGTGAAATGAGTGACTTGGTTTTGATCGCAATTTCAAGTTTCTACACCAGAGTGGTGTTTGAAGTTATACGAACTTTATGTATTTCCAGATACTCATTCAAATCCTGGCGGTACTGGTAAGAATGATATACATGGTACCTTCACTCATCTTAAAACACATTTGTACTCACTGTTTTTTTTTTTTTTTTTTTTTAACAGATTTGATATTTGCCTAATTTCATTGGTTTTATTGTGTTTTGTCATGTTCGATGTTCGAACTATGGTTGTCAACTTATCGGTTTTGTGTGCAGCACTTTGACCAACGGCAGCTGTTTTTAAATGTGCCATTCAAATAAATTCACTTAGATTGGTCACAAAAATGTATTTATGAACAGTACTTTTCTTAGTTTTTAGAATGAAGAAATATGTGTCCAGAATTTTAACAAGCTCCCAGATGACAGTAACTGTGTAAAACTGAAAGCAGACTGTTTGCAGCTAAACCAAGCACACCTGCGTCCTGGCAAACTGATGTTTGTGGACCAGGACACAGGTGTGTGATCTCAGGGCATTGACAATGATGGCGTGCTGAGAATGAATTGTTTAAAAAGGGGGAACAGAAAACGTCTTGACTAGTAGGCATTTCACTTCCTACTTGATTTCCTCTTTAGCATTTCTATGCATTTTTTTTTTTTTTGCTGAGACGTTTCGTCCTTCATCCAAAGGACTTATTCAATCTGAGGAGCCACCAACAAACTGAATCCCACAAACGTCACACTCCCATAGCGTACTAAAACAGTTTGCTGGTGATAAGATGACTTCCCGGGCCCACCCTCTCCCCCATCAACTCCTCTGAGACAGACATGCCAAAGTGGTTCAAAACGCTAAAGTTCATGCTCAATTGCTCAGCTGCTCCCTTCTCCAGGGGTCACCACAGCAAACGAACTATATCACACGAAGACTTGGCAATTATTTTTAAGGTGGATGTCCTTCCTGACAACCACTGAGCACCGAGCTACCACAGCTCTCTATGTGGAGCAGAGAGCTGCTATCTAGGGCACCCGTGGGAGCAGATGGTGGGGATTAAGGACCTTGCTCAAGGGTCCAGAGTGGGGCAAATGAGGGTGGAGGCAAGTGTGGATACTTCACCTATCCCACCCACATTTTGATGTTGTCGGTACCGGGAGTTGAACCAGTGATCACAGGCCCACCTTCTCTAACCTCTGAGCCACCACTCCCTGGACAGTGTATTTTGTTGCTGAGACGTTTCATCCTTCATCCAAAGGACTTCTTCAGTCTTTTTCTTTTTTCAGGAAACCGTCCAGATGACCTGACTGAACATTGTTGGATTAATACCTGGATTATTGAGCATGAACTTTGTTGTTTTGAACCAGTTTGGCATGACTGTCTCAGAGGAGTTGACGGGGGAGAGGGCGGGCCTCAGAGGCCATCGTATCACCAGCAAACAGTTTTGTTTTTTTCCCACTATGGGAGTGTGCCGTTTGTGGAATTCAGTTTATTGGTGGCTCCTCAGATTGAATAAGTCCTTTGGATGAAGAATGAAATGTCACAGCAAAAAAAAAAAAAAAAGAAACCGTCCAGCTGATGTGACTGAACATCGTAGGATTTTTACCTGGATTACTGAGCATGAACTTTGGTATCTTTTGGATTTTTTAAGCTGGTATTTTTCTACTTCTTGTTCTATTATGTTCTCTCTGACATTGATCAAACTCACAATTACAAGGCTGTGCTCATGCATGAGCTTTTATGTTTTTAATCTTTTCATCTAGCTTTGCTGTTCACTGTTGTGTCACTTACCAAATTGTTTTTGGAAAAACATGTACAAAACTGCTCTAAAAGGTTTTCTAAAGTATTACATATTTATACATAGTTCTTTCTACAATTTCAGGCACTTTGTTTCAGTCCAGGTCTTCTGAAGAGAGGTTCTGTGCACAATTTATGAATAATTAATATCATGTGTGTATAGATTACTCTTCAAATGATCTGTCTGATTCAGTTCTGACCAGACTGACAATATAACAACTTTTCCAAGCAGGACCAGGCAGAAGGATCTCAAAATGCTTTAGTGGTTGAACCAAATATTATTTAATAAGGGTTTACATGGTCATCATTTTCACATTACGTGACTATTTACTTAGAATTTCATGTATTTGCAAGAACAAATGGCAGCGTTGGCAGCTAGCTGTAGCACTTCTGGTGAATTCATGGTACATTTCTCACTGGATTATCATATTTCTGCTTGAAGACACGTAACACAAAAATGAAGGCAATTTAAAGGCTTAGAAGAGACCCTGACACATTCACTTAAAACATAATGCTTTTTAAGCTTTTTGGAAACTTAAATGAATCCAAGTGGTTTAGTCCCAGCTTGTAGTTGCGAGTTTGTCAATATGGTCAGAATTAAACTTCATTACTCCAAACAGAGGTCATTCAAAGATTTGCAAAAAGTAAAATTATTAATTGTTTAAAACCCCATTTCCTTTTAAAGTTACTGGGCTTGTTAACTTGCAAATCAAGCTTCAACTTTAGCTAATTCTTAACCTTAAGTGGCTTAGAAAGTGTTAACAGGTCATTCTATCATACCTGATTATCATCTCTCTGAAAACCCTTAACTCCTATACATTTTTATATAGGATTGTCTACAACTATCTAAATGTATTAACACTGCATGTAGCCACATTTATGTATTTTACCATTTGTAATACCTAATTAAATTATGTTTTGAACAACAATCCTCAGTTTAGCAAAATAAGAATGCACATTTGTATGTTTTCCCCCCTACATGTGCAGCAATCAATCACCCAAGATGAACAGATACAGCAGACAGACTTTCTAACTAGACTTTTGAGATCTCCAATATATCTTTAAACGCAAAGGACCGACAACAAAATCAAATGCAGCGTCATGTTCAAATGTTGTCAGCTCATTTGCTCTGTTTTCCAAGATTTCATTTAACTGAGGCGGTGATCGAAAGTGTCAGAACCCAACTGGTCTTGTCAGCTCCAAATTGCCAGCTTAGGAGACGGGATGATTAGGACAGGAGATGTTTGAGGATTGGAAGTCAAGCTGACATCTTCCCAATGAGACTTGGTTCCAGTGCAGCTCAGTCCCCTCCTTCTTCTCTCCCCTTTAAAGGATACTTATCTGCTTGTCAAGAGGAGGACATGGCAAAAGAAGTGTGTGTGTGTGGTGGGGGGGTGCAAGATACCCGTCTTCATGCTCTGGGTCTCCTCGCTTGATTAATGAAACAGTGACTCTGTGATTAACACTCATGCATAAGTTACTAAAATAGCCCAAAGCGATCTGAAAAGCCCAGATATTGATTTTGCCTCTTCCCTAACCTCAACATCTATCTCCTTGTCTCCTATCTTATGACCACGAGAAGCTAAATACAATGCAGTCCAGCTAATTACCCAGCTCATTAACATTCTCACTGGGGTAACTTTACATTTGATCTCACAGCAGTTTATTCATGAGGTTTTCCATGATGTTAGTATTCATCTCTGGTGCTCAGAGGAAATGGCTCCCCACACAGCATACATTTGCGCAGTTAAATGGCAGAAGGGAGTGATAACAACTAAATTATGAGGTCAGTATACTGAACTGTTTGGTTAGCAGTTCTTAATTTTACACTTAATATACGCAGACATTGGGGATTTGCTTCCATTCAGTTTTATGAGACACAATTTTAAGACAACTAAAAATAATAATAAAAAAAATAGGGTAATTCTTATTCCGAAATTAAAATTTGCACCATCATTGTCCAAAATAATAATAATAAAATAAAAAAAAATTAAAGACTGAGAATTCCTTGAAAGAATGCAATCACCTCTCATGCCAGAGTTTTGGATGAAGATCTTATGTTGAGAAATGACAAAGTTGTAGCCGTTTTGGTCAAATATTCTAAATAACATTTGGGGCCGAGATGGGCAAGAGGTGGGGCAGCTGACTCGGGACCAGAAAGTCGCAGGTTCAACTCGTCGCCATGCCCACATGATGTGGTGTCCTTGAGCAAGACAGCTAATCACTAATTGCTCCCTGGGACTTTAACGTTTACATAGCTGCCCACTGCTCCACCTGGGTGTATCATACAATAACACATAGCACTTTACTTTACTGGTATATGATAGGAATAACTCAGCTACTACTACATCAAAATTTAGCTCAATGTTTGTCAGATTGACAGGTAAAACCATTTTTTGTGTTGACTTGCATTGATTAACTGTGGTGGCAGTTAATCAATGCAAGTGGCAGCAAAACTTACATGAACACAGGGATACAAGAGGACACGGAGGAACAGAGCATGACGGCACTGGAAAGCACAATACACGGACAAGGAGGAAACACAGAAATCTAAAAGGACACTAACGAGACAATGATGAACACCTGGGGAAAGACAATGAGGAACAGGTGAGAGTGGCAGGAGTTGGAGCTGACTAAAAGAGGAGAGAAACACTGGGAAAACTGGAAACAGAAAAAACAGACTCAGAAACCAAACAAAAATAATCACAAGTAGACACAAAACCCACAGATATGACAGTATGTAAATATTTTTGTACACTGCCCTGAGACATCACTCATTGTAAACTGACACTTTAGAAATAATATGAACCAAACTGAATTATACATATAAAGAAACTGTTATAACAAGGGATGCACAATATTAGATTTTTGGCCGATATCCGATATGCCTATATGTTAAAACTTATTTGGCCGATAACCAATAACAATATATTTAATATACTTCCCTTTGTCAGAACATAGCGCTCTTATTTAGGCTTATTTGCTACAAAAATTGTGTAACAGCTGTAAGAGAGGGTGACATATATTCAGTAACAGCCACATGATATGCATAGCACTTTAACTTACATTAAATGAAAAGTGTTAAATATTATTTATTAGCATCAGTCACCTGCGATGCTGTCTCACTTGTGGAGGATTGTTCTGGGTTCCTAGCTGCAGTGTGGGATCCTCTGCACTCGTGTGCATTAAGAACAGACTTTTTAAGTTCAAAGTTTTTGTCTATCCATTGTGCTGTAAGACTAATCATGCTAACAGGGCTAACACGACGTCCAAATGTCTGTGGTAAAACTCGCCCAAGTGCTATCGGCTATTAGCTTCTCAATGATGTCAGAAATGACGGCTTGTAACTCGGGTAAGACTACGTCGGAAAAATTTATCCGGCTGGGGAAGATGTAGCGAGGCTCAACATAGTCCAAAAATCCTCGGAATCTGATATCTTCAGCAACAAAAAAACCTTCCACACCGCAGACATTTTGAATTTTCCTCTCCATCGTGAGATCAGGTAGGTGCGTGTGGCGTCATCACGTTGTGCTGGCGCTGCAGGCATCCTTGTCACTGGGTTGTCATACAAAAATGCCTTTTATATCGGTGAGTTATTTTGATGGAATGGCCGATGTCTGATATTGAACTTTAACGCTAATATCGTCCGATACCGATACCATGCTGATAATATCATGCATCCCTAGTTATAACTCAAAGTTTTGAGTTATAACTTTGTTTTATTTTCTTAAATACATTACTGAGCAATTTTTCTATGTTGGTCAAATGAAGTCATCGCTATTCTATGAAACAACGTTTCAGAAAATTAATGTTTACCAAACCACATGATCTGCAAATACATTCTGTTTTGGCTTGCAGCAGGAAATGTTCAGGCCTCAAGAGGAAGCAGCCACAATATTTAATAAACCCACTTTACAACAATCAGAAATGATTACATTTTATTAACTTCAAAAGTTTTATTTCAGCCACTTTGAAAGACCAACGAAGAAAGCGCAGGTAGGGAGTAATAATGCAAACTAGAAACAGACCCTCGTGCTCAAGATAAATAGCAGTTGTGACAGGAAATGGGATACAAGCAATTTCATTTTGCTTGGCCTTTTCATGAGGTTATTAGTTCAAGCATGAAGCAAAACTCTTGATCCTTGTACCTGCAGTTTATTTGCACACATTTGACTTACACAACAGCTGGAGATGCAGTATCATCGAAATAAACAGAGGAGCAGCTTTTGGCTGTGTTTGTATTTAATACAGATTTGTAAGTTATAGATACAGCTGTTTTTTTGTTCAGACACAAATGATTGTGTCAGCCATCTTGTTAAAAGCCCCAAAGCTGCCTTTGTTCAGGTTCTAGTCTCAAAGATTTATTCAGGTTTTTTTTTTTTTTCTCATGTTTTATAGGAGGACGTGAAAACAGATGACTTGCAAACTGTTCGAATGGTGTTCAGTCCAGAAATCCAAATTACCACAAGCAGACTAGGTCAACTAAGGTTAAAAATCAAGAAAAGCTCTTTTAAATATCCAGATGCATGCTCAATAATTCAGGTAGAAAAATCTAAGAAAGTTAAATCTGGTCCTCTGGATATTCAAAAAATCTAAACAAAACAAAAAAAAATTGTAGAAACGTTTCGTCTTTCATCCGAAAGACTTCCTCAGTTCCTCAGACTGAGAGTCATTCTCATCACACACTGTGCTTTCAGTGCTTACAATTCATGCAAGAACAATATCACATGCAGTCTAAATAGCCTCATTTTCAGTTCCCAAAAATGTTAAAATCCATGAAAATTGTGGGGCAACTTGCATTCCTTGAATGAATGCTAGGCCTTTAAATTCATTAGAAGCTGGTCAGTGAAGCTTCACTGCAACACAAGTGACAGCTGGATTTTCAGCTGACTGTGGTCCTTCTACCAGCAGATAGAGGACAGCCAGCTGCCCACATGTACCTTGAACAGAAGCCCCCCTCTTCCCCCCCCCCCCTCTCTACAAGTCCTGTTAGCCTCAGATGGCACAGTTGCCCATCCCCACTCTCCATCTCCACTGAGGAACGCGCCACTCACTGTGCGACGAAGTGGCAGCACAGCATTCTCAGGCAGGTTTCATTGTTCCATTCATCTTACTGTGCTGATTCACATCAGTTGACTTGTGGCTCATTGACCAGCTGACATGTGTGTGTGTGTATTTGTGTACCTGGTGTCTTCTCACCGACCCCAGGAGATCATCACAGACAACATTTTATGACTGCCTGACCAAATACACTTAACCTGATGTTGCTGATGCTCAGTGAAGTAAGAAAAGTACTTGCTCAACAACGTCTTTTTTTTTTTGCTTTATTTCAGGTGATTTATTTCTAATGCCAACTGCAGATGGCACAGCATGAAAAAAGCTTGACCAGGACATTTGGCAGTAAGGACAAAAATAGGACCAATATGGCCTATGTGAACATTTATTTTATTATATGATGATTTTAGGAACACAGTGATAGGATCAAAAGTTATGTCTCTAGCCCTGCTTATAGTTATGTAAAGATTTATTAGATAGCATTAGTATAAACCTCAATGAAATGTCAGAGATTAGAGTTATTTTAAGACCGAATGAATTTACATTTGTCTTGGCTCCACAAAGACTAGTCATTAGCTCATTGGTCGGGTCAGAAAACATATATCTCAGCTGAGGTTGTTCAAAAGGCTATTCACAATAAATAGTATATTTTTTACAAAGCCCTACTTCAAAACACCAAGAAGATTAATTAAAGACTCTAATTTGTTGATTTGTTGAGTTGTGTGCATTCACAAGAGGACCAGCCACTGACATGATGGGTGTTCTGTAACGCTGCGAGCCATTATTCATAGTCAGAGCTCACAAGAAAACTCAGCTGAAGACAAATACAGCAGATGGTAATAAAAAAGTACTGAAATGACAAATAATTTTATTATCTTTGCAGAAAGCCTTGAGGCATTGAGGTGATGTATATGTGCTGTCATGATTTCTTCATATACTGTAAAGTCTGCGTAGATTTTTTTCACTCTCTCTGACATGAAAACATTACAATATCAGGTATGTTCTTTTCCTTAGCAAAAACAAAAAACAAATTTTTAAATATGTGCTTTTTTTCCTATGAAATTTTCATCATTACGAGTTTTTTTATGTAGGCAAATGCTAAGCAGGTACTTACCCAGCAATCAAAACTCAACTGCTGCTTAAAAACACACCACTTCTGTTTTTGAATAAACTTAACAATACTGTTGTTTTCCCAAGAATTGAAAAAGTATCTTGCGAAATGAGTTTGTGCATTTTCAAAGTTATGCTCAGTTTATACCAAGTAACTTCTGAAGAAGCTTTTAGCCCATGGCTTTTAATGTCAACTGTGGAAGAAATGCTTTTCTGTGTGCTTGGGTCTGTAAGATTTTTCATAAGTTGAAACTTTAGAGGTTTGATAAAGCCATCAATATTTATACAGTTATAGATAATAATAAACCTCACAACTTAGACTACTGTACTTCTTTAATACTTCCTAGAATACTTCTTTAAAAAGTCTTCAGATAATCCAAAATGCTGCTGCCAGAGTCTTAACTGGAGCTACTAGGAGAGCTCATATCTCTCCAGTTTTAGCTTCTCTCCACTGGCTCCCTGTCAAATCCAGAATTGAATTCAAAATCTTACTTCTAACCTACAAAGCCCTCAACAACCTAGCTCCATCTTATATTTGAGATCTTATTGTTCCATATTTTCCTAACAGAGCACTTTGCTATCAGACTGAAGGTTTACTCGTGGTATCTAGAGTTTCCAAATCAGAATGGGTTGAAGATCTTTTAGTTATCAGGCTCCTCTCTTGAGGAACCAACTTCCATTTTCTGTCCGTGAGGCTGACACATTGGCCATTTGTAAGACTGGGCTTAAGACTTTCCTTTTTGATAAATCCTAGAGTTAGGGTTGGCTTGTTATGCTGCTATAGGCTTAGACTACTGGAGGACAAACTGACCTAAAATGATTTACTAAAATTGAATAGTTTTCATTTGATACTATTTCTATATTAACATGTGATTCTTGACCTACCATTGTGTATCTGTTCCTCCTTCCTGTTCCTATCAAACTTATCTGGTCAAAGCAGATGGCCGCTTGTCCTGAGCCAGGTTCTGCTAATGGTTTCTTCCTCATGAGGGAGTTTTTCCTTCCCACTGTCACCTTCATGCTTGCTCAAGATCAGAGTTCTGTGATAGAGTTAAATTCAAAGCAGTCTGCTCCTCAGATAAATAATGTTAAACTATTGTTTTTATATAGGAATGTTTCTGTTCAGTGCCCTGAGAGGACTTCTGTTGTGACTTGGTGCTATATAAATAAATTGAATTGAATAGACTAAAATAAAAACTAATGCCATATTTTTTATTGCTGCGTTGAGCTAAAAACTGAACTTGTACTATGTCTTATGAACTTTTTTTTTTCTTCTGAGGCCTGTGTCCAAAAGTAAAATGAGTTTACCCTGTATAATGTATGCAAAGCTTTTTTTTTCCTTTTAAATATAGCAGCAGTGAGTTTTATTGTATTATCAAAAATAACTTCAAAAGAATTTGCTGTCATCACAAGCTTACACAACAGTATTTTTAAATCCAATATGCCTTATCCATTTAATTGTATAAGTAGATCTTTCAGTGACGGAGCAGGTCTTTGATGCTGCCATCTTTTGTTATGACAGAAGGGTATGGAGGGATAAATTTGCTGCAGAAGTGTCACAGTGATGGCAGAAACCATTAAAAGTCGCCACACTGACAGCTGTTTGAGGTCATACATCAAATGATTGAATGAAAGTGGAAGTTGGAATGATGAGGCGAACAGGAGGTGATGCAAATCTGCTGATGAGAGGAGCACACAAGTTGATGAACATTCCGTGGACGATTACCCCCAGGTTCAACTGGTCCGTGTTAGTTATTCAAACGTTTCTCATTTTTCCTGACTGAGAACTTAGTTTGTGCTTCTGCATAAAGCAAAATTGCCTTTTCCTTTTTTTCCCACCAAGTCAGTGTTCAAGAAAGCGATTAAATTTTGAACAATGCTTTCTCAAGATTACACATCCATAAGCTCTTGATTTGAGTAGCAACACATAATGCATTCTAGTACTTATTCTATACATGTCAGGAATATATTGGGTACTTATGAAAGTACATAAAGAGTTCTGAATTGGTAACATGCAAGATATTTAGGTGGTAAAGTACTGGATATTAGTGAGGTAACAAACAAAGTTCTAACATAGCAACAAACATTGCAATGTACAGAGTACTAATGGGGTAATATGCAGGGTAGTTATAAGAACCAGGCTGTATTATGAAGTGCCTTGTCACTGCTAGCACAACAAAGATCTGGGAGAGAGTTGTGGAAGTTGGACTTAGAAAATAGGGGACTATTTGTGAGCAGCAGAATAGATTTATGCCAAGATAGAGCACACATGTGCCAGCTTTGCTTTGAGGATGCTGACTCAGAGAGGGTCACAAAGAATTTCATTGTTTCTTTGTATGGATTTAGAAAATGCATATGGCAGGGGGCTGAGGAGGAGGTGTGGTGTTGCATGAGGAAATCTAGAGTGGCAGAGAAGTATGTTAGACTGGTACAGGATCCCTGTGGACTATGAAGTTTTCAGATGGCATTGTGATATGTAATGAGAACAGGGAACAGGTGGAAGAGAACTTGGAGACATGAATGTATGCACTTGAAAGAAGAAGAATGAGAGTCAGCTGTAGTAAGACATAGTATTATCAGAATTGTATTAATATAATAAATACCCAGAGTTCTGACTGAGACACAAGAGACCAACATGTAAAAGCTAAATAATATTTACAAAGTATTTACAAAAAGTGACGGTACAGGATCACTGGAGCCAGTTGCAGGTAAAGGTACAAGGTGAATATTCTGATAACAGGGCGGCAAGTATGGCTAGTCCACAGAACAGATCTGTTGTGGCTTACTTGTTTCTTTTCTTTTAGGTTTGGAATTGGTTCCAGAAGATTCCAGATTGGTGATGAGCAAGACCAAGGAGATCAGGTAAGTAGAGAGTTGAATGAGAGAGTGGCAGGATGAGTGACAAATGTTGTACTTGTATTCCTTGTAGGTGAATGTAGAGTGAGAAATTATCCAAGAGATCTTCAGACTCAGGGAGAGCATGAGGTAGAACCAGGATTTCGCGGATACTGGCCATTGAAGCTGCGAGGAGTACAAGGAGAAGACAGGTTAAGTCAAAACACCAACAGATCTGAGCTTACACTAGGGTCAGACACGGTACCATAAATGGGACAATGTTCCAGCAGAGTCTAAATGATCACAAGGGCCTCAAGTACTGGAGTCTTCTTGTTGGATAATTTAATTATCCTGTCATCATCTCACTAATCAAAAAAGCTACAGAGGACAACGAGAAGATCTTTTCAACCCAGGTTTACTTCTTGCAAGGGGTGCAGCATTGTGTAGATGAACAGATGCTGGGATATATTCATCATTTAACGCGGGTTCCTCATTTTTCTGGACTGAATAAAACGTGCATTGAATTTAAGGAAATGCAAAGTGAGACGTCATTTAAATTTGACCCATCAAAATGAATGCGGTCATTTATTTACAGAATCAAATTTAACATCAAACATTTACATTAATTTGGCAAATTATGAAAATAACAATATAAGCAATCAATCAGGAAAAATCATACGGCCATGATTTTTCCGTTGCTGACATTTATAAAACTGTACAACTATGATGTTTTACCCACACGGATGTGAATAAGCACTTTACACAGACATTTCTAAATATCTGGGAGAATTTCTACTTGATAGAAAGTTAAAGATGAAAGAAGTTAAAGGGAGTAAGATTGAATGGGAGGGGAGGAATGTTCACCAGAACCGACACTCTCCATCAGAAGCCCAGCTCGCCTCGGTACGCTTGGTAGGAAACTTGATCCATTACCTTTCTGATGATAATCAGCAGATATGGTGTTCCGTTAACGCTACCTGTCCAGCGTCTCCTTAGAATGGCTGTAGCTCGTCAGAAGTAGTGGCGAGGCTCTGTTCGACACACATTCACCTCAGTGGAAAATGTTATAATCCCATGGAACTCGGAAGAGCTTTGTTGTCATGTCAGGAACTCCAACAGCACTCCATCAGAACTCCAGAACTCTAGAAGTCTGACAACTCTCCAACTCTGTGAGTCTGTAACTCCGTGAGTCTGTGTAGACCAGGAAGTACTGACATTTTAAAGACTCTTTCCCGGTTCACTTTTTGGGATTTTTCATTGGTCAGAAACGACCAGAAGGGGTGTGTTTTTGTGACGTAATAGGTTAGAGACAGCGAGAATTGTTATGAGACAGGTCAGAAATGTTCTCACAGACCGAGAGGGTTTTGTTGTGGCGTGTTTAAGAAACAGGTGCAAAACATCTCTATTTACGTCTGAGAGGATTCTAAAACATGACAGTTTTAACATAACAACTTGTTTTTCGTTTGACTGTAACCTTGTAAACGCACACACTTGCTCATTCAAAAGCAGAAATCAGAAAAATGCATAATTACTCTGCAACAGCTTTTAACATGAGAATAAAAATCATTACTCAGTTAATAAAATTGATTAGTTCACTGCAACATCTAAAATGGTTTGAACTAAGACACTTTGATTATCAACATTTGTAAGATAGTAATGATAATAAAAAGAGAGTGTTCTTTTCACTTGAATCTTCAAGAAAGAAAGTCTCAGGATGGGTGAACCTGTATTTATGTATTCAAATACATGAAATGACAGTTCCTGTCCCACAAGGTTCTAAAGGTCAAGAGTTTTGACCTTAGACTTAGTTTCGACGTAGGCCTAGTCCACTACAGTTGAAAACAGGCATACGAAGGTGTTATACGAAGCCCCGGTCCCAAGGTCTGCCCACAGACAAAGAGTTAGGAAAAGTTTAAATACCCATTATCAGACCAGGCGAGGTCAAGACGACCTCTGCTTCACAGCTCACAGTTGTTGAAGGCATCAGAAGTTATCAGTTATCAGACTCTTGACACAATATATTTTTTCTTTTTTCTTTGGTGTTTTCATTTTATTTTGACTGATATGTAAAGCACTTTGGTCAACTTTTGTTGTTTTTATGCGCTATATAAATAAATTGACATTGACAATTGACATTGTTGTGGAACCCCCTGAAATGAGAACAGCCAAAGCAAATAAATTATTGACATACACAAAATATGTTTTAAATGAAACATTACCAAGCTATTGTGTAACATCATGTCACCTGCATCTACAGTTTGCTTATGACACATGACAATGATGGCATTCATCTCATGATGATTGCTTCCTGTTCACCACTTAAAGACACAGACTTTTATCAGGGCAGACCAGCACTAAGTGTCCTGCCTTCCTTGCCTTCAGTAGATCTTTGAGTTATGGAGCCCCAGCTGATTTTCTCCTTAAAGGGCAGCCAGATGAGGGAACGAGATGCAGCCAGATGAGGGAACGAGATGCAGCGTATGGTTAGTACTGAGCCCACGGCTCCAGACACTCCCCATCCATCACTGTCTGCCCTGAGCGACCCCTTTTTGCCTGCCAGTCTGCCAGTGAATTACAGGCTCTACGGGCCATACTTACATTTAGTTGAATTATGGTAACCGGTTCTCTGAAAGAGCAGCCATTTAGGGGATTTCTGGTTGAAAGACAGAAATTTTTCATGTTTGAAAACACTTTCAGGTTTGCATAAAAAAGAGTTATGAGCAGACATCTCTGTTGCTCCAGGCACAAGCATCAAATGCCTAAGGTGCTTTTGGCAAAACGTGGATTTTTTTTTATTTTTTTTTTAAGAACTGAATTCTACTGAAGGTGTTAAACCTTTGTGCATTGCTTTTAGACCTTATGTGATATTAAAAAACAAACAAACAAAAAAACTTTCATCCAAAGATTAAAGGAAGCTATTATTTTCTGTTATTTGAGAGCATTTTTTTTTTTTTTTTGTAAATTGGCCTACCAGTCTGAATTAAAAACAAAATTACATAATGTTAATAAGGAATTTTAAATTTCTGTTTTTTCCATTCTTCTAACGAACACTGGGGAATTAAAAGCAGAAAATCTTTGGTGCAAGGTCAACTAAAACAAAACAACTACTTCAATATACTGTTCAAGGATATACAACTTACTTGGTGATAAGACAAACCACTTTGCACTTTATGATTTTCAGTTGGATTTAGGGTGTTTAAATCACAAAAAAAATTATGTAAAATGGTAAAAGGGCTTAAAAGATTATGATCAAGCCTAATTCAAGGTCTTTTTGATTCTTATCATCTCCGTAGGCTGGACATTTTTAATGCTCTAATCACATTGCTGGACTTTGGTGGAAACTCCCAGGAAAGAGTGGAATTCAACATAGAATTGAATGAAGGTGATTAACCCGTAGGGCAGCACGGTGGCGCAACTGGTAGAGCTGCTGCCTCTCAGCGAGCAGGTCCTTGGCTCAAACCCCGGTCCAGGGGCCTTTCTGGGTGGAGTTTGCATGTTCTCTCCGTGCATACATGGGTTTTCTCCGGGTACTCCGGTTTCCTCTCACAGTCCAAAAACATGCATGTTAGGCTGATTGGTAACTCTAAATTGTCCCTAGGTGTGAGTGAGAGAGTGAATGGTTGTTTGTCTCGTTTGTCTCTATGTGGCCCTGTGATGGACTTGCGACCCGTCCAGGGTGTACCCCGCCCCTCGCACAGTGATTGCTGGACATGGGCACCAGTGACCCCCGTGACCCAAAATGGAATAAACGGGTAAAGATAATGGATGGATGGATGGATGGATGATTAACCCGTATGAGGTCAGAGCACATGCCATGAATGCTTCAACTTCAGTTTGAATGAATGACAAATCATACTGAGCAAGAAGTAGCTGCAGGAGAAAAATAATATGTACAGGTTAAATAAAGTTCAAGGATTTGTTGGTTCTGGCTGATTGGTTTATTTTAAAGTTGCACCTCTTCTTCCCTATCTGTTTTAAATTTGATATCAACATTTTGCAGGGTTTATATTGTCTGTTCATTTGGCAGTGGTGTACATGACAGCGTTGCACACTCTGCCAGGTGCTTGGGTGTTTTTTCAGGGGATAATTAAAGTGGATCGCTCTCTGCTCGCACGTCCATGCACACAAGGGCTGAGTTAATGGGCATCAGGTAATGGGAAATGGGTTGTTTTAGTTGTCGTGACGTTTTTTGTTATTTACTCTGGGTTGATGTTAACTGGGATAGTGCACACATGTGACAGGTTTCACATTTAATCTGTTTTGTCACCAGTGTCACTTTCAGTAGTGTTTCACATTGAAATGTTGTCCAGAATCATTCCAGTGGGCTTTAAATAGACAGGAAAAGAGGTGGAAATGGGTATTTGTCATTTCATCTGCTCCCTACAATATTAATTTTAACCCAACGTTTCTTATTACTGATCTAAAATGTTGTTGGAAAGCATCTATAGCTGTTTTTCACAATTTCTTATGCACATAAACTGTTTGCATATCATGGTCACTGTGCACATTTAGTGAGAGAAAGCACAATTAATATTTATTTTTTTTTTTTTTTTGCCAATTTGCAAGAACTTGTATAAAGGCACAAATGTTATGAAGGGTTAAAAGTGACAGAATTAAATAAATAAATGCATCATGAAATAAATAAACAGGAATGACCAATGAAATAAGTAAATGTACCATTAAATGTCTCGCTATGTAATTATTTAATACATCAACAAATTATTAAATGTACCATAAAATAATGAATTACAAACATAAAAAAATAAATGTCTCATTAAATAAATAAATAAATGTACCTTTTAAATAATTACATTAAATATTTGTCATTTAAGATTTTTTTAAAATTCAAAATACATTTAATTATTTCACTCTATTTCATAGCTCCTGTACAGTTGTGTCGTCATGAAATTAGGTTTTTTAATATTTAATATGACATTGATTGATACATTTGTTTATTTAAATGCACATTGATTTATTACATGACATATTTATTTATTTCATGGCATATTCATTTATTTCTTGACACATTTATTTATTTCATGGCACATTTATTTATTGCATTGGGCATTCACATTAATTTATTTTATGATGTATTTAAATATTTAATTTTGTCACTTGTAACCCTCCATTATTGGTTATCAGAAGTTGTGTATCTTTTTAAATACCTGCAGTCAAACTTCACATTTCATAAGTTGTTTTAGGCTTTATTTACTATGCAGCAGAGGTTTTAAAGTCTCTCTTGTAAATGAGTCCCTGAGGCTCAATGGGATTAACCTGTCTAAATAAAGGTTGAATGAATAAAGTATCTTAGACTGGGTAATATGGTTCTGCTAAAGGTTTCTTCCTCATCAGGGAGTTTCTCATTTCCACTGTTACCTTTGTGCTTGCTCAAGATGAGAGGTCTGCGATGGAGTTAAATTCGAAGCAGATAAATAGTGTAAAATTTTTATTTTATACATGATTGTTTCTTAATTATTTTTATATATAAATGTTTCTGTTCAATGCCCTGAGATGACTTCTGTTGTGACTTGGTGCTATATAAATAAACCAAATTGAATATGCACCAATTTCATTGTCAAAAATGAGAAAAAAAAAAGTAAAATAAATAAATACATAATATATAACTACATCACAGTGATTTCTTTTTTTTTGTTGTTGTTGCTTTAAGCATCTTTAAATTATTTTAATCTGAAACTGTGGAAGATTCATAGTAAAGATATGAAGTTAAATGTTAAAAAATGTTAATTTAACAAAGCTGTCAGCAGAATGAATATTATAATTCACGGGCAGGTGTCATAAAGCTGGAGAAGAAAACTGTTTTCTAGTTTGATTTTAATAACTTTAAATTCATTCTCATTTTCTGTCTCATCACAGATAAATGTAACAATAAATTATATTTTAACCCCAACAATACAACAAGATAAAAGATAATAAGGATGTAAACATTTGCATCTGTGTTTTCTTCTGCTGCCTCAGCAATTTTCTCATTTCACAGAAGCTGTACATACTACCTGATCCTAAATAGCAAGAGCTTAATTGGACACACTTCTTCTTACTGTGTTTCCACGCTGACTGCTGGAGTGCTGCACAAATCAGCAAAACTGAATTAACAAAAGATAACATCTTTCGCTACTCCAGTGCATTTCTCTTGTGGTTTTCTGTGATACACAGAGTTGGATGCTGCTCAAGTTGGAATATAAATCCAGACATGAGTTGCTGTTTGAGATTTTACAGCAGAGATCTTGTCAAAATGCAGCCTTTTGTAAACTTAAAACCACAATGTATAAGAACTGAGTGTTTGAAAAGCATGCCATCGGTTGTCAATAAGCTGTAAGTTATGACTAATATCCTGCTGCTCAAGAAATGACTCACATTTATATATGGATTTATAATTCACTAAAACTGAAGTAACACTTTCTAAAAGTCATCAAAATGTATTTTTGAACATATACATGTATTATACATGTATAGGAATAAGCCCATAAATAGCATGTGAGAGTGTTTTGTGTTTGTGTTTCTGTGTTTGGGGACCCATAGTTGCCATAGAGACAAACACTGGTGGAAGTTGCACTGAGACATTGCCAGAGTTTGTACAGTTATGGTTTCCTTCGTTGTCTTCTTGTTTCAACATCCTCAGGGTTGGATATGTCCTCTATTTCACAACTTCCAACCGCCTCAGCTTTTATTCAAAGCTCAGGATTCTGTTAGAGCACCCTATCTCTAAATGATCCAACTTTTGTTGCCATTACCTCTATTTATTGGTGCAATTCCTCACTTGTGAGACAGGAGGAACAATATTGGAATCCCTGGTGTCATTTGCTTTCATTCTATTAGTGTCTGCTGGTTTCATTGTAACTCAGCTGGCAAACATGAATTACGTGACCTCTCCCTGCTCCAACCCCAACCCCCCTACTCCCACAAACTGCACAATCCAGATGAAGGTGTGATTTATAACAAGCTACATTTGACTTTAGAGAGTTTGTGGCAGGAGCTTAAATTTGTAATTTGTGGTTAAAAAAAAACAGGTTTGGCAGCAAGATGATGCTCGGATACAACAAAACTTGTCAACAATACTGAAGCACAACTTCTATTAATCAGAAAAGGAAGGACTCAGTGCTCTAACAAAGCCCTCATTTCACAAACACTGTCCTTTTAAATTTAACATTAAGACCTACAGTGACAGACAGTGGTGAGATGTGCTGTAGGAGTGACAGAAAGCTTCAATGTGGAGGTAGGAGTGCATCAAGGATTGGCTCTGAGCCCCTTCTTGTTTGTTCTGGTGATGGACTGACTAACAGATGAGGTCTGGCAGGAATCCCTGTGGAGTATGATGTTTGCAGATGACATTGTAATGTGGTGAGAACAGGTGGTAGAGAACTTGGAGAGGTAGAGGTATGCACTTGAAGGAAGAGGAATGAAAGTCATTCGTAGTAAGACAGAGTCCATGTGTGTGAATGAGAGGGAGGCCGGTGGAACAGTGAGGCTACAATGAGCAGAAGACACAAAGGTGCAGGACTTCAAGTACTTACGGTCTACTGTCCAGGAAAATGGGGAGTGTGGTAAAGAGTTGAAAAAGAGAGTCCAGGCAGGATGGAGTGGATGGAAAAAAGTTTCAGGTGTGATTTATGACAAAAGAGTGTCAGCAAAAGTCAAAGGAAAAGTTTACAAGACAGTGGTGAGACCAGTTACATTGTATGGTCTGGAGACAGTGACTTTGACAAAAATACAGGAGAAAGAACTGGAAGTGGCAGAAATGAAGATGTTGAGGTTCTTCTTAGGAATGACAAGGATGGATAAGATTAGGAATGAGATCATCAGAGGTATAGCACATGTGGAACAACTGGGAAATAAAGTTAGAGAGGACAGATTGAGATGGTTTGGACATGTCCAGAGGAGGGACAGTGGTTTAGACATTTCCAGAGGAGGGACAGTGGTTTGGACATTTCCAGAGGAGGAACAGTGGTTTGGACATGCCCAGGGGAGGGACAATGGTTTGGACATGTCCAAAGGAGGGACAGTGGTTTTGACATGTCCAGAGGAGGGACAATGGTTTGGACATGCCCAGGGGAGGGACAGTGGTTTTGACATGTCCAGAGGAGGGACAGTGGGTATGTTGGTAGAAAGATGTTAGAAATGCAGCTGCCAGGAAAAAGACAAAGTGGAGACATATGGATGCAGTTAGATAGGACATGGAGGTAGCTGGAGTGAGGACAGAGGATGCAGAGGACAGAGTGAGATAGAGAAGGATGACTCGCTGTGGAAGAGGGAAAAGCTGAAAGAAGAAGATGAAGAAGATTGTATACATTACAGGCCAGCAGAGAAAGTCAGTGCAAAGCAATGTCACTCTACTATACACTCACTATTAAAGTAAATGACACGAGGGAGACGTTGGTCACACATTCAATGCATCGCTCTACTTCAGCACTGCAGAGTTCGGCTCCGCCTCTTTGGTTCTGATGAACCGGATTAATTTCTGAAAGCTCACTTCTGAATGGGACATGGATGCTTTACTTGTGATTTATGAACCATTTTGAGTTGTGTTCACTTGCAATGTTGTCACATCACAGACAGTTTTACAGTGTCAGCATCCGCAGTGTATGATAAAAGTTAGCGCTTTAGCGTTAGACTCCACTAATTTTTTTTAAATTTGCTTAGCGGTTTAGCATTAGCAAAGTTAGTTATTTAGTTCGCAAAGTAGTGGTTAGCAAAGATTACTTTTTGATCAGCTGTGCCCACCGCTGGCAAACATCATCATTACTAAAATGCAAACAGATTTTCACAAGTGATGAGCAAGTTCCCTTCACCAAACAGTTCTGATGAGCCATAACTGTCCTCAAGGCTCAATGGGATTAACCTGTCTAAATAAAGGTTGAATGAATGTCATCTGGGGTGTCTTTTCGATAGATCTGATGGATCCTGCAGATTGTGTGGTGAGCTTTTTGTGGACTGTGCTTCATGCCAACAAACTTCAACACGTCAGTATCTGGGGAGTTTAAAAACTATGTGGATATGTCTGACTTTTCTGGTGCCCTTTATGAACTATTCCTTTGTTCTTACTGAGCTGGAAAAGGTTAGAAGTTCATGTTGACAGTGCTGACATTTGTTTCTGAAAATTCTTTCCCTATTCTCAGGTCTTGCTATATATATATATATATACATACAAGATGGATTATGCGTTCCATATAGCTTCTAAAAGTGCCTTTCATAATATTCCTGGTATAAGGAAGGAGATGCTGTCAGTTAGCTTCATGGCTTTACGAAAGCATCACAGTGGGGAGGCCAGAACCAATCTCCAGCGACTGGTTTTTGTCAGGATCCAAAGTGCAACGGGCTTTTGTGTCTCTTGCTTCCCCAGACGTCTACCCATGAGCCTGTGAGACATGACTGAATGTCAGCTTCTCTAAAAAGAAGATCCCACTGGTGTCTCAGCAGGGTGCTGTTTAAAGCAGGCCTCCAAGACAGTGGAGCACAAACCAACATTAAAATCATATCTGCATAGAGCAAGATGCAGTTAAAAGGAAAGGAGGAATTGTGAGTAAAGCAATCAAAGCTGACATCAGAAACAATAGAAGATAAATTTAGATTTAGTGTTTACTCATAATATCCTAAGCTCAACTCCTTCTTAAAGATTCAACTTCTTGGAACTCACAAAGTAGAACGTGTTTTGCAGATTTCAAAGAGGCTAAGAGACCAGTCCTGGAGGGTACTTGTCATTATGGGATATTTGAAAAAAAAACAAAAAACAAAAAAAAAAACCTACTATTTGAGCTAAGAAATCCACTATTCAGAGATTTTAAAGTAGGACAGCGATCGCTGTGATGAAGATGCCCATTTAGCTGGTAGGAAGTTGCAACTGTCATTACAAATGCATTCTTGTCAGAAGGCAAAAATACAAATGAGAGCACTTTTGAATTTTAATAACCCAGAAACAAACACAAAAAAGAAGAAGAGTGAAGCAAAATGTCCCACTTGTTGTTGTTCGTCTCGAGTGGGTGGTGCATCATACAATTGAGACGTGGCTGCAGGGCACTGAAGCCATATTAACTGAAGAGGGTTGACCTAAATGCTCATGTACAGACGTTGTGATTAAAAGGATTCATACATAACAGCAAGCATCTTTTTTTTGTCTGTATACCAAAAAGGGCGGGGGACTGAAATACGACTTTCACAACAGGGTGAATTATAGATCGTGAGAGCGCGGCCAGAGCATCTCAAAAAGAGAATGCAAAATGTGGAACTGCGTTGATTTAGAGATCCGTGGAAACAGTTCTTGTTTCCAGACGTTGCTCTATATTTAGCTCGTCTTCCCATTAATTTCCAAAACAACATGTTGTGCCTTCGCATGTCATAAACCTAATTACCCGGGATGGATGTTGGACAAGCTTTTGACAAGATCTATTAGCTGTGCTGATCGTTCCCTGAGAGCTTGAAGCTTCCTCCTCTTCTGCCACCCAAATTCTGTCCTTCATCATGTCTCGGGATGCTTTGACAAAATAAACCCACAACATGCTGATGAATTATTCAAATATGGCTCAGTGATGTATGCAGACAGAGTTGCAAGAGAGTGATGCAGTTATTACTGCTAGCAAACCTCTTCCTCCAGATGACTGAACCTCCAATCCAACCAATTACCATCCACCGCCCTGCAGCTCTGCAGCGCCAAGTGGGAAGAAGAAATTCAAGTTCCTGCCTACATTATTCTAAAGTTGCTGCAGTCAACACTCCTGCTGTGAAACGATGGAGGTGATGGAGTTTATCAATTCAAATTGGAATGGAAAGGGAATTACAATTGTTCCAGCAGTCAGGGTCAATGACAACCTGATGACTGGAGCCATGGCACTAACAATGTGTTTCAACTCATGATTGTTGCCCACAGATAAAGTACAAATATATTATTTTCATCTTTTTATTTATTTATTTGGTATGTTTTCACTTGTCTGTACCAATAACAAAATATATCTTGGATGGATTTTAATGAAAGTCTCAGAAAGTAAATATTTGATTTTCATCTACAAAGTACAACAGTTCAAGATGGCCACCATAGCTAATCAACTTTAGCCATTTCAAAAATTTAATTGAGTCAATTTTACAGATACTGAGCTCAAATTTGCTGTGGTTATAGTAGAGAGTAATTCATAACACAGACTTTAAGCTGAGCTTTAGGAAGACGCTATCAGGGGTCTGCAACCTGCGGCTCTGGAGCTACATGTGGCTCTTTGGTCTCTCTGCAACGGCTCTTTCAAGCTTTGACCAAAACTAAAATACTGTAAAACTGAATTTTATAGAATGTTATATCCACAACAAAAAATGACTAGTTGTAGCAGTTTTCCTGTCATTTCCTTTGCAAATATCAGAATCAGAATAAACTTTATTGGAATTGCACCAAGGTACAACGTGAATATGTACGTACATTTGTCCGAAAGATGGGCGGAGTGCACGAAGCTGCAACTGTAGAAAGCGCGGCCATTATATCCTTATCAGATAATAATCTTAGATAGGAAAAGGGGTAGATTATTATCTGTGTAAATATGTGGATAATAGTACTAATACAGAGTAAATTATACTCACTTTAACATTATACTTTATGTATTCAAAGGCTACTCAGTTTCTCTCTCAAAAATAAAAATAAAAATCACATAATCCTGCACAAGCATGCATCAGGATATAATCCTGCACAGTTCATTGCTTTAGTTTTTTTTTTTTTTTTTGGCAAAAATAATATCTTATGTTTTCTTTACATGAATCCAATCTTATGTGATGGACTTGCGACCTGTCCAGGTTGTCCCCTGCTTCTCACACATATGGATATGAGCACCAGTGACCCCTGTGACCCAGAAAGGAAGAAGCGGGTAAAGATCATGGATGGATGGATGGAATCCAGGCTTTTCTTTTGTCTTAAAATGTAAAAATATCAATAAATGTTAACAATCATTAGATTTAACTTTTTTAGATTTTTCTACCTGGATTATTGAGCATGCATCAGGAAATCATTAGATGGTTTTAATTAATGCCTACAGGCCAGAAAAGCCACATCTAACAAACTCAAAGTGGCCCATGGGCCACCATTTCACAATGACAATTGTAGCAGGTTTTGCGGCTCTGGACATGTTTAATTTAGTGAACGAAAGGTCAGAAATGTCTCTTTTGATCGTAAAGGTTGCAGACCCCTGCGCTAGAGATTTCTACATCACATATGAGTCCACATAATGTTCATTTCAAGGTTTCACCAAAATGGCTAAAACTGCCATTTGTCAACATAAAATATTCTTAGTTTAAAACTCTGGCAAATAAAACCATTTTATTATTACAAATAAAGTTGTTGTTTAAAGTATTTAAACAGGGTTTCTACATCTACATTATGTCTTTAGGTGAGTTCAGAGCTAAAAACAGCAGATTTATTAAAATATATTTTTGAGCTGGATTATTTTTTTCTTACTCTTGGCCCAAATGCCAAAATAAATTTCAGTGCAGTGTTTTCTTTTCTTTTTTTTAAAAACTCCAACAACAAAAAAATAATGATTAACTGTTACTCTGATCCAGCCTTATACATTAGCCTTGATGTTAATCTGCATGTTACCTGGGCAGGAAACAAGTCATCAAAAACCAAAGCAGTCCTGTTTAAACTAGTCCGGTGAAAAGTCAGTCCATATCTAATCCTGTGGCAGCAGCTGGTCAGCAGAGTGTTGAAGTCCTACATTTGAGTGACCTATTGAACCAGTTTCCATCCTCCAGAGGGAGCATGCCCCCTGTTGCCCACTGCCAAGATGAGAATATGACCAGTGACCCAAATATTACCACCCAAATGATTCACTTGACTCTCCTCAAATTCAATCGCTTTTCCATGCAGTCAAACTTTAATTTATTTTTCTGTCTTTCTCACTTTTCCTCTCCCCAGTTTGCTTCTGGCTGTTGGTCTGAGGCTGCGTAAAATATTCATAACCAAGGAGAGGAAGAAGCTGATGAGGAGGGCAAAGAATCACACAATGAGAAAAATATGAACCAGAACGGTGCCTCGTGCAACGAAAGACCAGAAAACACTCAAGTTATTTCAAAAATGCATCTTCAACCTAAATGCTTAGTTGAAAATTTCCATAATTACCTGTCCTTGATGTTTTTTTTTTTGTTTTTTTTTGCTATACCCTCATTTATTTTGTTTTGGCACAAATGTGTAAATTGCTAAAATATGTAGATAATTACTTTTATTTTCAATATTCCAGGCTTGAGCTTCTCATAGTTAAATATCATTAGAGTTTTTATTTCAAATAAAAGTACTTGTATAATAATAAATACACTGACTATTTTAGCCAGGGATGCACCAGTTCAGAAATGTTTCTCACCACTTTAAAAATGAGAAAGATTGTTAAAAATCTTCTAACAACCCACACACTGCGATGGGGAAAAAAAAAAATCCTATTTCCCCAAAAATTGTTTTTTGCTTTATGCATTTTTCAAAAATTATATTCAATTCACTTAGATAGACTTTCATCTTTTCCTGAATCCTTCCCTGCAGGTGAATATTTTTATACTTACACTGATGACTTTACTTGTTTATTACATGAATTTATTCATCAGCTGTAGAAATTATAAAAAAAGAATGGCAAGAACAACAAACTCACACTTTTTTATACACTTTCCTAAACCATTTGTGCACATTTGAATCAGTTTTGTATCGAATTACATTTTTATTTTGTATGTATACCCCCAGTATAAAAATAATCTGCATACTTTACAAAGATTAATGCCACAAAATAAACTAGGTATTACAGAGAAATTAATACTTCATACAGCAGAAGTTAACAGTTTAGTTATTACAAATGTGGCCGTTTGAGCCCTCTCTATTCTTTCTGCAAACTCAGAAAGGCACTTCTTCACAGTAAAGTGGTTTTCCCTTGCTTATCTCCTCCAAAGGCCATGACTAAGCTGTTATTTGTTTTACTTCGGATCTTCCAAAGTTGTTTATCCTTCGAGAAAGATAAAAATATAAGATAGTGCGTGATTGTATCTTCAAATATTCTTAGAAAATAATCAACTACAACAAGAGAGTGCAGCCAAGTGACTGAGTAGTTTAACCTGCAGATAGCTGAAGTTTGTGGTATAGAAAATAAAAAGTTTCAAAGTTTTTATGTTAGAATGACCCCAGATGAAGCGATAACCTCCGTGCAAACATATAAATCATTCTTTTGGAATTCCTACAACTTTCAGGGGGGTTCTGGTACATCCCATGCCACCTCACGTAAGCTTGTTCCTGCTACTGCACCATGAATCACCCTCTTCATTTCTGCCACACTTGGTCTTGAGCTCTTCTGCTACAAACCCACTTGCTGGTTATTTACCTCTTCTGTGGTACTATTCAGAGGCAAGCAGGTAGATTTAAGTTCATAAAACACAACAGGCAAAGGAAAGAATGTCTGAGTGAGGTAACCTCAGAGGTTACTTGTGCGTGCGAGAGACTACAATGTGACATTTTCATTGTGTAAAAAAGGTAAACAAAAAATAAGACGCACTTGCTCCAGATTTCATCATCCCACATGTCAGATGCATTTCTAGTTGAATCTTGATGATTCTTTGTTGGTAGCTAAAAATATATTTGAGTTTATTTTATGCAACAGAACTAAAAAAAAAATATCCACTTGTACCAATTGTATGAGAGCAACATTCTACATTAGGTTGCATCAGTTGCAGATGAGAGAAAAATGAACCCTTCAAGGATATCGACCAGAAGGGGGGTCAGCAAACTGTCACTGACTCTGTGTTCACCTTGACTAATTCTGCAGCTAATTTGTTTTGCAACAAATGTCTCTGATTGGTCATGAAATTGTTTTCTGAATGCATGCACTCAAATGTTTATCATTCGTGGCTGAAAAAAAAAAAGAATCAGTTGTTATGAATTCCAAATATTAAATTATGTTCAAACAAGCATGTCATTTTCAAACACCCCCGTGTTGGTCGGCTGTGCTCAGCTGATTGTGAAGGGAAGTAATGAACCCAGTGCAACACTTGTGTGTTTTTGTACCTCAGTTTGAAGTGAGTGTAAGGAACTAAACCAATTTCTGGTGCATTTTGTCTGATGGTGCTTACTGTTTCTGTGCAGCTTTGCATGACCATGAGAGACTGTTATTCACATCCAAACATCACAAACTACGTCCCAGCCAAGACAGCTGCTCATTCAGACCGTGCCAGGTTATTCTCTTGATATATAACCACACGGACCATGAACACACACACATATGTGCACCCCCCCCCCCACACACACACACAAACCATATAATGGTGTTACTGGTTTTAAAAGAAAGGTTCCTATTTGCTTCAATACATCACTCCTAATGCAGTATGTAGAGAAATATAGGGTGCCGTTTGAAAAAAAAATTTTTTTTTTCTTATGAAAGGCTAATAAACCAAAAATATTGGTGTTAATTTTTCACTGTGTAACTTTACAAAGTCATATTTTCACCATGTCATTCGTGCATTTATAAATGTCATAGTTCCAAACAAATTTTTTTATTTACAAATATTAAGTTTATAAACTAAATACTTAAGTTGCAAGTTAAATATTTACTTAGCAAGCTAAATATTTAGCTCCACACTAAATATTTAGTTTGCAAACTAAATGTTTGTGCTAGATAAATGCTTAATTTACAAACTAATTTTTTAATTTCCAAGCTAAATATTTAATTCCTAAACTAAATATTTAATTTGCTAACTAAATATTTAGCTTGGACTTAAATATTTAATTTCAAAACTAAATATTATTGTCCAAGCCAAATATTTAATTTCCAAACTAGAAATTAAATGTTTAGCTTAGAAATTAAATGTTTAAACTAAATATTTAGCTTGGACCTAAATATTTATTTTCCAATGTAAATATTTAATTTCCAAAACAAATATGTAATTTTCTAACTATATATTTGACTTGCAAGTTAAATATTTAGTTTGTAAATGAAACATTTAGCTTGGACATAAACATTTAGTTTGTAAACTAAATATTGAGCTTGCTAACTAAATATTTAGCTTGCAAGTTAAGTATTTTGTTGGTACACTAAATATTTCACTTGTAAATTAAATATTTAGTGTGGAACTATGACATTTATAAATGTATGAATGACATGGTGAAGATATGACTGAACAAAAAAAACTTTTTTTTTTCTTATGAAAGGCTAATAAATAAACCAAAATACTGATGTTAAATTTTGATTGTGTAACTTTACAAACGGCACCTCATACAGAAAAGTCAGTTTGGTCCCCGTCATTTACGCTGCACTTTTCTTACCATTGAAAGATTTCAGGTTCATTTTAAAACAAAGGAATTGTTAACTGACAGATTTACAACATATTACAACAGTTACAAAATATCTTTACAGCTAACGAACTGCCGAGGTTGCTGCAGATCGCTCGTGGCTCAAAGTTTCTGTGCGTAGCGAGCACAAGCAGGTCTCGCAGCCCTTATGTTCACACAAATCTTGCAATAACGGTACAACAAAAAAATAGTCCTTAATGACAGAATAAATGCATCTTATTGAAAAGATAAAACATACTTTCAAATGTGAACCAAACAAATTAAAACCAAAATATTCTAACGACTAAAAACTTTTTTTTTTCAATGCATAAATCACTTTATTGACACTTAGAGGAATCACTACAGTTATGGTATAGTTTAAGGCAAATATGACCAGGGTTTAATTTGTAATCCAACTAATGCTGGAACGCAATGTGTGTGTGTGTGTGTGTGTGGGGGGGGGGGGGGGGGGGGTCCTGCCCCAGAAAATTTTGAATAAAGTAGATGTGATTTTCGGGCAGCACGGTGGCGCAACTGGTAGAGCTGCTGCCTCTCAGCGAGCAGGTCCTTGGTTCAAACCCCGGTCCAGGGGCCTTTCTGGGTGGAGTTTGCATGTTCTCTCCGTGCATGCGTGGGTTTTCTCCGGGTGCTCCGGTTTCCTCCCACAGACCAAAAACATGCATGTTAGGCTGATTGGTAACTCTAAATTGTCCCTAGGTGTGAGTGAGAGAGTGAATGGTTGTTTGTCTCGTTTGTCTCTATGTGGCCCTGTGATGGACTTGCGACCCGTCCAGGGTGTACCCCGCCCCTCGCACAGTGATTGCTGGACATGGGCACCAGCGACCCACGTGACCCAAAATGGAATAAACGGGTAAAGATAATGGATGGATGGATGTGATTTTTTGCATTTTTGTGTATTTTAACAGGTTATTAAATATCTAAGTTTACCTACATTTGCCAACACTCTGCTTCTGTCAAGCATCCTTGCTGTCTGTAAAGTCCTGCAGTGGTTCAACAAATTTATAAACACGGATGTACAAACACTGCTAGTTCTCCTACTTTTTTAAAATAAACTTTACAGGGTTCATGTTTGATTATTTTCAAAAAAACAGATGCAAACGTGCAGCTTTAGACACAAACCCAAAGGATATCTGCAGAAAATAAATGCACTACAGTGCAAAAAATTCTCTCTGCTTCTGTTGGTTAATTAAAATTTAATGCTTTACCACACTGCTTAGCATTCTGTTCACTTTCACCACAAACTCAAAACAACAACAACAACGTAAAAAAGAGGCCACAGGGTATGGTTTGTGTTATCTGTCACCGTTTGTACCACTGCGAGCGAACAGACAATGTATGGAAAATAGGCCAGCCTTTGAACGGCCCTATAGAAACGAGTCACGCAGATTCAAACATCTCTTTTAGAAACTGTCTTGTGCAAAATAGGAATTAAAAAAAAAAAAACACACTGAACAAGAAATGATTCATCATCCAATTAAATGTAATTCCCCCTCGTGAGTTAAAAAGAAACAAAGAGACTATAGACCACCTTGTTTGAGGCTCCTGTGTTTCTGGGCCATTAAGCTTCCTGCACAGCAGCGCACAGCTGCACATTCAAATCAGCACAGCTAGAGTTACATTTTGTGATTACAACTCTTTGATACTGTCAGAGCGATGTGGTATTTAAAACCCGATGGGACAGCTCCAACACGACTCAGAGCAATTCCAATGTGCTCAGTAAACAAATCATTACGATTGATCTGTGGAGATCTGTGGCTGAGATGAACGTTTGGAGTTGGACAGTAAAACTAGGAGTTGGTAACAGTTACAGGACACAGGTAGAGCTTAACGAATGGTATCTTAAACTCTAAAATTTGCTTAATCAACCCATCAACAATATCTTTCTTCATTTGTAAATTATTTATTTCTGTATAAAAATCTCAAAGCTTTCATTTTTAATCCAACAATGTTTCGTTCACCTAAACCTTTGCTAAAGTTCTTTTGAAACAGATTGCTAAATTTGGAAACATGTCTCATTTTCAACTAATAACCCTTTGGTTTGGTTTAGTTTGCTCTAAGACTGCAGGTTAACTTGTGGTTCCTAGAGTTTCTTAAAGTAGAACGGGAGGCACAGCTTTGTTAGCTCTTGTGGAACCAACTTCAAGTTTCTGTCAGCTATGTTTACATGGACATCAGTAATTGGGTTAAACGGCCATTCAGAATAAAAATGTGTCATTTAATAATAATAATAATAATGTGTATGTATTGTCATCATTGTATGTTCCCATACAATGGTGAAATTGGCTCTCTGCATTTAACCCATCCACTCCCAGGTGGTGCAGTGGGCAGCTATTGAAGGCACTCAGGGAGCAACTGGGGATAGGGTGTCTTGAAGCCACGAGATGTGCAATGACTGGGGATTGAGTCTGGGGCTCCCGAGTCGGCTGCCCTGCCTCTACCCCATCTTGGCCCCCATAAACGTAAACGTCTCATTTGGATTATTCTTTGTTGATTCAGCTCGATTCGAATGAATTTGTAATCCAAATGAAAGGGGTGGTTTATGCCGATTCATAATCTGAAAGGTGTGCATGTAAACACTTAATCTGATCATTTTATTCCGATTGTGGAAAACTGATCTGACTGTACATGTGCGACCTATGTCAACCTCATGTACTTCCATCTGGCTAGATGCTAATATGTCGGGGAAGCAACACTGGTCTGTGAGCGATACAACATTTCTACTAGAAACTATGAAAGAGCTCAAAATGATCTGTTTTACCTGTAGTTCAGTCAGGGAGTGCAGTAATGTCTCCACCATCACTAAAACCTGACACGGGTCCATTTTAGATGCTCAGGTTTGTTTACGCTCATCATGGAAGTAGAACTTCTTGTGGTTTTTTAACGAAAGTTTACCACTCTGTGCATGTCAGTACTTTTATTATGAATAATGTAAATGCTCATCGTGAACGGACTGTGCCCATGTACAAGATACATTCAGTTTGAAATGTATTCAGATAAAATAATCCAATCAAAGAATTTTGTGCATGTTAACATAGCTAGAGAATCTGACACTGTCTACTAGCTTTCAACACCAGATGATCGGTGTTTTGAACCTGTATGCTCCACACTGGTTAGTCGTCATTATCTGCATCGTTTTTATGTCTATATTTCTGATTTACTTCATTTTGCTTTGTGTGTTACCTGTTTTTCTGTCTGTACAGCACTTTGGTTGGCCTTGTCGCTGTTTAGAGTGCTCTATAAATAAAATGGTATGGTATAGTACTTTTAAGACTCGGCTTAAGAAGTACTTTTTGGATAAATCCTGTAATTAGTTTGGTTTGGGTTTCCTGAGACATCCCTTAGTTGTGCAGCTATAGACTTAGACACAGAAGACGCACACACACACACACACACACTGCATTTTCGCACTATGCTACTCTCTCTGCTCTCCATTTTTATACATGCAGTTACTGCTGTCATTAGCTTGTGTTTTTCTTTGTCAATCTTGGAAGACAGATGTCAAAGTGTTGAAGGAAGTTATTCTACACACTGCAGGTAAAAGCAAATACTGAAGATATAAATTGTTTCTACTCAAGTCCCTCAGGATATTCATCAACAACCTCTCCTGTCTCGCCAGTTTCACGTTATACTCTGACCTTTTCTTTCCATTTCTGGCTGTTCAGCTTTTTTCAGTATGCTATGTTTAAACATCCCAGACACTCACTCATATTTTGACCAGCCTCTGTGTACTTCCATGTGGTTATTTGTCAAAATTTAGAAGATTTTGTGCTACCTTGACAGGGTGGAAAAGAAAAGACTAAAAAAAAATAGAATATGTATTGTATGCCTCTTGGACAGGCTGAAGAGGGAGATGCTATTTACAATTAACTGCATTCATGGTTTTCATTGCAGTGCTCATTCTCAAGCCTCTTGGCTGGAATTAGATGAGGACTGAATGGTAGTTACTTGGATTTTGGAGACCTATTTACAGCTTATCTAATAACTCTGCCTTTATTGGTAGGAAGATCTGAGGTGTGTCAATAACATTAAAAGTAGCCACAGAACAAGTATTTCTCATTCATTCATTCAACCTTTATTTATACAGGCTAGTCTCAATGAGCCACGGGGACTCGTTTGCAAGAGGGACCTGTTCCAGACAGAACATATAAAGTACAGACAACAATGATTACAATAAACTACAGTAAAAATGCAGCTAAAATAAGAGCAGTGTACAAAACAATAAATCAGGGTGCCGTGAAACAGGGTGAAATACTAAAAACAAGAATTTGCTTTGATTTTTATATTGACAAGAAGGTAGATGTTCTCATTCTTAGCATTTCACCCTGCTTTATATTCAGGGATTCAAGGTTCTTTATTGTCATTCACATCACATGTGGTACATGAGGTGGAACGAAACTATGGACACAGGGTCCCAGTTACATCCAACAAAAATGCAAATTGTAAAGAAAAACAGTAGTAAGATCCAAAACATGAACTAAGAAATACACTAAACTAAGAATACACTAAGTACACTAAACTAAGACTACACTAAATACACTAAACCAAGAATACACTAAGTACACTAAACTAAAAATACACTAAACTAAGAATACACTAAATACACTAAACTAAGAATACACTGAGTACAATAAGCACTAACAGTACAAAACAATGTGTCAGACAGCAGCACGAACATGAGTCTGTGTGAGCAGATGAGGACAAATGAACAGCAACATGAAATAAATCAGCAGCATGAGATCAGCATAATGGATAATCAGCAGCACATAACAACCAAGGGGCATTACAGTGTTTTTTTTTTTTCCACAGTAATTTTCACAGTGACAATCCTGACTAGGGATTCGTGAGTCTAACAACCTCAGGGTAGAAGCTGTTCCTCAGCCTAGTGGTTCTGCACTTAATGCTCCTCAACCTCCTGCCTGAAAAGAGTGGGGCATAGAGTGTGTGTGCTGGGTGAGTGGGGTCCTTCATGATGCAGATGGCCCTCCTATATGGCATCTTGATTTGACCGTGTTTAAAAATTATTTTATTTGATTTTAATTCTTCTCATGTGAAGAATGAAACAAACAGAGGGTTTTAGCTCAGTTTAAACTGGTCTTTTAAAGTTTGTGCCTTTGTGTTTTTAGTTGCAGCCAACCACATGCTCGGAAATCTTTGTCTAGCACTAACATGAATAAAACGTAGAGCCCATATTGTGTTAAATTTAATTTGACATAGTAATTTTCCAATAATTTGGCTGAGTGACTCTCACTGACTCCGTTTTGCCTTGTCATTTACTTCAGCTGTGACAGACGGACATGGTGGAGACAATCAGCTTTCGTTTGGACGGCCTGTCTGCTTTTGTCTGGCAGTTTGAGCTGAATGAACGCTTTATGCTCACAGACAGACATGTCTCTCTAAAATATTTCTCCGCTTTATGCATCTGCAAAGACCTGAAGAGCATTTTCTCCACACAAATGCATATACGTACAGAATGTTTCCCCTTCAAGCTTTTAAATACTACAAAAAGAATGAACTTTTGTCTTAAAGTTTGAAATAAATTTTTTTATTAACCCAAACTCTTGCCTAAGCAGACAGTAAAGGCCACAAGGATTAAGTTTAAATGGGTTTAGTCACATATTTATGTATGAGGAGTAAGATATGGACAAGCACGCCCCTCATTTAATGGTGGGATGTTTTTAAAATATTTTATTACTTTAGAACACCTTATCTAAATAAATTTGTCCTTTTTATCGTCTGCTGCAGTAAAGTAATATGGCAATGACTTGTTAGCAACATATTTCTTGAAACACTGGACTTGTTTTAATTAAAACTTTTAGTAGCTAAATATTGGATGTATCTGTGCAAATTATTTAAATGTGAAGACAACCTACTTCAAGAAGCCACCACAGTCAGCTAACTTTATAAAACACAACTATAGCTGCATTTCAGTCAATTTTGTAAATATTGCATTATGGTTTTGTGTGGTAGTAGCTGAGGATCATTTACAACACATAGTCCACATGTTACTTATTGTACAAATTCTTGTTCTTTAAAACATTATTATCAATTCTGTTTGTCTGTTAGCAAAATATCTCAAACTACTGGATGCATTTTCAGAGAGTAAACATTAAATGTGCATGTACAGCTGATCGACTTTTGGAGTAGATTTATTGTAAAATGGTTGCCACAGCTAATTGGCATCCAACAACAAAACAAGGATAACTGATGATATTGATGATAATGATTCTAATCCAGTTAATAAGCTAAATGTGTTGTGGTGGTAACTGACAGTAGTTTGTAACTCATACTCTGAGTGTTGTGATATCCCACAAGGTTGTACAAAACATTATTTTCAAGGTATGACCGAAATGGATAACACTTTGTCCCTATATTAAATTATTTTATTCAAGACATGTGGCCTGGAATTCATTCATTCATTCATTCATTCATTCATTCATTCATTCGTACCCATCTGTTCACACAGACTCATGTTCAGGCTGCTGTTGTTCACTGTAAATTTTTTGCGTGTATCTTTGATCTTTTACCTTACCATCTGGCATTTGTTTAGAGTATCTTAGCGTATATCTTAGATCCTTGTATACTGCTTCTTTTTGAACTTTATATTTTTGCTATTGTTGAATGTAACTGGAACCTTGTGTACATAATTTCGTTCCACCTCACACATGTGGTAAGAACGACAATAAACCTACTTGAACTTGAACTGAAAGGTGGCGGGGATACATATTCTTTAAAGGAATGCTAGGTCTTTATTTATACAATATATCTTTTGTGAGCTACTGCATTATGAATTTTGTGTATTAAGGTTGAAAAAAGCCCAACTTTATTTTTAATACTTCTATCCAGCCATGCTAACTTAGTTGAAAAAACAGTACAAAAATGCTATTATGTACAAATTTGACACTTAAAACAATCGGTTGAAATTGAAGTCTTTTTGTTAGTTACTTTTGCCTTAATCTTAACAATTTAGCATAGTACAGACTGTTTATATTTGTGCCCACAGAAAACACATGGATGAAGGAAAACCGACAATAACCCCGAGATGACAGCGTAACTGTTGCTCATCTAGCTCCTTTTAATGTATTTAAGATAATCACCTCTTTAGGCCAATAACAGCCCATGCACCACTGAGCAAAGCTTTTTGTGTTTTCCTCCCAGACCAACATGTCTACAGAGTATTATTTACTGTGCAGGTGTGTATGAGGCTGAGTTCAGGCCAAAAGCAGTGTCTTCCAGCCACAGGGTTGTGTCTCAGACAAAAAGTGGTAGTTATAGAGATTTTGTGCCGGACCAAACAGCCATTTTTCTGGGACTAAAGGAGCCAAATCACTTCCAGGTACAACCTGCCCATTTGAAAGAGAAAAACAACCACTTTCACAAAAAAAAATGAACAAATTGAGACACATCGGCAGCCGATCTCAGGGTCCAACATTTGAAGCATTTTCCTCGTAAATGCTTTGATACAGAACACAGTGCTCACATTTACTTGTTCCACTAAATTTATCTCATTTTAGTAGACATGGGGAAAAAAAAAACCCTCTGCTATGTGAAACAGTAAAAATATTATACACAGCTTGAAATATTGCCATATAACCCAATTATAGGTGAAGTTTGGTTTGTGACCATGAATAAAGCTTGGCTATTGGTGCATTTTAAGGTACAGTTGGTCAAAGGAGACCTCACCTTAGGTTGGAGGGATCACTCTGCTGAAAACTGGCCTCCGTTTGGATAGAAAAGCTTTTTTTTTTTAAATCAGTGTCAGGGATATAACAAATAGTGTAGATCTTACCATGTCTTGAAATTAGCTAAATGGGATAAACACTTGGGTCTGTTTGGTTTGTCTCTGCTTTATGTTAATATGGTGGTTCCTTGTGTATTCTCTATTGTTTTTGGCGTTTGTGCTTGTTTATAGTTCTATTTTCTCTGTAATGTTCTTGTGATCCTGAGTTTTCTTTTCTTCTTCTCACGGTTTATTGGCAAATTGCAAGCATACTGCCCTCTACTCGTCAACAAGGTGAAACACAGTTCAATGTACTATTTCATTAGATCCATAATCTGTACAGATCTAGATCTCTGACTGAAACCTACAAGGTGGAGCTGGAATGGTATCACCCTTTCAAGTAGGCTGGTTCCAGTACAAGTTTGTCTACCCCTCCACACCCTCACATAAACAAAACATTGAAACTCTTCAGCTTTTCAGTTGTTGGTTCATGTCCTCTTCACTCGTAAGACATTATTTCAACGTTTACCTGTAACTTGTTATTTTATGTTTAAAAGAAAAGTCATGTGACTCCATGGTTGTTTGCAAGGGAGGTAGGACTTAAAGCTCCACATCTCTGGTGTGTAGATTCTAGTTCCAGAAATACGACATTGCATCTCTCACAAACCGGGTCCTGCTTTCTTTCATTTCCACCAGTGAGAGAAGGTGATATCACAAGGACTATAATAAAATATTGTTGATGAACTTCAAGGTGCATACTGTCCCTACTGTTCAGGAGTGTGTAACATGATGTCACTTACTGTGTAGATTCTTCCTATTGGCCATGTTTTGCTTAACCCTTCTATCATCTTTTGAGGAAACATATCAGTCACATACATTTTTGTCCCTGTTTTTATTTATTAATTGATTTTGGTGTAGCCAATAAACTTTTTTCTTTTTTTTTTTTTTTTACAAAGCCCAAAAATCCTTCTACTCTTTTTTATTTTGTCAGAATTTTTAAAAATGCTCTCATAACCTCGCAGTAACCTTACTACACACGTGTTCCTTTAGGGAAATATCAGCCACATTGTACACATTTTACATTGTAAAAACACATTTTTATCCTATATTTAATGCATTCCTCAGTTCCTAATGTTTTTTTCTTTTTACTTTCACAACTACACTTTTGATTTTTATACTTGCCCACTAGATGATGCTCTGCTTTTATATCTGAGAGCTTCTGAAAAAAGAAATCTACCAAGTTCCAGACGTCTTTCCCAGCAAGAATCACTTCGGAGACCCGTCTCTTATCTTGTCCGACAAAAATGTTTTAGTTTGGATGTAAAGAGCAAAAAACTCACTTGCAAAATGCACAAGTTCAGCACTAAAAAGTTGTTTCACATGAGTGCAGGATGTAGAATCAAATGCTCCATAGTTGAAAGCGGCTGACTGCCATTGGTTTAACCGAAGGCAGGAAGTAATTAGTGGGTGGACACGGACTATGCACCTACAATTGGCTTGTTTATTCGTGTCAGTACAGACAATAAACATTTTTTAAATTAATGATTGTATCACAGGTAGATTTAAAAATAAATATTAAAAAATAATAATTAAAGAAAGAAAAAATATTGGAAAAAAAACTATGTTCGAAGACCCAAGACCAAAGTAAGTTTGACAGAAAACCAGGCCTGATTTTCAGCTGCTGTACCTGAAAGGGTCAGTGGTCTGGAGAGTCAATGCAAAACTCTGGACTGGATTTTTTGTAAAATACTAAAAAATTATTTTGGGGCATACTAATAAAGAAAATAAGAAGGTAAATTAGGAGATTGATTTTTTTTTCCTCGCAAAAAATAAGAATGGTCATAACGTTAAAGGATAAGACAAGCAATCTAAAGTCTGATTCTTACTTGTTTTAGTTTTTGTTACAAACCATCTTTTCTTGTTGGGTCAAGCCCTCATTTTGCTTATTTGTAGTTTAATTTTCTAACCAATTTTTATTTTGCCTTGGTTTACTTTTTGCTTTTAGATTTTTCAGTAATGTCTGTCATTCTGCTCTGATCTCTATGTTTGGTATTTGACTACGGTAAATTTTACATTTAACTTATTTTGATTCTACGCTGAACCAATTCTGTGGCATGAAAGTTGTGTAAATGAAAAGTTCAGTTGCTCTTAAAGACAGGTTAAGGAGGTTTGAACAAGCAATTAGCTGAGATTTTGCTGTGAAAACACCTGAGATGCTCAGTAGCACTGTAACCTTATGGTGACACATTTTGTGTGAGGTCATACACTGTGCTTTCTCCAAAGAACATCTGATGTGAACATGTTTGACTCTATAACTCTCAGGAGGTCCAATTCAACACCTGTTACCAGAGTGATGAAAGAACAAAGTTATTTCCAGAAAATATCACCTTTCATGTCACCTTACAGCTCAACAGCTGACAGAGGAGGCTGCAGCATGAGCTTCACTACCACCTCAGTCACAGCAAACACTCAGTAGCTTTACTTTTACGAAATGAGGGGTGGAATTTTTAAGTAAAACCAACCAGATGGGAAGTTTACGTTTATCGTACAAAAGTTTATTGTGTTCCTTTGTACCCTTAAACATTTTGAGTGGCTGTATGCATTTTAGACTCATGGAAGCTTCAGCATTATTGTTACAAGGTTCAAAATGATTATTTTTGTGACTTTTACCAAAATCTGCCCGGTGCACCCTACAGACGAGAAGCTGAAATGCTTGGTTGAACGTGGACATGTCTGAAAGGAGCTTAGAAGTCATCTTAATGTGGGGAGCACTGCTGTCCTTTATGAAAACCTTGTGCATGACAGAGATCTGCAGTAGGCGACATACTCTTTGGACTCGGACGTCTTAAATCACGTCAGAGCTCCACCACTTGCCACTGTCCCAGAGCACAGCAAAAACAAGTTTAGATGCCAAAAATAAAATCTAATCTTTTTTTTCCATTTCCATTGTTTTCCACTTTACTATCACAGCCTTCCTCATCCTCACGTGTGCTAAACTGCTGAGTTAGCCTTTTTGGTTTATTAAGAAAAAATAAATAAAAGTAGCGACAGGAGAAGCAGAATTGTTGGAGAAAACTTTTGCTGACGTTGTTCACCCAGAAGAATCAGGCTCGACAGCAGGAGAAGATTTTTAACCAGCATTTTAGTTGCAAGGTCGGATTTTCAGGAAAGATTACGTAAATATACATAAAATGGACACACATAAAGACCAGTTGCAAGAATCTGCCTCGAGCCGAGCTGAGCTGCTGATTTGACTGCATTCGTCATTTGTCTCGTGTGTCCCTGTGATGGACTTGCGACCTGTCCAGGGTGTACCCCGCCCATCGCACAGTGATTGCTGGACATGGGCACCAGTGACCCCCGTGACCCAAAACGGAAGAAGTGGGTAAAAGATTGGATGGATGGATGGATGGATGGATGGATGGATGGATGTTGGGAATGATTGTTTGCCATTTACTTTAAATAATTTTCTTTGCACATAATAAATAAGTCACATTTTTTTTATTTGTTTTTCAGATTAATGCAGAGTTCCAGAGGCTGGTGGCTCTTCCCATTGAGCAGATTTCCCTGGTCCATCTAGACAAGCACTCAAACCAGCTGATTAGTCATTCAGGCCAGAGGAGCAGCAACATGAGCAAAAACGTCTGGCATCATGAAAACTTATAATGAGGTATGCATATATCATCAATGGAGACACTGGGTGAACTAACTTATAGCTATTTACTTTTTTTGCAGCTGATCCACTGACACAATCAAAAGCCCGACACCAACATCCAGCACATTATCATGACCCGGCCCGCACCAAAATCGTGTCGGGCCGGGCTGGACTTTGGGCCCGGGTTAGAAATGACAGCTCTCTTGTACATTCCTATTTTAAACCACTTTTCATTCACAAGCTGTACATCTTGTACTTTATTCTTGCATTTACACGGCTTTTGTTTTCCAAACTCTGTAGTCAAAGATTGCGGTCTTCAAGTTTTAACACGTTGATTACCTCACTGCAGGGCAGAAGTGTATATGATGCTCAGATGGAACTCAAACATCTCACCATGGCAGTGTTTGAGTCAGAAGGAAGGAGAGGGGCTGAAAGAACTTCTAGAAGACATCGGCATCGTCCTTGAGGGAGAGGAGGTGTTGCATGACCGGACTTCAGCTGCCTCAGCATGGGCCCTGCTTCTGGGTTTGATATATGTTCTGAACCTGGCTTATCCAGAGCCTCTGTACTTCACATCTCAAGTCTTCTAAAATAGCTTCATGCAACTGAGCAGCACAAGATGTCTCCCAAAGGTCCACTGTTGCCATTGTGCTTGCTCAGGATGGGAGACTGCAACGAAGTGAAAAATCAACGTGTCTGCTGGCTTCCTTAGAGAACTTTACTACCGGTAATTGGCTTTTCTATATGAATGTTCCTGTAAAGTGCACTGAGACAACTTTGTTGTGATTTGGTGCTATATAAGTAAACTGAATTGAATTGAATAACTACTTTTCCACTTTGGAGTGTAAGTTGTTGGGGTGGTTGTAGTGGTTGTCATTAGGTTTATTAGTGTTATTCTAATATTTGAGCGCAAACCAAACCAGTGATCGTTGGTGTCACAAGCAGTTATTTTGTGAGTTGAAAGATGAAAGGTTTGAGAGCCACACATAATTTAAACAAAGTGGTTTGGGTATTTCTCTGCAGGTCTTTGAGCAGGTTTTACAAACTCAACTTAAGCTTGTTTGCAGTTTTGAAGTTATTGTGAAGAAGAGGCTAAAACAAAATCTCAAGGACAAATTTTATTAATTCTATGGATTCCTGTGCACACAAAATCAACATTAGTATTTTCCTAGATGTTTTTTTTAGACTTTTATTTCAACAAAAGCTTTAATGTCGTCAACGCGATAAATTATCTCGTCCTTAACCTTCATTTAATCATCATCATCATCATAATAATAATACATTTTATTTGGCAGCACCTTTCAAGACACCCAAGGACACTAAAACACAAAATAAAACAATAAAAAAAATGGCTATAAAAACAATAAACAAACAAAAAAAAAATTAAAGTGAAAAGGCTAAATTGAACAGATGAGTTTTGAGTTGTGATTTGAAGGTCAGAAGGGAGTCAATATTACGGATGTCCGGGAGGAGAGCGTGCCAGAGTTGGGGAGCAGAGTGAGAAAAGTCTCTGTGTCTCATGGTGTTGAGGCGTTTAAGAGGCACGTTTCCAAATTGCAGCCTGCTCCTTTAAATCCTCACTACTTTGAACATTGTTGGAGCGAGAAGAGGAGGTGGGTGAGACACATGGAGTGGAAACCACACACATGAGAACTGCCTCCCCCCCCTCTCCAACACAAGCAGTGACTCTCTGACTGAGCGCCCAGAAGCTGCGCGCCTGCCGAGTCTGATGCGTTCAGCCTCCTGGACTTGGTGGGAGGCGGTGAAGTTTCCCCCCCACAAACAAGCCTGGATCTGTCAGAGAGGCGATGCCTTCCTCCTCTAGACTAATCTCTCCAGCAGCTCCGTGGATTTGATGATTCTCAGATTTGTTGTTTTTTTGCGAGTTATTCAGTGGGAGTAAGGGGGAGATTCTGAGCCAGAGGATGCTCCCACAAGTCATTCGGATTCTGTATGTCTTGTCTTTTTGCTTCTTCCAAGGAGGCTTTATCAAGTAAGTCAACTTACCTTTTCATTACTATTATCTTGTGACTTAATGACCTCTCTCGTGCGCTTGATTTAAACTTTTCCACCATCAGAATCGACGTTTGATCTCCAGGTTTATTGACTTTTTCTGCTCCGTCACGTCGCTCATGATGAAAATTCATTGCGTTTTATTGTAAGACAAATAATTAATTGAGCCTATAAATCATACAGCTGTCTATTAGAATACAAAGGTTAAAAATAGCTTTTTGAAATCGATGCATTCTGGTAAAGGAGTGCGCAAATGTTCAAAAAACAGTTCAGGGTTTTACGCGCAGACTTCGTGCGTAAAACCTGCCCGGAACAGATTTTATTCAACTTAAAACTAACAAACAAAAACTTTAATTTAATCATTGCAGTTTACAAGCAGAGAACAGCTTTAAAACAACATTAATAATTTAGATATTTAGTGCATCTAGAATACCTGTGGAATTTTAATGTCCTCGTTAATTTTCATTTGTGAAAAATTTAGATGCAAAGCACCAGTTTTTTTTTTTTTTTTGTATGTTGTGTAATTTAATAGGTGATCAATAATTTAACAATGGTTTAAACCAATTTCACTAAGAAAAAAAATAAAAACTTGAAGCCCAAAATATTCTCAAAGATAACATTTGTGTTAGACATGAAAAGCTTCAGTATTTCCTGTTTACTTTTTAGTGGAGAAAGAAGAGAGAGGTGGTTTTCTTGCCTGTAGATCTGTTATCCGTCTTTTACTTTTTACATTTCAGGTTACTTAAAACACTTCAGACCACTAAAGAGTGACCAAGTTTTCATCACTTTGCTTCCTCTTTACTGTCTCGCCCTCTCTCCTTTCCACGCTTAGAGCTTTTATTAACACTGAACACCTTATTTCATGCCCTGCCACCCTCAGGTGTGAACGGAAGGGAATTAGAATCTGCATAATCCTGGAGCGGAGCAGAGCGGTGACTCTGTGAACCCAGGGGGGTCACGGGAGTTGCTCTTACCCTGCAGAGGCAGTCAACTGACAGCATCTCCTGTGTGATATGCTCTCCTGCTGGCCTTCACGCTCCCTACATGGGGAGGGAGCGAGGTGTAAAAGTCAGGTGAAATCAGATGAAGGTGAAGAATTATTGACGCAATGATGGAAGATAAAACCAGATATGAAGCAAAAAAGGATTTGATACGTTTATCTGAAAGCAGCAGTTCACACAGAGCTTGTGCCGGGGAGGAAAGGTTCAGATTAGAAAGAGGAAATGAGATGGAGAGATGTAAACACAGCAGAAAAGAAGTGTAGAATGTGTAAAATAAGATTGTCATTTAAAAGACAGAGTTCAAACTATGAATATAATCAGTGTTGGAGCAAAGAACAGTGATAAACAATACTATTACAGATTATATCAGAGTTAGTGTTTGTGTATAAAGAGAGTTGATTTTTGAAATTCAAGTCTGTTCAGCCAGACATTACGCTCAAAAGCAAAACCTAAGTCTGTTTGAATCCTTGAATTTATTTCTCTCAGTATATTTGTGTTATTTTATTAAATATTCTAGCAGAAGTTAAGAATTTTTCTATTCCATTCAAACACATTAGTTGTTTGTAAAATGTTTTGTGTTTTGAGCAAAAGGAGTTAAATTTACCACTTTATAAGTCAGAAAAAAGACATTTCTGTGGGAAACGTTTTTATTTTAACTCAAGTAATGCAAGTACTTTTCAATGACTTAAGTGATTCTTGAGTAAAACTTTTGTTTTACCCTTAAAACAATCAAAACCATTCACACAAACACCATCCATACATGAACATCACAACGGTGGAAAGACGGTGCAGATGTGTGTGCAGATGTGTCCACGCCTCCTGGTTATATGATTTTTATCTGTTCACCACCAAATTCAGAGTGAAGCTTGGTGGACTGCCTTGAAATGAAGGGCAGATAATCTTTTCAAAGATCCCTGCTGTCGTTGCCTCCAGTCAGCACGAGGGCATGATTCAGATCTGAAAAAAAAAAAAAAAAAAAAAAAAACGTTTTATCGTCACATGGAGCGGGGAACTCCTGAACTTGATTTTGAGCAAGCACAAAAGAAAAGTGGTCCTGAGGGAGGACTTAACTTCTTAACTGCAAATGGATTACTTGTTAAAGATAACAACTTCACTGATCATAAACCTGAAGTCATCACATCTTGACTGAGTATGGTCAGTGACAAAATTACTCATACATTAGAACACTGACATCTTTAGAGATGATCAGCAGGAAAAACTCTGAGTCATCACTGTTTGCCTGACACATTCTGGTTCTCATACTTCATATTATGCAGGATAATGTTTCATGTACTGTTCTTGGGGCTGACTGATGAATCTCATATCCAAGCATGAACACATCTGCAAGGCTCCGTCATATTAACCTTTTTTTAATGGCAACTTGCTGACAATGTCACGAATAACTCCACAAACTGAAGTGATGTACAGCATAGCACCAAAGATCTTTAAGTTTAATATTGAACAGTTTTGTCTCATAATAGAAGAACAATAAATGTTAAGAGTTAAAATCTTGGGGGCAGTTTGGACTTAAAACAAAAGCTTAGAGTGCTTAAAGTTAATTACATTAATGAAGTGAGCAGTAATAAGCTCAGAGATAATGGCTGCTCATTTTTTGTAAATATATACATACGGGTACCTTCCACCAAATAAAAAAATAATAAAATAAAACGGTTTAAAAGCTTACTGTGTTACTTTGCTTTGTGATAAGCATCTAAAAATGTATAATCAAGAAAACTAAGGTAGAGCTTCACTCAGTGCATCAAGACAGAGCCAAAACTTTAAATAAACTGCACAAAAAAAAAAAAAACCAACTAGTGCATTTCCTACGAAAATGCAGTGTGAATGCTTATTGCTGAAGAACTTACTGAAAAACAGCTAAAATTAGCTAAAACATGCTGAAATGTCACTGAAATGGAAGAAAAAGCCTAAGTTAGCAGAAGAAAGAACATATATTTGCTCAGTTAGGTTTAAAAAAGCAGAAATGAACACAAAAATTAGCTAAAAATACTGAAATTAGTTAAACAAATAGCTGAAAAGGCAGAAAGAAGCTTAAACTACTAAAAAGTGGAAGGAGCTGAAATGAGCTACAAAATGTGGAATCAGCTGAAAAAGCTAAATTTAGCACAAAACAGCTAAATAGTAGCTGAAATAGCAGAAAAAGTTGAAACTAGCTGAAAAAAGCTGAAAGGAGCATAAGATGCTAAAACTAGCAGACATTAAGTTATTTAGGCTGAAAGTAGCAGAAATTATAATGAAAAACTTAAATTTATTTGAAACCAGCAGAAATTAGCTAAAAATTCTCTAAAAAAAAAACTAGCTGAAAAGGTAGAACAAACAAAAAGTTGAAATTATCTGAAAAAAGCTGAAATTACCCCCCCCCCCCCCAAAAAAAAATAAAATAATAAAATAAAATAATAAACAGCTGAAAGTAGCTAAAAAAGCAGATGGAAGCTTAAATTACCAGAAGGAAGTGGAGAGAGCACATTTTTGCTGAATTATAGGCTGAAAACTTTTGAAATTAGTGCGGAATTAGCTGAAAAAGCTTCAATTACCATGAAACAGCTAAATATTTGGTAAAATAACTGAAACTAGCAGAAATGAGCTGAAAGGAGCATTACAAGCTGAAATGAGCAGAAAGAAGTTTGAAGAAGCACAAGAATATTGTAGCTAGCGGAAAAAATCTGAAAGGAGCACAAAACAACTGAAAAAAAAGCTGAAATTAGCTGAAAGTAGCTGGGAAAAAAGTTTACATTTGCACAAGGAAGCTGAAAGAAGCTGAACCAGAACAAATTGTGAAAGGAGCAGCAAAAGGTTGTAAACAGATTAAAAATTTTGAAGGCTGTAAAATGAGCTCAAATCATTTTCTATGAGAAAAAAAAAATGGCAGAAAAGGCTAAATATTGCAAAACTCTATAAAGTTGCACCAATACGAAAAGTCAGAGCACGATTGTCCTGACAGAGCTGAACGTTTTGATATATGATTTATTGAAATAGCTTGAAAACTGTGGGATGAGAATTGTGCCAAAAAATGTACGGAAGAAAATTGAATCATAGTGTGAATGATTCATATACATATCCTGATGCATGCTCAATAACCCAGGTAGAAAAATCTAAAAAAAAAAGTTAAATCTGGTCCTCTGGACATTCAAAAAAAATAAAAATAAAAATTGTAGAAACGTTTCATCTTTCATCCGAAAGACTTCCTCAGTCTGAGGTGCTGTATTCAGCTCAGTCTTATAAATAGCACCTTCTCAGAGTGGATCAACCAGTTTGCTGCTGACAACCAAAACCAGCTGATCACATGGTCAAGAAGAACCATCAGCCTAACGATGGATCATTAGCACACTGATGGCTGTTTACTATTCACAGAAGGCTGAGTGATACTAGCAATCACAGCATTGTAAGAGGGGGACAATTGAACCAGGAGGCCTCCACCCTGTTTAATGATGGATGGTTTCTTTTCACAAAGATGGCCTCCTTTACTCCTCTCTCAAACCATCGTTCTTCTCTGTCCAGGATGTGAACATCTTCATCCCTGAAAGAGTGACCGCTGGCCTGGAGATGAGTGTAGACTGCAGAGTCCTGGCCTGATCATGTTTAACTTCTGTGCTGGGCCATCCGTTTGACCGTCCATCATTAAACAGGGGCGGAGGCCTCAGTGTTCAACTGTCCCCTTCTTACAATGCTGTTATTGCTAGTATCACTCAGCCTCCTTTGAATAGTAAACAGCCATCAGTGTGCTAATGATTCATCATTAGGCTGATTGTCCTCCTTGATCATGTGAGCAGCTGGTTTGGTTGTCAGCAGCAAACTGGTTGATCCACTACGAGAAGGTGCTATTTATTAGACTGAGCTGAATACAGCACCTCAGACTGAAGAAGTCTTTCGGATGAAAGACGAAACATTTCTACAATTTAAAAAAAAATTTTTTTGAATGTCCAGAGGACCAGATTTAACTTTTTTTAGGCTTCATAAACATCCACACAAATAACATTTTGCTGATAAAACTGGAGCTTCAAAATGGCCTACAGTGGTGCTTTTCTTAGCTGCAACATCAGTAAAACAGAAAATAAAGCAGTTTGTCACAGACAACATTGGGAGGAAGTAAACACAGTTTAGCCAATTCAAACTTTAAATGCTTATTGAATGAGGACAGTCTTCTTGCAATAGCTTTTAATTAAATTCTGGTGGTAGTCGCAGCTGGTGTAGGAGCATCTGCAACTCCAAACTAATACCTGGAGGCTAGTAAACAGGAAAGGGAGAAATTAGCAAGACATCCATTTTAAATGTTTCACACTCTGGCAGAAGTGTGAAACAGCCACATTCAAAAAATATCCACGTCCAGTGGCTGTTGTTTCCAAAGGGAAAAATATCTCCATCTGGAAACTTTGCCATCCCTAAAACAGCCCTTCAAACTAAAATATATGAATGAAAGGAATACATTTTTATTGTGGCTTTTGCTTAAAAAAAAATAAAATAAAATAAGAACTGCTAAAAATGTCACAGAATAAATTAATATTACTTGAGTTTTTCAGTGATGTGGACAGTGACAGACCGTTATGAGTCTTTCTTACTGCTTCCAAAACCAAAAGGAAATCCCCACACACTCTGCACGGAGAGCTGGCAGACACAACATGGAAGGAGAACAGATGGGATGTTTACGTGAGTTAATGACTAAAAACTGATTCAAGCAAGAGAAGAGAGTCGAACAGACGGCTTGCTCTGCACAGCCAACACAGCTATGAACAGCAGTGGTGTACTTATCAACCAAGTATGACGACGAGAGACTAAAAGAGAATTCATCAAAAGATAAAGTACAACTTCATGGTTTTGTCGCTTCTATGCTTTAGAGTCCATTGAGGAAATGATGAGGACCTAATTAAATCTAAAACAAAATAACAAAAATAAATAAACAATCCTTTAAACCAGGCATGGGCAACATGAACTGAGAGCCACAACTTTTTTTTAAAAAAGTTGATGAAAACCTGCATTTTAACAATGAAACTTGAAGAAGTTCAAATTAAACATCTTTGAAAAATAAATTGAAACTTCTTAGGTTAACATGTCTAAAACATTTTTTTTAGTTGTTGTTTCCAGAACTAGACTGAAACCTAAAGACTCCAAAAATGACTTTTTTGTTATTGTTGCATATTCAGATTAATATGTTGTTGCAACCTGTCTAGGGTGTACCCCGCCCCTCGCACAGTGATTGCTGGACATGGGCACCGGCGACCCCCGTGACCCAAAATGGAAGAAGCGGGTAAAAGATAATGGATGGATGGATGTTGTTGCAATAGACAGTTTACAGAAAGTATGACTTATTTACCTTCAGAGTATTGGGGACACGTTATTTTTTTCAAGCATACTAACTATGCTACGACAAGAAAAAGCCTGAAAAAAAGTCTTCTAGATTACCTATCCTAAAAAAATAATAATTTCCAATTCTTTATGTGGCATTTGGATTGATTTAAATATCTTAATTTGGCCCTCTGGGGGAGAAAAGGTTGCCCACCCATATTTTAAACTATGTTTTACTCATTCTGAGAATTGTTTAACTTTAACAGATGTTTTAATGTTTCATTATAAATGTATGTGCTGCCAAACCAACTTTTTTCCCACTAACCACATTTGATTAAAAAGAATTGTTCACACTACTGGTTCTCAAATTATCTCTCAAGTTGGAGTCAATGTGTTCAACATAACGTTACTTCATCTAGCTATGTAATGGTCGCCATTGGTGTGCCACAAGGCTCAGTTTTAGGTCCCAGTCTTTTTACAGTTTATATAAATGATGTAGATCAAAACTTTCCTGACGCATCCTTGCATCTCTATGCTGACGACACCATTGTTTATTGCCGAGCTAACACAGCTACCAAGGTTTTCCAGCTTCTACAGTCTGCATTTGACATCATTCAGTCAGACTTATTCCATCTCAAGCTGGTGCTAAATGCTGGCAAAACCGAAGGGTTGTTGTTTTCCCACAGAAAGTCTGTGCCAGCAACTCCTCCTCCTATCTCATCCGTGCATGGTGTTCCTATTGAGTTTGTAGATTCTTACAAATACTTGGGCATTTTGGTTAACGTATATCTCTCTTTTAAACCACACATCGAAAACTTGATAAAGAAACTGAAATTAAAACTGTGTTTTTTTTTTGTTTGTTTTTTCAGAAATAGATCTTGCTTAACTCTGAACGCCAGATAATGCCTTGTAACTGCTACCTCCTACCAGCCATTGATTATGTTGACATTATTTACATAAATGAACCTGCCAGCTCCTTGTAAATGTTGGATGCCATCTATCATGGCGCACTAAGATTCATAAGGTTGTAACTAATGTACCCATCACTGCACTCTATACTCATTGGTCAGTTGGTAATCATTATCTACACGTAGGCTCTCACATTGTTTCATTTTCATCTATAAATCCCTCCTTGGTCTGCTACCTTCTTATAGCTCCTCCCACATGTCACGTCGTCAGTGCAGTTACAACGTGCGCTCTCAGGCCATCATTACCTGCAGCGTTCCCTCAGTGCAGACTGAACTTTTGCCTTTTCCTACTCTGCTCCTGCAACCTGGAACACATTGCAACAGGAACTGAAGTGCTGGTCTCGGTAACAGTTAGCTCAGGTCTTCAGTGTTAGATTGGCACCTCAGGCTGAGGAATGTGACTGATTGCTTTCTAAATATTTCAGTAAAACAAGATATGACCTTTCCCCATTTCTGATGCATAAATGCACAGAATAACCTCCTTTGTGCTATCATGACATGTGGAATTTATCACTGGGATACTGATTGGCTGGTCTATCCTTGTAAGATTAATCTTTATTTTATCTTTTATTGAGTTTTCAAAGGTAAACTCCAACAACACTGGTACAATCAGAGGAAGGTTTCACCTCAGGTTTTTATCTTACACTGCTTAAAGACGAAAATGATCAGTGCCTTGACTCTGTATCTGTTTGTGTGTGTCTCTTCTGAATCAATGAACATTTTTTTAACTTGTGGAACATAATGTGCATCTACAATTGGTTATGGCAATTCAGTCAATTTAACAGATAATGTGCCAACGTTTGGGGTTATCCCCAACACATGCTCAAGTGCTTCACATTGTGCAAGACATTTACTTACATTTTTAGCTGTAGCTGTTGGAGTCAACCTCGTTTTGCTGTTACCAAAATATCTAACAAACCAATGCACGTTTTACAAGGATAAAATGTCATGTGGAAATAGCTGAGGCTCATTTATAGTGCACACACTGAGCCTGACATCTTGCAATATAAACTTGTGAGGGATATTGGAAATATGCATTCGTTCAAGGAATAATAGACCTTTCAATTTTTATATTGTTTTATAAACTGCTACCAAGCGGCAGCCAGATATTGCAACAAGAAGACGAGGTGTGGGAACCAGCACAGACACCACTTTCGTAATCAACCAAAACAATGAAGCACATAGAGTGAGCCTTCTAGGTATCTAGGAAACAAGATATGTGACCCAGTGGTAAGGTAATGCAATAAAGTCGACCTCTCCGCTCCACTTCTCTGGCTTTAACAAACTAAAATGGCCACTTATTGGCCAGAGCAGCACATTACTCTGGGCTTGACATCCATATGTCATTATGATCCAACAATTGGAAATATGAAGTGGAGTCCTCCTGTAAAACCCTCCATCATATCATTATTTCTAACCAGAAAGATGACGCTGGTGCAACCTCTCTTTCAGCAACAAGAAAAATTGTGGAAAATATTTGCAAAGCTAAGAGTTCATGTTATTTTGAATGCAAATCATGAAAAGTGGACTCAGCAGGAGATTTGCTTTGTAATTTAATCAAAATCTAATCAACTGAGCCATTTAAAATAACTATTCTGTAATTAATTTGGAAATCTAATTGGTCTTTGATCACTTTACCAAATAAATGTAGGCAACAAACTAAATTAGTGGAGCGTACTGTCCATATTCATCAATGACTCAGCCTAAACAATTAGCTTTAGTCTGAGTTTGATTGTAAATTTAAATATTTGAAGAAAAAAAAGACCTCTTAGCTCTCTAGAGAACGGATGTTTATTATTTTAATATGAATGTGCTGTTTGGATTTTAATTGGACCAACAGTTGCAGTACTCATAAACTCATTTCTACCAAATCGCCTTGTTCATGGTAGGTGGACGAAGCTGGTGCGGCTCATATTAACACTCTAATCCTTTCAAAGATATCACATTACAACACCCAGCTTACTCAAAGAGCTGCAGAGAAGAAAACCTAAATAAAACCAAAACGATAAACAGCTCCACATTCCTCATGTTACAACACTTGGAGTCACGCTTGGGCAGTGAAGCAGAATCAGTCAGGTGGTAAAGGGGGTTGGGTATTTGGTCAAGGAAAATTACAACTGTGTTTGTTCGATAACACGTTGGAAGAAAGAGGATCAAGTGTGGGTGGTCCACAATGCTTAAATCCTACACTCCAAAAGAATCCCTGCTCGGTGTTGCAGTCACTGAAAGTCTCTATAGACGAAAGCAATTTCAATTCAATGGCACTCATCACAGCTTCACCTGCAGAAAGCAAAATGCTTCCTGAGATGCTTCATGTCCACAAGTCCTCCAGGAAATTGCTCTGTATTGATGGTTGAACTAACTGCAGGTGGCCATAATCTGAGCCTTTGGTATACAAGTGGTTTATTTGCTGTAAGTGGTCCACATTTGACTGTTCTACAGAGAGCAAAGCTGCTTCAAGGGTAAAACATTGCAGATCACACACTTCCTCAAATCCCCGCTTTGACCTTTGCGTCATGGCAAAATCTTTTCTCCCCACATTAGTGAGATGACTAGTTGTCCTTGACTGGCAAATCACAGTATTAAACTGTAATGTGCTTAGGTTGAAAGGGAAAAAAATTGGTTGAAAGAGAACAGTGTGAAGTTCAAGTGTTATTATACTGTATATACCAAATGATGACTCACAGTTGAAGTGAGTTAGACGGGCAACAGTGGCCCCCGTGACCTAGAAAAGAAGAAGTGATTAAAGATAATCACATGTATGATTGTATGTATGTATGTATGTATGTATGTATGTATGTATGTATGTATGT
>NC_056501.1:12851172-12856881 GCF_014905685.2 Nematolebias whitei | reverse complement strand
ATGTATGTATGTATGTATGTATGTATGTATGTATGTATGTATGTATGGATGGATGGATGGATGGATGGCTAGTTAATTAGAACCAAGGCAGAGACAGGAAAACCCAGGGATCTCAAAATCTGTTGGTGAATGGGAACAGGTGTGCCGATTATAGATGGAGACAGATGTACTAATGTTTGACAAGAGTTACAGGGAAACGGGAGAATCATAGCCATGGAATGGTAAAAAAAAAAAAAAAAAAAAAAATCTCAATTCCAAATGCCTAACATACTGGAAAAAAACAAAGATATGAATAAACTGAAAACTTGTCAGAAACAAGATAAATGAAGCATTTAGATATATAAAACTGAAAATAGACTCAAAACCAGAAAAAGCAACCAAACATACCAAAAAACCCCAAACTATAACAAAAATTCAGTTGCTTAAATCAATTTAGTGGATTCAGGATATTCTTTGGCCTAAAAGGGTAATTGCCTTATGAAAGATTGTTGTTTTATTCGCTGAAGTTTAACCGTGCATTTTAATTTTAAACCGAAGCTAGAATCGGACTCTTCAGGACACATGTTTGAATTTGGACAGATCACTGAACAGTGGCGGCCGGTCCTTAGGGGCAGTTGGGGCGCAGCCCCACCTAAAAAATGTATTTGCCCGACAAAGTAGTTCCACCTAATAAATAATGTAAATGACTTTTACTGAGCTTAATGTGAACTGTTTCTATTTTTTGTATTTTTCAATGTTTTTGACCATTTTAAATGGAATTCAAAATTATTTTTAGGGATTCACGCTCTGTTTTTTTTACTTATTTACTCCCATTCAGCGGTACGCTTTCATCAAGCAGATCCAAACATGTCCAGTGATCCAAACAGCTAACTCCAATAGAATTTCATTTGGGGCATCAGATTTTCTGCTGTGTGGACACATTCAGCAGGTTTTAGCACATTAATACACTCACTAACGCTTGTCCTGACGTGAGCTCAAACGCATGAATAGCTGGAGGAAAACCTTCTGTGTTGTAGAGATATTCTGTTTAAATCCATTTGGAGCAGACAGAGAGGACCTAAACAGAAAACTGAGAAAATAAATAGAGGGACATTTTCTCCAATGTGGTAGGATCTTATTGAACCCATTCTGTGGTGAACGTGTGTGTGGCTGTGTTAGGTCATTCAATCAAGCATTTGTCTTGTCTTATACAGGCTAGCCTCATTGAGCCACGAAGACTCATTTACAAGAGGGACCTGTTCCAGACAGAACATATAAAGTACAGACAACATTAACAATAATAACAATAAACTACAGTAACAATGCAGTTTTTTTTTTTTTAAAGAGTAGTGTATAAAATAATAAATCAGGGTGCTGTAAAACAGGGTGAAATACTAAAAACAAACATATTTGCTTTGATTTTTCTATTGACATTATCAAATGTTTGGAACCACCTAAAGAAATCAAGGTGGACAACTTCAGTTCCTGTTGCAAGGTGTTGCAGGAGCAGAGTAGGACAAGGCCATTTTACCAAGTTCAGTCTGCACTGAGGGAACGCTGCAGGTAATGATGGCCTGAGAGCGCATGTTGTAACTGCACTGACGGCGTGACATGTGGGAGGAGATATAAGAAGGTAGCAGACCAAGTAGAACTGTATGCTGTACAACCAGCAGCTGTGGCTGAGTGGTTAGAGCAGTCGTCCTCCAATGCAAGAGTTGGGGGTTCGAATCCACCAGCAGTCACATACCGAAGTGTCCCTGGGCAAGACACTGAACCCTCCATCGCCTCCGATGTGTGTCCCATGAGTGCATGAATGTGATAAAGGTCTGATTAGTCTCTTTAGAATGATTTGTTCAATTAACTTTGTAGAGATCTAGTAGAGCGCTGTATGAACGGGTAAATGAGGACACAGATTGTCGTGTAAAGCGCTTTGAGTATCTTGATCAGATAGAAAGACGCTATATAAGTACAGTCCATTTACAACCAGGAAAAATCTATGAAATAAAGGGAACAGACGTTTCAGAATTATATTCATAAATAGAAAAAAAATAAACTAAATTTTGTGTAAAATCTAAGTGATTCTGATTTTGTTTAGTCCAGCAGAGAAGCCTTTGCTGGCCCTCACAGTCCACCGCTGATAGAATACTAATGTGGCTTTTCATAAAAGGATATATATAAAAAGGCAGAGAAACATTTGGATGAAGCTATACTTTGTTTATGCTTTAGCATTTGTGCCTGATTTGTTACCTTCTTCTGTTAAGGTTGTCTGTGGCAAACAAAATGATTTTGTTCTACTCAAAAATATGAGATATGTCATTAGATTATTCTGTTATTTAGTTATCTAACAGTTGTATGTGTTTGCTCATAGGTCAAGCTAAATGAACGTTTTGGGGTGGTGGTGGTGTTGACATTAAAAATAGATATGTGTTTATAGTTAAAATATGGTCAAATCCAGTTTGACTATGAAGGATGCATTGGTTTTCAGGCAGAATTGGATTTCTTCTAGATCGTTGTGTTTTATCTTTGCTTGAATATAGCGCGTTGAGATTCCATCAAGTTATCAGTTGAGACAAAGGTAAGAGATTAAAACCAGTTAATCTGATGCAATTAAGTATGCACAGTTTGATGCACTGCTCAACATTAATGTTACTGCAAAGTGTAGGCCATTTTCCACAAATCTTCAAAAACAAACTATAAGCTAATGATAACCTTTAAGTCGGGTTGAGGTGGCAGTAAAATCTAATTAAAGGCTTTGCTCAGTCAAATGGCTGCAATAGTCATTTCAAGGTGAGCTAGCCAATAATTCAAAAGTCTAATGACGTTAGATTTAGAGGGCACTTTGAGACTGGAAGGAGAAAGTGTCTGGAAATTTTATTATAACTCATTGGAGGGCAAAACATGTCTGGCCTGGTGTTCCTAACATGGTCTTTATAAACATTTTATAACTGATGATCCAGACTCTTAGTGATGCATTGTCATACAGTTGCATTTATCTCAAGCCACGCAGAACTTCCTAACCATCCATAAATGTGGCTGGAGAAGCATCATTTTGTTGTGTTGAGTAGATATGGTGTTAACAACTGAAACGTATTCTTCTCTTCCACCTTATTGCTTTGCCATAAGGATTCCTTCTGTTTTTTTGTGTAACTCTCTATGAGGCACGCACATTGTTTGCTGAAATGGTGTCAGTCCTGTAGTTCACTTTGACTGTGAAATGTTTTCTAGACAATAAATGGGAGGCAAGCTCAATACATGAGTTATATTGAAACTGCTAATCCTTTGTTCCTCCACTAATGCATCAGCATTTGGATTAGTTTTATTTCTGCTTTGAAGCGCATACAAGGCTTAGCAAATGAAATTCCATTTTGGCAGTATTTGTTTTACCCTTATACGTACAGTGGAAAATTTAAATCCATCTAATAATAAGACATGACGGAGAAACAACAGTGTGTATCAAACCAGACTATTTTATAGTCTGAACCTGATTTTCATCAACAGGGAAGAGGGTAATTATCATAACCCCATGCCTTTGTTCTTTAGGAAAGAAAGAAGGCATGCGACGCATGTCCAATGCCCCAAGAGGCTCTTGTGAATAAGACATCACCCTGGAAAAGGAGCACAAAGCAAATGGAGCGGTGCCTGAGTTGTCTCTTGGACTTGGGCCTCTGAGGAAATCTTAGCATGCCAGTGCGTCTCGCCTGCAGGTTTTTCACATCTGTGAGGATGAAAAATCAGAACATTTTTACCTCCCATCAGCTTTGTGCTGTTGCAGGCTGAGTTACTGAGGCATAATCTGAGATTTGGGATTGATGGTATCAGAACTGCAGTTGACTCAGACCTCAGGGGTATCTTTTACTAGTGTATGTCCATTTAGGAATACTTTTGACTTGCAGTGCACATTGACAGATTGGTTGTATAGCTCCATCTAAAAAAAATTTGAATATTGTGAGAAAGTTCAATTTTCTGTCAGTCATTTCAGAAAGTGAAACTAATATATTACATAGATTCTTTATACACAGAGTGAAATATTTCTTGCCTTTATTCCTTGTGATTTTGATGATTATGGCACACAAATAATAAAAATATATGTCTCATAAAATTAGAATATTACAACCAGCTTTTGGTACCTTTGGCAGTGTGGGCAGTCCTTCTTGAAAACGAAATCAGCATCTCCATAAAGCTCATCAGCAAAAGGAAGCATGAAGTCTCTAAAATGTCCTGATAGATGTGTTGACTGTGGACTTCAGGAAACAAAGTGGACCAACACCAGCAGATGACATGGCACCAAATCACTGACTGTAAACTTCACACTGGACTTCAAGCAATGTGGATTTTGGGCCTCTCCACTCATCCTCCAGACTCTGGGACCTTGATTTCTAAATGACATGCAACATTTACTTTCGTCTGAATGCAAGACATTAATGTCCAATTGGACCACTTAGCAAAAATCCAGTTCCTCTTCTCCTCAACCAGGTAAGACTCTTCTGAGGTCGTCTCTGGTTCAAGAGTGGCTGGACTTGAGGAATGAGATGTTTGTAGCTTATGTCTAGTAGATAATCAGCTATTAGGGCATGACACCAGGAGTTTACAATATTGAACCTTTTCACAATATTCTAATTTACTTAGGGGCGGCTGAGGCTGAATGGTTAGAGCAGTCGTCCTCCAATGTAAAAGTAGGAGGTTGAAATCCACCAGCAGTCAAATGCCAAAGTGTCCCTGGGCAAGACACTGAACCCCTCATTGCCTCCGATGTGTGTCCCATCGGTGTATGAATGTGAGAAAGCACTGATTAGTCTCTTTAGAATGATTTGTTCAATAAACTTTGTAGAGATCTAGTAGAGTGCTGTATGAATGGGTAAATAACGACACAGATTGTAATGTAAAACATTTGGAGTATCTTGATAAGACAGAAAGGCGCTATATAAGTACAGTCCATTTGGACATTGAATTTTGTTTTTTCATTATTTGTAAGCTTTAATCATAAAAATTACAAGAAATAAAACCTTGAAATAATTCACTCTATGCGTAATGAATCTATATAATATATACTGAACAAAAATATAAATGCAACACTTGTTTTTTCTTTATTCGTTTCGTTTCCTTATACAGACATTTCTTTATTAAGGCATTTTTTGAATGAACCTGTATGTCCTAAAATTAAATACTGAGTAAATCTAAAAGGTTTTTCAAGTACCATGAAACAATATTTGTTGTCATTACAAGCAGTATGCTGATGTCTCCCATTGCTGAAGGATTTAAATAGTGATTTTTTTGAAGTTGGGGAGAAACTGAATTTTTCTGGATTGGAATTGAACAGGGAATGCCAATGAATCTTAATGTTTTTGGTGCAATTATTCGAGTTATACTGTGTTGTTTTTTTATTTGTCTGGGGCAGCGCAGTGTGATAGAGCCTGGAGAGAGGAAGGAATAATTTTATCTACAAGCAGGTGCAATGGTAAAGCCAATGCATGGCCAATAGAGGCCTTGGCCACCATAGATTAATCTTTGGTCACCCAGCCTCCAATAAGTTGAGGAAACTATACTTTTAAGCAATATAACAACTAGAAAGCATAGCTTCAAACAATAGCGTGGTCGGTTCACATATAGGCCATCTTGGATTTGAACTTGCAAACCCAATTTTTGATAACAACCTTTGACACGCCTAGATGCAACCACACACCAAAATGAAGGTTGGCATATTGCTTATTTTTCAAGTTATCCAACTCACAA
>NC_056501.1:12848447-12851072 GCF_014905685.2 Nematolebias whitei | reverse complement strand
TCATGGTTGCTAACAGCTGCGCTAAATAAACAAGCCCTGCTCCACTCACTGTTTACAGTACTTAGATTTATGGGGTGGACAAAGCTCAGAAATTTTCAGCCATTATATCGATATCGGCGATGGCCACAATTTCCAAATCGGTCGGGCTCTAATTAGAAGTCTAGTATTGTAGTATAGGTCTAGTGCTAAATATGTTGAAGTGATTTATAGCAGGGTGGCTCAGTTGGTAGTGCTGTTGCCTCTCAGCAAGAAGGTTGCCAGTTCAAATCCCAACCAGGAACCTTTATGGATGGAGTTTGCATGTTCTCTTCGCACATGGGGTTTCTTTGGATACTCCAGTTTTCTTCCATGGACCAAAAACATGCATGTTAGGCTGGTTGGTAACTCTAAATGGTCCCTAGGTGTGAGTGAGAGAGTGACTGTTTGTTTGTCTCATATGTGGGAGGTGTGGTGGACTTGCAACATGTCCAAGGTGTCCCCCGCCTCTCGCACAGTGATTGCTGGACATGGACACCGGCGACCCCCGTGACCCAAAATGGAAGAAGCGAGTAAAAGATAATGGATGGATGGAGGAAAACCTACAACTTTTGTCATGGAATAATTATAGGAAGCTGATGTTGGCTTTTAATTCACAAACAATTATTTTATTTGTCGCACTTGATGAGAAACGATACGCTGACTTAATATTTAAAAGCTGCATGCTGTGTCAGATTTAAATAGAGCACATGAGCCACTGTTTCTATATCATATTATAGCTGACACTCACTATTTATATAAAGCTCTGTTACTAGTCTGGGTAATTACAATAAAAAATAGCAGGGTTGCTTAATAGAGACCTGTCAGTGATGCATATTGCATCTCATTGTTTATGGTTATTTTTATGATGACTCCACCATTACTAAATTTGCTCGACTTAGCTAAAAACATGGTTTAAAAACCTTTTCTCATTTTATAGAGAATGAAACTTTTATGTAACAAACCCATAATTGTTTTAGTAACATTAGGTAGTTTTTTTTTATTACAAAATGGTTTCTTGTTTAATTGTTTTATTTTCAAGGATTAAGAATTCTTTATTTTTCATACACACCACATGTGGTACACATGGTGGAATGAAACTGTGTACACAGGTTCCAAGTTACAGCCAACAAAACTATTAAAATGTAAAAGAAAAACAGTGATAAGATTTCAAAGTAGAAACTTAAACTCACAAATCCTCAAACAAATAGGTACGATTCATATGAAAATTCCAAAAAGGCTCAAAAATCAAAAACGTCACAAGATAAAATACTGACATCTTTAGGTCTTGTAATCCTGAGGCTGCAGGTTCGAACCCAGGTTGAATCCAGAAGGGAATCCGGGGTAAAACAATTATTAAACCATTCATTTGACTTTGCTCGCTGTGGCAATCCCTGCAGAAAGAGCAGCTGATTTTTTTTAATTTTTATTAAGAGTAGTTGGCTGTTGACTCAGGGCTTAATAATAGAAGTGTTTATTTTAAATGGTGCAAATGGTGAATTTGCTGTTTGCAAATCAGCCACGTTATATAAGCAGACAAAATAGCAAATTTATTGTAGGATTTAGTGCGTCTCTAGTAAACTGGTTTTAACATGACATGCAATTTGTGCGTACAAATATTCAAGTCCTTATGTGTTAAATGTGCACAAATGCTTAAATAAACAAGAACAGTTGTGTATTGTTGCAAAGATGCTGTTGCTCACTTTCACACTGAATTTCCTCTGACCAATTAATGATCTATTTTCATTCAACTTAGTATGAATGAAAACGTATTGTACTAAAATTGTTGCAGTATGCTGTTTAAAAACAAAACAAAACTGAGTATTCTGTGATGAGTACGGGTAGAAAACGTATTGCTCCGGAGCTGAACTCCCCAAGCTGTCACAATATAATCTATTCTCACAGTTTCTAGTTCGTCTGAGATGAAAGTCAGCACAAATGCACCTTGACAGTAGTATAAAGATTTTTTAAACATTAACAATACGGGTTCTCTTCCAAGTGCAAAGACTCAGATTGCTAATTTAACAATCTGAGGTACAACAAATCCATGTCTCAGAACACTGATAGGTAACCTCTTTTATGGGTTTGATTCAGAAAATCCCTGGAAGACACATCTCCATGGTAGCTTTGTCATGAAGCTGTTGGTCGCTGCCAACAGCCTGATCAAGCGAAACAGGCCAGTGGCAGTGCTCGCAACCTCCTTCCTCCTTTCTGTCATGTCCAAAATATAGGTCATGAAGAGTGCAGTGACTGTCTTTATGAGTATGTGTCTCAAGTGTTTCTATTTGTGAGAGCCTTTTTCTGTGTGTAGTCACGTTCAAGTAACTGGCACAGGACGATTTTTGTCATCAGTGGCAGGTACTTAAAACAAAGAAGATGTAAATGAAATGTAGACTATGAGTGTTTGATTAACCATATTATTTCATTTACCATAGGATGTTGAACCGTTTTCAGAAAGTACTGCAAAATTAAATACATCTTGAACAACTACACAAACACGGGATAATGGCAAATAGAATAGAATAGAAACAGCCTTTATTGGAAATTCAATAGCAACAGCAGCATCAGATATAAAGGTTCACAGAAAAAGTTATTTAAACGTAAAAATTA
>NC_056501.1:12816209-12848047 GCF_014905685.2 Nematolebias whitei | reverse complement strand
ATATATATATAAGAAATAAGATAAACAATAAATAATGTTCAGCATGCATTGAACAATGAGAAGGACAGACTATTTACAGTTCAGTATTATAGGTAGAGTGGGTGATTGAGCAGAGGTCAGCATGTATTTAATACTTGAGTTTGTTGGGAGCAGTGATTGTTATATAGTCTAACAGCTGCTCGGATGAAGGATCTGCAGTAACACTCTAAAATAATAGAGAATAACATGAAAAAGGTATGGAACTACCAGGAAAAACATCATAATCAATCAGACTGAAAGTACAGGCTGCAGGTGACAGACAGGCAGGTAGAATACAAATCATTTTATGTATTAAGCAGAAGGAAAACCAGTTTTAAGGTTGACCAGAGAAGTCATGCATGTGGACCAAACAGAGAGTGTGGGAAGACAGGGAGCTCATATCTGCTGGGACAGTTGATTGGTGAGTCAGAACAGCTGAGATGTTCTGAAATGAATTTCAAGTGAAAATAACGATGCAAACATGGGAGCTGAGGAGAAACTGCGACCATGGAGAAAAGAGTAAACCTGCCATGCTGGACAAGTTACAACATGACTATCAAAACAAAATACTGGCAGAAATAAACATCACTGTAAACAGATATATAAACTGACACAGGAATTTACAGAACTAAAACCCAGGAACACAATCAAAAACTCATAAATTAAATCTAGTTTGGGTAATCAGAGCATCACTTTTAAAGCAGCTAAGTTTAAGCAGTGACTGCACAATTTCCTGGTTAGATTTCTTCTTTAAGTTTCTTTTGTTTTATTGTAAATCTTGGTCTTTGAATTATATTCTTGATTTTGTTCTTCTGTCTCAGCTGTTAGATGTCCTCAGCTGCCCCTGTTTCCAGCTCTTCAACCACCTGCTTTTCATTTTTAATCAACCCAGCTGTTGCCACTTGCTAATCACCTCTCATTGCTATTTGGTTTTCTCGGTCATTGTTGAATCCATAGCAGTTTGCCGTGATGTTGCAGAGTAGCAAGGGTTTAAAGTGACATGTTTTGGCCAATAATTCGGTTTATGGGTAATTATTATACATCAACTTGCCACTCTTCATGACTCAAGAAGGTTTTAGCACATGTGGTGAACTTCATTGTTATATACAAGTAAAGCAGAACGTTTGGCACAGAGGCAGTAAAATCACCTGTGTGGACAAAGGAAGATTACAGAAAGGCTAGACAAGACTTTTTAAAGAGCTTACTAAAGTTTCTTAGAATATTCTTTACAGGTGAAACCAAAATGAACTTGTTGAAATATACGTTTTTAAATTCACATTTAGGTGATCTATTGCTGTCATCACTCTTTGTTAAAGAAACCAGGTCTCTCTTGTAAATGAGTCCCCGAGGCTCAGTGGGATTAACCCGTCTAAATAAATGTTGAATGAAAGGCGTAAGTAAGATGTGAATGAAAGTTGTTACACTAAAAATAATCCACTTTATGTGTTGGCAAGTTTATATTGGCATATATTAGTTTATATCAGCTTCAGTTTATTTCCCCTGAAGAACTGTTGGACAGTAAGAGGATCACAAACTTTTACTTTAACTCAGTGGTGACTAATTTGGGGTGAATTGTTGGTTTATGTGTTAACTGCTCTAGCATATAAATGCATGTTATCGACCATTCTTCCTAGAAAAACTACAATGTCAACGGTTACAGGTGCTTTAACTGCAGATTGAAGCAAAATATATATTTTTAATTATTAGTCACACTTCCTATAAAACTTTCCACTAAGTGGAATCGACAGCCTACAACCTACTAACAAACCTATTCAATTCAATTCAGCTTATTTATATAGTGCCAAGTCACAACAGAAGTCATGCATGGCACCTACAGTAAAAAGCCAATCAAGCCTAATGAGGCAAAAAAGATTTTAAAAAGTATGTGTATGTTGGGGGGGGGGGGGTAATTGTTTATCAGTAGCTGTATCCCTCATCTGACCAAAAACATTTATTAATTTTTCTTTTTTTAATGATTTGTAAAACATAAAAGTTTAATCTAAAATCAAAGCAGTAAATACTTAAATAATCTTAAGGCAAAAAAAAAAAAACCTTTTTGAAGGTGCTCACAGGGATTTTTGAAATTGTATTAATTATCTGGCAAGTTAAAGTTAAAACGGGACTTGTTAACCTTTATTCAATACACCTTAAAGCAGTGAAGAGTATAACTGGAGGAAAAATACTGGAGATAACAGAAAACAAGCATGCTGTCAGATTTTGTGCTTTTGATCAAATCCTCATTAGCCCTCGTGCTTCTAATTATATGAAGTTTTATTTTTAGACTGTGTTATTTACATATGGGGGAACAATCCAAAAAGATAAATTTCACTGTGGTTTTTAAATATGAGGAAATATTGTAGCAGTTTGAGGCAACTCTGAGCAAAATGTAGAGCTGACGAAACCTTCATCTTATACGTTAAGATGTGAGAAGTATCTTTACTTTAGAGTTTTACAGTGTCCTAAAACGGTTGGCTGCTCTGAAAAAATACTTTTTTAAAATTATTATTATTTATTACCCAGACAGACAAACATTTCAGTTTGAGTGCAGTTGCTAGGCAAATACCAATGTTCATAAGTCAATATGATATGCTGTAAGCATGCGTTGTGTTATGTGAACTTCTCAGTTGTCTGTAGTTTAAGAATAATGCTGCAGTTGTTTCAAGCAGACACATTAAAGCAATCTTTTGTTGTCAGTGTCTCCTCTTCCCTGTATCAGAAATCCTTCTGGCTCTGTTTCACAGAGACTGACAGGAGGCAGTCAGTGCTGATACCAGATCTTAGAAGTGAAAAGGGTGGCCTGAATACAGAGTGATTTAAAGAAACATCCGTGAGGAAGGGTAGGTCTGAGGAAATTCATCTCCTTTTGAGGGGGAAAGGTCAGTCCCTCAGGCTTATCACAGAGATTCACCGTTGAACTTTCTACTGCTGGAAACCTCAAGTTTGTGTGATTTAGCTTTGAGCTGCATTTGGAAATGAATGCTAAAGACTAAAAAGATGTACCTTTTTTTAAAATTACTATGATAATGATCAATTGTTGGAATGCTATTGTTGAAGGACTTGACTGGGTCCCGGAGTCAAGTGTCAGCTGTGTCAGTGATGTGTTTCAATCGTTATTATGAATATTTTAACATCATATCAGGCTATCCAATGAGCTGCTACAGCAATTCCACTTTTTGGAATACCCCTGGATATCTTATCATCCAAGCCTACAATAGTGTGACATCCTGAAGAACAAATATTCTTCTCGTGAACGTTAAATCCATGCAGTCAAAAATAATTGGAGGGAATCTTAGAAAGTGGTGACATGTCATGCAAATCCCAATAGATTGAATAACGCTCAAAATATTTACGTATATCCCAGAGGCATACGGAAGTTGTTTTTGAGAAGTCAAGGTCAGGGTTTCTTTATCGTCATTCGCATCTCATGTGGTACATGTGGTGGAACGAAATTGTGTACACAGGGTCCCAGTTACATCCAACAAAAGTATAAGTTGTAAAGTAAAACAGTAGTTAAGATCTAAGATATGAACTAAGAAATACAGTAAACTAAGAAGACACTGAGCACAAATAGTACAAAAGCAATATGCCGAACAACAGCAGCACAAACCTGCACATACCAACAATCAAGTGGCATTTCAGTGATTTTTTTTTTCCATAGTGAGTGAACAGCTCACATGAGTCTAACAGCCTCAGGGTAGAAGCTGTTCCTCAGTCTAGTGGTTCTACACTTAATGCTCCTCAACCTCCTGCCTGATGGGAGCGGGGCAAAAAGTGTGTGTGCTGGGTGAGTGGGGTCCTTCATGATGCAGGTGGCCCTCTTCCTGCATCTGGAGGTGTAAATGTCTGTGATGGTGGGGAGACCGACTCCAATGGTCTTCTGTGCAGCCTTCACCACTTTCTGCAAAACTTTTCTTTCTGCAGCTGTGCAGTCTCCAGAAATGAGATACTTCTGCAATAGTGAGCTTTACTTTGTTCTTTATTGTATAGTTAAACTCAGCTGTTTTCTTTCATTTCATTAACCAAAAGTAGTATCTGAAGGAGGGTTGCCACATTAAAATTGCACTTCTATTGGCCCCCTCATATTCTGCTTTATTTTTATTTTTTATTTTTTTCAGAATATTGAAACTCCAGGTGATGAAACCAGCTTGTTTCTGTATTTATTTGGCAAGTTCTCACATACAGTAAAGCTATGTGACATATAGCCACCATGAAGTGAAACCAAACTATGCTACTATTGGTTATAAAATGATTATAGTTTGGTCATCAAATTGTGTTTCCTAAAGTAGATCTATACTGTAAGGCCTGGATACTTCACAGCATTTTAATCTTGAATGTATGTCACACTTATACGTGATCAGTACATGAGAGAGAGAAAATCAGTTTCCCAATCCAACAGCAACCATGTTTTCTGAGAGGAATCTACAGACTAACTTTATAATGTGTGGGTGGAAGAATTTACTCGGTTGTGACAGAAATGAGGGGTTGAAGAAAGGGCAAATCCACTTTCCTTTGATTTAATACTGCATGATTCTGGCAGATAAACAAATTAAATCATTAACAGAAGGATGCTACAGTATATTTCATACAACTATGGCTTTCAGCTCACTTGGGTGGAAAGGATAAAACTGCTGATGATTAGTTAAGGCTTCAATGGAAGAGCCTGGGATAGTAGATTGGAGTTCAGCTCTGTAGAACGAGGCCTTGAGGTCAATCCCTGGTTTGGACCCGAGGTCTTTTTGTGTGCAGTTTGCATGTTCTCATTGTGTTAGTGTGGGTTTTCTATGGGCACTCCAGTTTCCTCCCACAGTCCAAAGTATGCATGTTAAGCTGCCTCCAGGCCTCCCTCTCAAAACAGATCTGTGATCTCAGAGTGACTTGCCTGGTTAAATAAATTAAATAAATAGAAACTTGAACATAAGTCTATCATTAGGCTACAGCTCATTGTGCACTTATTATTACTGTGATACAAGGCTGGAGACATTTTTACTTGATACTCAAGAGATGTCAAAGCTCACTCACAAGCTCAAAATTAAAGATTGCATTAGTATACATGAGCCGTGGTGTAGAGTTGGGATTTACCCTGGATTAGCCAGGATTATTAAAGATCATTAAACCCCAGAGTTAGTTAAAAATAATTTAAAAAATCTACCAGTAAATGTGTTTTAAATAAGTAAAAGTACTTCATGGATAAAGTAAATATGATTTTGTACAAAAGTACAAACTTGTTCTAGAATTATGCCGCTCATGTTGGAGCAGCTCTGTTACTTTCATTCTGAGATTTTGATTTTGGAAACATTAATTCCTCTTTTTCTGGATGTAAATCACATTTTTTGGGTGATTGTTTCCTCTGGTATTGGATGCTGTGCAGCTGGAAGGATTTTTAATAAAACTTTTTTTAGTTTTGGACATTTTTTATGATGCGTAACCATGGCAACAAGGCAGTTTTCTACAACCAACAGCAGCTGATTAACATCTCAAAAGTTCAAATAATATCTCAACTACAGCCCCAAATCTTAAATGAGTTTAAAAGGATGTTCTGCAGACGCATTCTCATCTACCTGCCAGCTCTGCTCGAGTGCCTGATCACTGAGATCCTGGAACTAGCAGGAAACACGGCTCGTGACAGCAGAAGGACAGGATCGTCCCTTTGCACCTACAGTTGGATGTCCGCAGCAACGAGGAGCTCGACAGACTGCTGGGAGGAGTTGCCATCGCTCTGGGAGGAGTTCTGCCCGGCATTCGGGCGGTCCTACAGCCCGGGGGAACCGAGAGGCCAGCCGAATCTGGGTGGACGGATCGGACGGTATCTGCAGCCAGTTTCTTAGGATCCACTGTGGAATGGACCTTTACAAGAGATCCTTCCTGCCTACAGCCATCAGTATCTATAACATCTCTTAATGAAATGAGGATAACGAGTTACAACAACAAATAATTTTCCTTTGGGATTAATAAAGTATTTTTGAATTTGAATTTGAATTTGAAGCTAACTACATCTGTATCATATGTGCATAATACCTTATTTGTGAACTGTTTTAAAAGATCATTTCCCAATTATTATAAAAATACAAGAAATTATTGATTCAGTCAATGGCACAACCTGAAATGAGCTCACAGGTGGGCCTGAAATGTTACCAAATATAAAACAGTTTGTAAAATAAATGTAAACTGAAACAATGTTCACATGTACTTGTTGCTTATCTTTGGAAAACTAATTCAGTGACTGTCAGTTCTCCAACTACTTCCTGTCAGACAGAAAGTAGACACTTAGTTGCTACCAGTTACACCTAGGGGTGACTCAATACCAGTTTTTATTAAACCAAATACAAGTACAAATACTTCAGGTTGTGGACTCACCGATACTGAGTATCAATACTAAGCACTTACTTAGTTAGAACATAAACATTGCACATTGACTTAAAACACATTTCTTTTATTTAGAACAAGATGGCTCTCCTTACTTTGAGCTCTTCAGTCCAGGAGTATGCTAAGGCCGAGTGTTTAAAATGTCCATCTATTTTACGTCCAACAGAAACCACCTCAGCTACACTCCTCTGAGCTAAAAGCCCCTCGATAACAGCCAGCTGGAGGATGTGAGCGACACACAGGAGGCTGGGGAGGCCAGCGTCACTCAGCACCTTTATCATGTTGTTAGCATTGTCTCTGAGCACAACATGAACAAAACTTTTGGGAATATTCCACGTCGGAAGCATATCATCTATCGCACCTGTTATGACACTGCTAGTGTGTGAACCCCGGAGCTGCTTTGGCTGTAACACGGCTCCTTGGAGAGTCACAGCTTCAGCAATCCACTGTACAGTTAAACTAATGATAATGGACTTATACTATCTTATATGGATATCCAAATATCCATAGTCAAACTGAATGCAGAACCATCCTGCAACAAGCTGTTGATGTCTTTTATTTTTTTTATAAAGTTATACATCTTCTGCAAAGTTTTTTCCACAATATGGTGGCGGATGGGAATGTTGTGCCAAGGCTCCAATAACTTGAGAAAAATGACAAAATCCAGTATCATCCACCATTGAAAACGGCTGGTCGTCAAGAGCGATGAATTGGGTAAGAGCTTCAGCTATCATTACCGCACGTGGATTGTCTGGAGCCATTTTATCACATTTCAGGAGAACTTGCTGCAGCGTTGGTTGTGATGAGCTGCTAGCAACAGCTAACGTTTTGAACTCTGCCTCGTGTTTCATCTAAACTGGTATTGTTTGCCCCTCCTCTTAACAGTTTAGCTGAGCACAACAGACAATCTACTTTTTAAATATCATCCGTGTTTATCTTAAAATATCTCAAAACTACAGACATTATTTAACCTTCGGTCACTTGCGCAGCCGAAGCAGAAATGGCACCCCCAAGTATATATGCAGTATCACTTCCAGGTATCAGGACTTTTTTTTTTACAAGTGTGAATACTTGTAAAAATGCTGGTATTGGGCCAGTATTGGTATCGGGACACCAATAGTTACACCTGATCGTCACAGTAGATTGTCACTGTTTTCCACGTCAGTGGTTCTTAAATGTACAATGACATTTTAACAAGGCTTATCTGAAAACAAATAAATTCCTTTGAAAAAGTGAAGCCAAGATCATATATTTCATTAATTTAAATAGGTTGAAGCATTTTATAGAGTAAGATTCTTAATAATTGATGATCTTGAACTTATAAATGTGAAAACAAGTGGCATTTTCAATTGTTTTTAGATATTACCTTGAAAATTTCTGCACATGCTGTTTAATGAATGGGTTACTTTATTCATTAAGTTAAATATTTATAAGTAAATGTTTATTAATGAACTCAATACATTTTTTGTAATTAGTTTGCTATTGCATTATCATTAAGAAGCACTTTCTGCATTACAAAATTAATATTTGGTTTGATTAATTTTCAGTTTCACCGCTGTTTTTAAATTAAAAAGTAAATAGTTAGATGATTAATACAATTATGTGTATTTTTCTTGTACATTGTCTGTACAGACTCTCAAAGTGTCTACTTATTAGTAAATAAAAACAGTTGAGTATAATTTATTGGTGCTCCAAGCACAGTTTTGAGAACCACTAGAATGAAGTGATAAAATGCGTAGCTGCAGTCCTTACAAATAAACAAATAAACAAACAAACACTTTTGAACCAACTGAACCAGCTTCGGACAAAATGGTCATTTAAACTGTCGGAAAAAAATAATGTGTATTAAATCTGCAGTGTGCAGTCAGTTCACAGACAATATAAGCTTTGGAAATGAAAAGTAGTTTTGTAAATACTTGGTAAGGATATTTAACTGACAGCCTTGAAACTTCCTTTATTTTCTTTCTTTTATTTATTCTGTGTGCCAAAAGAAAGGAAAAAAAATACAGTATAAGCTGATTGACTTGCAGTGTCTTCCCCAAAAAACCACAACCCTGGATTCAATAAACTCAAGTAGCATACTGTTGCTGACATGTATTACACAACCTTTGCAGTTTTTTTAACCTATCTTTATTCTTAATTATTTATTATTAAATATGCCATTTAATTTAATGGTATGTTCTCCGTGTTTTCTAGTGTCCATGTACTATAGTTTTGATTTTCCACAGAAACGACAACTCTGAGCTGTCATGCTGAAAATATCAATTAATGAATATTTTGATCATACAATGAAACAGGTATGTTAGAGTCTTTGTCTAAATACAAGATATCTGAGATTTCACCGTGAACAATCAGCCTTTAAATGCCACTTTACAGCACTTTACCACTGGTCCAAACTGTGGCACTGATTGGCTAATGAATAATCCACCAGCTGTACTCAATCAACTGAGAGCCATTCATTCAAGATAAATCCTCCTCAGCACAGAGAAATGGCAAGGACTGGGTCCAAGTAACACAAAGAGTGCATTTTATTAAATAACTTTAATAAATGTTAGTTTATATGGACAACAGTTTATTTAGCAAACTTTAAGATTTCAGTATGACTTATGCTAATGTTTAAAGAGAGAGATCAGAGTAGTTAATTCAAATCAAGAAAAAAATCTTGACCATTTATAAATTCAACCCCAATAAAGTTAGCCCCAATAGACGGTTCCTGTACTTTAGACTTTGCATATTTTTGCCATATTTCAAACCTTACTTATTCATTTAATGAATTCTGACCCACAAAGTGTCCCTCTGTACATGAGAGGTTCATCTGCATACAGTTTTACAATTCACCTATGTCTTCAAAGTAGATATAGAACCTGTTGAGAGCATCAGGCAGTGATGGGTCCCTATAGGGCATCGTGCACCTCTGCTGTTATAGTCTGTGATGCACTTAATGCCCTTTCACATGCTCCATGGGTTTTGTGAGGAGAAATGAGAAATTCTAAATTCCTCCCCCCTCCCAAGTGAAATAATAATTAACAGCATGTGTGTGAATCCCATCTTAACTAACTAGATGTGATTTTTACTGTTGCTTTCACATCCAAATTAAATCAGAATTAAATTCAGTTGTTAAATTACTGTCACAACCAGAACTTTGTTTTTCCTCAAACTATTTAATCAGATAAATGTTTCATACTGTGGGTGGCACAGTGGAACAGTTGGTAGAGTTTCTGACTCTCAGTGAGAAGGTTGCCAGATTGAATCCTGGTTGGGGGCCTTTCCTGGTGGAGTTTGCATGTTCGCTCCGTGCATGCGTGGGTTTTCTCCAGGTAACCCAGTTTCCTCCCACAGACCAAAAACATGCATGTTAGGATGATTGGTAACTCTTAAAAAGTTCTAGCTGTGAGTGAGAGAGTGAATGGTTGTTTGTCTCGTTTGTCTCCATGTGTCCCTGTGATGGACTGGAGACCTGTCCAGGGTGTACCCTATATCACGCACAGTCACTGCTGGATATGGTCACCAGTGGCCGTGACTTGAAAAGTAAAAAGCAGTTAAAAAGAATGGATGGATGCTTTATACTGTATCACCTGAGCCTCTTTGAACACTACTCAGGAAACGGATGCCTTCTGTTTTTATGCTTGTTTTCTTCCTGCACTTCAGCTATTTACTCACTGAGAATTGTCATTTGATTTTTTTTTAAATAAAATGAAACTTATGTCTTCATCCCCACCATCTTCCCACAAATCATATAAATATTAGACAACTCTGCATTCATGCTTTTTTTACACACAATGAATATAATGAAGGCAACTGCAGAAAGCAGGGTATTCATAGTGTGCAATTTAACAGGTAACCATAGAGGAGTGATAACACTCAATAAAACTGATTGCCTGTAGCTGTAAGAGAGGCACACAAGGGCATTTATGACCCAGTACCGTCACTGATGGCAGTGTTTTTTGTTTTTTTTGTGTGTGTGTGTGGGGAGGGGGGGGGGGGGTTGCACGTTTAAACAGTGTGTTGGTACAGAGGTTAGAAAGGGTCAGCTTGTGATCAGAAGGTCGCCAGTTCAATTGCTTGGACAAAGAAGAAAAATGTTTGCAGGAAAGGTGACACCCACCTCCACCCTCATTTGCCCCACTCTGGGCCCTTAAGCAGGGCACTCAATCCCCCCCCCCCCCCCCATCTTCTCCCCAGGTGCCCAAATATATCATCCCTCTGCTCCACACATTTGGATTGTGTTAGCTTGGTGGTCAGTGGTTGTGTCAAGAAGGGCATCTAGAGTAAAAAACAATTGCCAAATCTTCATGTGAGTTCACTTGCTGTGGTGATCCCTTAAGAAGGGAGCAGCCTAAATAAAATAAATAAATAAATGCTGATCTGTGGATAAGCCAAACATAGCTCTGATACTTGTGTTTTGACAGTATTTTACTCCTCCCAGTATTTATAGGCTTCTGTGCAAATTAAAATAAAGAAGTGAAAAAGACGAAAAATCTGTGTGTAAAAGTCAAGAAAGAAGGTCTCAAACTATAATTCATCAGAATAAGCTTTATTATCATTGCACCGTAGTACAGTACAGTGAGATTATGTTCGTACAATCGTCCGAAAGATGGGCAGAGTGCATGTTGCTGCTGCTCCTAAGAGCGCGGCTCCTTATTCTTTAGATAGAAAAGGAGAAAGTCCATGAGGAGAGGATAGTAGTATTACAAAAAAATATCTCTTCAAACCTTGTCCTTATCAGAACACTGTTTAAGACATCAAAAAACTCTAGCAGCAAGCACATTTATAGACACATTACATTTGCATTTGATAACAAGACGGTGAGATTTGTCCATGAGGCACTTCCAGATAGCACCGTAGTCCTGATAAGATGTTGGTGTTAGCCGGTACAGTTCCGATAAGCGTTCACAGAAGTTCTCGGAGGGAGGGGGGGTGGGAGTGGGGGGTTGCAGATAGAGCAGGGTCTTCATTAGTTTATGCATATCCCAGGAGAAATTTGATAAGTTGGCCCGCTACGAGGCCAAATGGGTGAGTCAGATTCAGATAAGCCACAGTGGTTGATTTTTTTCAGGTAGACTGTTATTTCTCATCAGCCTTGAGTTCTGCTGGTACTTTCGATTATCCAAAATGGCCAGGTTTGTGGGCATTCCACTGGTCCGTGCTTATTAGCTCCCTCAAAGGTCGTCCAAAACATGCTGGTGAGTCCCAGAAGCCGCAAGTGGCCTGCGATTCTCACAAATCTCTTCCATCTTATGGCTGAGCTCATAAATTAGCTGATTTTGAGTGCCCGAAGCACGAACCAAACTTTCACATACGCTCGGCAACTTTGCCATGGCCGAAACTGCTGCTACGGTCTTCTTTACATAGGTATCCAACGGTGCCAAAACGCAGAAACCCTGCTATCATGATTCCAATGACATAAACATCTTCGGCGTCCTCCTGAGACTATACAGAAAGGCACATCAATCCATAACATACCCTGTCGCATGCGTCTCAGTGGGGCATGAGGGTTCTCCAGGACCCTGTCGCTTGGTTGAAAATGAACTTGTCTTACTGTCTTAAAATAAAATAGGCTGTCTAGGAATATAAATGAGTATGTCTTTGCATGTGAATGCAGGAACATTTAGTTATTGTTTCAATTTTGTTTTCAGAACCAAATTGGCACTTGGTAACAAAAGCAAAAAATGATATTACCTGGCATTCCTTGAAAGAGTTTGTCAGCCACCTTTTCGTATGCCAACGTTTTACACACAAAACTTATGTGATCTGTTAGCACTCACAGTATGTGTTGACGAACTACTATCACACTAATGTTTAGCTCAATGCATGTAAAACTATAGACAATTACAAACATTTGATTAATTGTGGCAGCTTTTTTGAATCAGGGCGTTTCCTAAAGTTTGCATGATGTAGAGGTACATCCAGTGATTACTCTGAGAGTTTCATTAAAACCTGTCCAGTTGTTCAATAGACAGACACACACATTATCACCCACCTTTCCAAAAGGTAGGCAATAGTAAAGGATAGAAACATATTTTGTTACATATTCCAGAGAGCAGTCTGGCATGGAGCTAAAATAACAGGATCACAGGTGGAGCAAAAGGTCAGGCTAATTAAATGCCAGCAAAGAACATCTTTATAAATGAATCATTCAGACAAAGAAACATATAATTAAGTTGGAAAGTGTTCCAAGAAGCAAACTGCAGATTAGTTTTTAGTTTTAAAAGCAATACAAAGCACATGATTTCAATAGTGACTGCTATATAACTATAAAAGATTTAATGCACGGTAAATGTCTTTAGTGCTGTCGAGAACTTTCATATAGATAAAAAAAATGTTCATGTGGATGGGTTGTTACCAAAAAAGCAGATTCAATACTCTATTATCACATTGCTTGTATAGTGTACAATGTTTTTACTTGAATGCTTCTTCACACTGACAGCAGGTATTCAGAAGTGAAATGTCAAAGAAAACACTTTCAGCACAATACAAAAGATTTTTTACCCTTTCCAGATTCTATACTGAATAGAAAAAAGTTTTTGTGAAGATTGGAAAGAGTCTGAGTTGCTTCTTCCTTTCAAAAATTCATAGATAAATGAATAGGAATCTACTCCTGAAAAACTCTATATAAAAGAGTCCCATTAGAAATGCATCAAGGCTTTTAAGGTGAAGTCGTCCCTGAGAGAAGGCGTACAACCACAAGTCTTCCTGCAGCTGAGGATGAAAAGTTCAGCTGTTGAACTCACCAGAGGGAGCTCATTATATTATCATTGTTCTTTGAATTGTGTTACAACCCTTATTTTTAATGATATGGTTCACTTAATTTATGGAATACTAAATCTGTTTGTGCCTATGTCAAGATTTTAGCCAATTTTACTTAAATTCAGTGGGTACAATTAAGGTCAACACTTTCAGCTTTGGAATGCAAACTCCTTCAACATTCGAAAATGTCAAGCTACAAAAACGTGTTACTTACTTTTATTTTACGTTTGGGCAGAAAACAAACAATAGAATACATTTTATGGTAATGATTAGGTTGCAGTCACACTGGTGCGTTTCATTCCAATGCTGAATTCAAAGCTGATTCCCACACATGACCATGCTTCAAAATTTCTAAAAAAAAATCTGAGTCATAGAGCGTGAGCCTTAAAGTGCAATTTATTTCTGTTCTTTCATTTTAAACACCACTCAAAACAATAAATACAAAGATTACAGATTTAGAAAAACTGTCAAAAATGCAATTTTAACAATGAGCCCTAGAAGTCTCAGTTGTGAAGCGTACCGTCGCTCTGTGTGTGTTGAAGGGCCTAAAGGCAGAAAGAATAAAGGGTTTGGAATAATAATTACCATAGTTCCCATTATGGTCACATTATAATGTCGATCTGGTGATCTAGCAAATGTGTTTAAATTCTGAGTCTGCACATGATAACTAAACAAGGACTAGGAGTGCAGGGTCATAAGAGAAAGCTTTTAAATATTTGTCTTCATTAGGCATTTCTGTGTACATTATAAAGAAAAATAGTGGCAGGATACAACCTTTGGCATTACTTGGTACTTGAAAACCTGGAGCAAGACATTATCCCCCTGAACCAGCCACATCATCAGTAAGAAATGTATGTGGAAAACCTTAAAAAGTTTATTGCAAATGCATGAGTTAAATCTGAACCACTAAATATTTTATTTGATTTAGAAACAAACTCAGATGAAGGGTGCATGTCATCAGTGACACTGCAAGTAAGGATCTCCACATCCCTCCAGCTCCCTGTGCTTGTTTGTTTGCGTGAGACACAAGAAAAAAAAAGGTACCAAGAGCATAATCTGTTTAACTGCAAAGTTAAATAGTAGCAGACGAGTCAACAGATGAAACAACTGACTTTTGTATTCTACAATTAACTTTGCAACATTATGAAAATCAAAAATTGTTTCTGTCTTAGCAGAATTGTAAGGTTGGACTTTTTACATTTTAACCAAATACTCTATTTGGCTCCAGATATTTGTCATCCATAACTGCTCACTATGATTCAGCCCTCACACACATTAAATGCTTAAAATGAAGATTGGGAAAAGGAAATGGTGTTGGAATTGTTTCTCGACCCAGCTGTGAAAACTTGAAAACATTAGAGGGTAACAGATATTGGCAAAACAAAGTAATAGCTATTGGAAAAATAAATTAGTGTAGTAACAAAAAAACTTAATTTACAAAAGTATTAACTAACTGTCAAATGTGATGAATTGCGCCATCACAACACAAAGAAAGTGAAATCAGTGACCAGTGTTAAGTTCCCATTGGAACAAAAGCACAATGTTTAATTCCCAAATAGAAAAGTAAAAATTATTAAAGTGTTTAAAAGTTTTTCCAACAAAGGTGAAATGGGGACATTATAAGGATTGCAAATTCAACCAGTGTGCGACAACAGAAACAATAACTGTCAAATATACTAAGCTCATTTCCATACAAATCAAGTTTATTGGCATGCAGGTTTGTGAGTTTATTTAAATGTTTAAGTAGAAAAGAAAAGTATTAACCAACTTTCACTTATAAATACAATTTAAAAGGTTTTATATTGCCAACAAACTTAAAACAAAAAGATGTGAGAAGTAAAGAAAGACAGCTATATAGAAAATACACAAAATTTTACAGTCAGCAGATAAAATTGTTATATGGTGAGGGTGCCAAATTTGAGTATAAAAGAAACGTCAAGCAATAGGTTTTTCTTTTTAAGCAAATATGAGTTCTGGATCACCATTTTGTAATAAGGATTCAAGGTTCTTTATTTGTCATTCGCACCCCATGTGGTACATGTGGTGGGACGAAATTATGTACACAGGGTCCCAGTTACATCCATCCATCCATTTTCTTCTGCTTATCCAGGGTCGGGTCACGGGGGTAGCAGCTTAAGTAGGGAAGCCCAGACTTCTCTCTCCCCAGCCACTTGGTCCAGCTCCTCCAGGGGAATCCCGAGGCGTTCCCAGGCCAGCCGAGAAACATAGTCCCTCCAGCGTGTCCTGGGTCTTCCTCTGGGTCTCCTCCCGGTGGGACGTGTCCGGAACACCTCACCAGGGAGGCGTCCAGGAGGCATCCTAACCAGATGCCCGAGCCACCTCAACTGGCTCCTCTCGACGTGGAGAAGCAGCGGCTCTACTCTGAGTCCCTCCCGAATGATCGAGCTTCTCACCCTATCTCTAAGGGAGAGCCCAGACACCCTGCAGAAAAAACTCATTTCAGCCGCTTGTATCCGAGATCTCGTTCTTTTGGTCACAACCCAAAGCTCATGACCATGGATGAGGGTAGGAACATAGATCGATCGGTAAATTGAGAGCTTCGCCTTTTGACTCAGCTCTCTCTTCACCACGACAGACCTGTACAGCGTCCGCTTCACTGCAGATGCTGCACCTATCCGCCTATCGATCTCACGCTCCATTTTTCCCTCATTCGTGAACAAGACCCCAAGATACTTGAACTCCTCCACTTGGGGCAGGACCTCCTTCCTGACCCGGAGAGGGCACTCTACCCTTTTCCGGCTCAAGACCATGGCCTCAGATTTGGAGGAACTGATCTTGCATCCAACAATAACATGTAAAATAAAAACAGTAATAAGATCTAAGATATGAACTAAGAAAAACATCAACTAAAATACACTAAGCACTAGTAGCATAAAAACATTATGCCGAACAGTAGCACAAACATGAGTCTGTGTGAGGAGATGTGCACGCATGAACACATCAACATGAAACAGATCAGCAGCAACATGATGTAATTTTTTCACAGTGATTATCCTGGTTAGATATTCATGAGTCTACCAGCCTCAGGGTAGAAGCTGTTCCTCAGTCCAGTGGTTCTACACTTAATGCTCCTTAACCTCCTTTCTGAGGGGAGCAGGGCAAAAAGTTTGTGTGTTGGGTGAGTGGGGTCCATCATGATGCAGGTGGCCCTCTTCCTGCATCTGGAGGTGTCAATGTCTGTGATGTTGGGAAGACTGATTCCAACAGTCTTCTGTGCAGCCTTCACCACTCTCTGCAGAGCTTTTATTTCTACAGCTGTGCAGCCTCCATGCCACATGTTGATGCCAGAGCACAGGATGCTCTCCACTGCACACCTGTAGAAGAAGGTGAGGACTGAACTTCCCAGACCAGCTCGTCTCAGCTGCCTGAGGAAGTAGAGTCTCTGATGAGCTTTCTTGATCAGGCTGGAAGTGTTGTTGCTTCAGCTGAGGTTGTCATTCAGGTGTACACCCAAGTACTTGTAGCTGGAGACCACTTCCACCGCAGATCCTCTTATTTTCAGGGGGGTGTAGGTGTGTTTGTTCCTTCTGAAGTGTACAATCATCTCTTTTGTCTTCTTCACATTGATGCGAAGGTTATTCTCTTTGCACCAGCTCTCCAGGTGTTCCATTTCCTGTCTGTAGCTGGACTCATCATTATTTGTGATGCATCATAACACCACTATATCATCTGCAAACTTTACAACATGACAGCCTGGATGGGTAGCTGCACAATCATATGTGAGCAGAGTGAATAGGAGAGGGCTCAGCAGACATCCATGAGGAGAGCCAGTGTTGAGGGTTATGGAGGAGAAGGAGAAGTTGTGGATCCTCACAGACTGAGGTATGTTTGTTAAGATGTCTAGGGCCCAGTTGCAAATGGAGGGGCTTAGTCCTAGTGTGAGTAGTTTGTCCATCAGGGTTTGGGGGATCATAGTGTTGAAGGCAGATGTGAAGTCCACAAAGAGCATACGGACGTAGGAGTCCTTCTGCTCTGGGTGGGTGAGAGCAGTGTGGACCACAGAGGAGATGGCGTCCTCTGTTGATCAATTCTTGCGGTATGCATACTGGTGAGGCTCCTCGTTGATGTGTAATAATAAATAGTTAAAACAGAATGTTTTTCAGTGCAAAATGGCAACAAACAAAAAAACATAGGCATTCAACATTTGCATTGCAACAGACTGTGAAGAGATTCAGGGAGTTTAAAGAAACCCTTTTCACCAATGCAGGAAACCTGTTGGATGTCTTTTGTCTTTTACACAGAACTATCCTATATTATGTATGCATTCTCTGGAAGAATTTGATAACAGATTTTTCAAGCTCTAACATATTAGCTTAAAACTTTGGCATGAAAGATGGAAATCAAAATTCTGACACAGAAATTATGTCCATTTGTTTTGCATAGCAATTAAGAATGGTCAGAATGATGTTTCCGCACAACTTTAGCAATTACCAGTGAGATTCAAACCCGCAACAATATTGTGAAGTGACTGTGCTCACCAACTGCAACACCAACTGGTATCCATCCATTTTCTGCTGCTTGTCCTTTTGTCAGGTCATTGAGGCAAAAAGTTTAGGACGGAAGCCCAAACATATCTTTCCTCAGTATTACACTCCTTTCTCCTGGTGGATTCCAAGGAGTTCCCAGGCCAAATAGGAAACATACTCATTCCAACAAGTTCTGGCTTATCACATGGTCTCCCCTCATGGCTTGGATAAACCTTGAAAGAAAAATGTCTGAACAACCTCAGCTGACTTCTTTCAATGTGAAAGAGCAGCAACTCAGATGATGCAGCACCTCATATTTTCTACAAGTCTGAGCCCAGCTACCCTGTGTAGGAAGCTTTCAATGGGTTGCATCTAAAATCTTTCTTTTTCAGTCATAATTTCCACCTTGTGACCATAGACCAGTAAATCAAGAGCTTTGCTTCTTGGCTCAGCTCCTTTTTCCTTATGATAGACAGGATCAGTACCCTTGTAAATGCAGATGAGACCCCAAGCCATCGATTCATACACCCCTACAATCCCTTCCCTCATGAGAACAAGACTCCCAAAAAACTTGAACTCTTTCAATCGAGGCAAAGACTCACCCTGTGACTGTCATTGGTATTGCTTGTTTTTAATAGTTTATTGTATTTTGCATTATTACAGAATAAACATATCATAAATTCAACTCAGTTTAATTGTTTCCAAAACTATATTCTACAAAAAACTCAATCCCTGATTCTAGATACAACTAAGAGGCTGTGAGCTGATGGTTCAGTGACTGCTTTCATTCACGCTCATGAAGACGTAGCCAAATCCTTCTTGGGATTGAACCTGCCATCTGTACTACAACACTTTGTATCATGACAAATTGTGAACTGTTTACTGTTGTGACAAAATCATGCGGTGCAATATGTTGTGCCACAGCAGGGTCCTAACTAAAATCCAATGCGTCATAAACTAGGACTTCCTGCGTGATGGAGCATTTTCCTTCCTATTTCTCTTGAAATTCGACAGTTCTTCCTCTCTTTACTTCCATTCACCCCTGTTGGTTATTCCTGTCAGTATTGCAAGAGCCTCTGTAGAGCTCCAATCAACTCGTTGCCATCCCCTGTGCAGTGTCTGTAGCATTGCAATTGAGCCATCAATCTGTCAGTTGTACCCGTGCTAAGCCATCAGCAGTGGGATGCACTGAAAAGGGTCAAGTTTACCCCAGGTCTTGTAGTCATTTTCTGTAGTACAATCACAATAAGACTCAAACATGATGCAATATTGATAAACTCTGATACCATTTAAAGGGGGTCATTCAATTGTAATGTTTCACTTTCATTTCCCACAGGATATTTTTTGCTTAAGACTAACTTGCTGATTTCGGTTGGCTTATTTTCCAATTGCATTCTGAGGTTTTTTCAACCATCCCTACTGTTATATCTCACACAAACACACACTCCTCTTTTACCATTTCTTACTCTTTTCTATGTCTTTGTCTCTGTCTTTTTCCTGGGTAATATCAGACTGAGCTCCTGTAAGGAGGAGATAAAGCCCCCCAGCAGGGCCGGACCACAGCTTTCACCTTCAGACTTCCTGGACAAGCTCATGGGGAAAACATCAGGATATGATGCCCGCATTAGACCCAACTTCAAAGGTAAAGTGTTTGCCAAGACAGAACGACACAGTAACCCTTAAATGTACCAGAAGAAGCAAGCACTCAAAAAGACATCTTACTGTGGTGGGTTTCTGCTGTCAACAGTAAAATACTGACCATTCTCATTTTTGCGTGTTGCATGTTTGGTAAAAACTGAAGAAAAAAATACTATAATCAACTATTTCTATCAGCAGCGTAACCAGTTTGTATGTGTGTGATTCTTCTGAGGTTATAGCTTATGCTTAATAATTTGTTCTTTCTGATTTAAAAAAACAAAACAAAACTGGATTTAGGTTTTATAGACTTTATTTATACAGGTAAACATCTCGTTGAAATTAAAAACTTATTTTTCAAGAGAAATCTGGCCAAGAAAGCAGCAACACATACAAAAAATACAACTAATATATTACGTAATAAAAGTACAACAGGTTTTCAACAAACTTACTGTAAGTAAAGAACTGAACCATGTCCAAACTCAGAGCAACTGTTACAAAATAGTGTAACACTGACCAGGAGAACTATTTATTTATTATTTATTTATGCTGCTGATATCTTACTTGTAGATAGCTCTTTGAACTGACTCAGTTTGGAATAATATACAGTCATCACTTGCTATACTGTGGTTCACTTCTTGTAGCGTCACTGTATCCCGGGTTTTTTAAACCCGTTTTTTTTTATTTTTACATTATGTGTACTGTACATACTGTGCAGTACTGTACATTCAACTCATCATCATCGTCATCGCCATCACCAAAGTGTTTAAGAGCATTTGAACATATAACAAGGTCTCTCTTGTAAATGAGTCCTTGAGGCTCAATGGGAACTAACCTGCATAAATAAAGGTTGAATGAATGAAGTGATTATGAGATTGGGAAAGGTTTGTAGGAGTGTTGGAAGGGTTTAGGAGGCCTTGAACCTATATAAATAATAAAATAAATATAACGCCGATACTTTGCGGAATTTCACCTACCGTGGGGGTCTCTGGAATGTAACCCCCGTGATAGATAAAGGATGGCTTGCTCCTGTCAATCTCTCATTTCAGTTGTTCACACCAGTGTTTTTTTTTTTTTTTTTACAAACTACTACATTGTCATCATTTTGGTCTTTCACAGTTATTGGCATAAAACTGAAAGGGCTACAAGCACAAATATATGTTAGGATTAGCTAGCTGTAGCACTTCTGGTGCAACCTGTGTTGGATTTTCACCATAAGATGGATTTTGTGTTCAAAAACTGAACTATACAATATCAGAAACATTACCTAAGAGTTATGAGTGTCTAAAGACAAAATTATAAAGCATGTCATAATTTATTGTTTTCTTTTTGTCCGCAAGGTCAAACACTGATTGTGCCAGATGCCAAAACATCAGCAAACACATATCAGCTGCCATCCTTATTTATAGTTCTAAATACCGCTGAATTTTCTGGATGTATTTGTACTTTAACCTTTCAACTGTCATTGCACTTAGAGACACTTACCCAACTCTAGATCAGTGCAACTTGATTTGCTCCAGCTTCTACAGTTGCAATCATGGCACAGGGATGAAAAGTAATGAAGAAACAGATGACATTTTTCAGAAGCCTCAGTAGATGTACAGTTTAATTGGTGATTTTAATGTGGACACCAGCTTGTTGTTATAAATGTGGTCCTAAGGAAACTATGTACATTCAGTCTGTTTCTGCCCTTAGGCCCTCCTGTGAATGTCACCTGCAATATTTTCATCAACAGCTTTGGGTCGATCACAGAAACTACCATGGTAAGAAGGCTCTGGATTTCAAATGGAAAATGAGTTCAATTTTCATTATAAACAGCTACTTTCTCAAAATATTTGTTTTGAATACATAATGTTGTCACTGAATTACTTTTATGATCTCCTCATTTTATAAATAAATAAAAAAATCCTTAACTTTTTTTTTCCTTATCTCTACCATTTTCATGAATCCTCTTGGTGCTAAAGCTGTTCTCTCACTTTTGTTTCCTGGAGCGTAACAGTGCAACCTTCAGAGACCAATGGGTCACTGACACGCTGATAATGAACTGTCCACTCAGCAATTAAAATGAAAAATTGAAAAACTGAAAGTAAAGAGGGAGGGAAGTGAAGGGGTCTGCATTTATACTGTTATTGCTGCTGGGTCAGCGCGATACAGAAGTGAACTGTTTAAGGGGAACTGAGGGAGATCCAGAGGACTGGTTATATGTGTCTGCGGAGAACAAAAACACTAATTGTGTTATATTTTGTGCAGATAAAACATATTATGGTAAACAAAACTAACATGAAAGAATAGCAAAAGCTTAAATGAACAAAAATGACCTGTAGACTATTAAAAATTTCATTGGTAGGATTAATCAGTGTTTAGTATCTTGGCCTGACTTGCCCAGCAGCACATTACCAACATTTAAAGGCACACAATTCTTCCTTGCGCATCACTCTACTCCTTTTACACCAGTGTTAAACTTGCACCATCCTTTAATGAAAAGGAGCAGAATTATAATCATTTTGGTCAAATTTCATTAATGGCATCGAGCGAAATCTCATGCAAGATCTTTTACAGCTCAAGGTATGTTTTGAGGAGCAGTCTCTGCTACTACCACATCAAAGTTTGGCTCGGTGAATCTGATTAAATTAAAGCCATTTTTTTTGTTTGCTTATGCTAATTAGCTGTGTCTGGTGGTTCATGAAATAGTTTGCTAGACAAACGAACACACACCGAAACAAGCAAAAGCATTATTGTCTCTTTTATTCAGCAGTAGGCAATAAATATAGTACTTTATCAAAGTCTGAATAAAGTCTGATAAATATAGTTAGGTATAACATCAATTGTTTTTTTATTTTTGTTTTTATTAGATTGCCAAGACCGATTATAGTGCTGCACACACATAGATGTTTACACATCATGATGCTGCTTAGATAAATCCCCTCAACTCTGGAGTTCATTTTAATCATGGATGCATTTGTTATAAGACTGGACTGAGTGGACATTTTGTTCATTCATCCTCCTTAATTACAATGATCTAGTAAAGCTGTTGGACCTCCTGTCATCTGAAAGAAGATCTTGCTGAGTAGGTTTGAGAATCAAAATGTGCAACAGATTACAGCACTGCTAATAGATCTAGATACATGAGACAAAAGGAACTCGCACAAATCCAGCAATTCAAATATCCAAATATTCCTCATTTCTGGTGATTTTTTTAACATATATTTTAAATTATTCTTAAGTATTAATAATTCATTTAGAATATATGATATGTATTTTTTTCCCAGTTTTCTGTATTCAAGCCTTTTCCTGTCTCTCATCGTGAAGCAAAAAGGGGACCTTTGAAATACCCTCCATCCATTCGTCAATTAGTGCATGTTGGGAGCGTGATTATTAGAAACATAAGTAAGGTACCAACTTCCGTTGGGGTGTGTCTGTGCATCTTGGCATAAGAAAGGTTCCTATCGAAAATGGGGTTGCCATTTCAAAATCCAAGATGGCCAAAGATGTATGTACAGTATATGTAAACCAGCTACACCTATCGTTTGAGGAAACTATGCATGCATCAGGATATGCATTCTAGTTTGTACATTACTTAAAAGTCTACTTCTTTCAGCTTTTTCCTAAGCAGGGATCGCCACAGCGAGTCATCCTCCGCCATCTCACTCTGTCCTCACTTCAACTACCTCCATGTCCTCTCTAACTGCATCCATAGATCTCCTCTTTGTCTTTTTCCTGGCAGCTGCATTTCTAACATCCTTCTACCAGTATACCCACTGTCCCTCCTCTGGACATGTCCAAACCATCTCAGTCTGGCCTCTCTAAGTCTTTATCTCCCAGTTGTTCAGCCTGTGCTGTATCTCTGAAGATCTCATTCCTAATCCTATCCATCCTTGTCACTCCTAAGGAGAACCTTATTTAGAAGGAGAAATGTAAAAGTGTTGTTTCCTTAAATGATCGTGGTGGCCGGTGCAGTAACCAAATATTAATCTATGGTGTTCAGACCACCAATGACCATAGCCATAGCCCGTTACACTTGGTGGGGGATAAAATTGCTCCCATCGCTTGTCAAAATCCGTCCCTCTGTGCCACCTCAGACAAGAAAAAAAAACTACCTCTGTTCTTTTACACAGTGTAACTCCTACCAACTTTAATATCTTGCACCACAAACATTAAGATTTACTTGCATTCTCTGTTTGAATCCAGTCCAGAAAAACAATAATCTCAAAAAACAACGAACATTCACTGTTCAAATCGATCAGCAACAAGACACATCGGTGTCCCACTTGTCTTGTTTTAAGTCAGAGATCAGTTTCACTTTGACTTCATCACAGTTTATGCTTTGGCTTTTTTTCCAAAGTCCACTTGCACCCTGGACATGAGAAAGTAATGTCATTTTTGAATCGCTTTTTAGAACAAACTTTTATTAACTGGCCCTTTTTAATTACTTGAAGCCTTTACTATTTAAATTTGTTCATTGAATGGTTTTGTTGGATTTTACAAATTGGAATGGACTTTGTAACATGATTTTCAACTGAAAGAAAGTAATAACATTGTCATTGTGTTTCAGTAATTTTCAGTTTTGTTCAGTAAATTAAAAAAACATGTTTACTGGTAGTCGACTAAGAGATTATTTCATTCTTCGGTTGTCTTGTGTCTTTAAATCACAACAACAGAAATAAAAATGTTCAAATTTTCCATTTGTATTTTTTTCTCATGAGATATTCTTTCATTAACTTTGCTGTGGTTTTCTCCAGGACTACAGGCTGAACGTATTTCTACGACAAAAATGGAATGACCCCCGCCTGGCGTACAGTGAATACCCAGATGACTCTCTAGATCTGGATCCTTCCATGTTGGATTCTATCTGGAAACCTGATTTATTCTTTGCAAACGAGAAAGGAGCCAATTTCCACGAGGTCACGACGGATAATAAGTTACTACGGATTTTCCAAGATGGCAGCGTTTTGTACAGCATCAGGTACGTAAAGATGATGAAATTTCAAAACCTTAACAGCTCAGCCTTTGGGTGCTGTGTTAGAAACAGATAACAGAACAATAAGAGGAACTCGATTAACCTGTAGCTGCTGTATTATGTTTAAAGTTTAATGTAAGGTTGGGAATTCATCATACAGTCCTGATCCATTTTGTTTGTTTTTGTGTAGAAATGCTTCAAAATGTCAAGAACTGGATCCTGAAAATTACAATTAATGAACATGAACAAAGAGTGGACATAAAATGAATAAAAAAGCAATGGAAATCCAAATATAAACATTTATTTAAATAATCTTTCAAAGATCCTTTTTAAACTACTGACCAAGGACACTTTAGGAAAATTACAAGAAAGTTTTCTTTAAATCAAAGTATAAAAAAGAATACTGTTAAAAAAAAAACAAAAAAAAAAAACTTTCTCTCCATTTACTTAATAATTAAATCAAAGCAGTAGCATTTTTTTTAAGCATTTTAAGGTCAAAACAAAAGTCTTTTCGGGTCTATGGTAACTTCTGAATGATCTTTTAGATTAGGAAGAATTATAAATTGTCAGCTTAACTCAGAACAATCTCATTCCCAATTAACAATCAACACAAATTGAATTATTGCATGGACATGATTTGCTTATAAAGTATATTTTGTAATTATACATCAACTGTCAGTGTGTGACACAAAACATGACACTATTTAAGTGGTGATAACAATTTAATCTTTAGGGGATTTTGTCATTTGTTCTGCTGTTGGAAAATGTCTTGTGCTATCATAAGACATTAACAGAAGTGTGCATCTGTGTGTTCCTGCAAGCTCGTGCATTACAGCAGGTAATTACACAGTTTCCCTCCAGATGGACTCTCAACCATCTCCCCCTCTGTCTTCTTTAAAAATGGCTGAAGACGAGAAGCATCAGCCGCACAACAAATAAAATCAGGATGCGTGCACTAATTACTTTTCTATTACTGATGTGTGAGGAGAGTTAAAATGATGCCTCAATTTGTTTTTCAATCAACTGTTTGGATTTATTCCTTTACTAATTTATATTAAGGTTTTATAGGTTCATAAACTGCAACACGATCACAATTTCATTGATTAATTTGACTGTTCTTTCAGTCTGTTAACTGTCATTTCTCTTCATGTCTGGTATCTTTGCTGTGAGCCTCTTTGTGTTTTCTCACATCTTCCACGGCTGCTATTCTTTCTTCCTGTTTTCTGTCTCAGGCTGACTCTAACCCTGTCCTGTCCAATGGACTTGAAGAATTTCCCTATGGACATTCAAACCTGTACAATGCAGCTTGAAAGTTGTGAGTTTCCAGTTCTTTGTCTTTTTTTTTTATTCTCCTTACTTTTCTTTCCTGTGGTTTTATATTTTCTATCTTTTGACTGGCTTATGTGTCTAAAAACATTATATTTAAAGATAAATCAACTCTATTACACCTGAAAGGATGTTCTGGTTTAATTTAGTTGCATTTTTCTTCCATTTTTTTTTTTTTTGTTGCCAAATGTGGTTATTTAAATCACACCCATAAGCTAATTTCTCTCGCTATCAAAGCTACTCACCCAAACATCTGTTAAGGCGTAACTTGACAACAGAAAACCACAGTCTTCAAACTTTTCCTGCAGCAAAGCCACAAGTAAAATACATTAGTCTCCAGTAGCTTGATAAGGATGTGCTGTGGTCCCAGAATTGCAGTAATATGTGAAATATCTGCATAAATGATCAAGGAAGTGACATACAATGTGTACAGATACAGTGGGTTTGCATGATTTTTTATATTCAGAACAAGCACATTCATTGTTTACCTAAAATAATCAAAGAGAACTACTGTAGAAATAAATTTAGATCATGATCCTAAAGTTTTACTGCTCTTAACCCATAAAGTTTATGCTCATGCAGCTTCACTATCATCATTGCAACCAAAATGAGGCCAAAGAGCATAGATGCAAACCGAGACCAGTCGGTTTTAGAGACTGGTCTCAAGACCACTTTTTTATGGTCTCGGTCTTGTCTCGGTCTCGTACATTGAGGACTCTAGATTTTATTTCAAGACCAGTCAAGATCACAACTGTGGAAATGTCACTAAATTGCTGTAAAGTCGTCATTCAGAACCAGTCATGGCTGCACTTTGGGTCAGAATAGATTCTCTAGAAATAAGCAGTTTAAAATACGACTTAACCAGTTAATAAATAGCTTCTTTTTTTTTTTCATTTTAAATTGTTTCTGAACTGTTCATGCTGTGCTGGATCCTCAATTCTCTACCACAGTGAAGTTAGTTTTACGAAGGAGGTTGGACGTTAATTATGCAAAATTAGAAAACGTTTTAAAATAAATAAATGAGGGTGTCTCGTCTGTCAGGTCCAGTAGTTTAACATAAGTTTTGTGTCAGTGGGCCACATGACGTGAAAATTATTGCGTAAAACCCCCTGAATGTCTGATTTCTTTGTGTAGCTTTGAAAATTTCTAAAAGCTGATACATTCATTCAAAAGCAAACTTAAAGTTGCAATATGTAACTTTTATAAAAAATATTTTTATAAAAGTTATTGGTACATATGGTTTTTTTTTGGTTTATTTTTTACATATTTATTAAAACTGTCACAATGTCGTGACAGTAATCTGTGAAAAGATTGAGCTCCAAGACTTGAGGGCTTGGTCTCGACTTGGTCTCGGATCCTAAAAGTCTTGGTCTTGTCTCGGTACACTCTGGTCTTGGTCTTGACGGTCTCGGGTTAGGTGGTCTTGACTACAACACTGATGCAAAGTAATCAAATCACATAAAAATCTGTGCTAAGACAAAAATCATTATTCAGTCATTCGAGCAGTGATGTCTGAGTGACGCACCTTCCAACTTCTTCAATAGACCGAGCATGAAATAACTAAATGAGAAAATTTCCACTTTGGCTGAAGAACAAACCAATGGACATTTTAACACACGTGACAGCAGTCACTGCAGACGTTTTACAGTCTACCAGCTTATACAATCTATTTTGCATCAATATAATAGTTGGAATATTTAGTGCAGCCTGGTACGCTTCAGCAGGCATCACTTTTGTGCAGTCTGCACATATGAAAAGAGAGCCACGTTCATATTTCAGTGCTCCTATTAAATTTGTGAGATGGCTAACATTGTACTAGCTTGCAGCCTTAAGTAAGCCCTTTCCCTACATTAATTAGTGTTTTGTAAAGTTGCAGTAAGAATGTGAGCATCTCATACACTCATTAGACCAAAGTTTGGTCATACATATTTAAATGGGAATGAGCATAAACAACAGCAGCAAACAAATTATATTTTATTTTCGCTTTTCGTGCATTGTCTTGTTTTTCGTTGTTGCTTTAACGTGTACTCTCAGGTACTGTGCAACATTTGTATCACCTGCCACTGCTTTTGTGTGTGTGTGTGTGTGGGGGGGGGGGGGGGGGATACGCTTAACAAAAATATCTCTTGATGTGAAAAAATCAGAAAAAGAAATCTCATTGTTATAATCATTTTTTGACTTTACTTACTGTGTTCATCTCAAGGGAGGTGACTGAGTTAAGGGATTAAATGCATGCTTTGGATTAAAATCTGCCATTTCTCAGCTTCAAATTAAATCAAATGGATGCTACAGTGTCCAGTGTGCAGTATATTTCATTGTATGTAAAGCCTAATAGTTTTGACAACCAGGTTTTATTTTTACCCTTTTTTAACCAGGCAATTCCTATGGAGATCACAGATCTCTCTTTTTCGGGGGTCTGAAACATTCATGTCTTAGGACTGTAAACCAACACAAACAACGAGGGTAACAGTTAAACTCCACCGAATGACCCCAGGCACATCCTGGGACTTGAACCTGCAGGACCTTCTTTCTATGAGACAACAGTGCTAACCACTTAGACATTTATATTGTGAGGGGTTGTAGGCTGGGATCTGACGGCTAACATTTTAGTGCGGTTAAAAAAAACAACAGAAAAAACAAACGTGCCTATAACTTGAAAAAATATGAGAAAGTAGCATCAAAGGTGCTAAATCAAACTGTTTGTTTAAAGCAGGAGTTCTCAAACTTTTTGCGTTAAGGGACCCCTTACAGGGGATAAAATTTTCAGGGACCCCCTCATAATCCTCATGTTTATTAAATATTTTTCTTCAATTGGTCTCTTTAATGCAATGGAAATATTTGTGTAACATAAATACTTAAGACCTGTTCTTTAATAGTGTTAATACAATTTTTATATTTATAAACATGGGGTATTTTTCATTTAAGACATACAATTTTTCATTTCTATTTTCAAAAATTACAGTTTTGAGAAAATTATCTGTATCACAAACCACTTTAAAACTTTACCTATTCAGATAATGAACATAATAAACGTATCGCCACTTCTTCAAATTATTACAGAAAACTTATTTTACACAAAACTGAACAGAATCATAACAGTAGTAGTCATACCAAGTAACGGGGCTTAATTTATAAATCGATCAATGCCGGAGCGCAAATAGCAGGTGGGGGCAGGGATGTTCGGAGGTCTGAGGGTCCTCCCCCAGAAAATTTTGAATAAAGTAGATGTGATTTCCTGCATTTTGGTGTATTTTAACAGGTTGTTAAACATCTACGTGCTTGTTTGTTTGTTTTGTTTTTTGGGGGACCCCAAGCACTGTCTCGCAGACCCCCAGGGGGTCCAGGAACCCCAGTTTGAGAACCACTGGTTTAAACAATAAGGATTGGTTCTAAATGCAATGAAGTTTTTAAAACATGTCAGCGCCAAAAGCTTATACTTTTTTGTGAGATTTAGTATGCAACCAAGAATAGTAACACCAAGAGCAAGTTTATCAGTGTTTATTTACCCAAAGCAAATATACAGTACATCAAAAGTAGGAAGTATCAGCAGGGCGGGACCCCTGGAGATCAAGAGACAAAGTTAGTTGGAGGCTTATTACTGAAGGATGGTTTTGATGTTCAGTAATTCTAGACAGGCACAGTTGTCGTAGAGATGATATCCCAAATGGTTTCAATTGAGTGAGGAAGTTCCAGTAGGTCCAAAATATCCTGATGCATGCTCAATAATCCAGGTAGAAAAATCCAAAAAAGTTCAATCTGGTCCTCTGGACCAGATTGAAGTTCCAGTAGGGTTCATACAATCGGTGGGCAAGTGGTGGAAGGCAAGGGATGGCTGGAGAGATCACGAGGAGACTCAGGAGAAACCAGGAAGATCCAAGGCTCAGGAGGAACGCAGGAGTCAGAGCTACAACCCAGAGAGTAGAGATTAATATTTACAATACACAAGGAATAACGTAACTAGGAACACAACAGTGTTGTATAAAGTACCTCAAAGTGATACTTCAGTGAAAGTACAAGCATCTTACCATAAAATTACTTTAGTAAACGTTGAAGTCTACTTTAAAATTATTACTTAAGTAAAAGTCTTAAAGTATCGGACGTTTAATGTACTTAAGTATCAAGAGTAAATTTATCTTATAAACTGTACTTAAAATAAGAGTATTAAGTAAAAGTAAATGGTTAGAATTTCCAAAACACCATCTATTGGGTGCAGTATCCAGTGACAAATACTTGGAAAGTTTGAACTGAACAATTAAAGATTGCTCTTTAAAAAGTCAGATTGACCTGACAACTTTTTTAGATTTTTCTACCTGGATTATTGAGCAAGCATCAGAATAATATAGGATATATTATAGGATGATATAATAGCGTAAGATAGTTCCTATGTTCTTGAAGCAGTTCATGTCCTGGAGAACACCAAATTTATCTTTTTAGCAGCTACCGTCATTTTCACACGTATCAGGAATGTGTCTCCACTGTGAGTCAACAAAGCTCTATTGTAACGATCTGTGTATTACGGTGGCCCTAAGGTGTAACGTACTGTAGTATATGCATCTAGCTTGTTCACAGTGGGAGCTGCAGGTTTCACACAAGCTGTGGGAAAGGGGCTGGGTTTGTGAATGAGAGTGTCAATGAGGGCGAGAGAAGTGGCAGCATGAAGTCACAGACTGGGAGAACAAACAGGCATTGTCCAAACAGATTTCTTGTAATTTTAAATTGTAGTAACTAATAACTAAGATGGTTAAGGGAAATGTATTGAAGTAAAAGTACACATTTTATTGAGGAAATGTAGTGAAATAAAAGTGAAAGTCGCTAGAAATGTAAAGTAAAAATATGTCAAAATTCTACTTAAGTACAGTAACAAAGTATTTCTACTTTGTTGCATTACAACACTGGAACACAACTACCGATCGGCAGATAATGCACCAGCATCAGATAGAAGTCATCATCTGCCTTAAGTACTCCTGCAGCTCATCAGGAGGATGGTCCTCAGGAGTGACTCTGTTGGTGCCCTCTGGTGTAGGAAAAGCTGAAAGGGAAAACTGGAAATCCTACACTTTTAAGATTTGTACTGCGATGATGACACTGACATCCTCTCCTTTTAGTCCTTCCATACCTTTCGGCAGAGATAATATCTCCTTTTATGAAACCAGTTTCCAGGATATAAATAATAAAAAAACTTTAACTCGATGTTTCTTTATTATGTGTTACCCACCCCAGAGGTGACCCACGTCGCCATAAGAATTAATGTAAGCTCAGCTGAGGATGAAGGAGGAACAATACTTGCATCTTGTGCAGCAATGTTTTTGAAAATAAATAAATTTAATGATTGTGCCGCTCGTTAAATCTGTCTGAGCCAGTAAAAAACAAGTTGTGAGTGATTTTAGGACTAGATCCCTGTTTGTAGAAGAGGCAAAATGATTTCTCAAATGTGCACGGAGAGAAGGATAAAAACAGCCAAAAGTTTAAAATGAGATTTGAAACTATAAATTGTCTTGGAGTGTGAGCCAAAGAATAGCTCAGGTATACATCTGAGTTGCTGAAAGGTGTACGTGTGTTTTGTTTGAAGAATTGTATAACATTCGCTGCCCTAACATGAGAAGTAATCATTTCTGATTAAAGGCCTAGTGAGGATGCTTGGCCTTGTGTTGACAAGTGCTAGTATACCACTCAAGGGTGCGATCACCTTGTCTACAGCCTAATGTAAAGAGGACATTATAGGTTTTACTATCACTTCTGCAGCTGTGGTAACACCATCTGTTCTGCAGGAAAAAGGAATGGAAGAAAATGATGGAGAAAAAAAAATCTTTGGTTTATTGAACCATGGCCAATTTTCCTTTCTGGCCTTTCATGCCATGGCTTTATAAAAAATATATACAAAAGAATAGAGGCAGCAATGGGATTCTGCTTTATTCTGACACATCAAAGCTGTGCACATGCAGCCTATAACGTTTAGTTTTGCCAAGAACCATTAGTGAGCTGGAACTTCAAATCTACTTTGTAACTAATACAGTTAAAAGAACAAAACTTACACATAGACGGAAACGAGCAAGACAGTAAATTTAAAGCATAACTGCATGAGCTTTTATTAGACGACTTTTTACCCTGAAAATATAGATAATGTTCATTATCTTGCTGCAATACTCGTGATATACTATGTTATGAATTTCATTATTATTCCTCCTCAAATGCTGTCGGCTGTGTTGGGATGCCCTTGCAGCTCTAATTGGCAGAAGCAACAAGGAACCTTTCATTATATTGTAGTGAGACGCGTGAGGTACGTGTCACTTGTTGTATGACAAATA